>NC_134533.1:52764567-53500192 GCF_050624435.1 Tenrec ecaudatus | reverse complement strand
GGTGGCCTGGCTATCACTAGGGATAGACCAGGGATAGAATAGAAAACCCTGGATAGAATGGAAGTTAAATGTAGAACAAAATTCACATTTCCAGTTATAACTATCAACTGCTCTGAAAGAGAGCACATTACAAGGCCCTGTATAGAGTGGGGGAAAATATGGAACAAAACTAAAAATTCTATAAAGAACAGGCTTACTACTTACTACTCACTCATGGAACCCTGAGACTATAGCCCTTAGTCACACATCAGGTCTGGCAATGTACTGGCCCCCAAGCCTCAATTTGCAACCAACCTATAAGGGGTGCATTAACATTAGAGAGGTATGCATACCTTAGAATAATCAACCATTAGAGATTAAAAGAGTAGCATTTACTCAAGGACAAAGTTCAGAAAGGCTAGGAAGAAAGGAGAAATGGACACAGAAAATGCAGGGAAAAGGTAGGCTAAGAGGTAGGGTAAGTGATGTTTCATTGTGGGCATTACAATCAATTATATGAAACAAAATGTGTATGAACTGCTGAATGGAAAAAATCTGTAAACTCTTATCCAATTCACAACAAAAGTTAAAAAAAAACCCTCAAGTTCCTAAAAAAAAAAATGTAAAAAGTGTCAGAAGACCCAAAACAAATATATTGATGCAAATGATGGGGGTCTGTGAGGAGACCCAAAGCCCATCTGTAGACAATTGGACAGTCCCTCAGAGAAAGGTAACAAGGAAGGAACAAGTCAGCCAGAGTGCAGCATAGCACGATGGAACATACAACATTCCTCTAGTGCAGCAGTTCTCAACCTGTGGGTTGTGACCCCTTTGGGGGATCCAATGACCCTTTCACAGGGGTTGCCTAAGACCATCAGAAAACACTATTTCTTATTGTCTTAAGAACTGCGACCCTAGACACTGCTCCTCTATGCATCTCCAGGCGAGTCCACCCACATGCAGATACACCCACATCTGACTGTTACCCATGCTACACCATGCTTCAAGACAAAATTTCATTTATTTGTAATTAGAAATATTTCACAATATATAATTATATATTGTTTTGTGATTAATCACTATGCTTTAATTATGTTCAATTTATAACAATGAAAATATAGCCTGCATATCAGATATTTACATTATAACTCATAACAGTAGTAAAATTACAGTTATGAAGTAGCAATGAAAATAATGTTATGGTTGAGGGTCACCACCACATGAGGAACTGTATGAAAAGGTCACTGCATTAGGAAGGTTGACAATAACTGCTCTAGTATTTTAACAGGTCCTCTCCCCCACTATCCTGACCCCAGTCCTGCCTTAAAAATCCAGCTACACTGGAGCATGTACACTGGTACAGATAGAGCTCTCGACACACGCAATTGAGGACAGAGAAACCCATCAGGAACTATAATGGGAGAGAAATAGGGAACTGACCAAAATGATCGATGTATAAATCACCCCCACCCCCAAAAGAACTAAACAACAGAAACATGGGCAAAGGGAAACAGTGGAGGGTGTAAGATATGAAAATATTAACAATTTATAATTTATCAGGGCTCCATGAGGGATGGGAAAAAAGAGGAGCTAATACCAAGGGCTCAAGCAGAAAGAAAATGTTTTGAAAATGATGATGGCAACATATGTACCAATGTATTTGATGCAACTGATGTATGGATTGGTATAAGAGCTTTAAGAGCCCTGATAAAATGATTTACTAATGAAAAAAATTTTTAATGGTGACTCTTTACTAGATGAATACAGACTAAATGAACCCGTGGGACCTGGAACTGAAGTCACTCTTCCAGGTCACAGTTCAGCCAAATTGGCTTATGAAAGAAACATTATCATCCATGGGTAATGTGCTTCACTACACAATCTACTAAATGAGACCAAACGGTCAACATTACCCAAAAGCAAAGATGAAATGGCAAGGACAGGCAGGGAAACAAGATCAGCAGAAACCGAACAAGCAAAATGGAAACAAGAGTTTTGACACACTGTGGAAATTTTAACCAGATTTGTATAAAACTTGTTAAATGTGAGCTTAATTTGCTGGGTAAATGTTCACCTAAAATAAAATACATTATTTTTTAAAGAAAACAAAACAACACAAAAGTTTATGAAAATGTTTTAAGGACACAAAATTAGGTTTCCCTAAGACACATTTTAAAAATATGGAATATTTTTAATGGTTAATAAACTATCAGAAGTTCAGTTAACTTCAATTTTTTCTTCCCTTTTGTTTTATTGTGGTGAAAACACACACCCAGGCTGTCTAACCTCAATTTTTTCTTCTAAATACTCAAAAATTCAAGTTAGGGCTACAGGTTCAAAGTACAAATTAACTACCTGCTTCAGAGTTTTAGTAACAGGGAGAAAAATAAGAAACATTTTACAATTACAGATTTAACACAATATTAAAATATTTACACATGCACTATAATTTATAAATAAAAATTCCTTACTTTGTAATTGATTGACAAAAAGCTGCCACCTCCTCATTTTGTACTTCAATTTCTTGTAGAAGAGAACTTCCAGTTGGCAAACTACTGGTCCCAATTGGATCTTTCTAAAACAACAGTAATAAAATGTTTTTATTTAAAAAGTGAAAGATTCCCAAACAGCTACATAGCAGCACAGCATAAACACATTTCAATGAAAATATGAATAAAAATATGGAAGCAATATCAATCATTAGTAAAAGGTTAAAAATTATTGACTTCTATATTTATAATAGTAAAGACAATTAAGCCTTATTTAAAATTCATTGGTTTTACTTGCTCAAAAGCAGAAACAGGCTATACTTTGTCAGTAAGAACTTTCCTCTAGTTCCTAAATGCTTCCTCCCCCCAACTATCACGATCCCAATTCTGCCTTGCAAGTCTGGCTAGACCAGAGGATGTACACTGGTACAGATAGGAACTGGAAACACAGGAAATCCAGGACAGATGATCCCTCCAGGACCACTGGTGTGAATGGCGATACTGGGAGGGGAGAAGGAGGGTGGGTTGGAAAGGGGGAACAGATTACAAGGATCTACATGTGACCTCCTCCCTGGGTGATGGACAACAGAAAAGTGGGTGAAGGGAGACGTCAGACAGGGCAAGATATGACAAAAAAATTTATAAATTATCAAGGCTTTATGAAGGAGGGCGGAGTGGGGAGCGGGGAGGGAGGGGGAAAATGAGAACATTATGCCAGGGGCTTAAGTGGAGAGCAAATATTTTGAGAATAATGAGGGCAATGAATATACAAATGTGCTTTACACAATGGATGGATGTATGGATTGTGGTAAGAGTTGTATGAGCCCCTAATAAAATGATTTTAAATAAATAAATAAATAAATAAGTCCTCAAATGAATGCTTCAAAAATGTAACAGTAAAATTAAATTAAAAGACTAGCTCTGTTTTAAGAAATTGAAGGGATCAGGCCCAACTGGGACTTCTCTAAATATATCAAAAGTTCTATTTATCAATTTAGGTTCCAGGGTCACAAAAGGAGTTGGTTCTTTTAAATAAGAGAAGCTATTTTAACACTGGTTACTTTCTATATGTATAAATGCATACAAATATTCTGATAGTCCCTTCAAAAGCTAGGTATATATTTGGTCAAAATTTATTTGCAACATTTAAGGAGATACAGTCATCACCTGAGCATAACCAAAGAACAGAGTACATTTAGAGGTATTTTGACTATGTAAAATTACTTAATTTGGTACAAATTTTAAGTGTAAACTTCCTTTAAAATTGGAACATTCTCAATTCAGAATTAAGTGAATAATAAAACAATGCGAAAAGTTCAGGGATTGGAATGGATTATATAGTGAGGACAAACCACCGAAAGTTTTTGTGATGAAAAATCCAACAATAAAAGACAAATTCCTTACGAGCTCCCTTTTCTTTTTTTAACTTGGCAGCCATTTCTGCTAGAATGTTTGATATTCACATTTGTGGGAGAAAGTGCTCTCTTCTTGAGCTTTACAAAATCAAAACTAAAAATGATCAGTTCATGAGAAAAAGAGAGCAAATAGCCTATTCAAAAATCAATCCAACTCTGTAACCAAAGCCCTAACTGAAACAGTAATAACTCTACAAAAAATAAAATCTAGCACTGTTAATCCCTCAGTCATCTGTACCCAGCATTTTGGTCTTTAATCATTCCAAGCCTGAACTCTGGAATAGTCTTTGGTCTTACATGAAAGTTTGCTATGATCTAATCCAATCATATTTTCCACAACTTCCTTAATGATTCTTACTATTCTGGTTACTTCATTCATATCCTGTTCCTATAATACACAAATTGAACTATGTAGTCTCTGAGCCTTATCTTTTTGGTTGAAATGACTCACTTTTAAGCTGTTCTCACAAAATATATTTTAAAAATCTATTAATCTTTTTTAAGGCCCAACTGAATATCACTTCATCAACAATACCTTTCAGGATTACTTGGTATGTGCATGTTCTCCCTCTTAAAACATCTAAGTTCTTAATCTGATGCTCACCTTCCTGACAGGATCGCCAAAGACAAAATGGGTGCATAAGCAAGTGTGAAAAAACCTGATGATGGCCTGCTACCAAAAGATATAGTGTCTGGGGTCTTACAGGCTTGAAGATAAACAAACGGCCACCTAGCTGAGAAGCATCAAAGGCCACATGGATGAAGCACACCAGCCTGTGTGATCATGAGGTGTCAAGGGGATCAGGTGTCAGGCATCTAAGAACCAGAACAAAATCATACCCAACGTGAAAGAGGTGGGGGAGGAACATGGAGTAGAGACCCAATGCCCATCTGTAGACAATTGGACATGCCCTCACAGAGGGGAGGGGTCACAGGGAAGAGAAGAGCCAGTCAGGGTGCAGTGTAGCACTAATGAAACGCACAACTTTCCTCTAGTTCTTTCGTGCTTACTTCCCCCCACTATCATGACTTCAATTCTACCTTACAAATTGGATTAGACCAGAACATGCACACTGCTACAGATAAGAGCCTGCAACACAGAGCATCCAGGAAAGATAAACCCCTCAGGGCCAACACTGAGAGTAGAGATACCAGGAGGATTAGGGGAGGGTGGGGGAGAAAGGGGAAATCAATCACAAGGATCAACTTATAGCCCCCTCCTAGAGGGATTAACAACAGAAAAGTGAGTGATTGGTGACTGGAGGATGATGTAAGATATGAAAATAATAATCTATAACTTATCAAGGGTTCATGAGGGAGCGTGGGCAGGGAGGGAGGGGGAAGAAGTGGGGAACTGATATTAGGGACTCAAGTGGAAAGAGAATGGTTTGAAAATAATGACGGTGGGGGCTTAAGTGGAGAGCAAATGTTTTGAGAATGATGAGGGCAGTGAATGTAGGGATGTGCTTTCACAATTGATGTATGTGTGGATTGTGATAAGAGTTGTATGAGCCCCCAGTAAAATGATTTTTTAAAAAAAACAAGAAAAACTTTGGAAACAAACAAAAATACATAGGAAAAATATTTATTATTTAAATTAAAAAAAAGAAAATGATGACGGCAGCATATATGCAAATGTGCTTCACACATTGGATGAATATAAAGATTGTGATAAGAGAACTAAGAGACCCCAATAAAAGTATTTTTTTAAAAAGGAAGAAATGAAAAAAAACAAGGGAGGTACTATCAGCCATCTAATGAGATGAGTTTGAAAATGTTCCAAGAATGGAATCACCGATTTAACAAATGTATTGAGTATAATGAAGAGTTCCTTGAAGGTGATAAGGTTGGTTCGTTAAAAAAATTTTTTAATAATTCAAATACATAACTTTGAAAAAATAAATAAATATTGCAGGTATTTTGGGGTGCCCCATGGGAAAAAATTCTTAATCTGAACCAAATACCCTAACATTACTTTCTTCCTATTTTATATTTGTCCTTATATGAAAGCTTCTTGAGAATAAGAATCAAGTTTTATTAAGCTTTTATCCCCCAACAGTTTTATTGGCAAGTAACTTACATATTATATAATTCAATAGTTCAATCATATCAAGGATGTACAATCACCCTCACATCAATTTTTTTAGAACATTTCCGCCCTCCCATGGTTAAAGTGCCTCCAAGATGAGTTATACAATCGCAATCCATTCTACAGCTCCTTCTCCCCTCTCGTCTTCACCATTTACTTCTGAGATCACCTTACCCTCCCCATTATCCACCCCCCATCCTCATATTCCCTATAATCCCTTTTATCAGTTATTCTCATTATGCAATCACTCCTCTTGTGCTTCAAAGCTGGGAGATCCAACAGAAAACAATGAAACACAAAATCATGCTAAGGTGCTAAGGATAAAAACATAACAGTATACACACAAAGATACAAATAATGCATCAGAAGAGGTAGACCCCCAACACCATCCAAAAAGCCAAGGAAGAAATTTCCATCATGAAACCAGTAAGAGGTACTTGCACTCAGCACATGTTTAGGTCCCATCTAGGGTGGTCAGCTGGGCAAGTATCAAGGTCGATCCAGCATAATCAAGATTACAATGGTCAGTTAGTAAGGTTGTTCAAGACTCTTTCCAGTGGCTAGAGCGGATCTATCAGTGGCTCAGGCGGACTAAGGCACTCTGCAGGTGGGTTTTGGGCTACCACCATCCCCCAAAGCCCTCCATAAATTAGGTGTTCATAAATTTTTGCTCTGGTGCTTTTCTCCTCACCAGATTTGAATTTTTAATTGTCATCTCTAGATCACACAAGATGGTGTGCTTCTTCTGTGTGGACTTAGCTGGCTCCTCGCTTAGATAGCTGCCTGTTTGAATACAAGCCTTTAAGACCCCAGACACTATTCGGAATGATAGGCGAGCGTCATCTGCTGTCTTCACCACACTGTGCTGTAGCAGCCGTCCCTTCAGTGATCATTTCATGAAGGTGAGTATGTTGCAGGGCCATGATGTAAGAACTAATTGTTCTTAAGCTGGAGCTAGGATTTAGTGCAAGTCCCAAACCCATTCCTGGATCTATGCCTTTTAAAAAATTTGCTGTAACTTGGGAGCGAATACATGTTGTAGCATTCCATAATGCAATCATGTCAAACATAATTGTGCAATTTCTTCCATAATCATACATATTTTCCAAAACATACTTTTCCTTTCTGTACTTCTTGATAGCATCTCCCTCTTATCTTCCCCCATACCCCTTCCCCCAAATCCCTGTTAGAGTTTCTTCCCCTGTAGGCTCAACATCTCTGGGCTTCATTTACCAAAAAAGAAGGCAACAAATAACACAGCTGCAAGAGGGTGAGCCCCAATGGCAATGCACCTCTCAGATACACCCTAATATAAGCGAGCAAGAGCAGGATTGCTGAGGTAATACGTACCTTAATACAGCATACAGTATGCTGATGTACCAAGACCTGTTTGTTCACCAATCTACCTCAGACACCATGTGTTATCCGGCTTAAATACTCAGGTTACAAGTGTGTCTGGGTAGATTCCAATTCACTGAGTAGAGTTCCCAGTTGGGGTCTCACTGATGCAGCCTCTGGAGCATGACATACACCCAAAAGATCCAGGACTCAGTGTCCCAGTGTAAACTTTATATTTTTATACAACTTTGAATCCATTTGAAAAGGCATTTAATCGTTGGCTCAACTGATTTTTTAAACTGATTGAGTTTTAATCCCTAAATACAAATTAAAACTCACTGACATTTAGCCAATTGTGATGTAGTTAATTACTTAATACGGCCCTTCTAGCCACACTCCTCCATTTTTTATAAGGGTGAACCTATACACCAATGGTTACAGTCCCATTTTTGGAGTTACCTGTTATGCTAATTACGTCAGATTAACATGGGATGTATTTTGATTCCCTACTTTGCGAGACGGTGTGACTAAAGTAACTACTCTTAAATTTCCTTAGGGGTGTGGTCTGTAGAACCGCCACCACTTTTGTATCTGTGTTAAAACAAGAAGGAATTGCCTGTTTTCGGTTGTTCCCATAACAGGCAAACCAACTGCTGAGAAAAGCAGGAGGCTAGGGTTGTGGAACTGGTTCACATACCTGGCATGCCTAAGATGATCAGAAGTTATCAACATGTCCTCTACCTAACCTTTTGAAATCAGAAAGCAAAACCCACTCCTCCATCAAAGCCCCACAGGTGGGCAACTAAGCATGCAAAGACTAGTGCTGAACACCTACCAGATGATCAGTTACTGCCCTAAAAATACCCACTAGATCAGGATTTGGGTAGCCATCTTGACCTGTGCTGAACAACTTTAGCACAGTTCACCCTTGGGCCTGCTCTATTTGACCTCTGGTTCTTACAGGACTTGAGCTGGTGGCATATTGATTCACCAGCTAAGTCTTGTGAGACAACAGTCAAATTTGGCGTGAATGAAAAAAATCCTCCTTGTAGAAGGATGAACTCTGGATTTGGAATTTATTAGCCTCCACAACCATGTGAGCCATTTCCTCGATAGTTTGTAAATTCTGTAAAACATTGCAGCAAATTTCAGAACCTTGGGAGGTGATAGGAGCACTAGTGGTATAGTGGTTACCTGCTGATAACCCAGAAGCTGCTAAATCAATAACCACAGAACTTTGCAAAACCACTTCTACAAAAATAATTCCATTAATTACCAAAATCTTTTGAAATCTCAAAGTTACTAAATTTGCAACTACTAACTGAATGTGATTTAAAAGTAAATTTCTAGATAGGATCGAGTATTATGCCTTTTCTTGGTTTTGGTTACAGAAAATGTGAACTCAAGTATTCAGATAAAAAAAAGTATTCAGATTATTATTAACAAAACTGAAGGCACTAGAAGGAAACAGGAAGTAAGCTTGCTGAGTGAGAAGAAAAACACTCTTCTGACTTGAGTTTTTACCACAGAACACAAAATTCTGACAGGAAATGAAGACTTAAGTATAGAAAGTAATTATTAACAGTAGGCACTGCAATCTTATTTCCCAGTACAAAATATATGAGCCTCAGGGGACAATTTTTCAACAGACAGGGATTAATGGTGTGTGAAAATTAAAAGTTCCTAGACAATTTACTTGCTTCACAGATTTCAAAAAAATATTATTACTAGTGTTCTGTTTACTGTCCACTTTTAGACCCCTCTCATTTTCATGTACATAAACACAATAATGAAATATTTGCATCAGTAATAAAAGGGCTTAGAATATTTTTAAAGTTTTAAAGTTCTTTCTGCACTACATATAAAATTGTAATTTGTTAAAAAATTCTTTCTGCAGTATTCCTTCAAGTGCATACCAAGCCTCTGATTGAACACCTGCAGTAATTGTTTACAACCTGAGAGGAACCTTCACTGAAGGGCTATTTCTAAGTTCTGTAGGTGCCCTAGCAGTGCTGTAGGAAAAGGAGAATGGGGATGCTAGCCACAAGGTCAATGGTCAAGCTTACCAGTTTACCGTTTAGTATTTCACACGTAGGTTCACAAATCAATTGATGGATCATGATTTTGCTTACCTGGCTCTGACTTTCTATCTCTCATAACCCATCTGCTTACTGTTTTGATTCTTCCTTCTGCATGTAAACTAAGTCTATGAGGATGTTTCAAATGCTAAAACTGATCTTGCTCAGCTGACTGGTATAAGCAACTAGTTCTCTGCAACTCCAATGGGACCTCATTATTCTAATCTAGCTAGGGGAACTTCTATCTTTGATACAAGTACTTCTGCTAGATGCTTTTTAAACCAAATGCAAACAAGTAGATTACAATACATGATGAGTCCATGTATGCCAGAATAGAACTGTGCTCCAAAGCATTTATTAACGATTTTTAGACTTTCCTTCCAAGGTGGCTATAGGTAAATCTGAACCTTCAACTTTTCACTTAGTAATGGAGTATGTTAACCATATATACTAACCATAGATCCCTAAGGCACCAAAATAAAGAAGTGATCAACATAGTACTGTGACAAATATTTTTAAATCAACAGAAAAAGATATATGCAGGGAGACAAGGAGATGTGCATCATAAACCCATTCACCAAAGGAAAGGTGATGAACGCAAGAGTTGAATGAAAAGTGACCGATCTAAAATGCAAAGGGGAACAAGCGAAGGAAGCTAGGTTTTAGATAAAAATATGAACAGTCTACACCTGGGAATTTGAAAAGAAACTATTCCAAAGACACACAATTTTCAGATTGTACTATCTGACTTATCACCTTCCCAATTTATAAACTCTTAAGGTATGAAGAATCTTTAAAATCATCTATTTAAGAGGTTTATATGCCAGTCCAAAGGAATAGCATGTTGTCACTATCAGAATCAAATCTGTTCACCCAAATCCTACACTCCCTCCTCGGATTCTCTCACAAACAAAATAAGGATCAAGTAGGCCCATGTTCTTCAGGGCACTGTGACATACAATTGTGGTTGGAAAACGATTTGACCTATGTTTGAGTTATTTCCTGTGAGAAAAGTTTAAATTTCTAAAACCGCATGCTGTGTCTCTGGAACAATTAGTGAGAGGGAGGGGAGTAAGAGGGGGAGAGAGGGAGAAGGAAAAAGGGAGACAGGGGAGAGAGAGGAGGGAGAGTGAAGGGGAGAGAGGGAGAAAGGCAGGGAGAGAGAGGAGGAGAGGGAGCAAGAGAACCCAAGAATGAGTAAGTCGTTAGATGATTTGAGTACCAGTGTTACTACTTATGAATAGTTTTATGGCCCTCTTCTTTAACCTGTTAATATAGGAAATTTCAAACATACATAAAAATCCTATTATGAGTACCTGTGCATCTAATTACCAACTTCAATAATTCTCAACATATAGTCCACACCTTGCTTTGCACATACACCCCACATCATTACAGCTCCTCAATGGATTTTATTAAAGCTGATCTCAGGCACTGTTTCTCAGGCATTGTTAAATGCCATCACTAAATCCAACAGCTGATTTATATGTAATTCTCAGGAGAAAGAGGAAGAGTTAAAGTCTCAGAAACTCACATGAGCAGTTCTCTATCCTGTGCTCTATGGTTACTGTGAGTTGGAAATGACTCGATGGCCGTTGTAGCACATTTTGATGAACTACCATTTTCCACAGTAGCTATACCATTTTTATCCTCCCACCTGCATTATATGAGGATTTTAGTTTTTCTATATCCTTGCCAATACTTATTTTCCACTGACATTTGTTTGTTTTAAATTACAGGAATCCTAGAGCTTATAGTGATAGGTTTACTGTGCCAACTAAGCCTTCATAGGAACATGTGGGCAGAGTTTAATCAAGTTGCAGCTTGATTGGAGGGCAACCAAAACAAATACTTCCCATGGCCAACATCCACCTCTTCCTCTCTGCTGGTCGGACCACTGTGCTGTTGCTTCAACTGTATCTTTGTCTCAACTGTATGATGCACTACCTGTGGGCCAAGCCAACCCGTGGATCAGGTCACTAGAGCTTGAGGCTCCCTCAAGACCTGCTTCACCATGCTCAGGCTGGTGGACTGTATAGCCAGAAATCAAGATCCCTTCAGCGCCTACTGTGCTAAACTCCTGTGCTACTGCCCGTAGCTGCCCCACCCTGTTGTCTGCTGCATGCAGTCCTACCAAGCCTGTCTTTCCTGAGGGAAGACAAGGCAGCTATCTGCTTCCTTGACCTTGGCTCAGAAGTATATTAAATGTTCCACAAAAGTAAATTGAACTTATTTCTAGCCCTCTGTACTGTTGTGTCGATTAATTAGTGTTATATTCCTTCTCGCTGTATAAATCTATCTATCTATCTATCTATCTATCTATCTATCTATCTATCTATCTATCTATCTAATGTTAAGTGTATTTCCTGGTGTGGCAGTCACCTAATCTGGTGTCAATTTAAGGATTAAGAGTGTAGGGGTAGAGTCTAGGCTGCCAATCTGGAGATAGCCAATGAGATTTCTGTGTGGGCATGGCCTTCTGAGAATTCTGGGAATTCTGGTACTTCCTCCTTGGAGGCGGAATATACTCTCTACCACTCTCTAGGAGACATTGCAGAAGATAAGCCACATGGATGCAACAGACCTCAGAAGCTGGAGAAGCCACAGAAAGACCTCTGCCAGTGCTGAGATGTTTCCAATGACACTGGATCCAAAGACTCTCTACCCACTGGCCTGTGATCTGCATTCGTCGTCACTGCATGTGTTTCGTGAGTCTGAAGAGGACTTTATAGATTGATATCGGAAATATGGGCTAATATCGGACTTAAGGACTTGATCTGGACTAGGCTGGGATGTTTTCTCAATGTTCAGGTGTTCTTCTATATAAAGCTCTTCCTTATACACATATGTGTGTCTATGGATTTGTTTCTCTAGTCTACCCAGACTAACACACTTGGTTTTGACTTTTATTTTCTAAATAACTGTTGATGTTGAACATCTTTTCATGTTCTAGCTGCCACTTGTCTGTTCAGATAGATCTTTAACATTTTTAAAACTCTGTTACTCATAACAGCTTTATTAATAATAGTATACAAGTAGAAACAACTAAATCAGCAGATGAATTGATTGACAAAATATTATATAACTACACAATGGAATATTATTTGGCCATCAAAAACAATGAAGTGCTGACTCATGCTACATTTCAATACCATGCAAAAGACCACATATTATAAGATTCTATTTATATGAAATATTCAGAAAAGTCAAATCTGTAGATAGGTTGTCAAGGCACAGAAGAAGAGAATGGAGAGCTACTGCTATGTGTGGGGGGTTCTTTTCAGCACAATGAATGGTCTATATTAGGTGGATTATCTTGAAATTAGCACATGAATTGTTTGGTCACTCTTAACTACCCAGGTTCTTCAACAAGTGAGTGGGACTCTAAATTCAGAGTCAAACATAAAGTACCTAAACAAGTGGCCATGTAGCTGAGAAGCAACAAAGCCCACATGGAAGAAGCACACCAGCTTGTGTGATTACCAGGTGCTGAAGGGATCAGGCATCAAAGAAGAAAAAAAATCATATCATTGTGTGCCTTCCTCCCTGGTATGATCACTGAAGACAAATGGATGCATAAACAAATGTGGTGAAGAAAGCTGATGGTACCCTGCTATCAAAAGATATAGCATCTGGGGTCTTAAAGGCAAACAAGCGGCCATCTAGCTCAGAAGCAACAAAGCCCACATGGAAGCAGCACATCAGCCTGTGTGATCATGTGGTGTCAAAGGGTATAGGTATCAGGCATCAAAGAACAAAAAATCCTATCATTGTGAATGAGGGAGAGTGCGGGGTAGGGACCCAAAAGCCATCTGTAGGCAACTAGACATCCCCTTATGAAAGGGTCTTGGGTGCTTGCTTCGGCAGCACATACTAAAATTGGAACGATACAGAGAAGATTAGGATGACCCCTGCGCAAGGATGATACACAAATTCATGAAGCATTCCATATTTTAAAAAAAAAGGGGGGTCTTGGGGAGGAGACGAGCCAGTCAGGGTGTGATACAGCAACAATGAAACATACAACTTTCCCCGAGTGCCCATATGCTTCCTCCACACCTACTATCATGATCCCAAGTCTACCTTACAAATCCGGCTATACCAGATGATGTACACTGGTAGAGATAAGAAATGGAAACACAGGGAATCCAGGACGGATGATCCCTTCAAGATCAATGGTGAGAGTGGCAATACTGGGAGGGTAGCGGGAAGGTGGGGTGGAAAGGGGGAACCGATAACAGGGATCTACATATAACCTCCTCCCTGGGAGACAGACAACAGAAAAGGGGGTGAAGGGAGACATCGGACAGTATAAGATATGACAAAATGATAATTTATAAATTATCAAGGGTTCATGAGGGAGGGACAGCGGGGAGGGAAGGAGAAAATGAGGAGCTGATACCAAGGGCTTAAGTGGAGAGCAAATGTTTTGAGAATGATGATGGCAATGAATGTACAAATGTGCTTGACACAATAGGTATATGTATGGATTGTGACAAGAATTGTATGAGCCCCCAATAAAATGATATTTTTAAAAAGCAAGGATAGTGATAATTCACATCATGAATATTATTAAGAAAAGACTAGTCCCTGAAGCAGTACATCATCATCCTTAGCAAAGTATGATTAGCAAAAAAGAAAAAAAACCCTGTACAAGATGGATTGACACAGTAACTGTAAAATTGGGCTCAGGCCTAACAATTGTGAAGAATGCACAGGACCAAGCTGTGTTTCGTTTTGTCTTACAAAGACTCACAACTATCAGTCAAACTGATTCAATAGCACTAACATCTTTTCTGGGCTTCTTGGAAGCAGTTCCAGAATTGCTAGTTACACTGTGTTATGGGTCCATGGTGTTATTCAAGGATTATAAAATTACACTAAATAGTGAAAAAATCTGCTAGACAGAAAGCTCACAAGATTACCATCACACAGCATTCAAAATAATCCACATATTTGTTAAAATCTGTGTTGAAGAGCCAACTGAATTTCTTAATGTGGGTTGATGTAAAATATATTTGAAAAACATTACTACATGTTATGATTTCTTGGATTCTGGTCTCATCTCCTTAAATACTCTTTGGAATACTTTTCCTCAAGAAAGGTTTTTCCCTACATCTTCTTAACACTTGCTTCCTTCTCATCCCAGATTAAATTTTTAAAGTCACCAAAATTCAACATATACCTATCACAATCATATAAAATTTGCCTTTCTTTCCCTAAATGCTTAACTCCTGTGAGGTTATCAATCACTTTATGGAAGGCAATTTAACTTTTTCCCTATGTTTTTGAGAGATAATCTTTGGAAGCTCCCCAGTAACTGTGATATCTTTTGCTATCTAGAACTGTTTACTACACCTCAGGACTTGTTCTAAGGAGGGAGGGACTGGCCCAACTAGAACACCTTGGGGCCTGATTTATCAGCTGACGTCAGGAAAGAAAGGGTGATTAAAACATGTTTATGCAATGAGAGCCTAGCTGACATCAGGAAAGAAAGGGTGATTAAAACATGTTTATGCAATGAGAGCCTATCATGAACAAGTAACAAAGCCAACAGATGCTTTAGACATGTAAGCTCTATGAGCTTCCTAGTTGGTGAAACACAATGATACATATGGAAGGGTTTTTCATGTTAACCTGAGACGGTTCAGACTCATAGTGATCCTGTGGACAACAGAACAAAACACTTCCTGGTCCCATGTCATTCTCATAATTGTTATGGTTCAGACTCATAGTGATCCTGTGGACAACAGAACAAAACACTTCCTGGTCTCATGCCATTCTCACAATTGTTATGTTTGAGCCCATTGTTGCAGGCACTGTGTTAATTTATCTTGATAATAACCTTTTTTGGTAATGTCCCCTTTTAAGGTTTTCACTCGCAATTGTCTCAAACCTCACTCTGTCTGTGTCCTTTTTCCTTATAATAAATCTGAAACTGTAGGTAAAATACTTTCTGTGAGTTCTGTGAGCATTTCAGCAAATTATCAACCCCAAGGAGCAGTAAGATCAGGTGACTGGAGGAGGTTCAGAGGAGGCAAAGAAGCTTGCACAGCGTTCTGAGAGGGTAGTGGGGAAACTGAACTTACAGATTGCAGGTCAGAAGTAAGGTTACTTGATGTCACTGGTATCTGCCTATTTGACAGGTTGAAGTAAAGTATCCTTTTATTCCAAGAGATCCAACCTAGCTTTGGATGGAAAGTGCTACATGGGTCAAGAGGAAATCATTCATCCCCATATCTGGGAGACTGGATTAATGTTGATTTTATCTAGAAACTCCAAAGGCCAAAATATTAGTTAGCTATTGATCTAACTGGCTGAATAATGTAAGTCATACTGAAGTGAAAATCAGGATTTGTTCTATAACAAATAGAAGAGAAAGTGCAACATGAAATCTATTATACTGCTCCGGGGGGACATGGGAGAGGGGAGTTGGGGAGAAAGGTAGTGGTGTAAACAAACTCAGGGACAAGGGAACAACAAGTGATACAAATCGGTGGTGAGGAGGGTGTAAGAGGTCTGGTTGGACGTGATCAAGGGTAATGTAACCAAGAGGAATTACTGAAACCCAAATGTAGACTGAGCATGATAGTGGGAGAAGAGGAAAGTCAAAAGAAATAAAGGAAAGAGCTAGGAGGCAAAGGGCATTTATAGAGATCTAAATAAAGGATGGTTTAGTATTAAGGTAGCGGAAGAACACTGGGCCTCCACTCAAGTACTCCCTCAATGCAAGAATACTTTCTTTTATTAAACTGGCATTCTATGATGCTCACCTTTCCGACACAACCGCTGAAGACAAAGCGGGTGAATAAGCAAATGTGGTGAAGAAAGTTGATGGTGACCGGCTATCAAAAGATCTAGCATACTGGGGTCTTAAAAGCTTAAAGGTAAAAAGCGGTCATCTAGCTCAGAAGCAACAAAGCCCACATGGAAGAAGCACACCAGCCTATGTGATCATGAGGAGCCGAAGAGATCAGTTATCAGGCATCAAAGAACAAAAAATTGTAACATTGTGTGCTCACCTCCCTGATAAGATCACTGAAGACAAGTGAGTACATAAGCAAATATGGTGAAGAAAGCTGATTGTGCCCTGCTATCAAAAGATATAGTGTCTGGGGTCTTAAAGGCTTGAAGGTAAACAAGCAGCCATCTAGCTCAGAAGCAACAAAGCCCACATGGAAGAATCACACCAACCTGTGCGATCACGAGGTGTCGAAGGGATCATGTATCAGGCATCATCAGAACAAAAAAATCTTACCATAGTGAATGGGGGGGGGGGAGTGCGGAGTGGAGACCCAAAGCCCATTTGTAGGCAACTGGACACCCCCTTTCAGAAGGGTCTTGGGGAGGAGACGAGCCAGTCAGGGTGCAATATATCAACAATGAAACATACAACTTTCCTCTAGTTCCTAAATGCTTCCTCCTTACAAATCTGGCTAGACCAGAGGATGTACACTGGTACAGATAGGAACTGGAAACATAGGGATTCCAGGGCGGATGAACCGTTCAGGACCCGTGGTATGAGTGGTGATACTGAGAAGGTAGTGGGAGGGTGGGTTGGAAAGGGGGAACCGATTGCAAGGATCTACATGTGACTTCTTCCCTGGGGGACGGACAACAGAAAAGTGGGTGAAGGGAGACGTCAGACAAGGCAAGATATGACAAAAAAATAATTTATAATTATCAAGGGTTCATGAGGAAATGGGGAGTGGGGAGGGAGTGGAAAAATGAGGAGCTAATGCCAGGGGCTTCGGTGGAGAGCAAATGTTTTGAGGATGAGGGCAATGAATGTACAAATGTGCTTTACACAATTGATGTATGTCTGGATTGTGATAAGAGTTGTATGAGCCCATAATAAAATGATTAAAAGAAAAAAGAAACTTATTATACTATTCCTATCTTTTACCAATATGGTTAAGGAAAGTCCTTTGAATGACGTGTCTTCCTTCATTCTTGGATTATTTTTTCATGATTAAAAATAATAAAAATGAAAAAAAAATAAAAAATAAAATTTTTTAAAAAGTAATAATAAAAATGGAGAGCAAATGCTTTGAAAATGATTAGGGCAATGTGCTTTATACAATTGATGTATATATATGTATGGATTGTGATAAGAGTTGTCTAAGCCCCTAATAAAAAAATGGCAAAAAAATAAAAATTTCTATAATGGAGCTAAATTGAAAATTTCAATTTGCCCTGAAAAATAAAAACATTTAAAAACAAAGAAGGGACCATATGCAATGAAGAGACAGGAGAGAAATAATAGCAAGCAATTTCTTAACTGGATAAACATATTTAAGCTCATCAGATAATCTAAGAATCACAGCACACATGGAAGCAAAGAAAACAAGATTTAAAATCAAAAATACTTTTCCTAATAAATTACACAACACATAAGAGTTCTGTCACCATTTCTGAAGTTAAGAATTTAAAAGACTATACCTGAGATATTTGGCCCTGAACTTTTGCAAGCTGAGTTGTTCGAATATTTAAAGACTGGCTTCTTATAACAGTCGCCCCAGAAAGGGATTTTCCATTCACCTTTCTTTCAAGGTGACAAGTTTCTAGTGATCTCTCTTCAAGAAGAACAGCATCCCAAGGATCCTCTGCTAGCAAACCTGGAACATTTTTCTGTTCTACAAGGTCCAGTACTTCCACATTGGGTTTACTTAGAGGATCCAAGTCTAACCAGTCAAATTTACTAATATCACCAGACTTTGGAGAAAGCTGTAGATTGCTGATTGTAGTCTTTGAATTTGTTAATTCCATATCAGTCCTTGCTTTTCCATTTTTTAAAAACTCTGATGTACTAGCTATTTTGTCAAATAGCTGTGCCATGTCAGGACTGACTACTGGTCGATAGATAGGCAAGCTTCCTTGTGGATGAAAGGCTGCTGTAGGTGTCATCGAGTATGAAAGATGTGGAGATGGTCCTGGAAGACTTAAATATATGGGTTCTGTAGGTGGAAAAGTAGGCATCCTGG
Source organism: Tenrec ecaudatus (assembly GCF_050624435.1). Taxonomy (NCBI): domain Eukaryota; kingdom Metazoa; phylum Chordata; class Mammalia; order Afrosoricida; family Tenrecidae; genus Tenrec; species Tenrec ecaudatus. The sequence continues at coordinate 53,481,820 of NC_134533.1, read as the reverse complement.
TACTGAAGCCATTCTGGAATGAAGTTTGTTTACTGTAAGCTGAGGGATAGATAGAAGGTAAGGAGTAAGTGGAAGACCCAGATAATCCAGGTGCCCACTGTCCTCTCTGAAGCGTGGGTCTAAAGTAGAACTGTGCTGATAAGGTAGGGCTCAGAACAGGAGTAACTGGCAATACAGGTGTTTTTTTAGTTTCAAAACTGTCATCCAACAATAACTTCTCAAGTTCAGCTTGGGTGAGTTTTTCTACATCAATATCTAAAACTCTTTTTTGGGAATCCTCAGGAAACACCATTAGATCATAATCCTGTTTGTTATGAACTTGTGTTTTCTGCCTGGTGCTGCTTGACAACTCAAAGTCTCCCTGATTATCAGTCATTCGTCTATCCTTTTGTAATTTTGCTAAAGCCTCTGCTTCCATCTGTAATGCTTCTTCTTTGTTCACATCTTTTGTTCTTGTTTGTTCCAGATGTGAAGATGAACATTTTTTAAATCTGTTGTTACTGGAAATTTGAGCCATGTCCACTTGAAAGACCAAGTCTGTCTTCCTCTGGTTTACTTATTTCTTGTAGCTTCCAAATTAGCAGGACCTACACATAAAAAGAAAACACACCATTAGATTTTTTTAAGACAACTAAATTGTTTGCCACCTACTTCATGTTATTTAGGATTTGATGCCAGTTATAAAATTTTACTACCAAAAAGAAAACAGTTAAAGGGAACCTAAATGAACGAATACATTCAAAATCCCTTAAATACTTCTATACTAGGAGAAAATGTTTAATGACATACATGACTTTATCCCGCTACTTGACCTAAGAGAAGAGTTAGCACAATAGACGGAATCAAGAAACTTTTATTTCAATGGTCACAATGGATATCATTAACCAGTAGCACTTTTTCTGGCAGAATGCTTAGCATGAGATAAAGGCAAGACATATATTTTCAGGATTTACAGTAAATAGTAAGTCAAAATGGATTTCATCTTATGCATTTGCTAAATTGCTTAAAATCCAATTAAGGATGTTACTTTGAGGACTAAGGTGCCTGACCCAAGCCATGGTATTTTCTTTTTTATATTTACTTGATTATTTTAAAATTTTACTGGGGGCTCAATCACAATCAATACAGCTCTAATCACAATCAATACACCCATCCATGTGTCAAACACATTTATACATATGTTTTCACCATCATTTTCAAAACATTTTCTACTTGAGCCCTTGGTATCATCTCACTTTCCCCCTCCCACCATGTTATTTTCAATTGCCTCATAAACATGTGAAAGTTAGACTTTGAAAAAGGAAGACCAAAGATCGATGTATTTAAATTATGGTGCTGGTGAAGAATACTGAAACAACCATGGACTGCCAAAAACACGAACAAATCTGTCTCGGAAGAAGTGCAGCCAAATAAGACTTCATATCGTGTACTCTGGGCATGTTGCAGGAGAGACCAGCCCTTGGAGAAGGTCAACATGCTTGGTAAAGCAACAGGCTAGCAAAAAAGTTCAGGAAGCTCCTAACAAGATCAATTCACACAGTGGCTGCATTGATGGGCTCAAACTTAAGATCAACTGTGAGGATGGCACAGTATTGTGCAGTATTTTGTTCTGTTGTACATAGGTTCATTGTGAGTCAAAGCTGACTTGATGGCACCTAACAATAAGTTTATAAATTATTATAAACACAAACATTTGATTCTGACCAAGATTACCCTGTAAAGCAATATGACTAGTGCTAATTATCTACAATGTAATGGAAGGTACTGCTCCTGCTTCCAATCAATATGAATCAGGTTTTAATGTGAGTTTAGCATCCATACTACATTGATTCAAGAAGCAAATACCCTTAAGTAAGTGAAAATCTTTCATGCCTTAGGTGACTAATTTTTGGAATTAATGTAGTATCTATCTCTTTTTTGTTTTATCGTCCTTTTATTGGGGGCTCTTACAACTCTTATAACAATCCATACATTACTGTGTCAAGCACATTTGTACATATGTTGTCATCATTATTTTCTAAATATTTTCTTTCTACTTGAACCTGTGGCATCAGCTCACTTTTTCCTCTCCCCTCCATCCTCCCTCCCTCATGAAATCTTGATAATTTGTTATTATTTTCATCTTTAAAAATTTTTTTATTTTTTATTTTCATATCTTACACCAACCGCTGTCTCCCTTTACCCATGTTTGTTGTTAAACGCCCCCCACCCATGGCGGGGTGTTTCAATACATCAATCATTGTGATCAGTTGCCCCTTTCTCCCCCTACTCTTATGGCATTGCTACTCCCATTATTATTCCTGAAGGGTTTAACTGTCCTGGATTCCCTGTTGGGAGATCTTATCTGCACCAGTATACATGCTCTGGTCTAGCCAGATTTGTAAGGTAGAACTGGGCTTCTGATAGTGCGGGGAGGAAGCATTAAAGAACTAGAGGAATGTTGTATGTTCCATTGGTGCTATACTGTACCCTCCCTGGCTTGTCCCTTCCTTGTGACCTTTCTGTAAGGGGATGCGCAATTGTCTACAGATGGGCTTTGGGTCTCCACTCCACACTCCCTCTCATTCACACTGATATGCCCTTTTTTTTTTTGGTTCTGGGTCTTTGATGCCTGATATCAGATCCCATCAACACCTCCTGATCACACAGGTTGGTGTGCTTCTCCCATGTAGACTGTGTTGCTTCTCAGCTAGATGGCCACTTGTTTATCTTAAAGCCTTTAAGACCTCAGACGCTACCTCTTTTGATAGTCGGGCACCATCAGCTTTCTTCACTACATTTGCTTATGCAACCATTTTGTCTTCAGCAATCATGTCAGGAAGGTGAGCATCACAGAATGCCAGGTTATTAAAACAAAGTGTTCTTGTGTTGAGGGAGTATTTGAATAGAGGCTCAATGCCTGTCTGCTACCTTATTATTTAACATATATGTATATAGTACTATATTTACATATTTATATGCCTAAATTTAGACTCTATAAATGTCCTTTGCCTCCTAGTTTTTTCCTCTACTTCCTTTTACTTTCCTCTGGTCCCTTTCCTCTGGTCATGTTTGACCTTCATTTGGCTCTCTACTTCCTCTCAGCTACATTGCATTTGATCAAGCCCCCACCAGGCATCCTACACTCTCCTCGCCATCTATTTTAGAACACTTGTTGTTATCTTGTGCCTGGGTTTGTTGGCTCTCCCCTTCCTTTCCCCTACTTCCCTTCTCCCATGTCCTCCCAGAACCTTAGGTCCCATTGTTTTCTCCTCAGGATTGCTTATCCCGCCTATCTTATCTAGATAGACATGAAAGAAAAAAAAGAAAGAAAATCCTATAAATAGTTTTAGATCTGTCTGTTGACCTTTATGAGTTTTTTCCGGTTGGGTCTGATGAGGCATCATGTCCTGCTCCCAAAGTGTATTTATGGAATTTCTCCGGGGACTTCAATGCTTTGCCCCCCTTGCTACTCTGTTGCATGCCCTTCATGTTTCACCCCAGTATGGGGGTCAGATCGGGCCAATTCCCACACTGTGTCTCCAGTGTTGTCCCCCACAGCACTATGGGTCCGTGAAGGGATGCCATATATGATGGTGGTGGGGCTGGCCCTACGGTCCTCTCTGCACTGGCTGCTCCGAGCAGGAATGTCATCCTCAGCCCTTGGTGGGCCAGGTTGTGTTCCACTCTCTCTTTATCCTTCCCTCTTAGTTTGCGCCCGTGTTCTGATCCCCTCCTCCCTGAGCTATAGCTGCAGCTTCAGTGCTGGCCTCTGAAGTTCATCCAGGTCTATGTAGCTGGGATTGGGGCTGCCGAGAATCTCTCTTTTAAGTTACTGTAAGGATTAAGTTAAATAATGTAATTAAAGTATTGATCACAAACTTGAGTATAAATATTTAACAAAATGCTATCTATTACTAACCTAACCTAGTCTGAGATATACACCTAGCTTGAAATACTAGAAATCAATCAAATTCCTGTTTATATCATGGTCTATAATATATGACCAATAAGTACAGGATGAAAAGTTACAGAAAGAGAAAATGAATTCATACCAATATAACACAAATTTTAAAAATCCCAATATTAAAATTAGATATTAAATGAAAAATTGTTAGTATTAAAGAAGTACTCTTGGATCTTTCTAGGAGTGCTGCTTTGTGATACTTTTACACAATTACAGCTGAATTTCTGAAACATTTTGAAAGGTAACTGTAAGGGCAAAGCGGGGTTGTCTCCGCCTAATACCTGCGCTAAAGGAGAATTAGCTGCCCATGCCACAATAAAGGGGTGGGGAAGACATCAGACACTGCTGGAGATCCCCTCACAGAGGGGTCTAGGGGAGGAGAAGAGTCAGTCAGGGTGCAATGTAGCACTGATGAAAAATACAGCTTTCCTCCAGTTCCTAAATGCTTCCTGCCCACCAACTACCATGATCCGAATTCTACCTTGCAAGTCTGGATAGACCAGAGGATGTACACTGGTGCAGATGGGAGCTGGAGGCACAGGGAATCCAGGGCAGATGATACCTTCAGGACCAGGGGTGTGAGTGGGAGGGTAGGGGTGAGTGGGTTGGAAAGAGGGAACCGATTACAAGGATCTACATGTGACCTCCTCCCTGGGGGACGGACAACAGAAAAGGGGGTGAAGGGAGACGCCGGACAAGACATGACAAAATAATAATCTATAAATTATCAAGGGCTCATGAGGGAGTGGGGAGCGGGGAGGGAGGGGGGAAAAGAGGACTTGATGCAAAGGGCTTAAGTGGAGAGCAAATGCTATGAAAATGATAAGGGCAAAGAATGTACAGATGTGCTTTATACAATTGATGTATGTATGGATTGTGATAAGAGAGTTGTATGAGTCCCTAATAAAATGTTTTTAAAAAAATGTAAAAAAATAAATCAGGCACACTAATTAGACACCTATGGGAAAATCTAGAACTGAGCGTGCTCAGACCCAAGTCACCTACGCCCAGGTAGGAGGTGCACCTAGGCACACAGACTAGGCACCAGCGCTATGACCTCACACAAGCGCACCTCAACGCAGGCAATAAGGTTGAGCAATACCTTCAAACAAGCCTCCCCAGCCAGTGGGGAGAGGCAGTGATAAAAGCAGGCTCCAGGGAGGCCAGCTCTCTTCTCTCTTGGAGGTGCTCTCTTGGAGGGTGTAATGCACACCACCCGTGCCCTCTCTGGGATTGACCTCTCTCGGGGCACTCTTGGGATTTCCTGCTCTTAGCTCCAAATGCAGGTTCCACACTCCTGTACGAGTATTCCTTCCACATATTTCCCACACTTCCCTGAAACAGCCATTTCTACTCTTGAACTTTCCCATAACCTGCCAATGCAGCCCTGTACACTTTCCAGGGATAGTGTGCACTTCCTGTGACTTTAACACTTGAAACTTTCCCTTTTCCTCACAAAATTACTGGGATTTATAAAAGTGCTTCTGCTGCATGAGTTCTTTCAGCGTTGTGATGCAAGAACCGAAGTAAACCATCATAGGAACCTAACAATTTCACTGAGAAGCTGTTTCAAATTCTTCTCTTGCATGGTAGACCATGAAACATATGTATTTAAGATTTGTAAACTTCATTTTGTGAAAAATATTTAGAAATAAAAATTGAACTCTTTAAATATGTACAAATTACTGGAAAATTTGGATGTCTATATTTTGAAATATATTTTAAAATTTTATTAATGGAGCTAGCTATACAGGAATGACGTATAAATCAACTCACTGCAATCAAGTCAATTTTGAGTCACAGCCACCCTATATGACAGACTAGAACTGTCCCCTTCCCCTTTGTGTTTCTGAGACCAACTTTTTCTTTCTCCTCTGAGACTAACTTTTTACGGGAACACAAATTCTCCTCTCTTGCAAAGTAGCTGGGTAGTTTTGAACTGCTGACTTTACAGTTAGCAGCCAAATGAGTAACCCACTACACTACCATGTTAATAGCAGAATCTAGGTGGTTGGTGGTAGTGGTTCTGTAGTAAAATTCCTGTCTTCCATGGAGACTCGGGTTTGATTTCTGGCCAATGTAACAAGGGTAGTAAGTTAGTGGAGGCTGCATGTTATGACAATGCTGAACAGGTTGCAATAGAGCTGCCAGACTAGGCCAAACTAAAAAAGACCTGGCAATCTACTTAAGAAAATCAGTAGATGAAAACCCGGTGGATTCTAAATGTGATCCCGCTGAGGACCAACTCAATGGCAACTAATAACAGTTAGTACACCTACGTACTCAGCTTGAAATTCTGAATCTTTCACTCAACGTTATCACTATATGGAGGGGCTGGGGGGTGGGCATGAATTCCACTTATCTAGTATGTTCATTTGCAGTATGCTTTGTTGCTCCTCCCATAAAGAGGTGGAATCGACTCTCTCCTCACTTGATCTGAATTCTGTGACTTTCTTTGACCAACAACACACATCAGTCTTCACATTTTAAGAGTTCCAAAGCTGTCATAAGAAGGCTTACTGCTTATATCAGTCATTTGGATAATGCCAAAACAGTCAAGTATTTCAGTTTGCATAGTAAACAAACCAATCCCTGAAAGGTGAGTAAAACAGAACCACCAGGAGGGTGGAGGGAGGGTGGATTGGAAAGGGGGAACCAATTACAATGATATACATATAACCTCCTCCCTGGGGGGACGGACAACAGAAAAGTGGGTGAAGGGAGACATTGGACAGTGTATGATTTGACAAAATAATAATTTATAAATTATCAAGGCTTCATGAAAGAGGGGGGAGTGGGGAGGGGAAAATGAGGAGCTGGTACCAAGGGCTCAAGCAGAAAGCAAATGTTTTGAGAATGAAGATGGCAACAAATGTACAAATGTGCTTTACACAACTGATACATGTATGGACTGTGATGGGAGTTATAGAAGCCCCCAATAAAATGATTTTTTTTTAAATAGACCAACCACAGGTCAGACTACAGCCCTGAGACAGACAAGGATATCAAACCATCAAGTTGTTTACAACTTACTCAGGAAATGTCACTCAACCTAGAAAGCTTTAACAATTCACTGGGGCGAAAAAACATTAATGGAGCCCACCCACCACTTTCCCAAAGAATTTGGGCAAAGGTTAATTTCTCAGTGCTTAGGGGAACCTCTCAACTGCTTTTCCAAAGAACTATGGCAAAAGGCCACATAAAGGAACTCATTCACCATGATTCTATGTGTAAAAATGGATGGAATAACAAGTGTTTTGTTATATATTTTGGTACCACAGTAAAATAAAATTTTAAATGCAAATAAACTCCATATTGAGGGGGGGGGGACTTCAACATTTCTCTTTGGACTCAAGTAGCTTTAACGTTCTCATTTCTATGTCAAAATTCCAAATGGTGGCCTACAAAATCTTAACTTTCCCCATTTTGCCTTTTTAAATTCTACTTATTCTTCAGGGTCCAATGTAACTACTTTCTTTTTTGAGTACATCCTACCAGAATTCAGATTTCTTTCATTCAGGTGTTTCAACTAAATCAACTAAAATTTATATATATATATGCTTTCATAATTTTTGAAAGTGATGTTTTCACTTACTCAGCATGCTTTCTTCTGGTAATAGAACCAATAGCTTCCTTTTCAAAGAATATTTATTTTCTTATTATCCCTTTTACTTCAAGTACACCTGGACTATCTTCACGCCCCACCTCTCAACAAATTCATAAGATCAAAGTTTAGTCAATCAGTTAACCCCACAAATTCTGTAGAAAATATTTTTTAATTGCTTAAAAACTGTGGGATACTTTATTTAGGAAAAATATCAAAACTGTAACACTATTGTTTCTTGACATATCTACCATCTGGGTCTAGGCACTTCTTTTTTTTTTAACATTTTATTAGGGACTCATACAACGCTCTTATCACAATCCATACATACATCAATTGTATAAAGCACATCTATACATTCTTTGCCCTCATCATTTTCAAAGCATTTGCACTCCACTTCACTTAAGCCCTTTGCATCAAGTCCTCTTTTTTCCCCTCCCTCCCCGCTCCCCACTCCCTCATGAGCCCTTGATAATTTATAAATTATTATTTTGCCATCTTGCCCTGTCCGGCGTCTCCCTTCACCCCATTTTCTGTTGTCTGTCCCCCAGGGAGGAGGTCACATGTAGATCCTTGTAATCGGTTCCCTCTTTCCAACCCACTCACTCTCTACCCTCCCAGTATCGCCACTCACACCCCTGGTCCTGAAGGTGTCATCCGCCCTGGATTCCCTGTGCCTCTAACTCCTGTCTGCACCAATGTACATCCTCTGCTCTATCCAGACTTGCAAAGTAGAATTCAGATCATGGTAGTTGGGGGGGGGGAGCATTTAGGAACTGGAGGAAAGCTGTATTCTTCATCAATGCTACATCGCACCCTGACTGACTCATCTCCTCCCCTATACCCCTCTGTGAGGGGATCTCCAGTGGCCAACAAACGGGCTTTGGGTCTCCACTCTGCACTTCCCCCTTCATTCATTATGAGAAAATAATTTTTAAAAAGGCCTCTCATTGAGGTTGCTAAATTAATGGAATTAAATCTGGCCCTGATGTGGCCATTCTATGTCACCGCTTGTGATGTTGCTTGAGAATGAATTCAAGCCAGCAGAGCTAAGATACATGAAATTAAATAAACCTAGGTAATGTTATATTAAATATCTGAATTCAACCATTTATGTATGTCAGCCATGATGGCATGATGGACTAAGTACTGAACCACAAGGTCAGTGGTTCAAACCAGTGGAGTCACTTTGCAGGACAGAGATGAAACTGTCTACTGTAAAGACTTAAAAGTCTTGGAAACCCAAAGGGCAGTTCTACCCTATCCTATAGGGTTTCCGTGAGACAGAAATGATTTGATAGCAGAGAGTTTGGTTTGAATGTTATGCTTTGGCCAGTTTAAATGTTTCTATATTGATTACCGGTGAACCTATTTATTCCAAAACCAAACCAATAGCTATAAGAATGTAGACAATAATTTTCCTACATTCTATTCAAGTTAATTCAGATTCATAGCGGCCCGATGGGGCACAGAAATGACTCACAGGGGTTTCCATAGTTGGAAATCTTTACAGACGCCGACTGACACATCTTTCTCCCAGAGAGCTGCTGGTGGATTCAAACTGCCATCTTTTCTGTTAGTAGTCAAACTCTAACCACTGGGCTGCCTAGACGTCCATTTCCTTCTCCACATTGAAAACACTTTGTCTACTAAACATGGTATTGAGCATGTGCTTTCACATGAAGGAATGAGTGCTGTTGGAGAGTATTAAAGAAGCATTTCAGATTATGCAAAGCATGGTGAAAGAAATAAATCAAGTATAATTGCCTGTCATTGAACATCATAACACATAACCTACCTGAAACAAAAACAGATGGATTAAAACGAATAGAATTTTACAAAAAGATAAAGATATTAAAATGTAATTATTTCAGGAAGGGGGAGCGGGGAGGGAGGGGTAAAAATGAGGAGCTGATGCGGTCGAGAGTGGATATTTTGAGAATGATGAAGGTAATGAATGTACAAATGTGCTTTATACAATTGATGTATGGATGGATGGTGATAAGAGTAGTATCAGCCCCTAATAAAATTATTTAAATAAATAAAATAAAATGTAATTATTTCACAAGCAAATGCCAATTCATTATTTAAGTGTTCCCCTGTTTGTCATAATTGGTAATAGCATGGTTCTCAAGTGGGGTACTGGGTTTTTAAAACAAGTCTGAGATATAGTTTATTCACTGGAAAACATCCTCATTTTGAATATTAACTCTCACTGATTAAGGTATAATACTAATGGTTTTAAATATACTTTGGCAACCAAAAAATTTATTTGTGCCATCTCTAAGTAATCAGTAAGCACCTATAAACTTCTAAAAAACAATTCTAAATATTACCATATTCCAGTGTCTTAGGAGGCATGTTAATACTCAGTGACTATAAAAAGATAAAGACTGCTCCTAAAGTAATGCTATGCTTCAGTTTCCTGGGCTGCTGCACTGACATGCTGCTTTATTAATTTTTGAAATAAAACTTTGTTCGATAATAAACATTTAACAGAAAATAATTTCCTACATTCTACTTAAAATAAATACTTCAGTGCTAATGCTTCCTTACTTCAACTGGGAAAGAATACATAACTAGTTTTTGAATAAGGACTGTGTGTTTCATCTGCCAACAATTTTCCAACATAAGTAACCAGGGAAGATTGAAAGGCTGTAGCTACTTTTAAATTCAAGAGGGCAATTAAACTATTCAGTTAAAAGTTCTGGACAACATTTGCATACCAAAAAGAGAATGAATTTAAAAGCTCTTGGCTTTTTATGTAGTAGGCACGATTTACAATTTAAATTTAAATGGGGGGGGCATGAATCAAACAAGTCAGTCTCAACCATTTGAATGCTTTCTGATCTTAAAATTCAAGATCATAAAATAGAAGGGGCCCTTAGTGGTGCAAGGGTTAGACACTAGACCACCAAAACTCACTGAGGGGAAGAAAAGATCTGGTATTCTGTTCATGTAATATTTCAGCCTAACAAACCCTATGGTGTAAAATACCTGGTAGGGCTTGATCAAAGACAATGTAACCAAGAGGAATTACTGAAACCCAAATGAATGCTGAACATGGTGTTGGACAAGAAGAAAGTAAAAGGAAATAGAGGAAAGAACTGAGAGGCAAAAGGCATTTAAAGAGGTCTAAATAAAGGCAGGTACATATATAAATATATTTATATATAATGCTAGGGAAATATATCTATGTACATATATTTATATGCTAAGTATTAAGGTAACAGATAGACATTTGGCCTCTACTCAAGTACTCTCTCAACTCAAGAACAATTTATTCTAATAACCTGGCATTCCATAATGCTCAGCCTCCAGACACTATCACTGAAGACAAAATGGGTGCATAAGCAAATGTAAAGAAAGCTGATGGTGCCCGGTTATCAAAAGATAATGAGTCTGGGGGTCTAAAGGCTTGAAGATAAATAAGCGGCCATCTAGCTGAGAAGCAACAAAACCCATATAGAAGAAGCACACCAGCCTGTGTGATCATGAGGTATCGATGGAATCAGATATCAGGCATCAAAACATAGAACAAAAAATCGTACCAGTGTGAATGAGGGGGGTGTGTGGAATAAAGCCCCAAAGCTCATCTGTAGACAATTGGACATCCCCTTACAGAGGATCACAAGGAAGAGATGAGCCAGTCAGGGTGTAGTATAGCACCGATGAGACATACATTTTTCTAGTTCCTTAATGCTTCCTGTCCCCACTATGATGACCCCAAATTCTACCTTACAAATCCGGTTAGGCCACAGCATGTATCCGTGCACAGTTAATAGCTGGAAACATAGGGCACCCAGAGCAGATAAACTCCTCAGGACCAATAAGGAAAGTAGCAATACCAGGAGGCAAAGGAGACATTGGATGGGGGAGAAAGGGGCAACTGATTACAATGATCTACATTTAACCCCCTCCCAGGGGACAAGCAACAGAAAAGTGGGTAAAGGGAGACATCAGTCAATGTAAGACATGAAAAAATAATAACAATTTAAAAAAAGGAAAATGAGCTGATTCCAGGAACCCAAGCGGAAGGCGAATTTTGAGAATGATGAGGGCAGCAAATGTATAAGGGTGCTTTAGTCAATTGATGTATGTATGGATTGTGGTAAGAGTTGTATGAGCCCCAATAAAATGATTTTAAAAAATAATAATAACTTATAAATTATCAAGGGTTCATGAGGGAGGGAGGGTGGGAAAGGGAAGGAAAAAAATGAGGAGCTGATACCATGAGCTCAAATAGAAAGAAAATGCTTTGAAAATTATGAGGGCAACAAGTGTACAAATGTGCTTGACACATGTATGTATGGATGTATGGATTGTGATCAGTGCTAAATGAGCCCCTAATAAAATGATTAAAATAAAAAAAGAAACCCCTATGGGGCAGTTCTACTCTATCCTATATAGGTCACTAAGAATCAATGAATTTGATGGCACATAGCGAACAATAAAATGGAGAAATAATCATGAGTCCAATATGCTTTTCTCTCCTTTACAATGACTATCTCATGAAAATAAATTATGGTATGTACATGGAAAATCATCATTAAAATAACTTATTAGGCCTTCAATAACAATAAAATTATGTCAAAGATTAGCCATCTATATAATATTAAAGTCAACTATTACCTTGAGCACTGTATATATATTAACTAAATTTGATTCTCACAAATCAGAGTTGTTAGGTGCCACTGTGTCAGCTCCAACCCATAGCAACCCTATGCACAACAGAACAAAACACTACATCAGTGGTTCTCAACCTTCCTAATGCTGCGACCCCTTAATACAGTTCATGTTGTGGTGACCTCCAACCATAAAATTATTTTCGTTACTACTTCATAACTAATTTTGCTACCGTTATGAATCATACTGTAAATATGATATGCAGGATATGTTTTTATTGTTACAAATTGAACATAATTAAAGCATAGTGATTAATCCAAAACATTGTGTAAATATATATTCTGAAATATTTGTGTTTTCTTTTTTTTTTTTGTAAAAGCAGTTTATTCTTATTATTCCCCCTCCTCCCCTCCCCCCCATATTTGTGTTTTCTGATGGTCTTAGGCAACCCATGTAAAAGGGTCGTTCGACGCCAAAGGGGTCGCGACCCACAGGTTGATCCTGCAGGTCAGATTTTTAATCAAGCTTTCAATTTAGAGGTTCTGAAAAGATTGCGTAACACTATATGACAAAAAAGCCTGGTTTTGCCACCAGGACAGTGGACCTGCTCACATAGGCCATCTCAGTGCACCAGTTTTGGGCAAAAAAAAAAAAAAACATCATGCCTTTCTTGCCCCACGCACCTTACTCACCTGACCTCCTGTTCCTGCCATGAGATTTCTTCTTGTTTTTGCAAATACACACGGACTGAAAGGATAGTGATTTGACAATACAGAAGTGAAGAAAAAAACAAGGAAGGTGCTGTCAGCCATCCAAACAGATGAGTTTAAAAAATGTTTCCAAGAATGGAATTGCAGATTTCACAAATGTAACAAGTGTAATTGAGAGTACTTTGAAGGTGATGCGGTTGCTTTGTAAAAACAAATACATAGATTTAAATACATAGATTCTGTGGGAAAATTCCAGTTTTTTTGTTTTCTTGTTGAGGGGAAAATTCCAGTTTTTTTGTTTTCTTGTTGGGGGGGTATCCCCTCAAAAATACCAGCGGCTTGAAAAAATTCACCAAAAAATGGAAATAAAAGATAATGAAATTTTTCCATGAACCTTTAAAAACTCCTATGTAGTCTCCCAATTGCTTATTACAGTTGCATGGTTCTGGTTGGCCACTAATAAAAACACATACATATTTTTAAGTGCCCATGGAAATACACTTGTCTGGTTGGAAATCAGAAACATTATCTTCAATAGAACAATTTATCAAGAGATGACTCTGTCTGTTATTTTATATAGCTGAAGACTTGAAGTCATAAAGGTTTTCAGACTACTCTGGGAGAATGTACAAAAAGTGGAAAAGACCAGAAAGAAATCCCCGGAGGACCATGGATATTTAAGCAGGAGACAGAAGAATTACAAAGAGAAAAACCAAAGTTGTGAGCACTATTGCCCAAAACTACAAAGGTGATACAGGCTGAGGACCTGAGGGGGGAGGGGTGATGATTAGAAAAGAAAAGAAACAGATTTAAGAGATCAGTGGTGAGTTTTTTAAAAAATGTTAATTCTTTGATCTATTTATTTAAAGTATAATTCAGTTACTAGAGAATTCACCCTTCTAAAATGTACAATCAGTGGTATTCAAACTGTAAAACCACCAAAACAATTTCAGAACATTTTCATCACTCCAGAAAGAAAGCCTGTACTCATTAGCAGTCACTTCTCATTCACTCCCTCCAGGCCCTCATTGATTTTTAAGAGGGCAGTTTAGAGAAGTATGGAAAGCTGAAAGAAAATCAAGGAATTGAAAAAACAAGGGCAGATTCTGCTTCCAATCCTGTGGCAGTAGGAAGAACTATGAAAGAGAAGTTGGTCAGAAACAGCAGCAGTTGGGAAAAGGTAAAATGTATCTGAGAGAAATCTTTTGGAGGTACTCCAAGATTTCAACTATGAAAGAGAAAAACCCATTGTGGGCATTCCAGACCTTCACAGAATGTAAGACAGCTGCCCTCCCAAGGCTGCAGTATGGGCAGAAGGCAGATCCCTGGAGACACAAGCAGCAGGAACAGAGAACACAGAGAATGTTCCAGCAACCAAAAAGCTGGCAGCTGGACTGCAAAACAGAGACGTTTCCTATCTTGTCAACACTCAGATCTCAAGTTCTGCTGGAGAGAGTCCTGATTCTACCAAAAAAATATTTGAAGCTATGGGTGAAATGAATTAAATTTAAGCTTCAACAAAACCTACATACATGTTAACTTGTAAATCATATTGATTCAACTTCATGGCATGATGAAAGAAAAAATTTGAGGCAAATATTAAATAAAGAAAGAAAGAAGTAACCTTCAGGCTCTACTGCTAATTTTGCAGAAGTTGTTTGACACTCAAAGATTATAAGACACAAAAGCAAGAATATACGACCATGGTCAGGGGAAAGCAATCAAAATAAGCTGTCCCAGAGATGGCCCAACTATTGAAATAATCATAAAGAAGCTTTAAAATAATTGTGATAAAAATGCTAAAAGATCTAGTGGAAAAGATGGGACAGTGAAATGGTAGGTAATTTCAGTAGAGCTGGAAACTTTTTAAAGAACCAAAGAAATACTATACATCGGACAGTGTAAGATATGACAAAATAATAATTTATAAATTATCAAGGGTACATGAGGGAGAGGGGAGCTGGGAGGGAGGGGAAAATATGAGGAGCTGACACCAAGGGCGCAAGCAGAAAGCAAATATTTTGAGAATGATGATAGCAACAAATGTACAATGTGCTTGACATACAATGGATATATGCATGGACTGTGATGAGTTGTATAAACCCTCAATAAAATGATTAAAAAAGAAAAAATGTATTAGAAATAAAGAATATACATATTAGTGTGTATCTCACAGGTGTCAATTTCATTGGAGGCCACTCTCTTCAGGTTGTGTTATCTGTTTTTCCATTTTTCAATAAATGAAACCCAGGATTGAACCTAAAACAGGCAGCAAATACAACACAGGCGTCGAGGGGGAAGGGACGTACCGTGATGTAGGGAGGGATGGAGGGGAGAAGCATCAAGGAACCCATTTAAAAAAAGAATGCTTGGAAACTGATGGTGGCAGCAATTGTACAATTCTCCCTGACATGATTGAACTATGGAATGATATGATATATTAAATATTTTTAAGGAGATAAAAAGAGTCTAGGTGAATTTAGCAGAAGAAACAATAATTTGAAGACAGATCAGTTAAAAATATCCAAACTGCAGATGAATAAAACAAATGTGGGTGAAGGGAGACAAAGAACAGTGTAAGATACGAAATAACAATAACAATATATTGGGGGAGGGAAAATGAGCTGATACCAAGAGCTCAAGTAGAAAGAAAATGTTAATGGTAACATATGTACAAATGTGCTTGACACAATGGATGGATGTATGGATTGTAGTAAGAGCTGTACAGGCCTCTAAAAAATGATTTAAAAAATAATAACAATATATAATTGATCAAGGATAGAGCATGGTGGGAGGGCTGGGAAGGGAGGGAAAAAAGAGGAGCATATGTCAAAGGCTCAAGCAGAAAATGTCTTGGAAATGATGATGGCAACATATGTACAAATATGCTTGATACAATTTTTAAGTCCAAATTTTTTTATTAGCTCATACAACTCATCACAGTCCATACATACATCAATTGTGTAGAGCACATTTGTACATTCATTGCCCTCATCATTCCGCCTAAGCCTCTGGCAGCAGGTCATTTTTTCCCCTCCCCTCCCTTCCCACTCGCCCCTTCGTGAACCCTTGATAATTTATAAATTATTATTTTGTCATATCTTTCCCTGTCCAAAATCTCCCTTCACTCACTTTTCTGTTGTACGTCCCCCCAGGAAGGAGGTCATATGCAGATCCTTGTAATCGGTTCTCCCTTTCCAACCCATCCTCCCAGGATCGCCTCTCACACCACTGGTCCAGAAGGTATCATCTGCCCTGGATTCCCTGTATTTCCGGTTCCTATCGGTACCAGTGTACATCCTCTGGTCTAACCAGATTTGTAAGGTAGAATTGGGATCATGACAGTCGGGAGGGGGAAGCATTTAGGAACTCGAGGAAAGTTGTATTTTTTATCGTTGCTACATTGCACCCTGACTGGCTCATCTCCTCCCCAAGACCCTTCTGTAAGGAGGTGTCCAGTTGCCTACAAATTGGCTTTGGGTCTCCACTCTGCACTCCCCACCCCCCTCATTCACTATGATATTTTTTGTTCCGATGATGCCTGATGCCGGATCCCTTCAACACCTTGTGATCGCACCAGCTGGTGTGATTCTTCCATGTGGGCTTTGTTGCTTCTGAGCTAGATGGCCGCTTGTTTATCTTCAAGCCTTTAAGACCCCAGACGCTATAGCTTTTGATAGCCGGGCACCATCAGCTTTCTTCGCCACATTTGCTTATTCACCCATTTGTCGCTTGATACAATTGATGTATGGAATAAGAGCTGTAAGAGCCCCAATAAAATGATCGTAAATATATATAATGAAACTGATGAGAAAAAAAAGAGGTGAGATAGAATAGCATTCCAGAATTCCATAGTCTGTTGATGCAGATGTATAGAATGCCGGAAGAGAAGAAATCTTTGAAGAGAAATGGCCACAAACTTTATACAACGGAAGATAACAAGCCACAAATCCAAAAAAGCTCAGTGAAGGCTAAGAGGAATAAATATATAAGCTGGCAGCTAAGTGTTTAAGTGCAAACCACAAGTGAACAGCTCAAACCTACAAGCTGCTCTGTGAGAGAAAGTTAAGGCTTTCTGCTCCCATACAAATTTAGTTTCAGAAATGCTGAGTCGGCCTTGATTTGACGGTTGTGGATTTTAGACAATTCATCTCACAGACGTTTGACTGGTCAGGAAAGACCAGTCCCTGGAATAGAACATCATAGCAACAAAAAAATAGGAAGACTTTCAACAAAAGACTGACATGCAGTCTGCAACAATGGGCTTAAACCTAAAAATTGTTCTGGATGCATGCCTTAGTTGTGAATCTTATAAAATAGGCCAATGAACACTATAGACCTCAACAGTCTAATCCACCTAGACCACCTAAGTCTAAAATATCAACTGAAATCTTCATGATATATCATGTAAATTTCCACTGAAGGACAGCTGATGCACACAGGTAAGGAATTCAACCCAGATCTCCCATACATAGGTGAAAACTCTACCACTGAACATCATTGCCCAAACACTTTCATATATAGAGCTTACTTCTGCCAAGGAACTATGGCTACTGGAAGTACTAACAGCGACTAGTAATCAACCTTAAGAACTGTCCATATAAGAGATTCACAAGGAGGGCAAGCATACAGAACGTTGTCAGCATGTGTGTATGACTATATGCTTGGGAGGGCGAGAAGGAAGGAAGGCAGTCATTACAAAGAGGTTCCTGTTGAGAGCTATTTACTAGCCAAGTAGTGTCCAATTACCATACTCAGAATTCCAACAGTACTACTACTTTGTAGAGATAACTACTGAACTTTGAACCACTTCACTGATCATTCTTTTGGCATGAATCATTAAAATATACTTTAACATAATCCCAATTTCAACATGACAAAATAACAGTAAGCTTTGGTGTTTAATTTCATAGTGCATGCCCTACAATTCTGATACAGTTTATGAGAGAGAAAAATAAAACTGAGTTACAATTGAAAAACCCCACACAGGTAATAATAATAATCTCTCTTCTGTCCTAGAAGGTTGCTATAAATTGGAATCATCTTGACAGCAACAATATGGAATCCTAGTCTCATCATTCAAATAAACCTTAAAATCCCTCCTTAAAGCTAAACTTTATGCTCCCTTATCTAAATGGTAAACTATGCCTTGAAATATCTCTCTCATTGAGACTTGATCACCTTTTCTCGCAATAGTCCCAGTTTAAAACCTGATCTCTATTCAAAAACCTTGCCTAACTCTCCAAACACCTTCAAAATAACTATATTATCCTTACATTTCTCTTTCCTATTTATATTTTTAAAGTATAGTACTTTGTACGTTATGGATTATAGTTGATATTTCCTAGTATAAACTCTCCAAAGGTAGGAATTATTCATAAATAAACACTCTGTACAAAAAGCTGTAGCTAAACACTCAACTACCATACAAAGAAAATGCAATCAAAAGAGTGCTTGGCTTAGCATCATGAGAGTTCGAGAACTGTCTCTAATATACTGTTAAACAAGTCACAACCTTTCTGCATCTCATTTTCCTCATAAGAAAATGAAAATAAGAATAAACCTGAACTTACTGTGAAAAAAAAAATGAAAATAAGACTTGTCCTATTTACTTCATATATAATAAGAACAAAGGGGGAAACATTAGGCAAACTATCAAACAATACAAAATATAAGACATGGCTAGCCTATTGTCTAAAATAAGCTGCTAGTTAAAAAAAATAAGTTGCTAGTTTTAAAATCTTTTTTTAACTAAACTGAATTCATAGCAAATTAAGTGGAGCAGCCTTACACTGTTAATCCATTTCAATGATGTAGCACTTTAACGGACATGAATTACACGGAAATATTAATGCATTCTCCAAGCTAAAAGGCAAATATTTCCTAAGTCAACTAATTGTCTTCAAAATTATTAAAACTAAAGGTATTTAAAAATTCCATTTTTTAAAAGATCATTTTATTGGGGGCTCTTACAGCTCTTTAACAATGCATACATCAATTGTATCAAGAATATTACACATGTTACCCTCATCATTTTCTGAACATTTACTTTCTATTTGAGTCCTTCATGACAGCTCCTCTTTTTACCCCTCCCACCCTTGTGACCCTTTGATAAATTATTTTCATATCTTACACTGACCAGTCTCTCTTCACCCACATTTCTTTTGTTCATCCCCCCCAGGGGGAGGTGGTCATGCATCGATTCCCCCTTTTTAACTCCCTCACCCTTACCCTACCCCTCCTGGTATTGCTACTCCCAGTTCTGTTCTTGAGGGGTTTATCTGACCTGGATTCCGTTTGTTGTGAGCTCTTGTCTGTACCAGTTTTACATGCTCTGATGTAGCCAGACCTGAAAGGCCGGACTGGGGTCGTGATAGTGGGAGGCGAGGAAGCCTCAAAAAACACAAAAGAATATTGTGTTGCATCGGTGCTATAATGCGTCCTGGTTGACTCATGCCTTCCTTGTGACCCTTCTGTAAGGGGATGTCCTATTGTCTACGGATGGGTTTGAGGTCTCTGCTCCAACCCCTCTCATTCTCAACATGTTTTAGTTTGAGGTCTTCTGATGTATGTTACCTGATCCTTTCGACACCTCATGATCACACAGGCTGGTGTGTTTCTTCCATGTGTGCTTTCTGCTTCTCTGCTAGATGACCGCTTGGTTTAACTTCAAGCCTTTAAGAATCCAGACACTGTATCTTTTGATAGCCAAACACCATGAGCTTTCTTCACAACATTTGCTTATGCACCCATTTTGTCTTCAGCACTCTTGCCGGGAGGGCGAGCATCATAGAATGCCAGGTTGTTAGAACAGTGTTCTTGGGTCGAGGGAGGGCTTAAGCAAAGTCCCAAAGTACATCTACTTCCTCAACGTATTGTCATATAAATATATGTACATAGGCCAATACCTCTATTTTTATGAATTAGTATATTTATATATGTACATACCTATGTTTATACCTTTATCCAAAGTTTGCTTCCCAGATCTTTCCTGTTTTCTTTTACCTTCCTCCTGTCCCACCATCACACTCGCCCTTCTGCCTCTTAGTAATTCCTCTCAGCTAGATAGCTGTTGCTCCAACACCACCAGAACCTCTACATCCTCGTTGTTAATTTTAATTCTATAGTTGTTCCCCTTTCTAAGGGGCTGTTGGCTCACTCCTTCCTAGGCCCCAACCAAAAAAATTCCATTAGTCTTTATCCTCAAAGAGCTGATTTTTAAACAGTGATAAATGTTTTGAATTGCCTAAAATATGCTTGTGCATTCTCATATTTAGTTGTGAATAGACATGTTACAAATAAAGATTGTAGAGGAGAGAAGCACAAAGGATACACAGGTGAATGAAACAAAGATATAAATATGACACTTCCACAGACAGCAAAATAGCAAAGAAATTTCCAGTCCCAACCATAATCCAATGAACAAAACAATACCTTACAATAGTTTCAAGTATAACCATAATTCCAATCAAAGGAGCATCACTTGTGGATACTAACAAAATGATTAGAAATTCTCTTAAGAGTTGCTTCTCCTTTTCAAGCAGGAAGTCAAGAAATAACAGAATTTTCATGCTCTAGATCTGTGCTGTCCAATATGGTAGTCACTAGGCACACACAGCTACTGAGTGGTTAGTCTGAATCGAGACGTGTAAAATACTCACCTGATTCAAAGATTTAATTTGAAGTAAAATATGAAAACTCTTACATATGTAGCTCTCATTTGTGGATCACATAATATTTGTTAGCACTATTTTAGATGCAGTCAAATCTTGATTAAAGAAATGGATACTAGAAGTATTAAACAACTTGTCAATCTCTCACTGATGGGTAATAAATTTGAACAGGGTTTAGAACCCAGTCATCTTTACCTTGCATTCATTAATATAAAATTATCCCTTATAATTCAAGTAATCTTCCTCACACTAACTCAACCGTCCTCTCTGTCTCCCTCTTTTTCTCTCTGTCACACCTTTTTCAGCATGTTACCACCAGCTCTGCCCTTACACTATATCATTTATATGTTGGTCTCCTTAATGGGCTAGAGACTGTCTTGAGGGCAACCACTGTCTAATTCATTTTTCTATTCCTGGACCCTTGCAGTATCAGACACCCTTGTAGGCAATAAGTAGCTGTTGAAATAAAGAACTCAGAAAAGAAATATGCAAACAGCATGGGGTTATAAGATCTTTCAAAGGGTTAATTTGCAAGATATTTAATAGCATTACAAAGGATTAACTTTTTAATTAATAAATCATTGTATTGGGGGCTCTTAAAGTTCTTACAACAATAAGGAACAACTTTGAAATCAAATCACCTACTATGTGAATGCACTGGAAAAAAACTGACCTTTTATCATCTACCTGACCAAAGATTATTTTTTTGTTTTTTTAAATTTTTTGACCATAGATTATTTTGGTAACAAGATAAATAGTATAAAATAGATAACTGATGCTATCCAAGTAAGGAAAATTACAAAGCTTTTTAAAAAGAAATGCATTGCAAAAAGAGGACCTGATGCAAAGGGCTTAAGTGGAGAGCAAATGCTTTGAAAATGATTAGGGCAAAGAATGTACAGATGTACTTTATACAATTGATGTATGTATATGTATGGACTGTGATAAGAGTTGTATGAGCCCCTAATAAAACGTTTAAAAAAAAGAGAAATGTATTGCACTACTGCTGCTCTGAAAAGTTTGGTCTGATGGCCTGATAAGAACAGAACTTTGAGCTCTTAGGAAATTCAAGAGCTTTAGGTTTAAGTGCTCTTACCAAATGTGCTTATTAAGTCCAAAACACTGTGATAGATCAAAGAAAGAATCCTGAGCAAGAGAACTGTTACAGCAGCCCCTCACTATTTGAAAAGAATTTGAATCATTCATAAAAATTAGAAACAGAAGAATCATATACTTATTATTCAGCTAATTGTAGAAAGTTATAGTCGTTTATAAAATTCCTAATGTTAGCATTTATAGTAAGTTGTGAAATCAGTGGCTCAGTACTCCAAAGGATGACCTTGGGAAGTTTAATACATCAGTGTAATTTGCTATGATGAGTATACATTTGGAAGAGCACTAGCCTCGAGTATGGCAGTTGCGAGGGGAGTCTCCTCTGGCTACTTGAGCCACCAGTCCGGGGAGCAAAGGTACAAAGTCTTTGCTGCAGTCAGGAGGCCGCCGGGATCTCTGCAGTTTCCCCTGCTTTGTACTGTCTTCCTCCCACCTCTAGGAATGCAGGTATCCCCCGCGTTTTAAAAGTTCGCTTTCCACCACTTCTCTTTTATGAAAGATTTACATTAGAACCTGTTTTCGCCAACTGAAAGAAATTTAAAGAGGATTTTCCGCTTAAAAAAAAAAGGTGAAAACTGAAACCAGCCTCCAGCGTTTGTTCTGCATCAAGCCCGTACAGGGGCTGAGCACCGCAGAGATGCAGCGAGTGCCAGCTCTGACCCCAGGAACGCTCCGCGGCACTGGCTTTGAACTGTGCCTGTAAAACACTCTTGGTTAAGAGTTGTTTAGATGTTTTAGCAAGCTACATGGGTGCATGGTAAAATGCAAAATTGTTTGCCATATAAACGGACAGTAATTGCCTTTTCACTTTTCCGCTAGTTCGCCTTAGGAAAGGTTTACAAGGGACGCGCTCCCGCCGGACAGCAGAGGAAACCAGTCCCTTTCTTCCTCCTGCCTCTCTTCTTTGTGGCTCTCAGACTAGCGTACGCAACAACTTTTCCAACAGCGTTTTCCGCCCTGGTCCCCACCTGGAAAGAATTTAGGGTGCCTCTTTTAATACGTGATCTCCTTCGAAGGAGAAGTCCGCCTTTGCTCCTCGCAATCCAGACACTCGATGTTCAAAATCAAACTATCATCCCGACTTCAACTGCTATCAGGCTAACGACAGCGCGGAGAACCACCACCGACTCCCGACTCCCCTCCTCCGTTTTCTCTTCCTTGCTTGCCTCCTCAATCCCGGTTCTCCTCACGAAAAAACAAGCCCACAGCTGGAAAGTCTCGTTTTTAAGGTCAAGACATGTAGCGGGTAAAAAAAAAAGCTCAAATGAAAAATCAGTTAAGTATGCGTTTTCTCCCTTCAATTTATTCTCCCTCCGTCACTCCAGGAAGAGGTAAGCAAATCTTTTGAATCTGACTGCCCGCCCAGAAAGATGATGCGCGAAGTGCACACTGAAATGTGCCTGCCTTCCCAAAGCAACTGGACTCGCGGCAAAAGGACAGCACTGGTGGGTAAAGGGTGTGTGTGTGTGGCGGGGGGAGCATTAGCGCCCCCTCCTCCCCCCAAAAAGTCGAAGTGGGCCAGGCGGCCAGAGCTGCGCGGCACAACAGGCCACTCGCCAGAACTGAACCTGACAAGGCAGCAGGACCGTCCACTGCGGCTCCAACCCGCCCTAGGGGACCACGGGGTGGCCTCCCCTCCCCCGTCGGGACAAAACTAACCCCCCGTGCGCTCCCGCCGCCGAGGGGACGGGCCTGGAGGGGGCGCGGGCCCTCGCATTCCACAGGGCAGTCGCCAAGCGCCTCGGCGGACGCCAGGCGGGAGGTAGTAAATCCCGCTGAAGCGGCGCCCGCACTCCGGGATGGAGGGTCAGGGGCGGCCACCGGGGGGAGGGGGCGGCGGGCAGGGACCCTCCCATCCGGATCTCCCGGACCTCGCTCTGCCCGGGCACAGCCGGGCTCGGAGCGCTGGCCCGCGCCGCACCGACTCTTCCTCACCTCAAGCTGCCTGTGCCTCCGTCTCCGCGGCAGCCGCCAAGGTCCGAGCCATTTTCCCCTCGGCTGCCTCGGCCGCCGTCGAGCGCTTCTGCCGACTTCGCAGCCAGCCAACCCGCGCGCGTCACTTCCGGGCGGGAAGCACCGCCTTCCGCACCCAGACCGCTTCCGGATTGGCTGGAGCGCTCGGCCTACCTGGGGGAGTGGGCGGGGCCTGGGTACGTCGGTGAGGTTAGAGGTTGGGGTGGTGGGTGCTAGGGTCCCCTGGGCAGACGAACGTCTTCCCGTGCAGCCCCGGACCCGCGAGGCCTCCAGCCCGCCACATCTCCCACATCTTTGGTGCCGCGTCCCGAGCCCTGTTGCCATCCGGTGTGTCGGAGAAGCGGGACTCGGCACACGCCTCCCTCCGGCAGCTACTCTCTGATGTAGTTTGGGCCCGGGGCTGCGCTGAGATTCCTTTGGGATTGAAAAGAACCGGCGAAGCAAAATCGATGGGTTTCAGCAGCATTTATCCTTTCCTGACGGTGAATCAGATGCTGTAGGGCGTGTAATTAGTGTCCCATATGAAATAGTTTCGCATGCCATTTTAATAACGATAATACTTTCCTCGTTAGTATTAAATGAAATTGTTATAAAGTACTTAACACTCAAATGTTAGATTAAAAAATAGGTATCGGTTTTCATTTAAAACCCCAAAATTCTGGCATTGCGGCAAAAAACATAGCGACTCTACATAGGTTCTCAAAGTTACTTGACCTACCACGCCCTATTCAGGAAAAAAATTTAGCGCCCCACCCCCCTAATTAAAAACATTTGTACTGTAGTCTAACCCAAAAGAAAGTGTAGGTATCTGCTTTTGCAGCCCCCCTGTGCCAATCCAGCACCCTAGGAGGCAATATGGCCCATTTGGGAAACACTGTATATTCTTTATAGGGAGAAGTTGGTGAGTTTAAACCACTAACCTCGAAGTTAGCACCCAGCATGTAACCCACAGCACCCCCAGAACTGCACAGGCATGTATAGCAAATAAAAAAGTCCTAGTGTATAGACGGTGAAACTGAGGCACAGAATCCTTATGGGAATGCAGCAGAAGCATTATTCAAGTACAGTTCTGACTCCAAATAAGGATTTACAAGGGATTGGTTGTCCCTTGAATAATAAGTGAATGGGATTTATACCTTCCAGAGGTTCAACTGGATACTGTAAGACTGAGAAGGGCTACAACTCTCATTAAGAGTAGATTGGGAACTGATCCCTTTGGGACCACTCGATCACACAGGCTGAAAAAATCATATCATTGACTGCACACCTCCATGATAGGATCGCTGAAGACAAATGGGTGCATAAGCAAATGTGGTGAAGAAAGCTGATGGTGCCCGGCTATCAAAAGAGATAGTGTCTGGGGTCTTAAAGGCTTGAAGGTGAACAAGCGGCCAGCTAGCTCAGAAGCAAAAAAGCCCACATGGAAGAAGCACACCGGCCAGTGCGATCACGAGGTGCCAAGGGACCAGGTATAAGGCATCATGCAAAAAAAAACAACAACGATATAAGTGTGTATATATGTGTATATGTATATGTATATATATATACCATATTAAATGAAGGGGGAAGTGCAGAGTGGAGACCCAAGGCCCAAGTGTCGGCCAATGGAGATCCTCTCATAGAGGCGTTTAGGAGAGGAGATGGGTTAATTAGGGTGCGAGGTAGTACCGATGAAGAACACAGCTTTCCCCCAGATCCTGGATGCTTCCTCCCCCCAACTACCATGATCCGAATTCTACCTTGCAGGCCTGGATAGGACAGAGGCTGTACACTGGTACATATGAGGGCTGGAGGTACAGGGAATCCAGGGTGGATGATACCTTCAGGACCAAGGGTGTGAGGGACGATGCTGGGAGAGTGGAGGGTGAGTGGGTTGGAAAGGGGGAACTGATTACAAGGATCCACATGTGACCTCTTCCCTGGGAGAGGGACAGCAGAGAAGGGGGGAAGGGAGACTCCCGATAGGGCAAGATATGACAAAATAACGAGGTATAAATTACCAAGGGCACATGAGGGAGGGGGGAAAGGGGAGGGAGGGGAAAAAAAAAAGAGGACCTGATGCAAGGGGCTTAAGTGGAGAGCAAATGCCTTGAGAATGATTGGGGCAGGGAATGTATGGATGTGCTTTATACAATTGATGTATGTATATGTATGGATGGTGATAAGAGTTGTATGAGTCCCTAATAAAATGTGAAAAAAGAAGAGGAGAAAAAAATGATTAGGGCAAAGA
This sequence comes from Tenrec ecaudatus, assembly GCF_050624435.1. NCBI lineage: Eukaryota > Metazoa > Chordata > Mammalia > Afrosoricida > Tenrecidae > Tenrec > Tenrec ecaudatus. Next base: position 53,455,944 of record NC_134533.1, on the reverse strand, counting down.
CTGTACAGATGTGCTTTATACAATTGATGTATGTATATGTATGATCTGTGATAAGAATTGTATGAGCCCCTAATAAATTGTTAAAAAAAAAGAGTAGATTGGGAGTTGAACTTTAGATATAAACTTAAGCCAGTAAATAATGGGAAAGAAATGGTTCTGACAAAAATGGATGGATAAGTTGTGTGTGTGTGTGTGTGTGTGTGTGTGTGTGTGTGTGTGTGTGAAGCCATGATGGCCTAGCGAGTTATACATTGGACCACTAACCGCAAGGCCAGCAGTTTGAAATGACCAGCCACTCCACAGGAAAAACGATGAGACTTTTTTTTTTTCGATGAGACTTTTTACTCCTGTACTTCTGAGATTTACAATCTCAGAAACCCACAGCACTAGTTCTACTCTGTCTTCTAGGGTCACTGTCAGCTGGAATCAACTCATTGGTGTGAATTAGAGGTGTGCATGTCTGTGAGTGTGCGCACACCCGTGTGCACAGGAAAGGAGTGGAAAATGGACAGGATGAAGCTCCCTAATTACTGTAGTAAATATACCCACATCTTCCCTTGGCATACTAGTGGTGCAGTTGGTTAAGCACTGGGCTGCTACCCCAAGGTCTGTCATTCAAACCCACTAGCCACTTTCTTTTTTTTTTGTTTTACTAGCCACTTTCTAAGAGTAAGAAATCTTTCTCCTTTGGAGTGGTTCATGATTTCACACTGCCCGACACGGCTGTTTCAGCTCCGCATGTAACTACTACATCACCAGGAATCCAAGCAAAATGAAATCCTTGACAACTTCGGTCTTTTTCCCATTCATCATGATTTTACCTACTGATCCAGTTGTAAGAATTTTAGTCTTCAGGGGAACAGGGCACTAACCCACCCAAGGAGAGAGTATTGTTTATGTCTCCACAGGGAAAGAGGGACCAAACTTCAGCCCTGTGCTCCAAGATGTGAATGCAACATACCAGCATGAAGCAGAGAACCAATAGAGAGGTGTCCCAGAATTGACTTCAGAGGACAGCACAAAAACTACAGCACAGGGAGAGAGAAGCAAGAGGGAACAGAGCAAGGAAGTCCCCAGGGAATACCAAAAATACCGTGGGCCAGGGTGTGGCACCCCATCAGACTCCACCAGAAAATACTCCTAAAGGTCAACAAACAGACCTTGAACTATTTATAGGCTTTTCTTGTGTCATTGTTTTGTTGTTGTTTTGTTCTCTTGTTGCTTTGTTTTGCCCTGTCTTGGTTTTTTGTGCATATTATTATCTCTGCAGGTCTATCTAGGTAAGATAGGCAAGATAAACAATCTGGAGGAGAAAACAATAGGACCAATGATTCCAGAGGAACACAGGAAAGGGGCAGGTGGGGGAAAGGAAGTAGATGTTAACAAGCCCTGGGACAAGGGAATAACAAATCCAAAATCAATGGCAAGAAGAGTGTAGGAGGCCTGGTAGGGCTTGATCAAGGGCAATGTAACCAAGAGGAATTACGGAAACCCAAAAGAAGGCTGAGCATGACAGTGGGACAAGAGGAAATAGAGGAAAGAACTAGGAGACAAAGGGCATTTATAGAGGTCTAAATACAGGCATGTACATATGTAAATATATTTATATATGATGATGGGGAAATAGATCTATGTGCATATATTTATAGGCTTAGTATTAAGGTAGCAGATGGACATTGGGCCTCCATTCAAGTACTCCCTCAATGCAGAACACTTTGTTCTATTAAACTGGCATTTCATGATGCTCACCTTGCCAACACGTTGGCTGAAGACAAAGCAGGTGCATAAGCAAATGTGAAGAAAAAATGATGGTGCCCGGCTAACAAAAGATATAGAGTCTGGGGTCTTAAAGGCTTGAAGATAAGCAAGCGACCATCTAGCTGAGAAGCAACAAAGCCCACATGGAAGAAGCACACCAGCCTGTATGATCATGAGGTGTCGATGGGATCAACTATCAGGCACCAAAGAACAAAAAATCATATCATTGCGAAAGGGGGGCAGTGTGGAGTGGAAACTCAAAGCCCATCTGTAGGCAATAGGACATCACCTTACAGAAGGGTCTCAGGGAGGAGACAGCCAGTCAGGGTGCAGTGTAGCACAGATGAAACATACAACTTTCCTCTAGTTCTTTAATGCTTGCTTCCCCCCACTATCATGATCCCAATTCTACCTTACAAATCCAGCTTGACCATAGGACATACACTGGTACACATAAGATCTGGAAACACAGGGAATCCAGGACAGCCAAACTCCTCAGGACCAATAATGAGAGTAGCAATACCAGGAGGGTAAGCAGAAGGTGGGGGGAGAAAGGGGGAACTGATCACAAGGATCTACATATAACTCCCTCCCTGGGGGACAGACAACAGAAAAGTGGGTGAAGGGAGACATTGGACAGTATAGTACATGAAAAAATAATAATTTCTAAATTATCAAGGCTTCCTGAGGGAGGGAAGGTAGGAGAGGGAGGGGAAAAAATGAGGAGCTGATACCAAGGGCTCAAGAAGAAAGCAAATTTTTCAGAATAATGATGGCAACAAATGTGCAAATATGTTTGACACAATGGATGGATGTATGGATTGTGATAAGAGTTGTACGAGCCCCCAATAAAATGATTTTATTTTTAATGAAGGAATGTGTGAACCTCGGGGGGGGGAGGATTTTAGTCTTTTTTACAATGAGTTGTAATCCATACTTAAGGCTACAATCCTAGATCATCAGCAAATGCTTCAAGTCCTTCTTATTTTCAATAAGTAAAATTGCATCATCTGCATATCACAAGTTGTTAATAAAATTTCCTCCAGCTCTGATACCACATTCTTTTTCATATAATCCAGTTCTCTGATTAGTTGCTCAGCATACAGATTAAGTGTGGTGAGAGGGCACAACCCTGAATGCATATTTTACTGTTATATATCACTATAGAAACAACTTATGATTATTCTTACCAGCCCTGTCCACCCACTTTCCCTACTCTAAACCTTCGCCACCACTATCACCCCTTATCCTGCTTACCCCCCATGCACATACCGCCCCTGCCCCCACTCCCACCACACACACACATAGACTTACTTCCAGGCAAGCTTGCTTACTGGAGAAGAATGTCCCAGAGGAATTCACTTAGTTCCACATCATTGTTCTATTTTATCTTCTGATCAAAGGAGGAATTTCAGAATTGGCAGCTACTTCCCAAGATTAAAAAGGGTGGGAAACTGTATTTCAGGGGCTGGCTTCCTAGCTTCTGCTTCAGAAGTAAGAGTGCCTTCCGGGAAGAGGGAGGAGGCCTTAAGACAGGGTTGGGGGACCCTTTTTTTCTGCCACGGGCCATTTAGATATTTATAACCCCATTTGAGGACTACTGGTCAACCACCATCTGCTCTGCAGAAGAACGATGAGGTTTTCTACTCCTGTAAAGAGTTCCAGTCTTGGAAGCCCATAGAGGCAGTTCTGTCCTATCGGGTCACTATGAATCAGAATTGACTCAATGGCACTAAGGTTGTTGTTGTTGTTGTTTTAATGTGTGGGCTAGAACTGCTTCTCTTTGGTGAGGCATGTGATGTTAGCTGGTTTTGATTATTTTGAAGGCCTTATCTTACCTGCAGATGGGAAGGTTCCCTCCCCTTCCCGAGTCTTGGAGGAAGATGAGCTATTTTATTTTTATTGTACCTTTCCTATGATGAATATTTTTCTTGAGTCCCATGAGCAGAGGGCACTTGCTTGCATCAGTTCATTGTTGCAGTTTCAACTTAATTATTACTTATTGATTATAATGATGTATAATGGTTCCTGAATGCATGTATGACTTGGTAGCCACTGATTGACTAAAAACATCCTTATAAGGAAAACCAAGAAGCTCTAGTGGCAGGGTGGGTTATGCGTTGGGCTGCTAACTACAATAGTTCAAACCCACCCGTCGCTCCGAGGGAGAAAGATGTGGCTTTCTGCTTCTGTAATGATTTATAGCCCAGGAAACCCAGAGGGTCAGTTCTACCCTGCCCTATAGAGTGTTGTTATGGGTCAGAATGAATTCAGTGGTGGTGAATTTGGTTTTATAGGGAATACTGCAGAATGTCAGATACATTTGAATTATGGTATTTTCAAAGACTATTAAATATACCATGAATTGTCAGGGGAACAAACAGATCTGTCTTAGACGAAGTACAGCCAGAATGCTCCTTAGAAATGAGGAGATTGAGACTTTGTCTCATATTCTTTAGGCATGCTATCTATCAGGCAGGACTGGTCCCTGAAAAAAGGATATTATATTTGGTAAAATGGGGAATCAGCAAAAAAAAAAAAAAGAGGATGTCAACAAGATGGATGGACAGAGTGACTGAAACAATGAGCTCAAATATAGCAACAATTGTAAGGACGGTTCAGACAAGGCAATGCTTCCTTCTGGTGTGCTGGGGTCACTATGGTAGGAGTCAACTCCAAGGGCATCCAACAAAAACCAAATTAGTGAAGAGGAAGATAGGGACTCCGGTGGTTATTCAATTAGGAGAAAAGCAGCCTTCACACATTGCTATCAAGAATCTGCACAGGCAGCCTGCTCTTAGCATAGCTCATCCGTGTGTCACTGACGTGTGAAGGAGGCGTGTGTCAACTATAGACACACAGACTTCCAGGAGAAAGGGAAGATGCTGCTGCTCTCATTTGAAAGCAGCAAGAATGTGGATAGCAGCTGTTTCTCCTCTTCCTCTTCCTCTTCAACATATGAAAGTAGAGAAAAGGACTGAGGAGGAGGCAGGGCACCGAAGTGTTCCAATCACAACTTCCCACAGAAAATCCCACAGTACTACAAATACTTCATCATTTCCTCCAGTACCACTGGAGAAAGGGGCAATCTTGCTTCATCAGGTAAAAATAAAGGGTTGACATTTATTGCGTGTTTGTTATGAGCAGGCCTTGTGTATAGTGCTTTCTAAGTATTATCTCATTGAATCCTTCCAGTATCTCCATTTTATAACTGAACCGTTTTAGGAGCAGAGAAGTCAAGTCACACGCCTAATGTCACGCAATTGCTATATAGTAGAGCCAGGCTCCAGATCTAGATCTGCCTGCATAGCCTACGCGCTTTTAAGTGCATGCCTCCGCCAACAAGCCAAGGAACTTTTAACTAAAGGAGCTACAAGGCCATTAATAAATAGTTTTTCTCTTCTTTTTCCCTCCCCAGGCTGAATTCCCGTCCCAGGAGGAGGACACAAGTAAAAACCTGTGGTCTCTACCTCTCAGAGATCATTACCTAAGGCAGCTAACACCATTGCAGAGAACTGACGCTCCAAACACTGCCTTGTAGACGAATAAGAGATAGGAAGTGTGTAGAAAGAACAGAAAAGGTTTGTCTTGTAATTCATTCAAAGAAACAAGTGTGATATATATATATTTTTTTTTTCAGGGAGTTTGCCTGTGCTCTGTGCTGGGCATACGGTGACAAACAAGATAGTCCCACAGGCAGGAGAAGTTTTAAGCATTTAATTAGATGCCAATTGAACCTCAATGACGATAAAGTAGGAAGGAGAAGTACAAGAGTCTAATTTAGAATATGGCCGAGCTTTGAAAAGTTGGTAGAAAACTAGAGTTGAAAGGTCATGGAATTTTGCACACACTGGTTGAAACCCCCTGGTAGAAGGCAGAAAGATCTTCCCTGAGGAAGGAAGGGTCACTGAGCTGAGCACTCAACCATCAATAAAACTGAGTGAGGTTGAGAGCAAGAGGCAAAGAAACAGCATGTGCTGAGACACTGAGGGAGGAACTGACAGGAGGCCAATGTTGTCATTGTACCAGGAACAAGGGGGAAGTGGTTTCAGATGCGGTGATGAGGCAAGAAGATCAATTTGGAGGTGATTGCGGCAATCGAAGACGTGATGATGACGATGGTTTGAACTCTAAGGCACAGTGAAACACACGGCTGATTGTGCCATCGTTCCGGTCTTTAGAGACAGTGATGTGGGTAAAAGGGCCTCAGAAGCAAGTGCTTCTATCACTTCTGCCATGTCCTTTTTGTTAGAAGTGATTTGCTAGCTCTAGCTCAGTGGTTCTCAACCTGTGGGTCATAACCCCTTTGGGTGCTGAATGACCCTTTCACAGGGTCGCCTGATTCATAACAGTAGCAAAATTATAGCTATGAAGTAGCAACGAAAACAATTTTGTGGTTGGGGGTCACAACATGAGGAACTGTATTGATGGATCACAGCATTCGGAAGGTTGTGAACCACTGGTCTAGTTCATAGTCAAGGGGCTAGAATGGATGCCATCCATAGGTTGCCTATCACAGCACATTTTACAGGGAGAGTAACACTCGAAGTGGGTGTGTAAGAGTTTTTCAGGGCATCTCAATATATAAGCATTCTAGGCAAAATAAAAGCACATGCAGAGATGCAGAGATATGAAAGAACTTCACAAGTTTAAGGATCTGCAATTGGACATTCCATCTCAATGTGGTATGCTGATGAGGTCTACAATTCTTATGAAAAAATAGACTGTGAACCTAAAATTTTTTTAATTGACTTAATAGTAAATACCTCAAACACCTAAAGAGATATTTCAATAGATAATATTGTAAAAATCAGTCACTCTACCACTTTGGAATGTCTTCAAATACATTGTTTATTAACAAAACCTTACCTCATACCAAATGATTATTGTATTTTTTAAAGAGCAGTGCTATACCAAGCTACAGGTATTAGACAATACCTGAAGAGTTCACATTTTCCATTTATTTTTTAGTCAATTGGTGAAATAATGCAACACCTTACATTTCAGAGAATGGCATGGTTTTCCAACCCTCTGTGGGTACAGTGTCTGATCAAGCTTTTACTGAACTGATATACGAGTAATACCAGTAGAGTAAACATGATAAACACCTGGCTATAGTGAGGCTTTCTATAGATTTCAACGGAATGAAGGTAAGTATAAATCAACTTGCAAAATGTATTGCAATAACAAGAATACTGCTGAAATGTGAATCCAAACTTATCGTTTCCAAATTTTAAAGCAGTTGGTAAACTATTACTGAGGTGGTTTTTCCCCTTGTTGCCAATAGCAAGCTGCTTTTCCATGAATGGATAATTCACACCTTTGAAGCACTCTACATATGAGATGTTAGTCAGTGTGTGGCTTAGAAGGGCTGTTTAAACTCTTTTCCCTGGTTGTCTTGCTCTTCAGGGAGATGCTTTCAACACATTATTTGTAGGGACAATTGTGTTCAATTTGGAGGGTAGTAGTTTTGTTAAAGCCAACAGAGAACTCACTTCTGTCTTTTTTTCTTTAGTGATAAATAAAATACTTACAGAATTGGAAGAAGAAGAAAAAAAATAGACTCAATAGGACTCAAGTAGAAATTGACACCCAGCACAAAATAGGAAGGAAATGGTTCTTCCACAAATGGATAGTTGGGTGAATAGATGTGTGTATGGGGCGGGGGCGGGGGCAGGGGGGGTGAGTTACATAATTGCATGTCCACTTGAAGGTATGTAAACATGTAGGAGTAGTGGGAGTATTCAACCCTGTCAATCAGGTCACAGCCTGATGGTGCCTCCTTGTGGGCGTGGCCTTCTCATCGGAGGGCCCTGGGAACTTTCCCTGCCATTTGCCTTCACCTTCCTGCTGGTGGACCCTGGTTGCTTCCAGAGCCCTGGAGGCGTTACCACCGTCATTGGATCCACACATCTTTGCACCCACCGGTCTATGCTATTCCTGCATTCGGCATCATTGCATGTGGCTGTGTGAGTCTGCAGAGGGGCTTATGGACTAGTATTGGATTTATGGACTTGAGTTGGACTGGGCTGGGATATTTTCTTAATATATAAAGCTCTAACTTACACATATAGATGTGTAAAGGGATTTGTTTCTCTAGTCAACCTAGTCTAACAGAGGGGGCAAAATGGAGAGGATGAAATAACTCAATCACTGTAATAACATGCCTATGACTCCCCTGGGAGTTCTGGCATGCAGTGGAGCAAGCAGTGGCCTGCTAACCACAAGGTCAGTAATTCAGACCCACTGGAGGAAACTTAGAACTGGAGGTAAAATGTCATGTGTGAAAAATGATCAATTTATTTCTTGGAATGAATTCTACCAATACTTACATTTCTATGGGAAAATATACATACAAAGATTTAACTGTATCACCCTACAGTAAAAAAAAAAAGGGCCCTAGTGGCCCCGCGAGTGAAGCATTGGGCCACTAGTCTCAAGGTGGCAGTTCAAACCCATCACTGCTCTGAGGGAGGAAGATGAAGCTGTCTGCTCTCTTAAGATTTACAGCCTGAGGAATCCTGTCCAGCAGTCTGTTCTATTCTACAGGGCCCCTCAAAGTTGGAGCTGACCCAATGACAGTGATGCATAGTGAGAAAAGAGTGAAAGTGGCCTAAATGTTCATCAATAGGGGATGAGTTAGCTGTATCATAAAATGAGGAATGAAATGCTATGAAACTGTTAAAAAGAACATACTAATAAGGCATATCTCCAGTATGGATTAATCTCTGATATATTATCATGAAGGAAAAAGCAAGCTGCCAAATGATCTATGGCAGGACATTTGTTGATTTGAAAGAAGAGCGTGTTTTAAACCATAGAATGTCCGGAAAAGTGAGGGTGCGCGTGCACATGCTTGCACACAACTGGTAATAGTAATTATGTTCCTACAAAGGACCCGAGAAGCTAAGGGTCAGCGATGAGAGAGAAAGTCTTGATTTATTTTTGTCTCTTTTTTTGGTACTATATACTTCTATTATACAGGTTGGCCTTTCTTGGCACGAAGTATATTTAGATGCATTGAATTCTAATGTTGGAGACTAATGAAATCTCGATGAGAAAAACAAAAACGAGCAAAAACAATAGCCCACAGAATGCATAGCGCCAGGGAGGCACACACAGCTTAGTGCAACCGACCATAGAAAACAGGATGGCAGTGTTTGCCCAAAGCATAGCTCCGAAGGTAGAAAGGAGCGGGAAAGGAGGAGGAACAGAAACCGAGAACCCAGGAGGACAAGGGAAGAGTTACAATTCATGTCATGAGACAAATCGTGTACAAACTGCTGAATGGAAAACCAATTCATCCCGAAAACTCTCACCCAAACCACAATAAAGGGCTTAAAAAGTGCAAAAAGTTTGGAAATCCTTAAAACAGCTTGGAAATATGTGGAGTTGTGCACATTGAGAGGATCAATGAAGGATGAGGACCGATGTCATTCTCGTGCTGTAAGTCTATTACAAGGTTGGAATGGGATGTTTGAGCTATCATATGTTCAGTAACACATGTCCAGGATTTTCTAGCAACCCTACCAGTAGATTCAGTCGAGTACAATAAACATGGGTTGAGACCAGCCATGGCTGTGGGGCCACGTGCGTGGGAAACATAGAGGAATATCCTCTTGACTGCCCTTGATGAGCTTTGAACAAACCAGCAGGAAAGAAAAGCACAGAAGGCTCACAGAGAGAACATTTCAGTAACCAGTGGCAAAACCTATGATAAATGTGTACCAGGTGCCAGCTGAGGAGGCCACGAGACCAGCTGGGGTCTTTCCAGAGGAAGTACCTCTGAAAGATGAGGACAATTCAGTCAGATAAAGATGGGGTATTTGGGAACCACGGATTTTAATATTTCCAACGAATATTGGTTTAAACAGATGACTAAATGTAGTGCAAATCTATAGAGCTGTGTACATTTTTTCACAGGAATATACAGACTTTTTAAAAAGTCATTTGTCATACCATGGGACCTGATTTTTAATTGAAAAATATGGTTACTGGCTAACAGTATTATCTCCATTTTCGCATGTCCAAACATCTCATTGCTTATTCAAGGAGCCCTGATTGTATAGAGGTTACCTTTTGGGCTGCTACTGCAAACCAGCAGTTCAAAACCACCAGCTGCTCAGCGGGATAAAAATGAGGATTTCTACTTTGCAAAGAATTACAGTCTTGGAAACCTACAGAATCAGTTCTAGCCTGTCCTATAGGGTAGCTATAAGTCAGAATCGACTAGACGGCAGTAATTACTTACTCACTTTGGTCCTTAATTGCCTCTTATTTTAGAAAGTTTTCTTATTTTGTAATAAATTGCTTCTTTCCATGTATTGAGTTCTGACTAGTAAGCATTGAGCTAAGTACTACATACATTGTTTTATTTAATCTCAAGCCTGATTTAAAACAAAAACAAACACTGCCCTCCACTTTTACCATACAAGAATATAAACTCCCTGAGACTAGAAATCATAGCTTACATCTATGTAGTCCCTTCTCACAGTTTCCACCCTGCCCCTCCTTGTTGAATAATGCCCCCGCCATATTCACATAACTTCCCACTCTCTCTTAGCCTTAAAACCCCCCTCTATATTCCGCCCAATTTTTTCACTTCCTACTATAAGAAGTATGTTTTCAGACGTACTGTCTCTATGCACTGACCCTACTTTCTTATCTCATTGGGCTTTCATTCCCTTGATATATGGAAACATCTAATCTCATCAAGTCTTATCTTGTCAAATCAACTTTGCCCTTATCTTTCTGGATCCTTCATCAGATTTTTGACATAATTGATTACTCTTTTCTTGAACTGCTTAGGAGTATAAGTTTTGTTTTGTTTTGTTTGTGCATTAGGTAAAGGTTTACAAAGTAAATCAGTTGTCCATTCAACAATTCTTACACATTTTTTCATATATTTGGTAACAATGCCTACAATGTAACATTCTTTGCTACTTCCTGTTTTGATCTCAAATGGTGGATTACCCTAAAGTGTGTGAATCTCTCCCCAGTGTTGTGGTTCCCCTTACAGACCTGTCTATTGTTTGGAATGGTAACTATTTAGTGGAGTAGAAAGCCTCATTTTTTTCCCCAGGAAGCAGCTGATCGTTCAGCCTTAACTGTTGAACTTGAGGCTAGCAGCCCAATGTATAAGCACAATGATGGCATACTTATTCAATCTGTATGCTGAGCAAATCATCAGAGAAGCTGGATGATATGAAGAAGATATGTGGCATCAGGATTGGAAGAAGGCTTATTAATATGCAGATTATGGCCCCTAACAAGAACGTTGGCAGTAGTTTAGACTTGGTGCTGTTCTGGTAGTAGTAGTAGTAGTAGAACTTGTCTAAATTCCTTGGGAATAAGAACCAAGAATAGCCCAAAGTTGAGTCCTATGAGGTGGAGGTCAGACAGACCGTGTAACTTCCTAACATTTCTGATACCGGCATCTCCCCACCCTCCTCTTCATTCCACGTTCTACGTTTGTAGGTATGGTAATTCACTGCAGTGGCCACACAGAGCTCATAGACCACACGTAAGAGTTAAGTGTGGAACTAACAGTACAGTTCAGGACCAGGATCAAGAAGCATGTAGGCAAAATCTGGAAGGTTGCTCTGAATACAGAACACAGCCCTTCCTTCAGTGCCGGACAATTCTCTCAGCTCCTCTTGGCCATGCACACCTCCTCTCAGGACAGACCTCAGGACAGACCTCGTGACTGTGCAGGTCTCTCTGCCTTTGACCTCCCTGCCATTGGATTTAAAAATGTGAATTGACCCAGAGGATAGCCAGGGAAGCAGGTCTCTTTGAAATCATGGAGAAGGCTTTGGACATTTTCGTGCCGAGACCCACTGATAGCAAGTCCATTTTGATTCATAGTGACCCTGGGTAGGTTTCTGAGATTGTAAATCTTCACAGAAGCAGAGAGCCTCGTTGGTCTCCAACGTAGCAGCTGGTGGGTTTGAACCACTGACCTAGTGGTTAGCAGCTTAACCCACAGAGCCACCAGGGAGTCCGGAGGAAAAACACTAAAAATAGAAATACAACTGTCTCAATTTAACTACATATTCTTAAAGACACAGTTAGAAATGGATCTCCTTTGTTGTCATCTTTTTGTTCGTGTATTGATTAGTCCCCTGCGATGAGTGTGCCCGTCACAGGGCAGACTGCAGCCCTGGGCCAGACAAAAAGTACCAAACCCTTAGGTTGTGTACAGCTGACTTACGAAAAGTCAATAAACCTGGAGGAGAAAATTAGGGCAAAAGTAACTTCTAAGGGCTGAGGGGAGAAACTGCTTTTCCAAGGAACCAAGGCAGAGGCCACATAGAGCTCATTTCGCTACCCGCTTCCATCACTCGATGTGTACCTCATTTTCCATCTATATCCCGGTTAGTCTGAAATCTCAAGTTGGGTCCTTCTTCTAAAAGTAGAAGTGCTACAACACTTCAACTCTTATTCCTTTGTATATACTCTCTACCTACCTTAGTGCATTAAGCCCCATGGCTTTAAGTACCATCACTAAACCAATGTTTATCTCTCTGTCCTCATCTCTCCCTCGAGAGCTGCCTACTCAATGTCTCTGTTTGGATGTCTGATAAGCAACAAAAAATTATGTATCCCCTCAAATCTAACCCCCACGTTTCCATTTCTTCAGCAGCACACGATTTCCACATCCTAGTAATTAACACTATTAACCTAGTCCATTAGGCCAAAGGGTTACAAATTATCCTGGTTCCTCCTATGTCCTCACATCTCAATCACTAGGTTCTGCTGGCTCTACCTCTAAAATATGAGTATATCTTAGTGCCCTACCATGTTTCACTACCTGGTAGCATAGTGGCTAGGTGTCAGGTTGCTAAACCCAAGGACAGCAGTTTGAAACCACCCGCCGCTCTGTGGGAAAAAGGTGAGGCTTTCTACCCCCGTATAGAGTTACAGTCTTGTGAGCTCACAGGGGCAGTTCTACCCTGTGCTGCAGGGTCACTAAACTGTCCTAAAATTGATTATGGTAATGATTATACAACTTTTATTGATATGATTGAACTGTTGATTTGTATATGTTGATTGTGTCCCCATAAAACTTTTTTTTTTTTTAAGAACCAGTATCTAGTTGATGGCAGTGAGTTTGGTTTTTGAGTTTACCATCTTACTGTTACAACCCCTAGTTCCAGCTACCTTCTAACTTGTTCTTCATCCCGTCGTGTTACCCTAAATCCATTTCCCTGGCAGTATCTGAAGTGATTTTTGAAAATGGCAAATCAGATCATGTCACTCCCCGATTAAAATTCTCCACTCATATTGCACTCAGAACAAACCTTGCCTTTGCTTTTACAAAGGCGGCCTGGTGGTGCAGTTGTTAAAGTGCTCAGCTGCCAGCTGGAAGGTCAGCAGTGAGTGCAAACACATCAGCTGGAGACAGCTTGGAAACCCTAGAGCGCGACCCCACTCTGTTTTATAAAGACGTTTCCATAGAGACGTACATACAGCCTTGGAAACGCTAGCGCGACCCCACTCTGTTTTATAGAGACGTTTCCATAGAGACGTACATACAGCCTTGGAAACCCTAGCGCGTGACCCCACTCTGTTTTATAGGCTGCCTATGAGTCAGAATAGACTTAAGGGCAATGAGTTTGGTTCTGGTTGGGTTGCTTACAAAGCTTTCACAATCTGTGACCTGTTTCCCTTAACTGTCTGCCTCGGCTCAGTCTGCTCAGCAGCCTTCTTTTCTTTCGTAAATAGGTAAGGACGGGTAGATTCTGTTTGCATGATCAACTTACCTTGCCTTTTGGAGAGCTTCTTTTTGTTCAGATATTTGAATAATTGTCCCCTCCTAAGAGAAGACTTCGCTGGCATCTCCATCTAAAATAGCCACTTTATCGCACAGAAAACCCCAGCCAACCCCACTGTCATTGAGGCACTTTTGACTCAGAGTGAGCCTCTGGTGCAAGGCAGAACTGTGTCGTGGGCTGCCGGACTGGGGCTCTGTGTGGGAGCAGAAGCCTCACCTTTCCCTGGGGAGCTGCTGGTGGATTGCGCTGCAGGTTTTGCGGTTAGCAGCCCCGTGCGCTGCCGCTGCACCAGCACATTACCCGTGAAGCATAGGTCACCTTCTTTCCCGGTTTATTTTCAGTTATCTGCTTGTCTTCCTGAACTAGAAGGGAAATCCAGTGACTGCAGGGACTTTGTCTGGTTCATCGTTAATTCTTTGGCACTTAGTGCAGTGCCTGCCACAGGGCAGGAGCTGAATGAAAAACAGTTGGATGACTAAATGAACTTCCCTCTTCTTAGTTCATATCTTCTAGGAGTTGGAATAGGAGCCCGGGTGGGCTAATGGATCACACTTTAGGGTGGTAACAGCAACGTCAGCAGTTTGAACCCACCAGGTGCTCCCAGGACAAAGATGAGGTTTCTGCTCCCGTCAAGATTTACATCCTCCGAGACCTCGCCTGATTGGATCCCTCTGACTCAATGGCAGTGCTTTAGTTTGGTCTGGAATAAACCCAATGGCACCTAACAGTGACCTCCGGGCTAAAAAATGACATAGCAAAGACTTGATTCTTGAAGGACCTAGAAATGAGCATGGATTACGGAAGTGTAATAGTATTTAAATGTAAGCCCCAACTATGTAAATCAGTGGTAGGCATCATTTGTACTGCCGCTGAAGCACTTAAAAGATTAGTTTCTAGATAAAACCTAAAATTAACCTGGAGACTTTTCAAGAAAGGAACGATCAGTTGCATCCTTCATGTACTTTAAAAACATAATTTATTGACAAAATAACAATCTGTGGATTATCAAGGACTCATGAGGGAGGGGGGAGCAGGGAGGAAGGGGGAAAAAAGAAGAGGACCTTATGCAGAGGGCTTATGTGGAGAGAAAATGCATTGAGAGTGATTAGGACAAAGAATGTACGGATGTGCTTTATACAATTGATGTATGTATATGTGTGGATTGTGATAAGAGTTGTATGAGCCCCTAATAAAATGTTTTAAGAAACCAAAAAAACCCATAATTTATATTTTGTGTTTTCCAGAAGTAATGTGCGTAGGTTGGGACTCACCAGAGAAGCAGCGTTAGCTACTCTCTTTGCTCCTCCCCACAAATGTTATAAACGGCTGTGACAGGTCTGTGGCAAATCAGCCACCATTTTCTTAGAGCTGATTACAGTGCTTCTCAACCTTCCTAATGCACAGTGTCTCATGTTGTGGAGACCCCAACCATAGGATTACTGTAACTGCTACTTCATTACTGTATTTTTGCTACTGTTATGAATCTGGAGACCCTTGTGAAAGGGTCATTCGACCCCCAAAGGGGTTGCAACCCACAGGTTGAGAACCTCTGGCTTATCATATGCTAGGCACTGAGTTTTACTGCACTTGATCTTAGCCAAAAGGCTGAGAAGCGATTATTAGACACTGAGTTTTAATGGATCAACTCATATACTCACAACAACTCTATGAGGAAGGAACAATTAAAATTCCCACTTTATTTCTAGGAAGCACAAGGAAGTTGAGTACCTTCCCTGGGTCACACAACTGAGGTTGGAGCAAGGCAAACCGAACCCAGTGCCTGAGCTGTTAATCACCTTACCATGCTGTCCTGGTGGATGGTATTTGAATGAGTCTAAATGTTTGTCACCATCTTTGGGATTACAGAGGAGGGTGATTAGGGAAAATATGTGTGAGTGTGGAGGTTAAGTACCATGGTGAAGAATCATTCAAATCCCATCACTCAGAAGTTTTCTTCCTAATGACTTGGACCCTTTGGAAGCCAGGTGAAGCCTATAAACATCTCAGAATTCATTTCTAGTGAAGCATTTTTGTACAGATGCAACGATTTCTAAATCATTTTCAGCAAAATTTTCCTTGCATGTGATAGTAATGATACTGTGCAATCATTTCCACATGCTGCTGTATCGCCTCGCTTTGGAATGGGTGCTGGCATGTGTCCCTTCCAGTTGGGTGGCTATACAGGCAACTTCCAAACTTTGTGATGTAGATGCGTGACTGCCTTCAATGCTGCATCTGCTTGTGGAATAGATTACTACATGGATTTAAGATGTATTATCTAAATACCTTACATTAGAGGATTTTAAATTTTGAAAATCTATATGAGGGTTTGAGATCCTCTGAATTATACTTGAAACACTAATAGAATAAGAAAATTTATTGGGAAATGAATGTACAAATGTGCTTTACACCATGGATGTATGTATTGATTGTGATAAGGGTTGTATGAGCCCCTAATAAAATGATTTTTTTAAAAAAGAAAGAAAATTTGTTAATGGTAAAAAAACCTTATATTTATATATTGCTAATCACTACTTCCACTAAGGAGGCTCAGAATAATTTGTACTTAGTAACTCTTGTTTGCTCACAAAGCAATACTCCAGAATATTTTCATAACTTTTGACTATGAAATAGATCAGGGACTGTATTCCCTTACTTTTTTGTCTCCATTGGGTAATCCTCTGGTATTAATTATGTACAAGAGAACTGCAAAAAAGTCTGTGGTAAATACAATTTTTCCTCAGACTTTTTGAAGCCCCCATGCATATCCCCAAGCCCCTTCTTGGAGTGTGAGTTCCGCAAGTCTGGGATAGAGCTCTAGAATCTATGTCTCAGGAAAGGCTTTTTTTTTTCTTCAGGAAAGTCTTTTGTTAGATAAGTTTGAAAGCACCGAATTGGGTGTCTGAGCTTAGTGTAGATGCCTGAATCCTGGTGTTTCTGTAGCAAGACTTTCCATCTAAGTCTGCACAGGGACTCAGAGTCTTTCTCTATCTGAAAAAAACAAAACACAAACAAACACTCAACGAGTGCCATTTTGCCAAGGTTGTGAGGGAAGTCTATAGGAGGATCAGAGTGTCACACGACTAGTGAGTGGAAAGGACAGCAGGACTCCACTTCTGACCCAGGTACCAGGCTGGCCTCCAGGGAGACAGAATACCATAAATTAAAAAATAATCAAATTTAAATGGATGGGCTGTTCTTATCGGGGGACTTCAGAGATGAGACATTAGACATAAACAATGCTCCCTTGGTCTCACATGACAAAGGATGGCACAGAATTGGGCACTTTGAGGACTGGGGGGGGGGTTTGGAAAATTTGGGGTCTGCAACTTTGGGATAAGTGAGAGGCAATGCCATGGGCAGGATCACTTGTGGTAGTTAGGCACTTCTTAGTGTGACATCCCCCGCCCCGTCCAGTGGCTTGCAAATTATCTGGCAGTGAACAATATGGAAGTCAGAGAAGAGCAATTTCAGTGCATGTCTAAAACAATACAAGGTGCCCTGACACGTGTTGAAATTCTACACCGATGGAGCCATGGACCAGCCCAATACAAGTAGTCAATTAAATGTGGCATTGTGGTGCAGTGCAGCAACGATGAAACACACAACTTTCCTCTAGTTCCTGAATGCTTCCTCCCCACCACCATCATGATCCCAATTCTACCTTACAAATCTGGCTAGACCAGAGGATGTACACTGGTACAGATAGGAACTGGAAACACAGGGAATCCAGGACAGAAGATCCCTTCAGGACCAGTGGTGAGAGTGGCCATCCCGGAGGGTAGAGGGAAGATGGGATAGAAAGGCGAAACCGATGATAAGGATTTATATATAATCCTCTCTCTGGGGGATGGACAATAGGGATGTGAGTGAAGGGAGACATCAAACAGTGTGAGATATGACAAAATAATAATTTATAAATTATCAAGGGTTCGTGAGGGAGGGGGAAGCAGGGAGGGAGGGGAAAAATGAGGATCTGATACTAAGGGCTTAAGTAGAAAGCAAATGTTTTGAGAATGATGATGGTAACAAATGTACAAATGTGCTTGACACAATGTATGTATGTATGTATTGTGATAAGAGTTGTATAAGTCCACCCCAGTAAAATGATTTTTTAAAAAGTGGCATCTTTTGTAGCTAGAGTTACAAAATTGGGAAAGTTACTAATTTGGGAAAGTTTAGGAAGTAATTTAGGAAAATATTAATTATACTTATAAGGAACCTACATTTTAATTCTCAAACCTGCCATAAAGGCTCATAATAATAGCTAATGCGAATTGAATATTTACTATATACTAGAGACTGTTTAAAGCACTGCGCATGCAACAACATATTTAATTTTCACAGCAAACTTATGAGGTAAGTGCTATTAATTTCTCTACTCGACAGAAGAGGAAACAAGTACACAGAAGTAAAAATATTTTTCTTGACAGTATTAAAGTAATACTTACCGCTCTGCCAATGAACACTGACATCTCAGCGGCTTAACCTAGTCGAATGATAGTATTCTTGTGTCACATAAAGTCTGAAAAAACGTTGGGTTATCAGGGACCCATATTGGTGAAACAGCTTCCATCTTAACGCGTTGCTTCAAAGATCACACAGAGCTTTCGCATTCGGTATGTGCATGAGGAGAGAAAGACTGTGGAAGAGTTCATTGGAGGTTTCTTGCCCCAGATCTAAAGATGAAATACATCCAATTCCACTGACCAGAAGCCAACAGCCTGGCAAATGGCCCTTGAAGTCTGGGTCCAGTGGGAAAGGAAACCGGTTTGGTGACTGGGGCTGGCAGGCCAATAAGTTAGATAACTCTATTAGTTCAAGCAGGAAACTTCCTTATTTTTCAAAAGCTGTTCTTTACAAGATTATAATCACCTTTTAGATGAGCTGAGCCTTTTGTCAAGAATGGAAAGACAATGGCTTGCCCGTATACTGGGGATACAGGGTTATTAGCAACCAGCCGACATTCAGTTCTCATATATAATTGTGTCAAAAGCATATTGGGACTACATTCTTCTTCACTTCAAACCATTGTTTTTGCTAGCGATCACCCAACATTTAGTTGATTTGCTATAAAAAATTATACAGTTTACAAACCAGGTTAATTTCTGGAAAGTAAATTTCTTAACTAAAAGTTTTAGGTATTTCCTTAAGTTTTAGTAGTAAAATAGTTTTGACCACACTTGCATGGAAAAACTTTGGGGTTTGAGCCATAATCTATGCATGTCTTAAAATGGATCTAGATGACAAAATAATAATTTATAAATTATCAAGGGTTCATGAGGGAGGGAGGGGAAAATGAGGAGCTGATACCAAGGGCTCAAGCAGAAAGCAAATGTTTGAGCATGATGATGGCAACAAATGTACAAATGTGCTTGACACAATGGATGGATTTTGATAAGACTTGTATTAGCACCAATGATTTTAAAAAATGGATCTAGAACTAGTGGGTCCATCACTATTTTCTTTTTGGGATTAATACATACACCAAATCATTCCATAGTTCAATCACATCCAGCATAATTGTACATTTGCTACTACAATCAATTTCCAAACATTCTATTTCTATATGGACCCCGTGAAATCATCACCACTTCTGTGACCTCTGTGACCTCCACCACCTCTGTGACCTATTCCTCCAAAACCCTTATTCCAATTGCTGACTCTATTGGTTCATCAGTCCTGTTTTTTGTTGTTCTTGTTTTTCCAGTCCTGGTTTTCATACACCAAAAAACAAAAAACATACACTACAACTTCAAGAGGGTGACCTTCAATGGCATAACACTCCTGAGACACCCCCTAATATGTACAATCAAAAACCAACCAAACAATACCACCCCCAAAACATAAGATTTCGGAAACCAGATCAGGTCCAGCATGCATCCTAGGAGGAATCTGCTGAGACGTCTTAAGTGTTCAAGTCAGGCTTCTGCCTTTGGCCTTCCAAACTCAATTTATCAATGTATTCTGTTTAGTGACCACTTGCCTCCTATCCCTCATCTGCGGAGAAAGGGGGTTCACGGGAGGTTTCTTTCCTGCAGAGTTCCACCAGTGGGTCTTGGGCTCTCACTGTCATCAGTAGCCACCCGCAAACCAGATTCTTCAACTGAAGGCTCTGACCCTAATCCCTCCTCCCTTCAGCTTCGGATTATATGCTTCACAATCCTTTGGTGACTGATAAGGGGATGCTTCTTCCATGTAAATTTAGTTGACATCTCACTTTGAAGGCTGCTTGTTTGGAGACAAGCCTTGAAGACCCCAGGCGCTATTTTATCTGATAGCTGAGCACCATCTAATTTCTTCACCAGCTTTTGCTATGGCACCCATCTCCACCGTGTTCCCTCCTTGGAGGTGAGTATTAAGCAGGGCCTTCATGTAAGAATTAGTTGTTCTTAAGTTCGAGCTGGGACTTAATATGGGCCCCCAAACCATTCTTGGATGTTTTGTTTGCTTTGGTCTTTCAATTTATTCTTACTTAGGAATTAACCCAAATGATATGTCATTGCATCGTTCAATCTCATCAAGCAGAATTGTACCATAATCATTTCCCAAACATCCTATTTCTTCCTGAGTACCTTGACCTCATCTCTCTTTTATCAGCCCACCCTTCCCTGTAACCTCTCCCTGATACTCTTGATTTATTTGCTATCCCTATAGGTTCATCAGTTCTGGGCTTCATTTACTGAAAAACATTTCACAACTTCAAGAGGGTAATCCCCTGCTCCATAGCACCTCTGAGAGATCCCTGATATGAAGAAACAAAATCAAAGTACATCAGAATGATCATCTCAGGTTTGCCAGCATAAAACATACCTTAATGTGACATTGATGTAGCAAGACCTTATTTGTCCGCCTACCAACAGCTCTCCAAAATTGGCACCACTGTCTTCTGCTTCCTCAGACACCTTGTATTTTCTGGCTTAAGCTCTCAAGTTCTAGGTGCATCTGAGGTACAATCTAATTCACCCAGTGGAATTCCCACATGGGACCTCACTGGTGCAGTCTCTGGAACATGCTGTGCACCTTGGAGATCCAGGATTCAATGTCCCAGCTCGCTCGGATACCTGGCTGGGTCCCCAGAATGCAATCAGGAGCCCGGGTCAATGTGACCATCCGGTGCATGCCCCTGAAAGCAGTCTGCCCTATGTCATTTTTATTCCAGACCTGGAGTCAGCCCCCCCTTCTTTTCTTACCAACAGATGTGCCATTGTGCTCCCCCCAGATGGGTTTGCTCCGTTTCCCCTCTCCTGTGTTGTTCTTCGAGGAGGGACTTCATCACAGATAATAGATGTCAGCCTCACCGTAGGCACCTCCCTTTCCTCTCCCTTGACCATTGGATCCCTGCCGATATGAGGCGCCCTCCTGCCTACTGTGTTTCTAAATACCTACTCAAATGCTTACCAGGAGCAGGTGGTGTATGGTCATGTGGAACCAGTCAGACTCGTCCTCTCCCTCAGCCCCAGCCAATCACCTGGATGCCCTACAAGCCTGGGCTTCTGCCCACTTTACTGTTTAATTCGACAGCAGTGGACTCATACAGAAGTTGTCCTTTTGTGCTCGAGTAGTTTCACTCAGCATAATGATTTCCAGCTCCCTCCATGTGTTGAGGTGTTTCTTGGATTCATCACTATTTTTAAAAGATGTATAATATTCCAGTGTGTGTATATACACCAGAGTTTCTTTATCTAATCATCTATTGATAGGATTTTGGTTGTTTCCAGCTTCTTGCTACTGTGAACAGGGCTACAATGAACATGGGGATGCAAATGCCTGTTTGTGATCGGCTTATTTCCTTTGGGTATGTGCCCAGTAATATTGCCGGATCATATGGTATTTCAACTGTCATCTGTTTTTGGTCTCACCATATTGCCTTCCACAATGGTTGTTTGTATCTACAAGTCCACCAGCAATGGGTAAGAATTCCAATCTCACCACACCTTCTCCAACTTTCGTTGCTCTGTTTGTTTGTGTTTTTACATTTGGCTACAGTTATGGGTGCTAGGTATTATCTCATGTTGTTTTGACTTGCATTTCCTGGATGACTAGTGAATGAAAGCGTTTCCTCATGTGTTTAAAAGCCACTTGAGTGTCATCCTTTGCCCACCTTCTCAGGGGACTATTAGTTTTTCTCTTGTTGTAGACTTGTAAAATTCTATAGATTTGAGTAATTCGTTCTTTGTTGTGTCATTATTAAGTGTCCTTTCCCAGTCTGGGGGTTATTTTTTAACACTCTTAATGAAGTCTTTTGATGGATACAAATGCTTTATTTTTTAAATCATTTTATTGGGGACTCTTATTACAATCCATACATATATCCAGTGTGTCAAGCACATTTGTACATATGTTGCCATCATCATTTTCAAAACATTTTCTTTCTACTTGAGCCCTTGATATCAGCTCCTCATTTTTTTTCTTTCTTCCTCCACCTACCTGCCTCATGAACCCTTGATAACTTATAAATTATTTTTTTCATGTCTTACACTGACTGCTGTCTCCCTTCACCCACTTTTCTGTTGTCTGTCTCCATAGGAGGGGGTTATATGTAGATCCTTGTGATCAGTTCCCCCTTTTTACCCCACCTTCCCCTTTTCTTCCTGGTATCGCTACTCTCATTATTGGTCCTGAGGGGGTTATCTGTCCTGGATTCTCTGTGTCTCCAGATCTTAGCTGTACCAGTGTACATGCTCTGATCTAGCCGGATTTCTAAGGTAGAATTGGGATCATTATAGTGGTGGGGAGGAAGCATTAAATAACTAGAGGAAAGTTATATGGTTCTTCGTTGCTATACTGCACCCTGACTGGCTTGTCGCCTCTCTGCAACCCTTCTGTAAGGGAATGTCCAGTTGCCTACATATGGGATTTGGGTTTCCATTCCACACTCCCCCTCATTCACAATGATATGATTTTTCATTCTTTGATGCCTGATACCTCATCCCATCGACGACACCTCATGATCACACAAGCTGGTGTGCTTCTTCCATGTGGACTTTTTGCTTCTCAGCTAGATGGCTGCTTGTTTTCCTTCAAGCCTTTAAGACCCCAGATGCTATATCTTTTGATAGCGAGTCACCATCAGCTTTCTTCACCACATTTGCTTATGCACCCACTTTGTCTTCAGCGATCATGTCAGGAAGGTGAGCATCATGAAATGCCAGTTTAATAGAACAAAGTATTCTTGCATTGAGGGAGGACTTGAGTAGAGGCCCAATGTCCATCTGCTACCTTAATACTAAACCTATAAATATATGCACATAGATCTATTTCCCCATAATCATATATATATTTACATATGTACATATCTGTATTTAGACCTCTATAAATGCCCTTTGCCTCCTAGTTCTTTCCTCTAGTTCCTTTTACTTTCCTCTTGTCCATCATGCTCAGCCTTCATTTGGATATCAGTGATTCCTCTCGGGTTATGTTGTCCTTGATCACGCCCTACCAGGCCTCCTACACCCTCCTCACCACTGATTTTGCATCACTTGTCATTCTCTTGTCCCTAGGGTTGTTAATACCCACTTACTTTGGCCCACCTCCCCCTCTCCTGTATTTTCCCCACTACCCCTCCATTGGGCTGTTTTCTCCTCCATTGTTTATCCTGCCTATCTTATTTAGATAGACCTGCAGAGATAATATGCACAAAAACAAAGCAACAAAAGAAAACAAAACAATAACAGCAAGAGCAAAAAAAAAAAAAAACACCCAATGACAAAAAGAGAAAAGCCTGTAAATAGTTCGAGGTCCATTTGTTGACCTTTAGGAGTGAATCTGATAGGGTACCATCCCCTGGCCCTAAAGTCTATTTTTGGTATTCCCCTTGCTGTTCTGTTGCACGCCCTTAGTGTTTCGCCTCAGTGTGGTGGGGGCAGATCGGGCGCAATTCCCACACTGTGGCTCCAGTGTTGTCCCTTGTAGCGCTATGGGTCAGTGAGGGAGGTTGTGTCTCATAGTGGGGCAGGCCATATGGTCCTCTCTGTGCCTTGGCTGCTCAGAGTGGGAATGTCATCCTCAGAGCTTGGTGGGCCAGCATGTGTTCCCCTTTCTTTTCCTTCCCCTTCATTTGCTCCCGTGTACTCTGACCAGACATGTCCCTCTCCCTGAGCTATAGCTTCAGGGCTGTCCTCTGAAGTAAATTCTTCTTGGGGGAGGGAGGCTGTTCACGTAGTTGGGATTGTGGCCGCCCCCTCAGACCTCTCTACTGGTTCCCTGCTTCATGTCACCATGTTGCATTCACATCTTGGAGCACTGGGTTGAAGTCTGGTCCCTCTTTCCCTGTGGAGATATAAACAATACCCTCCCCTTGGGTGGGTTAGTGCACTCTTCCCCCGCTACCCATGTCTGTTTTTATCTGTCCCCCCCTTCATTTTTAGTTGGCTACCATATGTGTCCCTGGATTTGGTCTGGTCCCTGTACTGTAGCTTTTTCCATCTATGTCCATTTTGCATTTTTTAAAAGCTTACCTCCCACTCATCTATTTTTGTCTTCCACAGAGTGTGTTTCCTTTGTTATCTCTATTAGCCCGGGTACTCCCTGCATGAGGACACTTAAATTTGTCCCGACTTTCTCATCAATGAGCTTGATAGCAGAGGGGGTAGCCAGCCCCCACACTAATCACGGGTTTGGTAGACGCAGTTGTACGGTTAAGATATATAGAGATTATAGTAAAGTCATAGAGAAATGGGATAGAGAGAGTAAAATAAAGAAGTCAGACACATTTCATGGTCGCATGTTCTCCTCAGCTCCTCTTGGTGGGACACACAGAGGTGGGAGATGAGAGGGCAGGAGAGAGCTCTCCTGAGGTTTGCTTTGTAACCAAAGCTTATCTATCCTTGGGGGCATGCAAGCCCTCTGATTACAGATAACAACGTATGTCCTAGGAAGGGGTTGTGACATAGGCAATACAAACAATAGGAGGGGGATGACCTAGGGTGTACATGCAATAGTAAAGGGAGGGAATAGGGTACATATAAGGCAAGATGGGTGGACCCTAGACTCAATATATATTAGCCTAACCTTAGTCATCCTTGAGTGGTCCCGCGCTTGCCCTGGGCACTGCTTCAAGGGAACAATATCAGAAGGGAGTGGGCCCTACTTAGGGTGAGTCAGATTATACAGTCTGGTTGCTCTAGATACCTTTAAGGAGAATAACCTCTGAGCTATTTAGTTGACCTCCTAGTGTAAAGTCATTTACCATGTGCAGCAAGCAGCGTCTTGGGTTTGGCCTCTATTTGGGGGAGACAACTTGGGAGAAATCTTTCTGTATCCCACAGATAGCTTTGGGTTTTACATTCAAGTCTTATTTAACCTTGAGTGTGTTTGTGTGCATGGGGTGAGGTGTACGTCTGGGTTCATTCTTCTGCAGGTGGATATCCAGCTTTTCCATTTACTGAAGAGGGCATCTGCGACCCATTTAATGCTTTGGGGGCCTTTGTCAAAAGCAGTTGTCTGTATGCAGATGTTTTTATTTCTGGGTTTTCTGTCCTGACCCATTGGTTTGTGTATCATTGTACCAATACCAGGGTGTTCTGACAGCTGTAGCTGTATAGTGGGTTTTGAGGTCAGATAGAACAAGACCACCTACTTTGTTCTTTTTTATGGAGTTATTTGCCTATCCTGGGCTTCTTCCCTCTCCATAGAAAATTGGTCATCATTTTTTTTCCCACTTCTTTGAAGAATGATGCTGAGACTCAGATTGGGATTGCATTGAATCTGTACATTGCTTTAGGTAATATTCACATTTGCACAATATTGAGTCTTCTAATCCATTTTTTTGCCCAATCCATTTTTGTGGGCCTAGGTTTATCCCTAAGTATTTCAGCTGCTCCGTGGCTAGTGTGAGTGGGATTGTTTCCTGGATATCTTTTCAACATTCCCATTACTGGTCTATAGGAATCCAATCGATTTCTGCTTGTTAATCTTGCATGCTGCTACACTACCAAACTCCTCTATTGTTTCCAGTAATCCTATTGTGGACATCTTCAGATTCTCAATATATAAAATCATATTGTCCGCAAATAGTGAAAGTTTCACTTCTTCCTTACCCAGTAGTACTCCCTTGATTTATTTTCTCCTTAAAAAAATTAATCATTTTATGTGGGGCTCATACAACTCTTATCACAATCCATACATACATCCATTGTATCAAGCACATTTGTGCATTTGTTGCCATCATCATTCTCAAAACATTTACTTTCTACTTGAGCCCTTGGTATTGGCTCCTCATTTTCCCCTCCCTCTCCCTCTCCCTCACAAACCCTTGATAATTTATAAATTATTATTATTTTATCTTCTCTTGATTTCTTGCTGTTGTCTTATGGGACTGGCCAGGACTTCCAGCACAATGTTGAATAAAAGTGGGGATAAAGGACATTCTTGTTGGGCTCCCTTATTCAGTGGAAATGTTTTCAGCTTTTCTTCATTGAGTGTAATATTGCTTATTGGTTTTTCGTATATGGCCTTTATTGTACTGAGAATTTTCCCTTCCAATTCTATCTTCTTGAGAGTCTTTATTAGGACTGGGTGTTGGATGTTATCAAATGCTTTTTCTGCCTCAATTGATATGTTCATATGGTTGTTGTCCTTTTTCTTGCTAACACGGTGGCGTACGTTGTTTTTCAAATGTAGAACCATCCCTGCATCCCTGGTATGACTTCCACTTGGTCATGATGAATTATTATTTTATATGTTGAATTCTATTAGCCAAGATTTTGTTATGTTCCTGGAGTGGGTTATACCTTGGTTCTCTGCTTCTGATGCTTAAAGAATTCATGCTGAAGCATGTCGCGTAATCCAAGTGACTTTTTATGAAGGACAGAATGGCTCAGGTTTTACACTTTCAAAAGGTGCGTGGTATTTCTTGAAGCCATGCCAAGCCAAGTGGAAGCCATGCTGGGGTTCACAACTGGGCATGACAGCCATGCTAACAAGAGCCCTCACGTCTCCACTCAAGTACTCCCTCAATGCAAGAATACTTTATTCTATTAAGGTAGCATTCCATGATGCTCGCCTTCCAGACATAATCATTGAAATCAAAGCAGGTGCATAAGCAAATGTGGTGAAGAAAGCTGATGTTGCTTGACTATCAAAAGAGATAGCATCTGGGGTCTTAAAGGCTTGAAGGAAAACAAGCAGTCATCTAGCTGAGAAGCAAAAAAGTCCACATGGAAGAAGCACACCAGCTTGTGTGATCATGAGGTGTCGTCGATGGGATGAGGTATCAGGCATCATCAGAACAAAAAATCATATCATTGTGAATGAGGGGAGTGCGGAGTGGAGACCCAAAGCCCATCTGTAGGCAATTGGACATCCCCTTATGGAAGGGTCCCGGGGAGGAGACGAGCCAGTCAGGGTGCAGTGTAGCAATGATGATCCCAATTCTACTTTAAAAATCTATCTAGCCCAGAGGATGTACACTGGTACAGATAGGAACTGGAAACACAGGGAATCCAGGGCAGATGATCCCTTCGGGACCAGTGGTGAGAGTGGCAGTACCAGGAGGGTGGAGGGAGGATGGGGTAGAAAGGGGGAACCAATTAAAGGGATCTACATATAACCTCCTCCCTGGGGGATAGACAAGAGAAAAGTGGGTGAAGAGAGACATTGGAGAATGCAAGATATGACAAAATAATAATTTATAAATTATCAAGGGCTCACGAGGGTGGGGGGGGGAGCATGGAGGGAGGGGAAAAATGAGGAGCTGATTCCAAGGGCTTAAATGGAGAGCAAATATTTTGAGAATGATGAGGGCAATGAATGTACAAATGTGCTTTACACAATTGATGTATGTATGGATTGTGATAAGAGTTTTATGAGCCCCCAATAAAATGATTAAAAAAAGAGTCCCCACATGTGTGGAACTGGGGGGGGTCCCAGGAGGCCAGAAGCCCAAGAGCCCTAGAGGCTTAAGAGCATGTGGGCCAAGAGGCTGTGGGCCTGGGGTAGGCCTAGAGCAGGTGCATGTGCACCTGTGTGGGGGAGGGAGACCCTCACCCTCTCCCTGCACTGACCAGGAGCAGAGTAAAAGAGAGATTAGCTTTCCCACATCAGGCTTTTAACACCTCTGGCTGGAGAGGCTTGGTTGAAAGTAGGGGTTAACCTTGTTAGGCCCACTTGGGTGATGTCATGAGCCTGGGTGTAGTTTGAGCACCCAGGTGTACCTCCCACCTGGCTCAGGGCTTGTGCATGAACATGTTTAGTTTGGGGTCTTCCCATAGGTGTCTAATGGTGGCCTGATTTCTTTCCAACCTCTAAGGGGGCCTTTGCAGGAATGGGAGGGACAACCCCCTAGTCCCTAAATCTAGTTACCTAACAATTGTGTTGAGAATTTTTACATCTATGTTCATGAGAGATATAGGTGTGTAGTTCTCTGTCCTTGTGAGGTCTTCCATAACTATATTCTGTGGTAAAATCTGTCTCTGCTAATCGACGTTCTTAGGCCTATTTCCAATTGGTTAGAACGATGGCAGGAACAAGGGCCCAGGGGTTGCTTGTCACTGGTCCAGCCAAAGAGGAAGACCAGAAACTTCAAGTTTATTCTGAGGTGTGAGGCAGAAGGTGTGATAGCAAACTGTGGGGTTTACTATCTCCAAATTGCATCTAAAATCGAGTGAAATGTAACCAAGTTGGATACCTTGAACTGTAAGACTAAAAACAGGTTTTACAATGATAGAAGAAAGTGATTAGCAGGCTTTGCAATGTTCACAAAATACAGTGGATAATCCAAACTGTGACAAAAAAGCATTTTTTTAAATGATCACAGAAAACAATTGATATCTTCATTTCTCCAGGGGTTATCAGACCACTATCCCCTGAGGTCTCATGCTCCATTGCTTATCTAAAGGAGGTGGGGGGAATGGGGAAGACAGGAATTGGGCCTGGCTACTTATCTTAATGGACTTGTTTACTGCCTTTCAGAGTTAGAACATTGCTACTAAATACGCTTAAAAGGAATTTTTACTGCAAGAGAGGGGACTGCTATATTTTGGATTTCCAACAACAATCTTAATTTGTTACATTTTTAGTATTTTGATTAACAGCTGGCTCTTTCACTTCCTCTATCATTCCCCACTGTTTATCTAAACTATCTCATATCTATGAGATCTGTTTAAGAAGAATGTATTGTTGCTGACTTTTGTCATGACTTGCATGACTCTTCTTGGGCCAAAGACTATAAGGGCATAACTGATATGCCATAACTCTTGACTAGACAACCCCAGTACTGTATCCAGTATAGTGATCTCCATTGGAGACAAGCCCCTAAGAGGCACTGTCTCTCCCTGGGATGCCTGGAGAGGGGTGGAGATCATCTACTTTCTGTTGTACTCTACCTGAGGGCAAGATTATGTGCATTCTAGGTTAATGATCAGGAGGAATTCAATGGAGACTTCATTTAATTGGGGACTCTGAAAATGAATTTTGGACTTATACTGTCATAGCTTTCTACAAATAAGGTGCTCTGAATTCAAGACCCCAAATTCTAATTTTTTCTGATAGACAGCTATCATCTGATTTACTCACAAAACCCATATCTTCAGTAATCACTTCATGAGGGCTAATATTAATCAAAACTAGATGAAAATAATGCATTCTAGATTAAGTACAAGTCCCAAATCCATTCACACATCTAAAGATTTATATACTGTATATACTTGAATATAAGCCAACTTGGATATTAGCCTAGGCACCTAATTTTACCACAGAAACTGCATTAAAAATGTTCTGAAAAACTCGGCTTATACATGAGTATATAGGGTATGTGTATATGGTCCACTTTCGAGACAACATTATCAGCTTAAGAGATAACAAAAATAACCTCCATGAGACATTTGGTATTTCTAATAATAATATCATTAATCTAGCCAATAGAATACAAGTTAAAATACCAGAAAAGCCGTTTAAGCTAAAATGGAACATTCACTTGTACAGATTCAAAACTAAAGTGACAGAACACTGTTTAAGAAAACAGTAAGTTTGATACAAGGCAATAATTTTAATAACACTCATTCATTAAGGCAAAACTATTTGTCTGCAGAACTAAGGTACATCACAGAAAGCAAAGAAAACATGAAAGGAGCAAGTGCATGGTAGTCTCAAGTGGTCAATTATTGGAC
This sequence comes from Tenrec ecaudatus, assembly GCF_050624435.1. Classification (NCBI taxonomy): domain Eukaryota; kingdom Metazoa; phylum Chordata; class Mammalia; order Afrosoricida; family Tenrecidae; genus Tenrec; species Tenrec ecaudatus. The sequence goes on along the minus strand of NC_134533.1, from coordinate 53,426,300 downwards.
TACTTCAAAGCAGTAGAATTTTGAACCAAAGTTCAATGACTTCAAAGTCCAAGACTTTGGGATAGCCACCCTCTGCTTCTCACACTGGAGTGTTTAAACTTTAAGTCCAAAGCAGTATTTCAGGTTAAAACCCCAAAACTAAAACATTTATGTTTAAGGTAAAGTCAGTTCACTTAGTGGGGTCTCCAAAATGGGTTCTTCTGCTGGGACCAGTGAAGGATGCTGTGCACCCAGAAAAGGCAAAATCTAAAATCCAGGTAGCCTACAGCATGAGGCCTGGATGGCCAGAAGGCAGAAACCAGATTCCCTCTGAAATGGATGCTGAGTAACATTATACCAGGCAGATTTTAAAATTGGGGTCCATATAAGTAATGTTAGGATTTCTTTTTTTTTTTTTTAATTTAATTTAATTTTTTTTTTTTGTTAGGATTTCTTCAAAGGCAAGTTGCCCATCTCTAGTTCACCGACCAACAAAAGTGAAATCACCTCCAACAGAGACAGAATTAACCACACCCCCTTTGTTCATGCATTTCCATAGAAATCCACGGAACACCACTGTAGCTGTTTCCATTGACCACAGAACAATTCTGATGGCAGGAGCTCTTAAGTCCTCTCTCATTCTCACCCTAAATTATAAACTGACTCTCACTGAGGTGAAGCCTCCTCTGAAGAACTGGTTTTAAGATAGAAATATGGGAATGGTGTTAACAAACCCAGGGACAGGGAATAACAAGTGATCCAAATCGGTGGTGAGGAGGATGTAGGAAGCCTGGTAGGGCTTGATCAAGAGTAATGTAACTGAGTGGAATTACTGAAACCCAAATGAAGGCTGAGCATGACAGTGGGACAAGAGGAAAGTAAAAGGAAATAGAGGAGAGAGCTAGGAGGCAAAGGGCATTTATAGAGGTCCAAATACAGGCATGTGTGTGTATATATATGGAAATAGATCTCTGTGCATATATTTACAGATTTAGTATTAAGGTAGCAGATGGACATTGGGCCTCCACTCAAGTACTCCCTCAATGCAAGAATACTTTGTTCTATTTAACTGGCTTTCCATGATGCTCACCTTCCCGACACAATCACTGAAGACAAATGGGTGCATAAGCAAATGTGGTGAAGAAAGCTGATGGTGCCTGGCTATCAAAAGATATAGCATCTGGGGTCTTAAAGGCTTGAAGGTAAACAAACAGCCATCTAGCTCAGAAGCAACAAAGCCCACATGGAAACACACCAGCCTGTGTAATCACGAGGTGTCGAAGGGATCAGGTATTAGGCATCAAAGAACAAAAAAAATCAAATCATTGTGAATGAGGGGGAGTGTGGTGTGGAACCCAAGACCAATCTGTAGGTAACTGGACATCCCCTACACAAGGGTGGAGGGGAGGAGATGAGCCAATCAGGGTGCAATGCAGCAATGATGAAATATACAACTTTCCTCTAGTTCCTGAATGCATCCTCCCCGCCCACCCCACTATCATGATGCCAACTCTACCTTACAAATATGGCTAGACCAGAGCATGTACACTGGTACAGATAGGAACTGGAAACACAGAGAATCCAGAACAAATGATCCCGTCAGGACTATTGGTGAGAGTGGTGATACCAGGAGGGTAGAAATGGGGAACCGATTACTAGGATCTACATATAACTCCTCCTTGGGGGATAAGTGGGTGAAGGGAGTGGGTAAGATATGACAAAATAATAATAATTTGTAAATTATCAAGGATTCATGAGGGATGGGGACTGGAGAAGAAGGGGGTAAAATGAGGAGCTTATGCCAAGGGCTTATTGGAGAGCAAATGTTTTCAGAATGATGAGGGCAACGATGGTACAAATGTGCTTTTTTTTTTTAATTTTAACAATTTATTAGGGGCTCATACAATTCTTATCACAGTTCATACATATATATACATCAATTGTATAAAGCACATCTGTACAGTCCCTGCCCTAATCATTACAAATGTGCTTTATGCAATTGATGTATAGATGGATTGTGATAAGAGTTGTATGAGCAAAAAAAAAAAGAGTTGTATGAACCCCCAATAAAATGATTTAAAAAAATGGGAGTGAAAATGGATTATAAGCATTAGACAGACACCTCATAATATTACTTGGGAAACCAGAATAAATGATTACATGGTCTGCCCTAAACTCAAATGACTAGTAGTTTGATTTTCTTTATTTCTTTTTTTTGAGTCTGTTCCTTTAAACAAACTGAATTCTTCATTAAGGCAAAATGCTCAGAGAAAAATAGTCTACTGGTCTTTTGGGGACTGTGGTAGTTACACAATCTGGTGTCAGTTTGGGACTTGAGAGGATTAAGAGTGAAGGGGTGGAGTCTAGTCTGTCAATCAGGTCACAGACAATGAGGCCTCTGTGGGCATGGCCTTCCCCTGAGGATTCTGGGAAAACACTGGTATTTCCTTCTTGGAGGTGGGAGACACAATCTCACTCTGCCCACTGCCTGCAGCTGACATAGAACGACAGAAGCCACATAGACCTACCCTGATGCAGCCCTAGGAACTGGAGAAGCCACATGGAAACCCTTGCTAGCGTTGAGATGCTTACAACGCCACTGGATCCAAAGACTTTCCACCCACTGGTCTGTGATTGTCCTGCATTTGGCGTCATTGCGTGTGTTTTGTGAGTCTGAAGAGGACTTTAGAGATTGGTATTGGACATATGGGCTAATATCCGACTTATGGGCTTGTACTGGACTGGGTTGGGATGCTTTCTTAATGTACAATCACCCCTTATATAAAACTCTCTCTTGTACACATATTAGTCTCCCTGGATTTGTTTCTCTAGTCTACCCAGACTGACACATGGACCATCATGTAATTTCAAAATTGCTTTCAGGAACCACTATTTGTCTTTTTCTTGGTGACATTTTCTTTCTTTCTTTCATTTTTGTTTTTTAATTAAAAAATCATTTTATTGGGGGCTGTTTTTTATTTCGTCAGGCGCCATTCTCTTGTTTCATTTTGTCTTGGTCTGTTTTTAAGAAAGACTCAGTTTTTTTAAACAGGCATCTAGGTGCAAATGGTTTACACGAGGGCTAACCTGACTTAGAAGAGAGCCAGAGACATAATAGCAATATTAACAATATTAGGCCAAATATTTTACAATAACATATAAGACTTAGAACAATAAGTATCATGAGGTATATCTAACTACCACTAGTAGCAGCTACATTCTATAAAAGCTTGAGGTTGTATATGAGCAAGGACATGAATAAGAACACTGAAATGTTTAGGTATTAAGACACAAGTCTCTCTGCAACTAAGCAGGAATCTCATTGTTACTCTATTTTATAATCGATAGTTCCAATTTTACTGTCTTTTCTGATCATGATTTTTATGAATTTATTAAAGCTAATAGAAGCTTTCAATTTGAGAGTCATGATATTTTACTTTAAAAAAAACATTGTATTAGGGCCTCATAGAACTCTTATCACAATCCATACATACATCAATTGTATAAAGCACATCCATACATTCTTTGCCCTCATCATGTTCAAAGCATTTGCTCTCCACTTAAGCCCTTTGCATCAAGTGAGTCATGATATTTTAAACCCACAAGTTAAGCAGTTTGGGAGGAATGAGAAAAATAGTTCCTTATATACAGAGTATACTAAAAAATGTCCACAAAATCCCCACATATAGAGCTTATAGAAATAATTACTCCATTTAGTGGCTAATGTCTATTCTTGACAAATTTTGAATCAGTTGTAATTCATGAACCTTGTCACCTTCCACAGTTCCAGAAGTCTCAATTTAGACTGATGATTTCCAACTCAGATATTAGTCCTTTTTCTAAGTTCAATACAGTGCTTTTTGTTATTAGATTTTGTTGCCAAATGTCTTAGCAGGTAAGCAAAGCAAAAGCTTATCTGTAGATGGCAAACCTTGATATGGTCATGGTTCATCAATAGCTTTATAAATATAGATGATTGGGAATTTCCTGAACCAATGCAAAGCCAAATAAGGTTAATTAAAAGTCAAAAAGAACATTAGCCCAAATGGAAATATTTTAAAATACAATGCTTAAAAGTTTCAGATATAATGTCAAGTCAAAGTCACTTAGCTGTTGCTTTGTCTCTCAGTTACATTACTGAGAAATTGTTGGAAGGAGCTTCAGTACCCATAAGATAAAATAAGAGTAACACTTATGTTGCGGAAAGATCTCCTTGAATGTCTTAATAATCCTATGGGAAGAATAGTTTTAGACGGCTCTCTAGGCTAAATTCTCCAGACACCATATCTGTCCTACAAAAGCTAACTACGAAATTAGAAGTTTAGGTTACACAACTTCCCATGAAATTTTTGGCTTGTCAGGAATGATCTGAGAAACGCCAGAGCGTTTCCGAAACTGTGGTTTGGTCAATGTAAATTCAATCTACCTTCCATCTGGAAGTCAGACTATTCAAAGAATGAATTAGCTTTTCAAACTACCATTTAAGAAGAAATGCTGGGTTGTTTTCCCCCTCAATGGCAAGAAACCTAACTCTGCTAATACTATTAATTAAACTTTCAGTCAGATGGTAAAGTGTTGCCTATATCAAATAATGAGTTCTTCAGCCATTGTTCTTGTATGTGTTGTTTAATAACTCCTTAAAATTAGGAAAAATGAACACACTAGTGGATATCTTCAAAAATGTGAAGTTCTAGTTACATCAAATATTTGTTAACTTGATTTTATTATCAGCAAGTCACTTAAAATATCTTAAAGTTATTTAGGTACTACATACAAGACACCACTGGAATAGAGTTTAATTATTTTAAAACATTTCTTACTTTATTTAAACATAGATTTCTTAGATTCTTTAATTGAAGTTATACACATGGAAGTTTCCATCTTAACTTAAAATGTACAAAACTTCCGATTGTGATCTCAGAACAGAGCCTGCTTCTCAGGTTTTCTGAGACAGTAAGTGTGAAAGAAAGCCGAGTGGTTGATTTTTTTGTGACTGGCCATTTGCCTGGAGCTGCCACGTTTTGGTTAGCAGCCCAGCCCTGGACTCATTGTGCCACCTGGCTATTCATACTTAGAATTAACTGCAATTAACCCTACTCACATGCGTATCTGAACTAGTATCTGAACTAGCTTAGGCTGAGCAAAGTAGAAAAATTGCTTTTCCTCTCAATTCTCCCTCTTGCCTCTTTTGGGGCACACTTGTAATATCTAATGCAAATCACTTGTACAGGTCTAGTTTTAAGGTTGATATACACATACAAACACCTGTCAAAATGAATGATTTCATCAATTCTTCATAACACTAAAACAATTTCGTTCATAAGCACACAAGTGCTATCGAATCAAAACTGAGTTCTAAAAGAGAATGGAAGGGGAAAAATAAAAGAGAGATAGATAGAACAACTACTTTCTCTTCTGCCCTGAATCCTACTTGTGGAGCATTATAAAAGCTTGTCTATAATTCATTTCACATCATTACAAACAATTCTAGCTTCACATAGTATGATCATTTAGAGAACCATCGAGGAGCCATCTCTCCCCTGAATGCAGTGTACACAGGGGCCAAGCATTGTTACAGTAAATAACACTTTAATTCACTGTCAGTTTATAAGCATAGGAAGACCAGCTGGGCCTTCCTCTAGAAGAGAGTAAGTGAACAAATATACAGATTACAAAATATCATCCAGACAGAATATGTTTTTGTGGGCTTTTCCTCCAGGACAGACAGTTCGGATTTCATTACAAGTAACTGAATGTGCAGATTACATATTCGAAATCTCTTAGACACAGACACAGGCAGTGCCAGCCCTGTGTGTTACAACTTTTCAGGGACTTAAAATATCGAGTGTACTCACCGGATGGCACCAGAAACTTCAGAGTTTTCAAATACAGAAGTGAAGGTGTTGGGCAACCGTCAGGCAGCCCAGGAACTCTGGAAGGGAAAGCTCCTTTGGCGACCTTTAGAGATCTCTGGTACTTCCACTATGGTTCCCTTAATCCAGGCAATTCACCGACCACCCTCCAGCACCCCCCAATTCTCACCCCCTGCCCCTTCCAAGGAACTTTCTTTAAATGGGCTTCCCAGCTTGCCAAAAGACCTCGGAGAGTCCGTGGTCACCAGTATGATACCAGGTAGAAGGGTACAGGATTGCTGTCCCTGTTTCCACGAGAGACAAAGGCCAGAAGCTGTAAGTTTATTCTGAATCATGAGGCAGATGGGAACCAAGCTTTGCTCCCTCTAAGCTGCTTCCAAAATCCAGTGAAAAGCAAGGAAGTTATATGCCTTAAGCTAGGTGACAAAAACAGGTTTTACAATGAAAACAGAAAACAAAAAGCTATGAGCAGATTTTGCAAGGATCACAAGATAAAATTGATAATCCAAACAATATGACCAAAATGCAGATCATTTTTTAATGATCCCAGGAAACAACTGACAGCTACAGTTCTCCAGGAGTCATCAGGCCACTGTCCCCTGAGTTCTCACGCTCTGCTGCTTCTCTACATGGGGAAAGCTTTGGGCCTGTCCACTTACCTTAATGGCCACTTCTACCACTTTCCAGAGCTAGAGCATCCCTACTGCAAAAGCTTAACGGGAATTTCTAATGCCAGGGAGGGGACTGTTACATTTTGGATTTCCAACAGCTATCTTTGAAATTGTGCTATATTTCTAGCATTTTGATGAACCGCAGGCTAACCCTTTCACCATCTCTAATTAGAAGTACCATATATACTCGTGTATAAACCGAGTTTTTCAGCACAAAAAATGTGCTGAAAAACGGGTTCGCCTTATACTCGGGTGAGTGGTAGTATTAGTACAATGCTATGGATGGCAGTGAAGACTGCGCTTTGTATGAAAATGACAGCAGTGATGGTGATGACGGCGATCTCAGTGAGGACAGCATCTATGATGACCTCACACCAGCTGAAGCTCTGCATTGGGATACGGATGATGATGAGGAATCCAGTTTTGAAGGATTTTACCTCTTTACATTTTAGCTTGGTTGCTGACTGAGCTCAGGGAATAGTGTTCTTAAGGTATCATTGTGGATACCTTATTGTTTTTGTTGAACCTATTTTCCACTCACTGTGCTGGTTTACTAATGTTAAATGACTTGTCCTTTTATTTATATTTTTATTTAAAATAAATATTTAAATACATTACCCCACTGATGTCTCAATTTCTAGTAATTTTATTTTCATTTGTTTTGATTACTGAAACTCACCAATAGCTTCTGCATTTTCCACCCTAGACTTATGCTCGAGTCAGTCAGTTTTTCTGGTTTCCCGGGTAATAATTAGGTATCTCGGCTTATACTCGGGTTGGCTTATATTCAAGTATATACGGTAAGTCTCCCTTTGTAGCTGGCACACAGATGCCGCCCTACTCGGAAAGGATGTCAGACTGACTCACCTCCTTCACTGGTTGTCAACGTAACTATCCACAGCAACAAAGAGCATTTCCATTTTAGCTTCTTGCCAGTGATATGACTTCACACTGTTGCCTACCACATTAGTCATCAACAGCTTAAGCTGGTGTCATGGAGTCCATGGTAAGACAGGGGAGAATTGCCTAGAGGATTTCCAAGGCTGTTGATATTAGCTAGACGACGTGCAGGTTCGAACCACAGACCATTCCGTTAGCAGCTGAGAGCTTAACCATGTATCAAACAGGCCGCTTATTAAAAATAGAAGTGAAAAAAATGATTTTATTGAAGATAATCTAAAGGATAACCAATCTGTCTGTTTCTTTAAACAGTATGAATCTTATCCCTGATTTAAAGTCTGAAGAGTAAGCTGCCTAGCTGGACTGCCTCTGGGCCCTTGTTGAACTGCTTTACTGGAGTGCACTTTGGCTTCATAAGAACAGCACTGGGCACTTTCCTGTTGTACTTCTGCGGATGTTGCTGAGGACTTTGCCCTTTATGTTACAGAGTGATTCATAAGGGGAATTTCTCTCAGACCTTATTACCAGGAAGCTCTACTTCTCCTAAGAGTCCTGGTGGAGCAGTAGTTACAGTACTCTGCTGTAATCTAAAGGGTGGCAGATTGAGCCCAGGTTGGCTTTCATGAACATTTACAGTAGTGGCAACCTTGTGGAAGAGTTCTACTTTGTCGTGTAGGGGCTGTTAGAAATTGGAATGAATCCAACAAGCAGTGTTTTTGTGGTGTGGGCGGGGGCGGGATGGGGTGGAGGATATATTTTCCCCCCAAATTACTTCATTTTATCATGGGAAGAATGAGTCATAATTGTTTAGATTTCCCTAATAATTTGTCCCTGTAAGCTCAGAATCAAGTACACAGCCCAAGCCTCGCAATTGTATTCTGTATGTCTCAGTTTGCCAAGGAGAGCAACATGGCTGGTTTAGCACATTTCCATCCTCCTGTTTACCCCCAATCCTCACCTCTACCCCAACTAGTTCACCCAGCATTTAGTTCCTAACACAGCTCTTTCAATTGTTCCAAACCTTTTTGAGAACAGAAACAACATACTTGAATGGTATCTATAGGCATTTGTTTACATAGAAAGTCGTGTAATGCCAAAAAAGAAAAATGTTGAGCTAGATGGTGGCTTAAGTACTATTATTGAAGATATGAAGACACGTTTTAAATGGTATTTCATGTATCTTTTTTTTTCTTTTTCTTATCTGCCTCTGCTTCTAACATAATTGTTTTGCAACACATGCTGGGAAGTGCTTGCTTTTTTCTGAAGCGATTTCCCACCCCTTCCGCTGCTGGCTGCCAAGCCTTCCTCCCAGGGCCTCAGCTAGAGTGCTCTCTCGGCCTGGAGTGCCCTTCCTTGATGGGCTCCTTCTGGTCCGCTCCTTTTCATTGTCTCCAGGGCTTCCTGACCCTTCTCCTCTGTAGAGCCGACCCTTGTCCCTGCCTACACTCCCTCCTCAGGCTCCCTCACGGGCCTTCCTCATCTTCTTTATGGGCTGCCTTTGGCTCCTTTGTGTTTGTTTTCTTAATAGTTATCCGTTTCCTTGTCTACAAGGCAAAGTCTCTGAGGGCAGGCATCACGTGGTCCATTTCAGCCAAGTCTTCAATGGACCAGTCCAGGGCACAGCAACATTTTGAGGTAGAACAGCTATTCGAGAGCCACAAATATCCTTTCACAAACGCGTGAAATCGCCACAATAGGAATAATATCCTTGAACATTTTTCAACTTTACTTCAGAGCCACGTGTACATATCAAAGGGCTGTATGTGGCCCAAGAGCCGCAGTTTCCCGGCCCCTGCTCTAGGCCACCAACTCTTGCAGAAAACCTCTCCTGACTCCTTCACCCCCCAAGGAGGACTCCTTTTCCCGGAACGCAATACCCAGCATGATTACAGACTGATTCCTCGTTGTCTGGTGTTTCAGGATGGATTTCCCTAATAACTTTGTGCGTTTTTCAATAATTTGATGAATGAATCAGGGGAACAGTGAAAGTACAGGCAATAGAGTCTGGATTTCAGCAAAGGATTTTAAAAGTATCTCTTGCACTGTTATTGAGAGCAATGATGATAGAGAGCAGGAAGAGGGGGCAGGGAACTTACTTTTATTGAGACACCTTTCAGATGAAGTAAAACAAGAACCAGTGAGTCTGGGTCCTAGGGTGGGGTATTTCAGCTCACCTTTTAAAAACAATGAGCATGAGCCAAAAGTGTACGGAGTTTCCCTCCAGAAAAGGTATGGGACGTTTCCTCTGCCAGGCTGAGTCCTGAGCACTAGGGATGGAGTGTAAGTAAAATTCGGGCCCTACCCTGATGGTATGGCATTCTAGTGAGCACCATGAAGACGCCAGCTCAAGGTGTTCTGTCGGGCCCGAAAGCAAGGGTCCAGGCCTCGGCAGAAACCAGACTCAAGCATGGAGAAGGGCAGGCAGCAGGCCAAACCTTGGTAAGGACTTACTGTATTCCGGACACCCTGACGAGCACTGTGCATAGCCTACAAGTTCCCTTAGGCCCCTCCGGCCCTTGAAAGCAGGGCGATGTTAGTGTTGTTCACAAAGGTAACAGGCAGTACCGACTTGATTATACAGTTCAGGTGCTTTCATTGAAATAGTACTAGGCCAGTACTGGGCCTTTGATCAGAGTACTGGTGGTAAAAACATGTTTTTCAGACAAAAACAAAAAAAGTCTAATTTTTTGGTGGCAGTTGTTGCCAAAGCTGGATCTACACTCAGGACTTCCTGGTCTTAAATCCTAGACTTAGATTTCCAAGCCATACCTCTCGCCTCAAATATATGAGGTAACTGTAATTGTTAGGTAGCCAGTCATTAAAGGAACACTGGAATGCTGTAACTGCAACTCTGCCAGCTATAATAAAAACCTGGATGAAAGCTCGCAATACTATTTTAATTATGCTTCCCACATTAAGGTATGAAAAATTTTTAAACGTTTTATTAGGGGCTCATACAACTCTTATCACAATCCATACATATACATACATCAATTGTATAAAGCACATCTGTACATTCTTTGCCCTAATCATTTTCTTTTTTCTTTTCTTTTTTTACATTTTATTAGGGGCTCATACAACTCTTATCACAATCCACACATATACATACATCAATTGTATAAAGCACATCCGTACATTCTTTGCCCTAATCACTCTCAAAGCATTTGCTCTCCACTTAAGCCCTCTGCATCAGGTCCTCTTTTTTTTCCCCTCCCTCCCCGCTCTTCCCTCCCTCACGAGCCCTTGATAATCCACAGATTGTTATTTTGTCATATCTTGCCCTAGCCGGAGTCTCCCTCCTCCCCCTTCTCTACCATCCAAGTGTCGACCACTGGAGATCCCCTCACAGAGGGGTTTAGGAGAGGAGACGGGTCAGGGTGAGATGTAGTACCAATGAAGAACATAGCTTTCCCCCAGATCCTGAATGCTTCCTCCCCCCAACTACCATGATCCGAATCCTACCTTGCAGGACTGGATAGGGCAGAAGTTGTACACTGGTGCATATGGGAGCTGGAAGCACAGGGAATCCAGGGTGGATGATACCTTCAGGACCAGGGGTGTGAGGGGCGAGGCTGGGAGAGTGGATGGTGAGTGGGTTGGAAAGGGGGAACTGATGACAAGGATCCACATGTGACCTCCTCCCTGGGAGAAGGTATGAAATTTTAAAGGAGCATTTTCTTTAGCTCCACAAGGGGGAGCCAAGTCCATGTGAGTAAAGGTATTTTTTAAAAATCCCCCTGTGTGTGCGCGACTTAGATTCTAAGAAAATGCCTCTAATGTCCCAATTATTCTATGCCTTCGGTAACCTTGAGAGCCCATTCTTCTTTGAGATGTTGCTGTATGCTGACAAGTCTCTTTGGAGTCCCAGTGACCAAGGTTTTCTAGAATATAATCTTTATGGGAACAGATGGTTGGGTCATTGAGCAACCAAGGGGAACAGATCAGCTTCACCTTTTCCTCAGAGTGGCTGGTGGGTCTGAACTGCCAACACTGGGGTTAGCAGCTCAATGCCTAACCGGCAGGGCCAATAAAGCTCCTTACCGAGACAGGGCACAACAGAAGACTCACTGTTTGGGGTCCTTTTTTGAGGACCAGCATGTCAGGATTTCACTTCAACTGTTTTTCTCTTTAACCACATTTCGTGTGACCTATTCTGCTGCTTGGGCTGTGACAGGAGAGATTGTTGCAGAGAGAAACTAAGGGGACAGCCACTGTCAGAGAGGGAGAAACCTTTAAACTGCCTCTCAGAGAGAGAGAGGAGTTCGTTCTCGGGCAATCATGAGTGGAAGGGGCTTTCCAGACTGACAGTAACGTGAGCACACAACAGCTGCAGTATCTTTCTAGAGTTACAGATAGCAGAGGGGCCAGTTTAAAGGTAGGTGAGATAATTCCGTAAGGTAACCCTAAGTGAGGTTTACTTTTAAAAATTGCTAATAGCAACAGGTAATACTTTTGTTAGGTAAAGAGTTGGACATGGGCCTGCAACTCTAAGTTTGGTGCGGTAAACTCACCAACAACTTGTGGAAGAAAGACGCAGCTGCTGGTGGAAGGACTTACACTTATGGAGCGCCTCTGTCTGCAGGGTCACTGTGCATCTGAAGGCACTCGAAGGCCCTGAGTTTGAAGATTTATTTTCTGATAACACCATCACTCAAGTGCTGTTGTAAACACTTTACATATTTTCCTTAACTTCATCCTCACACCTAATTATTATCTTTACTTTTCCAAATGAAGGAAAGTGAGGCTAAATAATTTGCTCAGGGAGTGGAGCGCTGGGATTTAAGCCTCGGAAGGCTGATTTCAAGGTTCCTATTAGCCATGTAAGTATTTTTTTTTTCTGATCATTAGATTTTTTTTTTAATTTTAACAATTTATTGGGGCTCATACAATTCTTTTCACAGTTCATACATATACATACATCAATTGTATAAAGCACATCTGTACAGTCTTTGCCCTAATCATTTTTTTCTCTTTTCTTCTTTTACATTTTATTAGGGACTCATACAACTCTTATCACCATCCATACATATACATACATCAATTGTATAAAGCACATCCGTACATTCCCCGCCCCAGTCATTCTCAAGGCATTTGCTCTCCACCTAAGCCCCCTGCCGGGTAAGCATTTTACCTGCATTGTCTCATTACGCTCTCACTTCTTTCTGAGGATGACACTCTCATTACATCCATTTTGTAGACGAAGAAAGAAGAATGTTAGTGAACTTGCCTCAAGTCGCACATCTAGTAAGTAATAGAGAGGTTTAAACTCAAGCAGTCTGACACGTGAGCTGGTATTTTTGTGGTTGGGAAATATGAGGAACCAGAAGCACTCAGATAAGAAGTGAATGGTGGGCAATTGGAACTCGCCAGCTGCTCTGTGATAGAAAACTGTGGCAATTTGATTCTGTAAAGAAATCCTATGGGGCAGACCTTGATAAGGTACATTTTGAATTTTTTCATTCAGCTATGCTCAAAGAGTTACTGAATCAATGTAGAAGGTACTTGTCAAGTACAAATAATGTGACATTGACTTTGGCTTAATGGCAACTAATTTCTAGCTCCAACTCTTGCTTAAGGGAGGTCAGGAACTACTTCCCTTCATTTTCTCAGTTTGATAAGATGCTGTAAGCACTATTCATCACGACCTTGAATGGAAACGGATGTGACACCTTTCTTTTTGGGCTACGTTATAATTTCCAGATATCATAAGATGGGTAGGGTTAAGAATTTACCCAAAGAATCTGGTCTTGTCCTCTTCCACTCTGCCTTCCTTTTTTCTTTCTTTTGAGAACACATTCCCAGAACATTACAACAGCATACTTTGGAAAATTTTAATAGTCATTGGACATTGGCAGTGTGTGCAGAGCTTTGATTCCTTACTTTCTCTGGTTTCAAACCCTTCCCTTTCCAGGCTGCATTGCTGCTCTAACGAAGGCCTGGGAATCTCCTTGTGCCATAAAGTTCCCCATGTGATGGGCCCTCAGCAAGTGAACAGTGCATCTCTCTTTACCAGGAAACTTCCCGAGAGCAGTACTGACTAAAAACTGCCATTGAGTCGATTCTGACTCATAGTGACCTTCTAAGATAGAGGAGACCTGCCTTCCTTGGGTTTCTGAGACTATAAATATTTTGGAAGTGGAAAGCCTGAGGGTAGTAACTGTCAGTTATTCACCACGATTTCCCAAATAGCCAACAGGGAGCACAAATTTGAGCAGCATGCACGCTCAATGAGTAGAATCTCAAACCACAGGGAAAACTATCACTTTCCCAAGACAGGAATATTTGCACCCCAGATCAGAAGACAATGAGCCCCGGGAGTGCAGTGTGTTAACTGCCGGGCTACTAACCACAAGGGTAGTTCTCCAAACCCACCAGCTTCTCCACGGGAGAAAGATGAAGCCGTGCACTCCCATGGTTTGGGTATCAAGGCTGGTCTCCCTTCATAAAGTGCAGTTGGGAGTTTCCCCTCCTTTTGGTGCTCTGGAATGTTTGGTGGAATTCACCAGGGAAGCTAGAACCTTTTCTTCTTGGGAGTTATTAAATGACCTATTTGACTCCTTTGTTGTTGTTGTTGTTGTTATGGGTGTGCTCAGGTTTTCGACTTCAGGCTGTTTCTTTAGGTAGGTAGTGTTGTGTTAGTCCGGGTAGACTAGAGAACCAAATTCATGGACACTCATATGTGTATAAGAAAGAGACTTATACACAAGAGCAATTGAATATTGAAAAAACATCCTAGCCCAGTCCAGATCAAGTCCATCAGTCTGATATTAGCTCATATGTCTGATATCAATCTATAAAGTCCTCTTGTTGATTCTGGTTCTTTCTTCTTTTCTGATGTCTTTCACTATTGTTTAATTAACAGGAAGCAAGCTGAAACCTGGCTTTCCGTGGTATGCTAGAGCAGGCTCACGAGATTATACCCACTAATGCGAGCCTGGTGCTTGTATTGTTTATGAGAAAGTTGTTAAAGAATGTCATCATTAAAAAGTAACATAAACTTACAGTTAGATAAATGATATTAGAATAAAGGCAAGAAATACTCACCGTATCCTACGTCTTACACATTGCTACTGTCTATATTCTTGAGGTTGCTTATGTACACTGTGTCTGTGAGGTGGAAATCCTGTGTCATGCATCACTCCTGTTAAAAATTAAACAAGTGCTTCTGTAAAAGGAAAGAAGAGCTTTATTCCGATTTTTAAATTTTCAAACTAAGAAGTACCCTAAAGGAAATTCAAAATGGTCTTCCGAAGAGGGAGTACAAAGCTTACGTTTGCTTATACTAAAACTGCAGAGCTGTGTACAAAACTGGGAAGAGGACTGGGGTACATTTGGTTGGTTGACATTCAACATGCTCTTGGAAGACTCATTTATGAAGAACTTCTATTGGGCAGGAGTTCAAAATCACCAACTGCTAGGGGAGGAAAATGGGACTTTCTATGCCTGTCAAGGGTTACAGTCGGGAAACCCACAGGAATACTTCTACTTATCTTAGAGGGTTGCTGTGTGTCAGAATTACTCATTAAAGGATTTGTTTTTGCCTTTTTTACCTGGAGTGGCGGAAAGGAATGTAAAAGACGCTAAAATACCCCAAGGAGGAAAAAGTTGCTGGTAATGTGACCTGATGCAAAAGCCAGGCTGGTGAAACAATATGGGCGGTAGAAGGCCATGACCCATCAAGAGACTCAAGACTATGTGTACATAAGCAGGATAGTCTAGGGTGAAGAGTTCATTGAACCGACTTTCCAAAAATAAACCAAATTTTATTTTCTGTCTTATTGAGAATATACACTGCCACGCACACCTGATCCAACAATGTGCACACATACAATTTAATCACAACTTGCATTCTTTAAGTTGTGCCACCACTCAAATTTCCTGTCCAGTCTTTCATGTTCCTGTCGTCAATTTGATCCATGCAGTTCACTTTCCCCAGCAGTTTTATTGGCATGTAATTCACATATCATACAATTCAATAGTTCGCTCACATCAAGTAGAATTGTACAATTATCACCACAGTCAGTTTTAGAACATTTTCTTCAGTGTTGGACTCATCATTATTAGCTCCCTATTTCCACCATCCTCCCCTGCCATCCCCCCAAGGGACCATTAATCTAGTTACTATCTGTGTAGACTTCCCTTTCTTGGATTCATACACAGACAAACATTTCATACACAGAAAAACAAACAAAAACTAACAAGAATAACAAAGTAAAACAGATAAAAACCTCAATAGAAAAGAAATGAGAAACTATGAAAAACGACAACAAATTTAAAGGGATCATGAGGAAGATGAAATGCTAGGGTACTAAATTTCAATCTACCGATATCCACAACAATTCCCTGCCCAGTGCATTCTGAAGGTTAGCAAGGTATTCCCATTCCTGGTCCATTGTAAGAGGAGATTCCCCAGGGGCTTCCGAATTTCCCCTTCACTTTTTAAACAGATAGTTCTGAAGAGTACCATGCTCAAGACAGGCACTGTTGACGAGTGAAGCTAAATGGTTATAGCATGGTGGCATGGTGGTTATGAGTTGAGCTGGTAACCACACTTCAGCAGTTGGAAACCACCAGCCATTTCAGGGGGGAAAAGACAGGGCTTTCTACTTGCGTCAAGAGTTACAGCCTCAGACACTTGCAAGGGTGGTTTGACCCTGTCCAGTTGTGTTGTCATGAGTGACAGGCCTCTGGTGCTGTTAAAACAGAAATGCCCCCCGTGGATGGCTTTAGCAGAAACATATTCTCTCACCGTGTAGGACATGATGAGTTCTAATTCAGGGTGTGGGCCATAAGGGAAGTTTCTCTCTCCTTTGGATGTGGGGAAGAGATCAATCTGCCCCTGGATCTAGGAATTTCTCAGTCGAAGGATCCCAGGTTCAAAGGATCCACACTCAGCCCCTGCCTCTTCTTTCTTAGTGATAGGAGATTCCTCGCCCTCTGCTTATTTTCTCTCTTGAAATATTGAAAGTGAGGCAATCACCCTCCAGGGAAACTGCCCTCACATTGCATCAGAATTGGGGCCTGTTAAGGACTGTGGTATCCCACCCTAACTCAGTTACAGATGATTGGTATACCATCTCCGATCACATCAGGATGGATTATTCCATAGCTGATAAATTATATCATTACTGCCACATAGTTTGGGGGACACAATTAAATCCACAGCACATGGCTAAGATAGATAAAACAAAAACAAAAATTAATCAACACTGGTGAGGATGTGAGGAATCTGGAGCCTTCATCCTTGCTGGTGGAATGCAGAATGGTATAGGCATTGCGCAAAGTTGTGATTCCTTAAAACATTAAAAATAGCAATGGATGTCTGTGTGGATTGTGATAAGAGTTGTATGAGCCCCTAATAAGATGATTTAAAAAATAAAATAGAACTACTACATGACCAAGCAATTCCACTGCTAGGAATCTACCCAAGGGAACACCAACAGTCATGTGACACCAATGCTCACTGCAGCGCGAGTCACAATAGCTACGAGGAAGAAAAAACCTAAACGACCATCAATGGAAGAGTGGGTAAACAAAACGTGCTACATACGTATAATGGAAAACTACTCAGCTAGAAAGAGAAATAAAGTCTTGATACATGCCATTACATGGATGGAACTTGCTTATTGAATTAAATAAGTGAATCACAAAAGGACAGATATTTTACGACCACCTTTTCTGCTCTTAATTATTCTGTTGCCTCTGCCTGGAATGTTCTCCCTAATTCAGGGTTCACAGATGGCTTTCAGGGGTTTTGCAAGCTTCTTGAAATGGAAGATAAGATTTTAAATAGGTCTATGTGTATTTTATCTGGGAAAGAGAGTCCAGAGACTTATCAGCTTCTCTAAGGAGAGCTCTTGGAATGCTGAAGCCCTACTTCCCAAAATGTTCTTTTTTTTAAACAATTTATTGGGGCTGATACAATTCTTTTCACAGTTCATACATATACATACATCAGTTGTATAAAGCACATCTGTACAGTCTTTGCCCTAATCATTTTTTTCTCCTCTTTTCTTCTTTTACATTTTATTAGGGACTCAAACAACTCTTACCACAATCCATACATATACATACATCAATTGTATAAAGCACATCCATACATTCCCTGCCCCAATCATTCTCAAGGCATTTGCTCTCCACTTAAGCCCCTTGCATCAGGTCCTCTTTTCCCCCCCCCTCCCTCCCCATTCCCCCCTCCCTCATATGCCCTTGGTAATTTATACATCGTTATTTTGTCATATCTTGCCCTATCCGGAGTCTCCCTTCCCCCCTTCTCTGCTGTCCCTCTCCCAGGGAAGAGGTCACATGTGGATCCTTGTAATCAGTTCCCCCTTTCCAACCCACTCACCCTCCACTCTCCCAGCATCATCCCTCACACCCTTGGTCCTGAAGGTATCATCCACCCTGGATTCCCTGTACCTCCCCCAAAATGTTCTTATGCCTTTAAGCCTTACCTATCTTTTCCACCCAGATCTAACTGGATACCTGTCATCCTCAATTGTTAATTAAGGGATTCGAGGCTGTTATTACATTTCCCCAACTTTTAAGACAGGGGCTTATTTTAAATGGTGGGCAGGAGGAATGAAAGGATATTACAGAACTTGTTGAAGCACTCAGGATGATACTTGGTGTTTTTGGAACCTAGTAAATGGTGGCCCAATAAATGGCTATTATTCAAATGCTAATCAAATGTGAAGCTGTGCAGCATTGATTCTGGAGTCCAACTAAGGTTTGCATCTTGGCTTTGCTATTTACTAGCGGTGAAACCTTTTGTGCGTTGCTTAGACTCTCTGTGCCTCATTTTCCACTTCCGTAAACTGGGAATAATAACTAGACCTAATTCATGTTGTGATAATTAAATGAAGTAATATATATATATATATATATAAGTGTTCTGAACTTCCATGGGTACATAGTTGTTAGGTGCCTTCAGGTTGGTTCCAACTTATAGTGACCTTGTACACAACAGAACAAAGCATTGCTCAGTCCTGCGTCACCCTTACAATTGTTGCTGTCTTGGAGCCCACGGTGGTAGCTTCTGTGTCAATCAATCTCATGAGGGTCTTCAGGGACTGGTCCCTCCTGACAACATGCTCAAAGGATAAAGCCTCACCATTCTAGTGGCTGAGGAGCTTTCTGCTGTATTTCTTTCAAGACAGGACTGTTTATTCTGGTAGTGCCTAATGTATTGAATATTCTTTGCCAGTACCATCATTCAAGGGCATCAGTTCTTCTTTGGTCTTCCTTATTCGTTGTCCATTTTCACATGCATATTAGGTGAATGAAAATACCATTACCTGGGTTAACCACACCTTAGTGCTGAAAGTCATATTTTTGCTTTTTATACTTTAAAGAGAGAACTTATAAATTTACGCTGTGTAAATATGTCGTTGGATTTCTTGACTGTTGCTTTCCTCGTATTGTGTATTCAATGACATAAAATGAATGATTTCAATATTTTGTTTATCAATGCAATCTATTAACCCCATTTTAATAGATTAACTGTGGTTCAGAGAACTTAATATTCTAGACATGATCCAGCTGGTAAGTGTATTTAAGAAAATTGAAATACAAGAATATTTGATGTCCTTTTCATTGTCATTTGTGGACTGATCTGAGTACTCATCAGCTAACGATTAGACAGTGAAAAGTCATTCGAAGTGATCAATGCATAACTCCTAGAAACATGGGTGAAAGGAGACAGTGGCTGGTGTAAGATATGAAAATAATAATAATTTGTAATTTATCAAGGGTCACAAGTTGGGAGTGGGGAGGGAGGGAAATTTTTTTAAATTTAGCAATAAAACAATGTCTCAGCACCTGCTTATATTTTGTCAAACTTTCCAAAAGACTATATTTCTAGCAATATGATTATTTAAAAGGAAGAATATGAAAGCAGAAACTGTGTGGAAGGAATTAAATTATAGCCTCTAGTATGATGAGAGTTTTCAATGAATGTTATAATGAAAATGACAGTAGTCATAATGTTGACATGGGACTCATGAGCCACACAGAAGCAGGAAAGCAAGTCAGTCGATAGTGGCTTGAAAAATAACTTTGGAATTTCCTGAGGAAAAGACCAAAGAAGTGGTATATGCACTGAAAGATATCTCTCTCTCTCTCTCTCTTTCTCTCTCTCACATCAGTATATCCAGCATATGATGGATACAAATTCTGACTCCCCACTGTTAGGTGTGTGATCTTGAAGGAGTTCCTTCACGTGTCTGAGTTTAGTTTCCTTATTTGTCACATGGGTATGACAGTATCTGTTGCCTAGTGCTTGTTATGAAAATTAAGTAAGTTCATGTTATTGGCTCACAGTAGCATTTCTTGGGACTATAAGGAAATACTCCTCAACTTGGGGAAAATGAGAAAAACAATGAATGCTTATCAGAAGCAGAGAAAGGGGGCAGGGCTCCTAGGCTGGTCAATTGCACAACGGGATCTAGAGAAAAACTGAGTCAGTTAGTAAACATTGCAGGCTCACCTGGCAGCATGTTGTGGAGCTGGCGTTTTGGGAGGCCGGCCTGCAGGGAGAAATGCGTAAGCCTCCAGTCTTCAAGTATATGCTCATCGGTCCTGTGAGAGTGACAGCTCTCAGTAGATGACTTGATCAGCATTTGACATTTGACTCCTATGTATTTTGCAAAAGCCAAGACTGTCTTTCAGACCCTGGTTACTCAGCCATCTTTCAAAGGAAAGAACAGATCCCACCAGACTCCTCTGAGACAACACATCCCCCAGGCACCCGGAAGTTTTATTTGAATGCATTCCAGGGTCTGACAATTTAAGAGTTCTAAGTAGCTCCCAGGTGGTACTGATGCTGCTGGTCCCTAGGCCGACACTTGAATAACAAGGCAAAGGCAGCCACTTCCAGTTATACTTCTACTTCCAACAAGGATTTTTCAATAACATGTACTGACCTGTCTCTCTAAAGGGATCTTAAGTTTCCAAATCTGAATCTAATGCTTACTGCCCAAGCACTTCACATGTAGAGTAAGCTTTGGATTTGTTTCCTTCGACTCTGCCCCTTTATACCTAGGCAGGGGTCAAGTACAAATCTCCTTCTCCCTAGTCCATTGTAGATCCAGCTGAGCACTAGCTAAGCAGCTGCTTGAGTCAAGTGTCCTGCCTGAGGAGAAAGAGAGGGATGGCTGAGCAAAGGTCTGAAGGGAGGCCCAGAGACAAGATGGGGAAACAGAGTTAACCCTAGCAGCTGGACTCACAGGTGTGTGTGGGGAGAGACCTCGAGGAGAGAGTGGGATAAAAGATGGTAGCAGATGATTGCTTTGGAGCTAGGATATCTCAGTGTACCTTGTTTAGCGAGATAGAATCAGGCAGATCCTGAACTGGCAGTGACCATGTTGCTGTCATCACTCTCATTGTAGGCTATGCTAAATTTGGGTCAGAGGCCACTGAAAAGCCGTAGTCAGACTTGAGTTTGCCGAAACAAGGGACAGTCAATGTAGTGCTTTTGAGAGATCTTCTGAAAGTTTTTACCTGTTCATCAGAAAAGTGGAAGAAATGCATTATAATAAATGGGTGCCATAAAACAAGATGAAAATTCACCTATAACCTTTAGGTGAATGGAGCTATACAAGAATAAGCAAAGTATAATCTTTCAGGTAATCTAATTACCACTGGATTACTAAACCATCATTTAATTACCCAAACCCCTTCAAGTCCTGATAATGTGCCCCTATGGCTTCTTTTCCTTAAAAAAAAAATAATGGCTCCTTTTTCATAACAGAAATCGCTTATACTGTTAAGTCAGAATAAGTGTAAAAGCCCTGGCTGCCATCAGGCAGATTCCCACTCAGGACAGGGTAGAACTACCCCTGTAGGTTTTGGAGACTACTCTTTATAGGATTAGAAAGCCTCATCTTTCTCCCTATCAGAACAAAGGGACTTTAATATTAATCATTTTTGGCACCTGTTATGAACCTAGTTGGTTTATAAAATTGGGAAAAAAATTTAAAAATATTTTATTAGGGGCTCATACAACTCTTATCACAATCCACACATATACATACATCAATTGTATAAAGCACATCCATACAGTCTTTGCCCTAATCATTTTTTTTCTTCTTTTTTTACATTTTATTAGGGGCTCATACAACTCTTATCACAATCCACACATATACATATATCAATTGTATATAAAGCACATCCATACATTCTTTGCCTTAATCACTCTCAAAGCATTTGCTCTCCACTTAAGCCCTCCGCATCAGGTCCTCTTTTTTTTTTCCCCTTCCCTCCCCGCTCCCCCCAGGAAAATTTCTTTCAGAAAGCTTTATTAGATTTTTTTTGGTATGCCACAAGTAACTTTTAAAGCTGTTGAAAATTTTAATTATTGTGGCAACAGTTTAAGATAAAGATTTGTAATACGTCAAAGCCAATAACAACAAATGCAAGGACTTTGCCTCCTTCAAAGGGCACTGTCTCAATAAGTGTCTAAATAAAGGAAGCTAACTGTGGATTAAGCCAAGCACAGAACTGCTTGCTGCTCTGTAATAACTAATAGGCCCACAATGGCTAAGTGTCTAGGAGACAGCAGAGCAAATACTCCGTTCCAGTCTTGACTTTGATCTCAGCTAGATGTCTGATCTTGGAAAGCGACGGGATCATTATTAGGCTCACTTTTAGTTGTCCCCTCTGGAAAATGAGGGACTGGACTGGAAGGTGTGCGTCTCAATGTTGCATTGATTCAGAAGCCTGCTTTTGGTTGTAAGGCCATCAAAAAGAATTTGCCATGCCCCTTACTAACTGAGATCCAGAGAGAAGTGATTTACATCACTCTAAAGGAGCCGTGGTGGCATAGTGGTTACATGTTGGGCTGCTATCCTCAAGGTCTGCATTCAAAACCACTAGCCACTATGGGGGAGAAAGACGGGCCTTTCTCCTCTGGTAAACAATTACTGTATATACTCGAATATAAGCCGACCCAAGTATAAGCCGAGGCACCTAATTATTACCTGGGAAACCAGAAAAACTGATTGACTTAAGTATAAGCCTAGGTGGGAAATGTAGAAGCTATTGGTGAGTTTCAGTGATCAAAACAAATGAAAATAAAATTACTAAAAAATGAGACATCAGTGGGGTAATGTATTTAAATATTTATTTTAAATAAAAACATAAATAAAAGGACAAGTCATTTAACATTAATAAACCAACACAGTAAGTGGAAAATACGTTCAACAAAAACAATAAGGTATCCACAATGATACCTTAAGAGTACTATTCCCTGAGCTCAATCAGCAACCAAGCTAAAATGTAAAGAGGTAAAATCCTTCAAAACTGGATTCCTCATCATCATCCGTATCCCAATGCAGAGCTTCAGCTGGTGTGAGGTCATCATAGACGCTGTCCTCACTGAGATCGCCGTCATCACCATCACTGCTGTCATTTTCATACAAAGCGCAGTCTTCACTGCCATCCATAGCATTACTAATACTACATTTCTGGAAGGCACGTTCCACCATGTCTTCTGGAATGTCTTCCCATACATCTTGAACCCACTTTGCTATTAACTATATGTCAGCCTTCATGGGATTTCCTCCTTTTGTTAGTCGGGTTTGACCAGATGACATCCACTTATGCCACATCCTTCCTACATGGTCTTTAAAAGGCTTACTCAAAGATACACGTCATAGGACGGCTCTGATTGGTTAGATGTGAGTAAAAAAACATTCAAAGCCCTGCAGTGTCAGTGGGGCTTTGAATGAACAGTGGAGAAACGGCAATCACCCACAAGATAATGGGTGCTCGTCCGTTACCTGGAGGGGGGAGAGGGGAGCAGCAAGATGTTACACCTCACTGGGTACCACTGACCCGTGTATAAGCTGAACCCCAGTTTTTCAGCACATTGTTTGTGCTGAAAAACTCGGCTTATACATGAGTATATATGGTGGATACAATCTCTGATATCCACAGGGGACTCACTTTGGGTAGCATCAATGATGACCGTGGGTCTGGTTTGGTTTTAGTCAGAGGGGCAGAACTAGGACTAGGATTATATTCCAAGATACATGGCTTCTCACTAGGGACACTTTCCACGATGTCATGCAACTAAAACTTTCTAGGGATGAACTTCCCCGCTGTAACTATGAAAATGTACTAAAAAAAATGTACTAGAATAAACCACACATGACTTTAGTCTGAGATAACTTCCTCTGAGGATATAATTTTTTTTAATTTGGGTGGCTAAATATAACGCATTATAAATGACTGGTTGTGGTCAGAGGTATGCAAATAAACTAAGGAATCGTATAAAAGCTGGCTAGGTTCCCCTATTTTGCGAACATGACTGATTCCAAAACCATACAGCAGTACTGATCTGATGGCAAAGACCTGGTGTGGCCCATTTGTGTGGAAACCTTTCCTCTAGTTCAGAGCCATTGGGGCAGAGGAGCCGATTTTTAGTATTAGAACTGACATGGCAGACTGCGGAAGATCTTTGAGTGGTACCCAAACAAGAGGCAGTCCTCTGGACAGTCATGAGAGTAGGGATGTCTGACGCCCTTTCAAACATTTCACACAACTAGGAGATATGGAAGGGGTGAAGGTGAAAAAAAACAAAAACAAATCCCATCCATATTTTTTTCTTTGTGGTAGCAATATACCCTGTTCCTCCCCTCCCCTTTTCCTGAGAGCTTGAAAATTACTGAAGGTAACAGCATCAGTGCCAGATTCTGACTTATGCCAATTTTATAGGACAGAATAGAACTGCCTCTCTGAATTTCCAAGGGTACAAATCTTTACTGGAATAGAAAGCCTCAGCTTTCTCCCATGGAATAACTTGGTGGTTTCAAACTGCTGGCCTTGTGGTAGCAGCCCAATTTGTAAACAACTGTGCCACCCAAGCTCCAGCGAGTGGCATAGACAGGACTAAGACCTTTAATGCTCCTTAAACAGACCTCCTGAGTCTCAATTCAGTCCATCTCCTCTCTCAGCTTTACTCTTGGGAATCAAAGCAGACTTTGCTTCACTTGCACGATGTGCTTTCCTATCATCTGTTTCTTGAATTTACTGGATTTCACATTTTGTGTATGGGTATGAAATCCAACCTCTTATATAAGAGAGGATAAGAACCATCACACAAATGAAGGCCTTAGATGACAGCTTGGACAAAGCATCCAGTGCTGATGGGGAAGGTGGAGTAGATAGGTAGTTAGACACATAAGTTGGTGAGTAGCTTTTATTGGTAAAAAGATGAGGAACTTCTCCTTGGGTCTTTCCATCTCCTCTGTGAGATAAACTATAAGGCCACCAGCAGGAAGTAGAAATGGGAAAGAGTTGTTGGGGGATAGAAAAAGAGTGGAGTTAAAGAATATTTTAGAAGAAAAAAAGAGAATATTTAGGCAAGTGGGAGAATGAATTTAACTAGGGAAATTAAAAAGCTTTTTGAGAAATGTGGTTAATTTTTTTCAATGAGACTAGTGTAATTGCATTTTTTTTCAAACCACCTTATTAGGACGTAATCCAGACGTCATACCATTCCATAGTTCAATCGTATCAAGCAGTGTTGTACAATTGCTACCACAGTTTCAAACCATTTTCTTCCTTCTTTTGCTCCCTGATATCAGCTCCCCATTACCCACTACCACCTCTCAAGCATTAACTCCCAGGAAGCCTTATTTGATTTACAGTCTTTACAGGCTCATCCATCCTGGATTTCATTGTATATTTTTCTGTAGCAACGTTCAAACACTACCACTTGTCTGTCAGTTTGTTGTACTGTGGTGGCTCGTGTGACATGCTGGAAGCTATGTCACTGGTATTTCAAATACCAGCAGGGTCCTCCAAAGTGAACAGGTTTCAGCAGAGCTTTCAGACTAAGAACAGACAACAAAGAAGGACTTACTTTCAGACTGTAGTCTTCAGGATGGGTTACAGCTCAATGTAAGAAGCCCCAAATCTTCACAAATGGACCAACAGGGCAACATCATGAGACAGAGAAAAGGTCAAAATTATCAAGGATTTTGTCTTACTTGGATCCACAATCAATGTCCATGGAAGCAGCAGACAAGAGATCAAAAGATGTACTGCATTAGGTAAATCTGCTGCACGAGAACTTTTTAGAGTACTGAAGAGCAAGGATGTTCCTTTGAGGATTAAAGTGCACCTGATCCAAACCATGGTATTCTCCATCGCATCAAGTGCATGTGAAAGTTTGACACTGTATAAGGATGACCTCGAAGAATCAATGCATCTGAATTGCGGTGCTGGAGAATATTGAAAGTACCATGGACTGCCAGCAGGACAACCCGATTAGTATTGGCAGAGGTAAGCATGCTCCTTACAGGCAAAAATGGCAAGACTTTGTCTTACATTCTTTGGTCATATTGTCGGGAGAGACCAGTCCCTGGAGAAGGACATCATGTTTGGCAAAGTGGAGGGACTGTGAAAAGAGGAAGGCTCTGGACGAGATAGATGGACACAGTGGCTGCATCAATGGACTCAGGCACAGGAACAATTGTGAGGATGGTGCAGGGCCAGGCAGGGTTTCATTCTGTTGCGGCATAGGTCCATTAGGGACTGGAACTGACTGGAAGAGCCAACTCAATAGCATCTAACATGCTCAAACAAGGTTATTACAATCCCTGAGACTAAAGTACATGCATTCTTGTGTATATGTGTACTTATAAATAGAAACATTTTTCTGCTTTTTTCCAGTTAACAGTATATTTTAAAAATTATTATATAATCAAAGCATAGAGAGCCACCTACTTTTATTGAGCACAGAGTGGATGGGTGACTTGTGTCTGGGAGGAAATGGAAGCGTAGTGGTGAAGAAAATCAGTTAATATCTTAAATTATTTTTCACTCATACTTAAGGTATCTGGATTGGGTCTTTATACACAGTAGGTGCTCATGTGTTTTTTAAACCCTCCAAACACATATTCAACACTTCTAGGAATCATGCAATTCTTTTGAAATCCAAGACAGATGATGGGCATTCCCAGCCCCTTCCAGGAGCTATGGGGGTTACAGTTTTGCAAACAGGAACTTTACCATAAGCCTTCCAACCCACTTCTAGACAATGAAGTAAAACCAGAATGGATCTAAATTGTAAAATGTGGTGAGTTAGTTTATTGTGCCAATCTGGCTGATAAACACATGTGGGGTTAATTGAAGGGCGGAGAGATAAATGGCTCAGTGAGCCTCACCTTTCGAGTTCTCGGGTCTCTTGTTTTCTGATGATCGGGCTAGGGTGCCACTGCCTTATTCCCTGCTTTAGCTGGCAAGACTTTCCTTCCTGCAAGACATCCCCAAGTGCTGGAGCAGCTGTGTGGAGACCCCTGCCAGACTGAGATGCTTACATGTGCATTGACTCGGCTTTCCTCCTGCAGTCGGCATCATTATGTGTTTTGTGAGATGGAGGACTTTGTGGATTGGTGTCAGATATATAGGTTAATGTTGGATTTGTGGGTTTGGGCATCACTGGGTTAGGATGTTTTCTTAATGTGCACTTAACCTTTATATAAATCTCCCTCTTATACATGAGTGTCTGTGGATTCTTTTTCCTCTGAAGTACCCAGACTATTACAGTGAGTATACTGGAAGATTATGGGGAAAACTGAGTTGATGCCCTGGTAGAAACTTAATCTCCCTCTCAGAAAACAAAGGCAGTGTTATATCCCTTGACTCACAGTTAGAAACAATGGTGCCCTGCTCCAGATGGCTGTGACCTTGCTGCTTTGAATGTGTGCCACTTTCCACAGTCCTGGTAATGACCCAGTTTTCCACATCAGGCTCCTGAAAGGGTTCACTATACCTCTTCCAAGCTTTCCATACCAGAGTTTCAACATGTGCTTTTCCTTATTCTTGTTATTGTTCTAGCAACCATTTTACAAATTTGGGTTTGTTCTGTCTGATTTTGCTGCTTCAGCCATGACTGAACCAGGAGGGATTGCCACAATAAGCCTGATGAGAGCTAACTAAAGTCTGCCCTTGATTTGTGGGAATCAGGGAGAACTGCAAGCAAGAGATCTACGAAATAAACTGCAGGGGCAGGGAATTATTTCACGTGGCTTCCCCCGCCCCCCACATGGCTCTTTTAGTCAACATCGCTGTTAGTCCAGGGTGACGAGAAACAAATTCATAGACACTCATGTATAAGAAAGAGTGTTATGTAAAACAGCAATTGTATATTGAGAAAACGTCCCAGCCTAGTCTAGATCAAGTCCTTAAGTCCAATATTAGCCCATTTTGTCTGATACTAGTTCGTAGATTGATCTTTAGACAGCACATGCAATGATGCTGAATGCAGGAAGATCACAGGCCAAATGGTAGGTCTTGTGGATCCAGTGGCAGTGGAAGCATCTCAACGCTGGCACAGGTCTCCACATGTCTCCTCCAGCTCTCAACAGCAGGAAAAGAAAGGCAGAAAGTGTGTGTCCGGCTTCCAGTAAGCTATTTATCTTTATTTAGTCTCTAAATGGGGTCAAGCTGTGACTTGATTGAAAGGCTAGACTCTACCCTTTCATTCAAGAGTTTATTATGTAACTACCATTATCTCTAAGTCCCACCAAACCCTCTTTCCCTTTATGAGCCTGGTAAGGGGTGGGAGATACTGACAATATTCACCTGTGAGGAATTGCAACTAGCATTCCCTGAAGTGCTAGTCAGCTGTGTATAAAATGAGTCCTATGAGAAACAAGGAGTAGGGATCTCAATAACCAGCAAGATCTAGGAGTGGAACTCATCCTCTGAACCCCAGATTCCTGCACAGTGAACCTCCTGGATCCAGATGACAGCTATAACATCAGAGGAGCAGCAGCAGAACCAGGAGCCAAAGCAAGGAACAAAGTGATGGCATTTCCCAGTCCACAGAGCAAGTGAAGATGAGCGCCTCGTGCAGGAGGCTGGCTTGCAGAGTGGGGCGCCTCTGGGTACTTACCGGAGAAGTGATGAGTGTCTTCGTGCTGAGGCTTACTGGAGTGAGGTGCCTCTGGACACTCAATCCAGGGAGTTGGGTTTACAAACTCATGGAGTTGCTCAAGCTAAAGACCTTTGGGTTAGGCTTATAGCAGAATGGTTTGCCCTTTGGGCATTTGTTAGCAGACTCTACAGAACTTTATAACATGTCCTGATAAACAACTCAATCCAAAACATTTCTCATTGCATTACAACTTGTTAGCTTCCTTAATCAACCCTTTGATCATGAAATTTATCAAAATTCTCTGTAGCCATGGTAATGGATATTAGAAACTAGAGAGGTAAAGAAGTGGGTATTCAGCTAGCATATACCTGTAAGCAAAGAAAAATCTTACAGGCTTGAGAGGTTGAGCCCAGATGCATGAACTTGATGGTCATGGTATAAAAATGTAGCAGTGAAGATCAAGTCATGTTTAACAGACCTCAAAAGGGGCAACTGGTGAGACCACCAGATAAAGATGTATGCAAGGGCTCTGGAAAAGCATGACTGGACCATGGCCAGGAGAGAGAGAGAGAGAGATTATGACTTGGCAGTGACTCAAGGCAGTGAGTTCTGAGTTGAGTACAGAGAAAACAGAGTTGAATCCATGGCACTGGAGGTTAGAATATAATAAGGGGTGAGCTAATCTGTATATTTGGTTGCATATGACAAGAATATCTTGAAGTAATTCTGGTTTCCACAAGGTCAACGTTTATAACTCTTAGAGAAGAGTGGAACCTGCAGTCCTGGGCCAGAATGGTGACAACATGCAGCCAACAGTGGCCTAGTTTTCTTCTAGTTCTCTACGCTGCCATCCCTAAGATGTGATCCTCATCCTCATGGTTCACAATGGTTGCTGAGCTTCAGCCATGCCATTCAAGTTGCAGGCAGCAAAATGAATGGATGGATGGATGGAACAAGGTGGGTCCTTTCCTCTCAGGGAGACTCCAGGAATTCCCACATAAAACATACAAAGCCCAAACAAAAACAAACAACCCAATGACAGAATAAAAGAGAAAAAAACTCAATTAAAAAACCCCAGAAAATATTAAGAACTGGGACAAGTATACATTAGACCAAAAGTGATACCAAATGACAAGTTGTTATATTTTAACCTAATTCCAATCATGATCCCACCCTACAGCGCACTCTTTCTGATAAAAGGGTCTTTCTTAACTCTAGTCCAGTCTGAAGGGATTTACCAGAGGCTTAAGCCCCTTGTGGGACCCTGCAAATGGGTTTTGGGCTTTCATTGACATCCATAGGCAAACCAGGTGTTCAGAATTGAAGCTCTAATATTGTTCCCTTCTCTGGATTTGGATTTTGTTCTGTACAACCCTTGGACCACATAGACGGGCGTGCTTCTACTGTGTGGACTTAGCTGATGTCTCATGTAGATGTCTACTTGTTTGAAGACAAGCCTGTAGGACCGCACACACTCTTCTTTCTGATAGCCGGGCACCACCTGCTTTTTTCACCACACTTTAGAAGCCACTGTTCTGATTGGACACCCTTTAAAAAAAAAGCACCCTAGTGGGACTTTGACAAATATATTAGAGAACTTGTCTGCAGCTTACGAACAGTTTGTTTGGAATAACCTGTGTATGTATAAACAGGGACCCTAGTAGCAATACTCTGGGACTTGTCTTTGTACTAGATTTCCAGGAAGCTATGGCCATATCCATATGGTCCCTTGTAGAATGACATACTTCAAGGATGGCCTCAGTGCTTGGGGGCCCATCTGGAAGCCCTTGCTTGCCCTTAGCCTGCCTTTCCTTGTCACATGAGCATGAGCAGTATAGAATATTGAAGGGCCAGGCATTACAAAGAAATAAATGTGCGCACCTTAAGGATATCCTTAGAGAAGATTCAAGCTTCTTAAACTGCGAGGATGATAAGGAATGTGGCAGCTGTCAAAGACGTTTCTGAATGAGCGATGACCATCATTTAAGTGAAAATCAAATATGTAATCAATGAATCTGAAGGGTTCTGGAAGTGAATGCTTGCTTGCATTGTAAATTTCTGGGGCAAGAAAGGTCTTGAGTGGGAAAAGTTCAAGCAGCTCTGCAAAGGTGAGGAAGGAAGAAAGGCTTTCAGAAGAACACTCTGTTAAGGAAGCCAAAGGAAGAAAGAGTGCCAAGGGGGTGGCTTCCCCACAGTATCAAATGCTACTAAGAAAAAGAAGGATCATAGAAAGGTTGGACTGGAGAAAATGTTAAGTTACCAAGAGAAATATAGAGGAGCAACTAAGGATAAGTCAGTGAAGTAAGACTTCCTGCAGGGGATTGAGCTTGAATTCCACATGGGCAAATGAATTGACAGAAGAGTAGAGAGAATATTAGGCAAAAGAATAAGTTTATAGAAAGCACAGAGAGAGTGAACAACAAGCTTGGTACATGCCTATTAGTTTTACTTTTAATTAAAATAAAAATGATATTGGAGAGGGACTATGTTACAACTACATTTTATACTACTTGAATTATTTTTCATAAATCTATAGAGGAACTCTGGTGGTATAGTGGTTATGCCTTAGGTTGTGATCTGCATAGTCAGCAGTTCAAAACCAGCAGAGAGAAAGACAGGGCTTTCTACTCCTGTAAAAAGTCAGAAACCTATTGGGAGGTTGCTATGAGTCTGCATCGACGATGGCAATGAGTTTGTAAAGGGTTCACTGATCAAACAAACTTTTTCTTTTTTTAATCCGGCGTCTTCCTGGTCGCGATCGTTTTTGATGTTCTTCAGCTATGTCCACCGGTTACAGTATGACAGATACGTAGAGTGAGCAGGCGTGAGAGGCGCCGTCGTTACCGATAGCCAGAGACGTATGTCCAAACTAACATCCTTAAAGAATAAAAGCAGCGCCTGACATTCGGGAGTCAGTCTGATACTATCAGTTACTGAGAGTTGGTATGGCGATCCACAAATTTTATGCTGATGTGGCATTCACTGCTGGATCTTAATGTTTTCTTATCGAAGGAACACGAACTAACGCACAGATCATCAGACAAAGCCATCGTGACCAAGAACTGAAACAAAACAAGGTCACCTCATGTCACGTCTGAATACGTTCTTTTACCAATTACAGTTTTAGCTTTGCTCTAGTCTGAGATGCCAAACCATAGAATTATCCGTTTTTTTGGACAGTATCCAACCTAGGGGTAAACCCCCTTCCCTTATATTCTCTTCCATTTTACCTAGATATAATGGGGGAAAATCTCTTGTGTAACCACAGCCTTACCTGGAATGTCATACTTAAGAATGATGATCACGTAATCACTATGACCAGCCACTTTAAAGGAAGTAAGGTTGACTTCCCTTAAGAAGTCAATGTCTACAAAGCTGTCCCAGGAAAGCTGGCACGACACCCGGTTATTTCCCGTTAGGCTACGAACCTTAGGAAATTTGAGAATCCCTGTAAAAGACAAATCCACATGACCTGTCTTAATAGGCGAGACAACTAAGGTGCAGGGCGTTGCTACTATTTGGCCGACCCAAGGTTGAAATTAATCTGGAGGCTCCAAAAACTTCTCTCGCTCTTGAATCGCCTGTATCTTTGAGCCTGTTTCCTCGTCTTCAAAATTAGGAGTCTGGAGTGGATGTCCGTAAAGGGAGGAGACGGACAGGAGTACAGGCTACACGGGTTGGGGGGAGGTTAGAAATACGAGGTCCTGGGTGTCAACCCGAGCGAGGCCCGCGGCCGAGGATGAGCCTGGCAGCCCGTCTCACAGGTTTCGCCACTGCCAGCACGGGCCTGCAGCCAAGAAGAGGCGATCTCTGGGGATCCGTTCCATCCCACGGTAATACCTCATCCACCCAGGACCTGCTCGACGGGCTCCTCCGGGAAACCCAGGAAGCGAAGAGGCGCGGCCGCTCCGCCCGCGTCGCCGAACGCCACGTCCCTCTCGGCTCAGGCTCCCCCAGGCTCCTCTGCGCTCGCGCTCGCGCCGCCCGCCTACGCCCTCGTTGGCGCCCCCTGTCCCCGCCCCGGCCAATGGGAGCCCTCCGCGATCCCAGGCCGGGCCTATCAGCGACTAGCGAGGGGGTGGGGCTGTCACCATGGCAGCGGGGAGGCGGGTGTGGACCCTAGGTAGAAAGGACCCAGCTCTCGTCGGCTGGAGACCAGCTGGAGAGACGGCCAGCGTGCTGTGTCCGCTCAGCGAGCGCGCCCAGGCGGAGCTGGTGGCCCGAGGTGGGTGAGGGCCAGAGGGCTGGGTAGTGTGGGCGGCTGGGGGGCGTCGTGAGGGGAGGCTCAGGCTTTCGGACATCCTGCTCGGCCAGTGTCTGGATGGCCGGGGCCGCTGAGTGGCCCGGCTGTGGTGGAGAGGGGGCGCCTAGCTCTAGCTGTCTCGCTGCCTGCGGGGCGTCCGGGCTTTCCGTGAGGAAGGCGGGCTTTTGGTGGGGGGCAGGAGGAGGCGGTGGTGTCCAGCTCAGCGTTGACCCCCGGGACGGGCAGATTGGCCAGGGGCATGTCCACGGATGAGGAGGGTGCACCCACCACTTCTGGGCTGGTCCTCACCCCTCCCGCGCCAGGAGAGCAGAAAGTTCATGTCAGCTGAGTTCGTGTTTTCGCTTATCATTAGGTCAGCCTAATGCTTTCAATGTTAGGTTACGGGAAGGGAAAGATGTTACTTCCACGTTGCACCTGCTCAGTGAGCAAATGTGGTTATTGGGTTTGGTCTGGCAACAGTTTTAGGACGACACTTATTTTTTACAATATGGGCTTGGGGAGGGGAGACCAACAACCACATCCTGACTGCTGGGTGACACAACCTCTTGAAATGCTCCAAGTGGTCTCTGAACTCCTCAGCTGGATGTGTTGTACATTTTATACCATGGTGTCTGCGCTACTATCTAAGCCTTCTGTTAAGACTATTGAATCGATTAATGAGTATGAACACGGAATTACATGTTACTTTTGTAAACAAAAATTTAATAAGAAGGAGGGAGGCTAAATGGAACTATTTCTAATGGTCAATTTTGCTTGCGGGTGATTGTGGATTTTCCCTCTACCTACTACCTTCCAGTTGATTGCCACTTTAGTGACCCCACAGAAGAACAAAATAGAACTTCAGCACAGAGTAGAACTGCCTGCTACAGTTTCCTGGTTTGGAAAGCCTTATCCCCCGGAGGGGCTGATGAGTTTCAACCCTGGACCTTGTGGTTAGCAGGCCAATGCTTAACCCTTTGCACATCCAGGGCCCCTTGACTTTACCTGTAAAAGAATTAAAAAAGTTGTTTTGAAGAACTGGGCTAAAGTAGTGCATTGTGATTTGGGGTATGACAGATGTTGGCCTCGTGGTATGTAGCTTCTTTTACAACCAATTTCAATTATTTTTCTCAAGACTTCTTCTGGCAGTTTCTGTTAAATATTTGGATTCAGGTAGTATCCAGGCTCTTGCCTCTTTTCCTCAAAGGAGATCATGAACTTTCCCTACCGGAAAGTGTGAAGAACTATTGTTAGATGCATCCAAGGTGATGTTGACTTACAATGGTGCTATATGAGCACATCAACAGGGCTTTCTCCCATGGAGGTATTTGCTGGGTTTAAACTGCCAACCTTTTCCTAGCTACCTAACTGAGTGCTTAACTATTGTTCTTACAGGGCTCCTGAAAGAGCTCTTTAGACAGTTGCTTTTAGGAATTGGCTAAAAAAGCAATATGACTAGTAGTATGATCAATTCAGATCAGAGAACTTCTAGCTTCTTTTACATCAATTTAAATTATTGAATTCTGAAGGGCTTCTCACACCCTGAAGGTGTAGCAGGTTATGCATCAGGCTGCCAACCCTAAGGTCAGCAGTTCCAAACCACCAGTTGCTCCTTGGGAAAAAGATGAGGCTTTTTATTCCTGTAAAGACTTACAGTCTTGGGAACCTACAGGGCAATTCTACTCTGTTCTATAAGGTTGTTGGGTTGGAATGGATTTGATAGCATTGACTTTGGTGTTTGGTTTTCCCCCAAAGGAAACCTTAGTGTTGCTGTAGGGTAAGTTGTTAAGCTGATAACTACAAGGCCAGTAGTTCAAACCCATCAGCTGCTTATCAGGAGAAAGGAGAGGCTATGTGCTTTACAAGCCTCTGCAACCCTACACAAGGTTGCTATGGGTCAGAGTTGATTTGATGGCAATGAGTTTTTGTTTATTTTGTTTTGGACTTCCCTGATAGAGCCTGTGAAATGATTAGATTATGACACTATCCAGATGCGTACCTCTTTTCCTTTATACAAATTATGTTAGTACCCATCTTGATTTAAACTGAGTGTTTTTTTTTTTTTATAAAACATGAAGTACTCAACAAATGCTCCCAGGTTGATAGGGCAAAAGATTTAAGATAATACTTTTAGAATTAGAAATGAAATATCAAATAGGGGTTGGGGTTTCATTTTTATTATTAGGATGATTACAGGCACTTATACTTTTCATCTTGTTCTTCAGCCCCTTTACTATCTCCTCAAAACTTTCTCGTTTGAGTTAAGAATGCATTTCTGTCTCCTATGGCTACTCCATGCTGTCCTTCTTCAGCTGTCCCAACTTACCTGTCTCTGATTCCCAAGAGAGAGCACACCTTCTACACTTGATCTTAGCCAGAAGACCGAGAGGCGATTTACACACATTCTAGACATAACTTTTCCAGGATGCCTTCTGCCAAGTTGTTTTTGTTATGTAAATTTCAGCTGAAGTGAATGTACAATGCAGTCAATGAGAATAACTTTCAAAATATGTTATGAATTATGGGAATTAATATATGAGCCAGGAAGCAGGGTGCCACTGTGGGATAAAACATTGGGCTACTAACTGCAAAGTCTGTGGTTCAAACCTGCCAGTCACTCCTTGAGAGAGAGAGAGATGAAGCTGTCTTCTCTTATGAAGATTTACAGTCTAGGAAATCCTATATAGGTCACTTTGAACAGGTTATGAAGGCAATATTGTTATTGTTTTTATAATACA
Organism: Tenrec ecaudatus; assembly: GCF_050624435.1. Classification (NCBI taxonomy): domain Eukaryota; kingdom Metazoa; phylum Chordata; class Mammalia; order Afrosoricida; family Tenrecidae; genus Tenrec; species Tenrec ecaudatus. The sequence goes on along the minus strand of NC_134533.1, from coordinate 53,391,009 downwards.
CAAGTACCATGATTAGTAAAACTGCCATCGAGTCAATGCTGACTCATACCGACCCCTGTAGGTTTCTGAGACTATAACTGTTATAACTGGAGTAGAGAGCTCATAATTTTCTGCTGGTGGTTTTGAACTGCCAACCATGTGGATTTCAAGCCCATCGAGTAACCACTCTACCAGCAGGGCTCCATGATCAATAACAGTGTCTTTTTGTCTGAGCACAAAAGGACCTATATATCATTTTGTATGCATCTCCCTCGACCAGTGCTGCGACCCTTTAGTAAGTTCCTCATGTTGTGGTGACCCCCCCCAACCATAAAATTATTTTCGTTGCTACTTCATAACTGTGATTTTGCTACTGATATGAATTGAGCAACCCCTGTGAAAGGGTCGTTTGACTCCTGAAGGGATCGTGACCCACAGATTGAGAACTGCTGTCCTTGACAAACCAAAAAAATGCTGCTTTACTTAGGCAAATGTGGGAAACAGAAGGATTTCTCCCAAGTTGTCTCCCCCAAATATATGCCAAACTTAGCTGCTTGCGAATGACTATACACTCGAGGTCATCAGGAGTAGATCAGGGGTCATTCTCCCTAAGAGCTATCAGCCATCTAGAGCAAGCAGACACCACTGTTTATCCCACAACAAGTAGGGCCCACTCCCTTCTGATAAGGATAGAAGTTGTCTATTTCCTTGTAGGAGACCCCAGAGAGGTCTAACCCGCCCAAGGATGACCAAGGTTAGGCTGCCATCCTAAATCTAGGATACGCCCTTCTTGTCACATGTATACCCCCCAATCCCTCCTCTTCCTATTGCGTGTATGTCCCTAGACCACCCCCTCTCATTGCTCTATAACCTATAGCACAGCCCCTTCTTGTGACGTGGGTCCTCACCTGTAATTAGGGGGCTTGCATGTCCCCAGAGAACATAAAAGCCCGGACTAGCATTAAAGACTCTCCCTCCACGTGGAGCACCAGGCAGGGCTGAGGTGAACGTGCTACCATGAATTGTGTCTGACTCCATTTATTCCAATACTTCTCTTCTATCTCTCATGCTCTCTATAACTTTACTATGATCTTTACTTATTATCACTGTACAGTTGTGCCTACCAGACCCATAATGGTGTGTTAGGGGCTGGTTTCCCCTGACAGGTAAACAATTATATTGGTTTCTACTTTTTAAAGGCCTTTTTGGTGGCCAGAGTGCACACAATTTGAGTATTGGGTAGTTGGAGGAATTGAGTCTAGAATTTTAAAAGAAATTGAAAATAATTCTTTGTTTTTGAAAATAATTCTTAAATTAGATACATATTTTAGAATTTTATGAACTTCATAAATTTTTAATAATATGAATAAGTTGGCTATATTCAGGATTATAGTTTGTGAACTTTTTAAAAATACAGAAAGGTCTAGAAAGGGAAACTGTCACTGTAAGGTCTCTCTCTCCAGGACTAGATTCCAACCTCAGTCCTTGGCTCCGCGTGAGAAAGATTTCACGCCGAAGCCGGGCTCGTGATCCAAGTGAATTTTTTAATTTTTATTTTATTTTTTTTAACAATTTATTGGGGCTCATACAATTCTTATCACAGTTCATATGATCCAAGTGAATTTAATGAGAGTTAAAAGAAACTTCAGGTTTTACGTGGCACCCATAGGATTCCTCTGACCATGCGGCCTGGCAGAGACTGCCCCAGGTCACGCAAGGATCACTCTCCTCCCAAGAAGATGACCAGACCACCCAAGCAAGACAAGACCTTCTCCCTTCCGGTCCCTGCCTTTTCAAGGGTTCCCAGGGGAGGCGTGGTGAACAACCCCAGGTTGATCCCATTGGCTGAATTGCAGTCACTTGGCCCAGGTGGGCTGCTCCAGGTGTAACGCCTATCCGTGCCCACTGGCGGGAAAATCCAGCTTTGTCCTTTGCTGGCTCTCCTGGGCATGTGTAAATGGACTTCCCAATTCCCTAAGCTAAGCTGCCTAACATCACCATTATGGCCTGAGACAGATATTAGGATTTTAAAAATCATTTTATTAGGGGCTCATACAACTCTTTTCACAATTCGTACATACATCATTTGTGTCTAGCACATTCGTATGTATGTTACTATCATTCTCAAAACACCTGCTTTCTACTTGAACCCTTGGTATCAGCTCCTCATTTTCCCCTCCCTCCCTGCTCCCACCTACCCCTGAGCCCTTGATAACTTATAGTTACTATTTTATCATATCTTACCCCATCTGACGTCTCCCTCACCCAGTTCTCCGCTGTCCGTCCTCCAGGGAGGAGGTTACATGTAGACCTTGTCATCTGTTCCATCTTTCTCACTCACCCTCCCTCCACTCACCCGATATCGCCACTCTCACCACTGATCCTGAGGGACTCATCTGTCCTGGATTCCCTGTATTTCCAGTTCCAATCTGTGCCAGTGTACATCTTCCAGTCCAGTCAGTTATGTAAGGTTGAATTGGCATCATGATAGTCGGGGGAGGAAGCATTTAAGAACTAGAGGAAAATTGTATGTTTCATCATTACTACACTGCACTCTGACTGGCTTGTCACCTTCCCATAGCCCTTCTGCAAGGGGATGTCCAATTTCTCCCAGATGGGCTCTGGGTCCCCACTCTGCTAGGATGTTTTTATGTTCGATATTTGCAATTAATTTATCTAAAAAACAAAACAAAACCAAAAAAGCTCACTGCCATTGAGTTGCTGACAACTTATAATACCTCTATAGGAGAAGTCAGTGCTCCTATGGGTTTCTGAGACTACAACTCTTTATGGGAGCGGAAAGCCTCATCTTTCTTCCTAGAAATGGCTGGCGGTTTTGAACTGTTGATCTTGCAGACAGCAGCCCAACTGGTAAACCACTATGCCACAAGAGCTCCTGACTAATTTACAGACTTTAAAAAGCAGGTTCCTAACAATTTCACACCCAGCCAGAAGCACCTCAGAGCACAGGCCTGGTGATCTGTTTCTGTAACTTCACAGCTTTGAAAACAACACGTAGCAATACTGCTGTAAGGATTGGCATTTCAAATCTGTGCAGAGGGACTTTGGGAGAAAAGTGTGGCAACCTGTTTCCAAAAGATCACGCTCTTAAAAACCCTGTGGAACCCTTTGTGTTCTGAAACAGGGGTCGGCCAGGAGTCACAGTGGAATTGTGACAACTGTTATTTTGGGTGTTTTAGTTATGTGAGGCATATTATGTGTCAACAAAGAAGAGATGGTATTCTTAACCAATATGAGATTTTTAAAAGTTTGTGGAGAAATAGAATGGAAAGTTACTGTAATTTTCTCCTGAGCTTTTGACACCTCTTTCATATGCTCATGACTGATACTGAAAAGCAACAGTATCTTTTTCATTAGCCAACACTGTCACTGGGTGTTAGGGTGGGAACAAGAAGAGATCTGATGGTTTGCCTGGATTGGTGTTCTTTTCCACAGTTAGGGCCCTCTGCAATTCTAATGTCCATATTGGTCTTGATACAGGTAAATGTTGGGAGTCCAGCTCACCTGGCCGTATGCTTGGTTATTTTGAACCTAATTTTCTCATCGACTCTTCTAATTTTTATTTATTATTATTTTTATAATAAATCATTTTATTGGGGCTCATACAACTCTTATCACAATCCATACATACATCAATTGGATAAAGCACCCTTATACATTCGTTGCCCTCATCATTCTCAAAATTCGCCTTCCTCTTGGGTTCCTGGAATCAGCTCATTTTAGATTCTTCTAATTTTTTTTTTTTTAAGATCTGCAGAAGTTTACAATCTTTTTTTTTTATTTTAACAATTTATTGGGGCTCATACAATTCTTTTCACAGTTCATACATATACATACATCAATTGTATAAAGCACATCTGTACAGTCTTTGCCCTAATCATTTTTTTCTCTTTTCTTCTTTTACATTTTATTAGGGACTCATACAACTCTTACCACAATCCATACATATACATACATCAATTGTATAAAGCACATCCATACATTCCCTGCCCCAATCATTCTCAAGGCATTTGCTCTCCACTTAAGCCCCTTGCATCAGGTCCTCTTTTTTTTCCCCTCCTCCCTCCCCATTCCCCCCTCCCTCATATGCTCTTGGTAATTTATACATCGTTATTTTGTCATATCTTGCCCTATCCGGAGTCTCCCTTCCCCCCTTCTCTGCTGTCCCTCTCCCAGGGAAGAGGTCACATGTGGATCCTTGTAATCAGTTCCCCCTTTCCAACCCTCTCACCCTCCACTCTCCCAGCATCGACTCTCACACCCTTGGTCCTGAAGGTATCATCCACCCTGGATTCCCTGTACCTCCAACCCTCATATGCACCAGTGTACAGCCTCTGTCCTATCCAGCCCTGCAAGGTAGAATTCGGATCATGGTAGTTGGGGGGGGGGGAAGCATCCAGGATCTGGGGGAAAGCTGTGTTCTTCATCGATACTACCTCACACCCTAATTAACCCATCTCCTCTCCTAAACCCCTCTATGAGGGGATCTCCATTGGTCGACACTTGGGCCTTGGGTCTCCACTCTGCACTTCCCCCTTCATTTAAATATGATATATATATATATATACACATACATACACATACATATATACATATACACATACATACACACACTTATATCTTTTTTTTTTTTGCATGATGCCTTATACCTGGTCCCTTGGGCACCTCGTGATCGTACTGGCCGGTGTGCTTCTTCCATGTGGCTTATTTGCTTCTGAGCTAGATGGCCACTTGTTCACCTTCAAGCCTTTAAGACCCCAGACACTATCTCTTTTGATAGCCGGGCACCATCAGCTTTCTTCACCACATTTGCTTATGCACCCATTTGTCTTCAGTGATCCTATCATGGAGGTGTGCAGTCAATGATATGATTTTTTGTTCTTTGATGCCTGGTAACTGATCCCTTTGGGACCACTCGATCACACAGGCTGGTGTGTTCTTCCATGTGGACTTTGTTGCTTCTGAGCTAGATGGCCACTTGTTTATCTTCAAGCCTTTAAGACCCCAGTCACTATCTCTTTTGATAGCCAGGCACCATCAGCTTTCTTCACCACATTTACTTGTTCACCCACTTTGACTCCAGCCGTTGTGTCGGGAGAGTGAGCATCATAGAGTTCCAATTTAATAAAAGAAGGTATTCATGCATTGAGGGAGTGTTTTTAACAGGGGCTATATAGTTGGACACTCGTTTATATGTTACTCTTACTACTGTTGCCATCAGCAAATCAAAAGCCATTTACTTGACCTTTCTCCTTTTCAATGTCAGTAGTGTGACATTGACATAAGAAGAAGCAACCCACCTCGCAGGTCTCCTGGTTCCGGGCAGTACCCTGGAGGAGGAAACTCGGATGTCCTTCAACGGCTGTTGTAATGGCGATGGGAAAGAGCGTATATTCCTCCCCATCTTTCTTTTGTTGGACAGATTCCTTCCTCTGTCCCCTGCTGCATCATAGCCTTGGCTGTGCCAGTGTTCCAAGGAGAGCCTCCAATGTGGCCTTTCCAAGAGTGGCTTTTAAAAGCCGGCACAATTGCCAAAAATGAAAATGAGAAAAGAATGGCTTTTAAAGATTGTATGCCAAAATGATGTCTTACTTCTTAAGTTCTAGAACTTTGGGTGTTTGCAGAATAGACTTTTATTGCAGTACAAGCGGGAAAGGACATTAATATTTACGTACTTAGCATTGATTATTGGCATGCACTGTGCCTGTCACTTTTCATTCATCTTTATTTTCATCATGTCAATAAACATGAAATAGTGTTAGCTCGGTTTTATAAGTAGCCAGTAAATGGGGAGATGATGTTAAATCTGCCCTTAGTTTTATTTTACCATGCTGTGTGGTAAATGTGGATCCACCTCTAACATACAGCATACATGTGGTCACTCTTCCCCATAGATAACTTGACCTTAAATGTAACATAGAGAGAAATATATGTTCTTAAAGTTTAAAGAGATTTTATTTACTTATTTTCTTTCCAGACTACTTTGAAATCATTTTATTCCCCATTAGTTTGCATATGAGCTGAATGCCTTCTGTTTTACAGTTAGGTAGTAGGATTTCATAGGACCCTGAGACAGATATTAGGATATTTTTATGTTCTATATTCTTAATTTATCTAAAAGACAAAACGAGAAAACCTCACTGCCATCAAGTTGATGACAATTCACAGTAGTGTAGCAATTAAGCACTGTGTAACCCACAGTTCTGTTTGAACCTACCAGCATTTCGTGGGAGAGAGATGCTTTTGTCAAGATTTACAGCACACTGGGAATCTCAGAGGAATGTTCTCTGTTAGGCAAGGCTGCTCCGAGTTACACTCAATGTCCTGGGTTTAATGGGGTTTCTAAATGGAATTTGGGATGCTTCTTCTTACTGGTCGTTGTCACTGATTCTGGGGTCAGGATTAATTTTAAAAGTGATAGTAATATAAATTAAGGATTTAAAAAAACCTTTTTATTAGGGGAAATTAAGGATTTTAGTAAAAGTGATAATAATAAAAATTAAGGATTTTAGTTAAGGATTTAGTAGGAACAGTAACCTTATATCCTGTGACTATTGAGAAAAAGAAACTTAAACTGATCTTTTTTTGGTTATTTAAGGAGGGAGGAATATAGAAAAACTTAGGTACAATAAATTATATTTGCATTCTGGTTCTGTGTATTTACTCATATCTCCTCATTGAAAAATGATCTAATTTAGTCTCCACCCACAGCATAAAAATTTGGTACTTTTTCTTTTCACTGCATGTTACAAACGCTATACTCTAGGAACCCAGCTGTCTTCGTGGTGGTTACAGGCTGGGTTGCTAACCACAAGTCGGCAGTTCAAAAGGCTAAGGTGAGAAGAGGCTTTCTATTCCTATAAGCATTTACAGCCTCAGAAACCCACAGGGGCAGTTCTGTCCTGTCCTGTAGGGTCACTGTGAGTTAGAATCAACTCTGTGCAAGTGAGTGAGTGAGTCATGGGCCATTTCTGTTTAATAAGGCAGTTTATAGTTAATGTGATTTCTAAAATAAATTTTATTTTTAAACAGGACCTATTAAAAGGCAGTTTCTATTGAAAAAAACATCTGGCCTAGAACCAAGATCCATCTCTTCACTAATTTGACAGTGTACAAGTTATTCAACTTCTCTGGGTTGCAGATTTACCAACTCTAAAGAAATTCATTTTGTTTACCTGTCTGAAGGTAAGTGATCAGTTAAAAATTACATTTGGTCATAAAAAACAGAGGCTTAACAATGATGGCTTAATTATATAATGTTTTAATTTCCCACAGAAACTAAATGGACTGGAGTAGCCAATTCATTTCCATTCTCATAACTAAAAGTTACTACTCATGTCCCCCGGTAATAATGCTGATTCAGATGCTGCTTGCAAGCCCATGGTTGCTACTACCAGGTGGAGGGATAACTGCTGAAGGTTATCTGTTTGAAGGTTAACTGCCATCAAGATGGATCAGACCACCCCACCCTAAGTATGGCCCACTCGCTTCTGATATGGATCATAATTTGTTTTCCTGGAGAAGAGCTCAGGGACACTTAAGGTCAAGCCAGCTCAGAGATGACCATCTTAACTCTAGAACCCATATTGCTTGCTTCTCAGCCTTTTGGCTAAGATCAAGTGTAGAACCCATCCATCTTGGTACGTATGTACCTTCCTGTCAAGTGTCCTAGCATATTCCCTTCCTGTTACGTGCATGCCTCTAACACACCCCCTTCCTGTTATGTATACGTCTGATGTGGCTTGCATGCCTGAAGATATATAAGCCTGTGAGAGAACACGTGTTCACTCTCTCTGGTTCATTTCCATGGAATTGGTGAGCCCTTGCATGCCTTGTCTGATTCAGTTTCTTTAATTTACCCTTCAACTATGCAACTGCCCCTTAGGACCCATTCCTTGTGAAGGCTCCCCCACCCCCACCCCACACACAGTGGGCCCTGGCCAGTGTGATGTGGATGGAATTATGTAGACTCCCAAGCTTATGGCTGGGACTTATGGTTGTTTATTTATTTATCATGGGGAAAGGATACAGATTAAAATCTGCTAAGGGAAGAAACTCATCAAGTTCAGGGAAATAACAAATGTGGAATCTCCATCATTCTCAATCTCCGGAGTCAGGCAGAACACACAGAGTATTGCCAACTGGGAAAGCCTTTGATATGCAGAGTTTTAATTGGAACTTGAACATATACTGTCCTGTGGCCGGCCTTTTGTCTTCAGTCCTTCCTGGAAGTGTGGCTAATACCTTCAGTCTCTAGTTTCTCTGGAGGCAGAACTGCATAACCCAAAGCTCTGACATAAGTCATATTGTTAGACTGCCTGGTGACACCTTCCACCCAACTCCACCCCCCAAGACAAATGAAGATACACCTAATAGGAAGGGTGTTCCAAGGGATCACTGCCTAGTAACTGGGGAAAGGACCAGTCTTTTCTTTGGGTAAGGTTAATTCTTTACCACACACATAGCATATGCTGATGTCGAGCTAGTTCATTTGGCTGGAGTATGAAATACAAGACAGAAGAATGAAAGATGAGGCAGTGGTTGTGTTAGATCTCTCTGGAGCTAGATCTATACCTCGGTCCTTGGCTCTGCGCGAGAAAGAATTCATGCCGAAGCCTGGTTTGTGATCCAAGGGAGTTTACTGAGAGTTAGAAGAAGTTTCAGGTTTACACGGCACCTATAGGACTCCTCCCGAACATGCAGTCTAGCTGGAAGCTGCTTGGCGTCACCTTAGAAAAGTGTCACTCTACTCTGGGCTCCTGCCTTTTCAAGTGTTCCATGGGGAGGCGTGGTGGACGACCTCTGATTGACCCTATTGGCTGAGTTGAATTCACCTGACCTAGGTGGGCCACTCCAGGTTAAGCACCCACCCATGGCTATCTGCAGGAAACCTGAACCTCTGAGCATGTGCAGTGCGCCACTCCTTTGTTTCCATAGCTTGGCCCTCTGGGCATGTGTTAATGGACATTTCCCAGCTCTATGCTAGCTTACCTAACATTCCCTCCTGAAGAGATATGGACCCAAGTCTTTGGAGTACTGGATGATGACATCTCTAGCTACTTCCTGCTGGCAAAGGGGATGAAAGTGGGGTTTTCGGTCCATATCCTTCCTACTCTGTTAGAAGGGGTTGTCCATTTAGAGCCCAGGATAGATAAGGTGGAGGTGGGTTTAGGAGACGGTGGTCCTGGAGCGGGCACACTTGGTTCATAGGCCTTGGTAACCTGAGAACTGGAAAAACAAACAGACAATGGGTGAACAGTTTAAGTGAGACAAGGGTAAGATTGTAAGGTGGCAGTGCCCTTGAAGTTAGGTTAGTGACATAGGAAGTCAATAGAAATCTTGTCACTAACAGGCATGAGAGTTTGGTCACTGTAAACACAGGAATGGGGTAAAGGCATTCACTGGACTAAAGGCTGTGAGGGTTTTGAGGTAGACTCATTTGTGTAGCCCTCATCAGTCTTGGGTGGTGATGAAATATCATCCTAAGACCATCCAGTGGCTTACAGGAGTATTCGTCTGTTCCCACGGTTCCTGTGGAGGAGTCTAAGGCTCCTCCACTGTGAGGAACAACTGGAAATTTGTAGTGGGACCTGGATGAGGCCCGATGACTGTGCAGGTGTGCAGCTTGGACAGTATGTCTCAGCCTAGGAGAGGAGCTGGACATTCAGGGACCCCTAGGAAGCTATGAGAAAAATAGAAGTTATCCCAAAGACATCTGAGAGGTTCATTAAAATGTTTAACTACAGGTTTTCCTGACACTCCCACGATGGAGCAGGTGCGGGGTGCCAGGGGTCCAGGGAAGGAAATAAGGACAGAGAAGGTGGCCCCAGTATCTAAAAGGAAGTTCACTGACCTTTCTGCTATGTCGATGCTCACGCTAGGTTCCAGACCAGTAACAGTTATCTCTTGCTGCTGGGCCATCTGGACCGGGCACCTTCAATTCTCCTCCGTTACCAGCTGTACGTTGGCCTGTGGACACCTGCCCTTCAGGTTTTGGGCCTTAGGACAGAGGCCAGCCCAGTGGCCAGTTTGCTTACAAGCAATGGACACATGGCGTCCGAGGAGGCTTGAGGCTTGTTCCAGTTAGGGCAGTTCCTAGCCCAATGATCCGGTCGCCGGCAAATGTAGCACTTGGTACCTGGTTCAAAGGTCTGAGAAACCTGGGAGTCATTTGATGGGCATCGGTTATCGAGTGCAGCTAATACCTGGGCATGCCTAACATCCTCCCAGGCTCGAGCCTCCCCTTCCTACTCCCTATTGTAAAAGGCCGTGTTAGCACAAGTGACCATCTCCTCCAGGGTAGCTCCTTCAGGCTTTTGCACTAGTTTTTGGAGTTCCTTGCGAATGCCCTGTGCGGCCTGTGTGAGAAACTTGTCCCTGAGCAAGACTTGCCCCTCATAGGATTCTATATCTATGGCAGTATGATTTTTTAGGGCTTCCTTTAGCCGCTCTAAAAAGCTTACAGGAGACTCAGTAGGTCCCTGGTGAATCGCTGTCACCTTGGCATAATTAATGGACTTTTGCCTACCTGCCTTTAGTCCACTTGTGATGCACACCAGGAAATGTTCCTGTGCCCACTTGTCCTGAGGCTCACTATGATTCCAAGCAGGGTCTGTTAAAGGTACAGCATTTTCCCCTACAGGGTACTTTTCATTCATCACATGTAACTCCTCTGCAAACTTCCTAGCACCTTTGAGCACCCGCTCTTTCTCAAAATCTGTCATAGTTTGTCCCAGTATGTCCCAGTATGATCATTACATCTTTCCAGGTTAAATCATAGGCTAGAGTGAGGTGCTGGAAGTGTTCTATGTACTGTTTGGGTTTGTTAGCGTAACTGCCCGTCATTTTTAATTTGCTTGAGTTCAATTAGAGTAAAAGGCTTATAAATTGCCTGGGAACCAAATTCCCCTGCTGCCTCTACTACAGGTAGAATATTCAGGGCTGCTTCAGGGTTGGGGCAATAGTTTCCCTCTAGTCCAGGGTCCCTCAGGGGGTCCTGGGTGCACTGGGAATAGAGATCTTAGTTTTTTCTCAAAAGGTAGAATGCTTTAATATACGGCATCTCCTACCACCTCTCCAACGTTCCACAAAAATGTTAATCAGCTTTTGCGGATCCAATCTTTCCCAATTGGATAGGATACATCCAAGGGGCCAATTCCTAGGTATTGAGCTGGTGAGTCCCATCTAGAAAACACACAACAAGGAGGCTATTGCGAGTTTGATGCCTCAAGGTCAGTAACCTCAGGTTCAGTGTGCACCTCTGGAGTGCTGTGAATCTGAGGCCTCAGGCAGGTGCAGCCGACATTTTGGTCCGATTATTTTCTAGATCACAAGCTGGGAGGGCCACTGTGTGGTGTGGCCCCATGGCCTTCAGAGACGCCTGCCGGCAGGAGCAAACTCTCAAATCTCTGAAGGGAAGGGATGTCTATCCAGCAGCTCGGCAATACATTACGAGTGTCCCCGTGAGTCGCTTTGGTGGGCCATCCACCTCCTAGATGTTGCCGGAGCAGTTCAGCCTGGCTTCTTTTCCAGCTACACGCCGTCTCCTGAGGGTGGTGAGGTGAAAAGAGTCCAGAAGTTGCCCAAAACCAGTGATACCAGAATGGGAGTGCCCGCTCCTAGAGCTAGCTTATCTTATGTCTCTGAGTCACGGCACCACTTATGTTAGATCTCTCTGGAGCTAGATCTATACCTCAGTCCTTGGCTCTGCGCGAGAAAGAATTCACACCGAAGCCTGGTTTGTGATCCAAGTGAGTTTTATGAGAGTTAGAAGAAGTTTCAGGTTTACACGGCACCCATAGGACTCCTCCCGAACATGCAGCCTAGCTGAAAGCTGCTCGGCGTCATGCAGAAAAGTGTCGCTCTACTCTGGGCTCCTGCCTTTTCAAAGATTCCATGGGGAGGCGTGGTGGATGACCCCTGATCGACCCTATTGGCTGAATTGAATTCACCTGACCTAGGTGGGCCACTCCAGGTTAAGCACCCACCCATGGCTATCTGCAGGAAACCTGAACCTCTGAGCATGTGCAGTGCACCACTCCTTTGTTTCTGTAGCTTGGCCTTCTGGGCATGCGTTAATGGACATTCCCCAGCTCTATGCTAGCCTACTTAACAGTTACATGCATGCAAGTAAGGATGCTTTTCATTGAAAGTAATAGAACATATGAAACAATCCAAGCAATACAGGGAATGTATTGGCTCTTTCTAATATCTACAGGCAGGGTCCTTTGTGCCCAGCAGTTCTTTGTCCTCTAAAATGTAAGCTCTTGGTGAACTGGAATGTGTGTCTTGTTTACTGCTGTTTCCAATATGTAATACACTGTCTGCATGAATGCATATACTCAATAAATTCATGTTGCATTTAAAAAGGAATCAAGTAATACTACGTATTATAACATGGAAGAACCTTGAAAACATAATAAGTGAAAGTGATCAAACATAAAGGACTGTATATTTTGTGGCTTCCTAAAGATCCTAGAAAAAATAATTTACATAGAATAGGATTTTTCCCATGAGCTTTTTGAAGCCCACTCATTTTTGTATGACTCTATATAAAATGTCCAGAACAGGCCAATCCATAGAGATAAGAAAGAGATAAGAAGTAGATTGGTGATTGGCGGGGGTCGTGGCGAGTGGGGCATGGGGAGTGACTACTATTCGACATGGGGTTCCTTTTTAGATGATGAAAATGTTCAGGAATTAGTGGTGCTGGCTCATAACTCATTGAACATCCTAAAATCATTCAGTTGTAGGTTGTTAGGTGCCATCGACTTGGTTCTGACCCCATGACCTCATAGCAACCCCAAGCACAACAGAACAAAGCACTACCCAGTCCCATACCATCCTTACAGTCGTTCAAACCCATCCTTTAGCCAGCTACTGTGTCAATCTTGTCCAAGATCTTCTTCTTCTTAGACCCCCCTCTACTTTACCAAATAAAATGTCTTCATCCAGGGACTGGTCTCCTGACAACATGTCCGAAATATGTGAGATGAAGTCTCACTATCCTTGCTTCTTTTTTTGATGTCTTTTTTTATTTTATTTTTAAACAATTTATTAGGGGCTCATACAGCTCTTATCACTGTCCATACATGTACATACATCAATTGTATAAAGCACATCTGTACATTCTTTGCCCTAATCATTTTCTCTTTTTTTCCTCCTCTTTTCTTTTTTTTACATTTTATTAGGGACTCATACAACTCTTTTTTTTTAAAGCAATTTATTGGGGCTCATACAATTCTTATCACAATTCATACATATACATACATCAATTGTATAAAGCACATCTGTACAGTCTTTGCCCTAATCATTTTTTTTCTCTTTTCTTTTTTTACATTTTATTAGGGACTCATACAACTCTTATCACCATCCATACATATAAATACATCAATTGTGTAAAGCACATCTGCACATTCCCTGCCCCAATCATTCTCAAAGCATTTGCTCTCCACGTAAACCCTTTGCATCAGGTCCTCTTTTTTTCCCCCTCCCTCCCTGCTCCCCCCTCCCTAATGTTCCCTTGGTAATTTATACATCGTTATTTTGTCTTATCTTGTCCTATCCGGAGTCTCCCTCCCCCCCCTTCTCTGCCGTCCCTCTACCAGGGAGGAGGTCACATGTGGATCCTTGTAATCAGTTCCCCCTTTCCAACCCACTTGCCCTCCACTCTCCCAGCACCACCCCTCACACCCTTGGTCCTGAAGGTATCATCCACCCTGGATTCCTGGATTCCCTGTGCCTCCAGCCCTCATATGTACCAGTGTACAACCTCTGCCCTATCTAGCCCTGCAAGGTAAAATTCGGATCATGGTAGTTGGGGGGAGGAAGCATCCAGGATCTGGGGGAAAGCTGTGTTCTTCATCGGTACTACCTCGCACCCTCATTGACCCATCTCCTCTCCTGAACCCCTCTGTGAGGGGATCTCCATTGGCTGACACTTGGGCCTTGGGTCTCCACTCTGCACTTCCCCCTTCATATATATACACACACATACACATATATATACATATACACACATATATCTTTTTTTTTTGCATGATGCCTTTATACCTGGTCCCTTTGGCACCTCGTGATTGCCCTGGCCGGTGTGTTTCTTCCATGTGGGCTTTTTTGCTTCTGAGCTAGATGGCCGCTTGTTCACCTTCAAGCCTTTAAGACCCCAGACACTATATCCTTGCTTCTAAGGAGCGTTCTGGTTGTACTTCTTCCTAGACAGATTTGTTTGTTCTTTTGGCAGTCCATGGTACTTTCAGTATTCTTTACTAGTACAATAATTCAAATATACCGATTCTTCTTCAATCTTCCTTATTCAGTGTCCACCTTTCACAATCATACAAGGCAATGGAAAATACCATGGCTTGGATCAGGTACACCTTCGTCCTCAAAGTAACGTCTTTGTTTTCAAGCATTGATTGTGGATACAAGCAAAATAAAGTCAATGACAACATTCTTTTCTGTGCTTATCATGCTGCTATCTCTTGGTCCATTTAGAGTTTTTGTTTTCCTTATATTAAATTGTAACCCATACTGGAGGCTGCAATCCTTGATCTTTATCCACAAGTACTTCAAGTTCTCTTCAGTTCAGCAGGCAAGGATATATCATCACAAGTTGTTAATAAACCTTCCTCTAACCACATTCTTCTTCATGTAATCCTGATTTCACTGGTCATTTGCTCAGCATACAGATTGAATAAGTATGGTCAGAAGATGCAATTCGATGCACACCTTTCCTGATTTTAAACCATGTTCCCTTGTTCTGTTTGATCCATGTATACTGGTTAGTATACACAGTGCTGTGGAATTCCCTTTGTTTTCAATGCTGTTCATTGTATTTTATTATCCATGCTGCCTTTGCGTAGTCATGAAAACAATTTAACGTCGTTTTGGTTTCCTTTGCTTTCAACCAGGATCTGACTTCAGCAATGATTATTCCATGTCCTCTTTGAATTCAGCTGGAATTTCTGATAGCTCCATATATTGTACCATGGCAATGGCTGTTGAATGATTTTCAGGGAAAATGTACGTGAGTGAGGTGTCAGTGATATTGTTCTATAATATGTACATTCTGTTGAATCCCGTTTCTTTGGAATAGGTACAAGTTTTCTTCCGGTCAGTTGGCCAGGTAGCTGTTTTCTGAATTTCTTGCCGTAGGTTTGTCGAAACATTTCCATTGGTATTCTGTCAATTCTTGGACTGTGCTTTGATTAATGGCTTCAATACAGTTGACTTCTTTCTTCAGTATCATTGGTGCTTCCTGCAATGTTTAATAATTTTTCCATAGAAGCTTTCAACATTACAATTTGAGGCCAGATTATTTTTTCTTAGGTTTTCATTATAAGATATGTCGAGTTTGTTCTTTTTTGGTTTTCTAACTCTACATCTTTGTACATTTCATGATAATATTTGACTTTGACTTCTAATGCTGTCTTTTGAGATTTTCTGTTTAGCTCTTTTGATTTCTTGTTTTGACTTAGTTTAGAGGCAACAATAGCCATACATCATCTTACATACTTTGAATATGTTGTCAGGAGATAACCAGTCCCTGGAGAAGGACAGCATGCTTGGTAAGGGATAGCAGCCATGTGAAAGAGGAAGGCTGTCAATGAGGCAGATCACCCAGTGGCTGCTGCAATGGGCTTCAGCTGATAGGAGGGTGGTGCAGGATCGGCAGTGCTTTGTTCTATTGTGCACAAGGGCCCTGGCTCAGAACCAACTCCACAGCA
The DNA here is from genome assembly GCF_050624435.1 of Tenrec ecaudatus. NCBI lineage: Eukaryota > Metazoa > Chordata > Mammalia > Afrosoricida > Tenrecidae > Tenrec > Tenrec ecaudatus. The sequence continues at coordinate 53,375,284 of NC_134533.1, read as the reverse complement.
CAAAACAACTCCTCCTCTATCATCAAGAGCCAGCTTCAGAGTCTCTCCTGACTTCCCTTTTGAGCTTTACTTCCTTGTCAGTCTTTTGAATGAGCGTTTGTGTTCTTCTGGGCTGATGTTCTCGATGTCCTCCCACCACTCAGCAGGCCTTCCATCATTCGTGTTCAATGTGTCAAATAGGTTTTTGAGATGTTCTCAAAATTCAGGTGTAGTACACTCAAGGCAATACTTTGATTCTTGTGGGCTTATTTTAATTTTCTTCAGCTTTAACCTGAACTTATATATGAAACCAATGGTCTGTCTATTCTGTAGTCAGCTCCTGGCCTGGTTTTAGCTGCTGATGTTGAACTTCTCCGTTGTCTTTTCCCACAGATGTTGTCCATTTAATTGATATATATATTCCATTTGGAGAAGTCTATGTGTATAGTCAAGACCATAAAGAAACTCAATATTGGGCAGTGAATGTACAAATTTGCCTTACATAATTGATGTATGTATGGATTGTGATAAGAGTTGTATGAGCACCTAATAAAATGATTAAAAAAGAAAAAGAAGAAAGAAACTCAATATCATCAGTACAACAAATTCCTGGCCCAAATGCCGAACGTGTATAGTCACTGCATTGTTAAAAAAAGGTATTTGTGGTGAAAAAGTCGTTGGTCTTGCAAAATTCTGCCATGCAATCTTCAGTTGTGCTTCTATCATTAAGACCATGTTTTCCCAATACTGTGCCTTCCTCATTGACTCTTTGTGTCCAACTTTTGCATTCCAATCACCAATAATGATGACTGCATGTTGATCAATTTCTGATTGAAGATGTTGGTAAAATTCTTCAATTTCTGTATCACCAGCTTTAGTGGTTGGTGCATAAATTTGAATAATAGCTGTATATAGTTGTATTTCCTTGTGCGTGGATAGATGTTACCCTATCACAGACAGCACTGTACTTCTTGCTAGATCTGGAATGTCCTTTTTGACGATGAATGTGATGCCTTTCCTCTTGAATTTGTCATTCACAGCATAGTAAGCCATGATTGTCTGATTCTAAATGGTCAATACACGTCCATGTTAGCTCCCTAATGCGTAGGATGTAAGGCTCTATGTGGTATATTTCATTTTTTATGACTTTCAATTATCCTAGTCCATACTACTCCTAGGTACCACCATTCCACATTCCAATTAATAGCTGTTTGCAGGTGTTTCTTCTCCATTTTGAATCATGCCCCATTAGCAAATGAAGATGCCAAAGACTGCTCCATCCAAATCACTATGGTCGCCTCTACTTTGAGAAGGCAACTCTTCATCAGTTATCATTTGAATGCCTTTTAACCCAAGGGGGTCAGCTTCTGGCACTATGTCTGACAATGTTCTGCTGCCATCTATAAGATTTTCAGTGACTAATTTCTCAGAAGTGAATAACCTAGCCCTTCTTTGTAGCCTGTTCTTAGTCCGGAAGATCTGCTGAAACATGTTCACTTTGGGTGACCCTGCTGGTATTTGAGATACCAGTGACATAGCTTCCAGCATCACAGCAGTATGCAAGCCACCACAGTACAACAAACTGACAGAAAGCTGATGGATTAAGTTGTATGCTTTGGGTGGATTTTATGTCATCTAGATTTTATTTTCATAAAATTATAAAAATTGGTAGAATAGATCTAATACTGACATGTGAGTTGTAATGTTAATGACAAGACAATGCTCTGCAAGCTAATTAAGTATTAATTCTTTCATTTCACATCCTTTGGGCATGTTATCAGGGACACCAGTTCTTGGGAAAGGACATCAGGCATGGTAAAATAGAAGGCCAGAGAAAGAGAGACCCTCAGTGAGATGGATTGATTCCTTGGCTGCAACAGTGGGCTTTGTCAGAGTAGCAAGTATGTGGAGGGTGCGATGCCAGGCAATGCTTCTGTTGTGTTTAGGGTCATCATGAATCAAAACCCACTAATGTCACCTACAACAACAGTCACAGTTTATCTGAAAATGTATTCATCAAAAAGAACCATTAGCAAAAGACACTTGGGTACAAAATATAATAATGAGTAGAATTAAGATACTATTTGTAGGTAGTCTCTTGCTTCTCTTAGAAACACCTGATGTTACAGAGCATGTTCATGATGTCATAGAGCATAGTTGTCTTCAAGACTAGACTGACATTACATTAAATATCATATCAGATAATTTTGTCCTCACAGGATTTTAATTGAGAAAAAGATTTTTCTTATTTTCTCCTTTTTAAAACTTGGGCTATTTTTTAAACTTTGGGTTCCTCCCAACCTGGCGATAGTCCTTACTTGTTGGGCTGCTAACTATAAGGTCAGCTGTTGGAAAACACCAGCCTTTATGAGGGAGAAAATTGAGGCTTTCTACTCCAGTTAAGAGTTAGTCTCAGAGGAGACCAGGTAGTCTGTCCGCCCTTGTGAACCCAAGTAATCCACCAGTGTCAGGTCATACATGCCTAGTTACTGTGCTCACCATTATTGGATTTTCACATTCTCTTCTGAAGCAGCCTGGTCTATAGCTGGCGACCAATCCATACCATATCTGACAGCCTATGGACAAACGAGTAACTGAGAACACCGCATTGCATACCACATGGTGGATTTAGTCAACCTGGGGCGTTTGGAAACACCCTTCCATTGCTTGGTCAACATGGATTTAACTTTTTTTCCTGGTAATGCTGGTTTTGCTACATGGGGGACAAGTGGATCTCAGGGACAATCAACACAAAGTTCTGCTTATAGTAGCAGGCATGGCTATCCACCTAGTTTTCTTGGGAGAGCTATTACTGATGGCCAGGTTGGATTTGGCAATGAGACTTTTTGAGTAAGGTGCTCGGCATTAGCAGCATTGAGCAAGGTATGACTGGACTGAAAATTGGTGGTGACCTGACAGCTGCAGTGACAAAAGTGTAGGTTCGGCCTCACGTGGCACTGGTGTGACTAGCATTGCAACCAGCAGTGTGCCCCCAGTGAGCAGTGCAGCGCCTACCCCAACCTGGGCTGCCATGGCCAGAAGGCTGCAAAACCTCAACCGAACCTTAAACCCAGGGGCAATGGGGAGATTGGGGTCTACTGTAAAATATACCATGAATATTGGAACATGGGATGAAAGGGGGTCAGTGGTAAAGGTTCCACCAACCCAACCAGTTCTGCCCCCTCAAACTAATCCCGCAGCCTCAGCTATTAATTCCACCACCATCTTTGGTGCAAAGCCAACTGCCTCAACAGTGGCCTCAGCCCCCACAGCCACAGCAGCAACAAGGATCTCAGCCACAGGCCCAGCCTCACCACGTACAGCCCAGGAACAGCTGCAGAATCGCTGGGTAGCTCCTCGAACAGGGGAGCAAGCTTCAATCAGAGCCACGGAGCAGGCAATGAAAACGGTGGTTTAGGTGTTGCTCCTGTCAGCGCTTCCCCTTCTAATGTAGAAGTGCACCCCGTGCTGGAAAAGCTAAAGGCTATAAACAACTGTCATCCCAAAGTCTTTGATTGGAACCCGAAGAATGGACGTGTGTGGTTATAATCAAAGCTGTTCTGAAGATGGTATACACCTTCCCTTTAAGTGCTCTCTCTGGTGTAGTAATGAGTATGGTAACAAGTGTTTAGATGCAGCTTACGGTCCTCTGGATGGGAATGGTCCACTCTTATGTACTTCTCCTCCCCTCCCCCATTTACTCCGGTGTGAATGGGAGTGGCGGAGATGAAATGTGTTGTGGACTACAATGCATATGCTGGTGCTGGTGTCTGTCTGGTCTTGGCATAAGTGGAAGGACAAGTTGGAAGCTAAATGGATCTTTGTCAAAGATGTTCCCAGTAACCAATTATGGTATATTTGTTTAGAGAAAAAATGACAACAAACCAGTTACTAATTCAAGGGGCACTCAAGAGGTAACCCTAGAAACAACTAAGCAAGTGGTTAAATAATTGCTACTTTCAAGCACACCACGTCTATCTTTCATGACTTTGCACGTGATGATGAAAAGGGTCAAGAGGAGGAGGAAGCCAGGTGTAGTGAGAGAACTAGAAACAAACAATAACTGTGTGGAGCTATCCTGTTAGAATTGCAACACTAGTGATGTAGACCCTGGAAATGCCTCATAAGTGAAAGAAGATGTCAGTGTTTTTGTTTGTTTTCTGCTTCAGGTAACATCTTTGAGCACTCAACACAGAATTGACTCTTTGTCAATGACTCTTGACTCTTTGCCACCGCCCTGGTACTCTCACCTGAGAACTGTACCTTTGCCAAGCCCTCCGTGTCCTGAAGCTTTTGCCAGCATCTGCTGTCTTTTGTAATCATGCCTCCTTGCTCAGGCACAAACGACCGATTGGATGCAAGGACTCATGAACTTGAATTTGTTAAATGCTAACAGTTAGCCATAAGAAGTGGTTCAATGATGTAAGAGTCACACTGCTCCAACTTTTCCTTTGTTGTCATTTTTAAATTGCCAGTTTTTGGTGACTTGAAGGATTAAAAGCAAAATAATCGTGCCGTATTTAATTCTGGAGTTCAAGTCTAAATGTTTATGTGTAAAATTATTGTAGTAAACTTTTAATAAAACAAAGCAACCTTAAGCTCTCTCTTAATCAAATGAAACATAATCTGAAATTGTGTTACAACATTTCCCTTGTCTTCAGGCGGTTTGCTGTAACAAGATACTGATATGTAGCTCAGTGGGGTTCACCAGTTAATACACATTCTTCCCTCCTCTCAATAATATGTACACTGAAAAAAAACGTGCATTTCTCTGAGGAACTATTTTGTCTGCTACAACTTAATGAACCTCAAAACTTTGAGTAAATGTACTTTAGTCTAGTCAGGCTTTTTGTGACCTTTATAACTACATTTAAAACCCTTAATTCCTTTTTCTGGGCATTTGAAAGCCTGCTTTCTATCATGAATTAAAATTCTATTACTGTATATATTCAGTAGCAAAATAAACATAGTTCTTGTTTAGCAAGCCAAAAAAGAGTAGTTTTGGAAACTAGCAAGGGCAGTTCTGCCCTGTCCTGTAGGATCACTCTGAGTTGGCATTGAATTAATGGCAGCTACGTTGCTTTGGGAAAGTTAGCATCTTCATTTGCACATTTTGCTATTAACAAAAATTTTCATGTAGTATATAAGCAGTTTAACTTTTTAACATTTTGTTTGTTTGCCTTTTATATTTTGACCAAAAAAACATTTCTCCCTTGATTTGCTTTAGTTGTCTATCTTAAGGAGAAATTTACAACATAGTCAGTCAGCCAAGACAACATTGTATTGTGTTCAAAGATGAGTCAGAGGCAATAAGGAGGGACAGGTGACAGTGTGGGAGAAACCAAATTATTTTTGCATAATTTTCTGGCACAATTTCACAATTTTGCTGTCATGATTTCTTTGTTTCAGATGAGGCGGTGGACCGTCATGCCACTACGGTACTGCTTTCTCTTGGTTACCTGTCTACTTCCTGCTTTGGAAGCTGTACCTATAGACATAGACAAGACAAAAGTCAAAAATACCGAACCTGTGGATAGTGCAAAGCTAGAACCACCAGTAAGTGAAACAAATCAATAATCATGTGGGAGGAGTAACAGCTAAAATACTGCTACTACTTAATATTTACAAAATTAGGCATTAGGAAATATTTCTGCAAGAACAGTATTCAATGAGTATTAAATATATGAGGGAAAATAAAAAATATTTCTTCAGTACCGGGTTTCCTGTTTCTACATTTAGTTTTCTAAACATTTTGTGTTTAAATACATCTCTGTGGTCAGTGGATGATTGCAGATAAGTTCTCTCAGTCATACATTTGTCTTAGTCTCTTTGGGGTGACTTTATTTTTTAAAAAGCCCAATCACACTAGTGACTTCTGAGGGATTTGCTGGGCCAATTAAATCAATGCAGGAGGTCAGCTCAGAAGGTTGTGGCACCTTTTTTTTTTTTTTTAATTCCAAAGGCATAATCTTGACAGAGGGCATTAACATGAGGTTTATTAAGAAGAAGTTTTAAGAAAATTGAAAATTGTGTAGGTGAGAACAAGGCCAGGAGAGGAGGAATTTTTTTCCCATTGTAACACTGTACCTGCACAGTCTTTGAAGCTAGTAAGGACTGTCCTTTAAGAATTTCATTAAGAAACCTTACCTTATCCACCTGACAGCCTCAGTCTTACCCCTTAAGATTTCTTTTTGTTCTTGAAATTCAAATCATATTTCAAGGGAACATAATTTGAGTCCCTGGACAATGTCAAAACTGGTGTTTTGATGTGATATAAATTGAGGAGCTCAGACTTCAGGTAAGGGATAGAGAGATGGAAACCCTGCCTTGAGAATGGTATGGACCATGGCAAAGTGTATATTGAGACAAAATCGCTTCACATTTTGGTATTTCTGTTTAAAAGGTATCTAGGATTTTTTAGGTGGGGGAAGTACTTTTGACTTATTCTCATACATGTGTTTGAGCTCAGACAATGTTTATGCGTTTAGTATAATGAATTTACAACACAGTCAGTCAGCCAAGAAAACACTGTATTGTGTTCAAAGGCAATAAGGAGAGACAGGTGATAGTGTGGGAGAAACCAATTAGTGTCATTGTTTAAGGCTTCTTTGACTAAGATGCGTAGGAATTCAACTTTTATGTAACAGTAAAACCTGGGTTTTACTGAGTCTGATACAGAACTCTTCATGTGAGTTTTGGATACAACTCTTTTACTTTGTCAAACTATCAAAATAAGTACACCTAAATGTCATTTTGTTGGAACTTGTTTTTCAGTTTTGAGATCTTTAGATGCAGAGAAGGAAAAATTTTACTGTTCCCCATCCCCAAAGCCATTTTATTTGGAGCTAATCCAGACATTATACCATTCCATAGTTCAGTCATATCAAGCAGTGTTGTGTGCAATTGCTACCATGTTTGTTTCTTATATTTGAAGGATACTGGACTTTATTATGATGAATATCTCAAGCAAGTGATCGATGTTCTGGAAACAGATAACCACTTCAGAGAAAAGCTCCAGAAAGCAGACATAGAAGAAATAAAGGTAAATATAAACAATTATTCAACAGACATCGGAGCGTGCCAAACACAGAATGTAGTGCTGGGGATATAACGATGGGACTCAGTTCCAGCCCTTAAGGAACACTTCAGAATTATATTTAGAAATAGAATGTTAGGATGAATTCACAACGAATATATAAATCATTGTGGAGATACAGAGGAAGGACACAGAATTTAGTACGAAGCAACATGTAATTTAGTGTCAAGCAACTGGGAAAGGAGGGAGGTAATTTTTTCTAGTGGAGATAATGTAAGTGCTTCAAGATGTGACTGAGAAAAGGGCAAGGCTGGGAGCCATCCTAAACCAAGATAAAGAGCAGCGGTTCTCAACCTTCCTAATGCTGCAACCTTTTAATACAGTTCCTCATGTTGTGGTGACCCCCCCACGCATAAAATTATTATTTTAAAAAATCATTTTATTGGGGATTAGTACATCTCTTATCACAATCCATACACATACATCCATTATGTCAAGCACATTTATACATTTGTTGCCCTCAACATTCTCAAAACATTTGCTTTCTGCTTGAGCCCTTGGTATCAGCTCCTCACTTTTCCCCTCCCTCCCCGGTCCCCCCTCCCTCATAAACCCTTGATAATTTGTGAATTAACCATAAAGTTATTTTCATTGCTCCTTCATAACTAATTTTGCTACTGTTACGACTCCTGTGAAAGGGTCCTTCCAGAAGCGCTGATAGAGAGGAGACCAATAAAGCAGTCGCTGTTGCTGGAACCTGGGGTAGGAGTGGAGTCCATGGGATCTAGCACATGCGGTTGGAAAGACATTGTCCCTGACATTGAGTGTTATCTGCACAGTGCAACAACACTCTTCCCGGTCCTCCCTGTGTTTGCCTTTTCCATGTGTCCTTCTTTTTGACGGCAGTGATTCCCCTGAATTGTCCATAGGTATAACCATGCTGTTCCTTTGAAGGATTAATTTCTTCTATGAAATCAGTCAAATTATATTTAATGTAGAACTATCTCCTATTCAGTTAAAATTAGGATTAAGAACATTCTTTGGAGATGACATAAAAAAATCATGGGAAAGAAGTAACATGAGGAAGGAAGATGATATTTTTCCTGGCTTGGGGTCAGGATACTTTTGAGTTTTACCTTTCATTGTGATTTCGGGGAAAATTTACAAGGCAAGTTGGTTTTGCACTCAACAATTTATACACATTTTGATTCGTGCCCTCGGCTGCAATGCCCACAACGTCACAGCACTCTTGCCACTTCCCCAGAGCTGACCGTTTCCCTGCCTTCGGAGCTTTCTCAAGGCAGAGGCCAGGTTTTGGTCTTCTATAATTGGTTGACCTGGGAAGTGCATGCCTCCCTAGTGTTCCTCTTCACCTTTTAGGCCTTCTGTTTTTCTGAGCGACAGGGATAGCTTCAAAGGGCCAGTCTTGGTGTTCTACCGCTCTAACAGGCCAGTAAGCCTGGTTTTTTGTTTTGTTTTTTAATTTGGAGTTTTGCTCCACATTTTTTTCTCTACTCTATCAAGGACTTCCTCTTGTGATTAGGAGGGGATAGATTTATAACTATCTTCTTTTCACAGTTAATTCTTTCTGTAGATGAAAATGAAAACTGAAGCTAAATAGTCAATGAAAAAAAGATGAGCGAAAATAGACAATAAAAACTCAAATCAACACAGTGTAAGTAGTTAAGAGTCTTGTCTCAATTGGGAAAATTAAATTATTTTTAAAATAGGGTTTTTAATTTCCTTTCAACCAGCCTTCTGAAAGGGGTGTCAACTTACATCTCTTCACTTTCTAAACCCTCCCTGATTGTAAATAGTGTGCCTTGGCCTGCACAGCTTCATGGACTGTACTCATGGAAGCTGACAGTGACTGCTTAACTGCCAAGTCCAGTCAACACCTTTCAGCCCTCATCTGACTCTTATACTCTACCTCAGGGATTCTCAGACGTTAGAGCTTGTCCAAGCACAGATTTTGCCCCCCCCCCCCCCCATAGCTTCTCATTCAGTAAATCTTGGCCTGCATTTTTAGCAAATTCCCAGGAGAGGCTGATGATTGATTCAGGCTTGACCAATGCTTAGTGAACCATTGTTTTATCTGAAGTGTACTTTTTTTGTTTTTTTCTTTAATAACACTGCACTCTCCTGTTTCTCCTACTTCTCCTGCCTCCCTGATCATTATTTCTTTGGGGCTTTTTTGTTTCTAACTCCCAGTTTTGGCCTCATTGACCCAGTCCAGAAAGTTAGTCCGATCTATAGTTCATGATTCCAGAGGCATCTATAAACAAGGGAAAGTTAACCACTGGACATCCATCTCATTCATCTATAAAAACAGTCACCAAAAAACAAATGTAAAAAAGATGAATTTTGAATAATCATTTACATATGGAATGACCAGTGCTTAATGAAATAAAGAGGCCAAGATTCTCTTTAATTGAATTCATATACCATAAAATTTATGCTTTTACAGTATGTAGTTTAGAGATTTTCAGTGTATGTGGACAATTGGAAGACATCACTGTCTACTTTTAGGTTGTTTTCATCACCTAAACAAGAGACTTTGTACCCATTAAGTCATATTCCCATTTCCCTCCTCCCCAGCCCTTGGCTATCACTAACTTACTTCCTGTTTCAAATTTTGGACATTTAAGATAATGGAACAATATACTTTTGTGTGTGTATAAGAGAGAGTTTTATATAAAGTGTAATGGTACATTAAGAAAGCATCCCAACTCAGTTCAGTCTAAGCCCATACGTCTAATATTAGCCCATATGTCTGGTACCAATCTATAAAGTCCTCTTCAGACTCACGAAACACATGCAATGATGCCAAATACAGGAAGATGACAGGCCAGTGGGTAGAAAGTCTTTGTATCCAGTGGTGTTGTAAGCATCTCAGCACTGGCAGGGGTTTCTACATGGCTTCTCCAGCTCCAGAGGTCTGGTTGCATCAGGGTGGAACAAAATACTTGATGGAGTTTTGTAGATGGCTCCTTTCTTTCAGCATATTTTCACAATTCATGTATGTTGTATTATGTGTTAATTCTTCTTATTTATGGCCAAATAGTATTCAATTGTATGATTATACCTAATTTTGTTTATCCATTATTCATCAGTCAGTGAACATTTGAATTCTACTTTTTGACTGTTATACATAATGCTTCTATTAATATTCATTTTCAGATGTTTTTTGTGAACATGTTTTCACTTCTTTTAGGTATGCACATAGGAGTGGGAGTGCGAGGCCATATGATAACTCTGTGTTTAACTTTTGAGGACCTGCCAAACTGTTTTCTAAAGTGGTAGCACCAGTTTCCAATTTAAGATATTTTAAAATTTTCTCTTTGGCTTATTATTTATACTTTACTAAATTATATGGGTTTTAGGCATGTTGATTTTAGAATTATAAGCTAAATCTCTTCTGAAAGTCGTACTTGTGTAAGCAAATTTATCTTAAGTCACAACCCTTTTAGAATGATTGAGTCTCACATAAAATTTGGACAGTAATGATAAACCTAATTTTGTTAACAGAGTGGAAGGCTAAGTAAAGAGCTGGATTTTGTAAGTCACCGTGTGAGGACAAAATTAGATGAAATGAAAAGGCAAGAAGTTGGAAGGTTAAGAATGCTAATTAAAGCTAAATTGGATTCCCTTCAAGGTAAGTGTTAAAGAAAAGGTAGGAAAAATTTCATATTTGTTTGTTAAGATCAATTTATATTTTATTAATGTTAAGTCCACAATTACATTAAACACATGCCATGGTCTTTTGGTTAAAATTTAATGTTAGTATTGATCTCTTTATAATTACAATTTTAAAAAATAAATAGTGTCTTCACATTGTTAAAAATTCAAAGTGATTATTAGTTTTAAATAAAAAGGGGCTTCAAAAAGTTCATGGAAAAATTCTAATATATTAACTCCATTTTCCACGAATATTTATTTTGAAGTCCCTTCATAGTTAAATAGCAATATGTTATAAAAGGTAAAAATTAATAAACAAATGATTTTAAAAGAAAGATCGCATTAACATAAGGCAAAAGAAAGCAGAGGAAGAAAATCTAAGTAGAATTATTTTCATACATGGAGTAGAAAAATTGTCACACACCTAACTGCAAAATATACCAGACACTGACAATTTCCCAATGGAATTCTATTAGACTAACAAAGCAGATTGTCAGTGCTATTAAAATCACTCCAAAGCACACAAAAAAGTAAAGCTTCCACATTCTTATTATTTGGCCCAAACCAAATTTATTTGTCAAAAGACTATTATGTCATAGAAAGTAGATTTATCTCATTAATGGAAGCTTGAATTGATATTAGGAAATCAAATACTATAAATCACCATATGAATAAACCTAAGGAGCAAAACAGGTGTCCTGGTGGCACTGTGGATGAGGGCTTGACTGCTAACCAGAAAGTTGGTGGTTCGAACCCACCAGCAGCTCTGGGGGAAAAATGTGGCAACCAGCTTCTGTAAAGATGCATGGACTTGGAAATGCTACAAGGTAGTTCTACTTTGTCCTATAGGTTTACTATTATAATTGGAATCATTTTATTAAAAAATTGGAATCAATATGATGGCAGCAGGGTATAGCGATAAAAATAACTTCAGCATATTTTTAAAGTCATAAAGTCAAAGGATATATGATAAGTGGTAATAAATATTTGAAACTCATTTTAATTTTAGACTGGAAAAATTTAGTTATGAAAATTTGAAATACAAGGGTATCATAAAATGATCTCAGTTCATATTATCTGATATAAAAAAGTAGCATCTGAAAAAAATTTAACATCTTTTTTTTACATGTGTACCCACCTATTCTTTTTTTAATCATTTTATTGGGGGCTTGTACAACCCTTATCACAATCCATACATCCATTCATTGTGTCAAGCACATTTGTACATATGTTGCCACCATCATTCTCAAAACATTTACTTTCCACTTGAGCCCTTGGTATCAGCTCTCATGTTTTCCTCTCTCTTCGCTCCCCCCTCCCTCATGAACCCTTGATAATTTATAAATTATTATCATTTTGTCATATCTTACACTGTCTGACGTCTCCTTCACCCACTTTTCTGTTGCCTGTCCCCCAGAGAGGAGCTTATATGTAGATCCTTGTAATCAGTTCCCCCTTTTTACCCCACCTTCACTCCACCCTCCTGATATCACCACTCTCACCACTGGTCCTGAGGGGATTATCTGTCCTAGATTCCCTGTGTTTCCAGTTCCTATCTGTACCAGTGTACATCGTCTGGTCTAGCGGATTTATAAGGTGGATTTGGGATCATAATAGTGGAGGGGGAGGAAACATTTAAGAACTAGAGGAAAGTTGCATGTTTCATCATTGCTACACTGCACCCTGACTGGCTCATCTCCTCCCACTACCCTTCTGTAAGGGGTTGTCTAGTTGCCCACAGATGGGCTTTGGGTTCCAATCTGCACTCCCCCTGATTCACAATGATATGATTTTTTTGTTCCTTGATGCCTGATAACCTGATCCCTTCAACACCTCGTGATTGCACAGGCTGGTATGCTTCTTCCATGTGGGGTTTGTTGCTTCTGAGCTAGATGGTCGCTTATTTACCTTCAAGCCTTTAAGACCCCAGATGCTATATTTTTTGATAGCCAGGCACCATCAGCTTTTTCCACCACATTTGCCTATGAACCCAGTGATCGTATCGGGAAGATAAGCACATAATGATATGATTTTTTGTTCTTTGATGCCTGATACCTGATCCCTTCAGCACTTCTACCTATTCTTGATTGAGTAAAAATAATACAATTATTAGATACTTAGGTAACATGATCAGATATGCCCAATTCAGTCACATGATATTTAATGGGTAAAAGGTGTATATTTTGACTAAAATCTGGGACAGATCAAAGATGTGTACTACCAGCACTACTAATTCACTTTGTATTAGAGGTACTAGTCAAGACAATTATGAAAAAAATTAGAGGTAAAGTCACAGGACCCCCAAAACAAACCCAACTCCCTGCCATGGAGTCATTGCTGACTCATAGTGACCCTCTGTGGGTTTCCACAACTGTAACTGTTTACGGAGGTAGAAAGCCCAGTCTTCCATTGGAAAGGAGGTGATAAAACCATCTCTGTTTGTAGGTTGTATGCATGGAAACCCAAAGCAATCAATGAGAACTTTACTAAAAATAAAGTTTAGCAAGAAAAACTCTGTAGATATACTAATAGTTTTCATATGTACAGATAACAGGTACTTTGAAGATACAATGGAAGGCCCCATTTACAATAACAACAAAGATAATGAGCAGAAACTCATTGTCAAGTCGATTCCAACCAGTAGTGGCCCTATAGGGCAGGGTAGAGCTGCCCCCGTGGATTTCAGAGACTAACCCTCCACCTGAGGAGAAGGTCCTGTCCTTCTCCTGCAGAGCTGCTCCAACAAAGGTAAAGTAGCCCAAATAAACCTCTTGACATACATGCAAGACTTCTTTACAAAACTTAATACTTCTGAAGAACCCAAAAGTAGGTTTGATGGGAACATTATGGGAAGACATACCATCTTTTCGATAGACTCAGTATTGTAAACATGCCAATTCTCCTTAGTTTAGTTTTTAAATTGAACATGATCCTGTAAGGGCTTAATTAGTGTTCTCTATATTATTTCTCTGGGTTCTAATATCCATTGCAATGACTCCAGAGAACTCACAGACACAATTCATGATTAAAGGGTTCATTACGGAAGTCGACATGTTATATGCCAGTGAGAAGTGCTCAGGGCTGAGTTGTTTATCAGGCCTTGTTACCAAGTTCTGTCAAGTCTGCTCATAAATGCCCAAATGGCATACCGCTCTGCTACAAACCTCAACCTGAAGGCATTCAACTTAAGCTCCATTGGTCATCAAACCCACCTCCCTTAATTAAGTGCCCAGAGGCACTCCATTCCAGTAAGCCTCAATCTGGAGACACTCAGCTCTGCTTCCATGGACCAGCAAGCCCATGCTCCCCAAATAAATGCTGAGAGGCCCCTCGTCCTATGAAGCAGCCTGCTGCACAAAAGCACTCAGCTGTGCCTGCTCTGCGGGTTGGGAAATCTATTACTCTGTCCCATGCTCTGGCTCCTCGTTCTGCTGCTCCTCCTGATGGTGTCTTCTGGATCCAGGAGGTTCTCTGCATCGAGAGCTTGGGTCGAGAGGGTGTGGCTCACTCTTGGGTCTTGCTGGTAATGAAATCCCACCTTCTGCTTCTCAGAGGATTCATTTTATACACAGCAGGATAGCACGCTAGGGAATACTATGAACAATTCTCACAGGTGAATCTTATCAGTATCTTCTCCCACCTTCTTTCCAGGCCTATGCAGGGAAAAGGCCCTTTGGTGGGTGTAAAGAGATTGCTTAGAAGAGCTACTTTAAATAAATCACTGCCCCCACAGATCATATGAGTGGAATAAAGAGATTTTAAAGCAAATGATATTTGTACAACTGGCTAGCCATTTGGAGGACGTTACTACTATGACTCATACCATACTTCAGGGTCAACTGCAAATGAATAAAAGATTGACATGTAGAAAATGAAAATCATAAAGGAACTGGACCGTTACCTTGAATAGAGCCAGGTTTGGCCAGTGGAAGAAATTCCCTGTCTACTATGTCTTTGCGACGTGCCCATATTAGGTTGGGTACCTAAGAGGTTCTTCATCATTAAGAACACCTGAACATTTGCGATTGATGAAATAAAAAACCCACTGCTTTCTCACTCCAACTCATAGTGACCCTATAGAACCAGAGTGGAACTGCCCCATTGGGCTTCCATGGCTGCAGTCTTTGTCCTGCAGTGCAACTTAGGGGGTTCTGACCACTTTGGTTAGTAGCTGAGTGCTCTAACCACCATGCCACCAGGGCTCCTTGGTGGTGGAATAGCCATGCTTCAACATTAGAGGCGTAAGAATCACCTGGGGGAGCTTGTTAAAAATGCAGATTACTGGATAGTGCTTTCAGAGATTCTGATTCTGGGGGGCAGTGTACATAAGCACTTGTGGGTATTTTGGAGAAATGCTGGTGCCAAGCATCAACCTGCTTCCTCGTGAACTGACCTAGAAGACAAGAATCACATACTCAGGATCCTAATGTGAGGATGTCAGTGAGAGGCAGATTGAGCTCATGTCATACCGCTTGAGGTAGTCAGACACCCACGGTCCTTCCACCCTAGAAACCATGCTTAAGATATTTGGAGATTCCCTTAGATGATCTCTAACTTGGCAGTCTTTTCTTTATTCCACACTGGGCCTCAAAATTTATTATTTAAAGAAACCCCTCTGATGTGACTTAGAGTATGCATGCATATTTCCCCATTGATCCTAAATTTGTAAATTAAATATTTAATACTTTATTTTTGGTGTAGATCTGAAAGTAGTTCATACATTCACCTGGTTTAAAAGTTTAAGAGTTTATAGTAAAAATTTCCCTGACATCTTTGTACCATATTCCAACAGTGTCCTTGAATTTCTTTCTCATATAAGTAAATAAAAATCAAAGTTCTGATCTCTAATATAAATGTAGCATAAAATATACATTTTGTACTGATGTCTTTCCTTTAGTCATATATTTTGGAGATATGTTCATATTAGTACATAGAGACCATCTTCGTCTTTTCTTTTTACAGCTGCGTAGAATTCCATTATATGGATATACCATAATTTATTAACCAGGCCCCTGTTGATGGACATGTGGGTTATTTCTAGTGAGCAGTCTTGTACGTATATCACTATGTATCCATGTAAGATATCTGTAGGATAAGTTCAAGTAAAATTGATCAATCAAAAGGTATATGCATTTTAACTATTGATAGATATTGTCAAATTTCCCTTCATAGAGGTTGAATCAATGTACATTCCAACAAGCAGTAATTCCTCAGAGCCTTGCCATTGGTATGTCTCATCAGACTGCACATATTTTGCAATTCTATTAGATGGTATAATAGTATAATTACATATGCACTCCTCTTAAGTGAGGTTAAGTGCTTTTTCATCTTTCAGCGCATTTAAATCCTTTAGGACTTGTTTTTATAACAAATCATATTTTCATCATAAGTAAAACTTGTAGTACTAAAAATTAAATGAAGCCTTGACTGGACACAAGTACATTCTGGCCTTGCAAAATGTTCCTGCCCAGCCCATTTTTCTCAGGAGCCCCAGTTCTTATTAGTGGAGAGTAATATTTCTTACCGAGCCCTACGTGTGCTCATTGCTACTGAAGTGCATTTTCTTCTTGGAACTTTCTTCATTCGGAAGTAGAACACATATGCATACCTATACACCCAAGCATACAAGTCATACCCACATCCACATATACAGCATATATGCATATGCCTTTAATGGATACAGATTTTTGGAATCATGAGGTCACACAGCACTACGTGCATCATTTCCCACAGTGTTTTTTCTTGCTTTCTACCATTTCATATTTGTATATTCCTTCTTCGTCATTGAGCACTCTGACCTCCACTACATTAACACAGGTCCTTATTGTTCGGTCCTTCAGTAAAAGAGTCTAGGACTGTATCACCCATTCAATTACAATAAACTGGAGTGTGTGCTTTCTAATTTTTACAAAAAACAACAGATGCTTCTTTAAAAAGCCATGATATTTAAAAAGTCATAATTCAACTGAATTTACTTGAATTAGATTTTTATTTTTTCATGAAAATTAATTGGAATGGCATAAAAATTCCTTCCTTCATATACATTTTATAGTTATTATTTTTAGAAATACTACTTAAATTTTTGATGAGGGTACTATAGAGTTTATCTAATTAAAAGTAGAAACTTTGATAGTTAAAATTTTAAAAAAAATTCTATCCTAATAGTTAACTAGACTTTAGAAAACAGCAATAAAATGTATCTACTAAGTTGTATTCCATTCTGGATCTAAGGACATTACTTTTGCCTAGAATCACATTTACAATACTTTAAAGTAAAATATGAATTCTTGTCTTAAAAATTTGAATTTTTTTCAAAAGAACCTATAAGAATACATTATTATGTTTTGTTTATATAAATGTTTCTACCCTTTAACTGTTGATCATTTTCAGGGTTTTTTTATTTGTCTTTCAGATGTAGGCATAGACCACCAAGCTCTTCTAAAACAGTTTGATCATATAAACCACATGAATCCTGACAAATTTGAATCTACAGATTTAGATATGCTAATCAAAGCGGTGAGAATAATTCCCAAAGATTTTTTTTCCCACAAGGATATTTTTATTGTGCCTTTCAGGTCTTGTAATTTGATAAGTAAACTCAGGAAGTAGTAACATACCTTTGATTTACTCTCTAGACTAGAGGGAGGTAGTTTAACCTTTGTTAATACACATAACTGAGATATGCCTATAATCTTACTTTATCCACAATTCTAAAATCCAAAGCGCTCTAAAAACTGAAACTAAACGAAATAACCAATCATAGAATCATAGTAACGCTATTTATAGCTTTTAGTTTTAACATAATTATTTATAGATGTCCTTAAATACTAGTCTGTTAAATCATAGACATTACAGATTAGTTCCATATATAGCCTATGTTACCTTTCTGAAACTTAGAAATTTCTGAAATAACCAATATCCTCTGGATTTTACATGGGAGTTTGTAGATCTCTAGTCCTGCACTGTACATTACATTTTGTTAAATGGCTCAGAATCATTCTAGT
Organism: Tenrec ecaudatus; assembly: GCF_050624435.1. Classification (NCBI taxonomy): domain Eukaryota; kingdom Metazoa; phylum Chordata; class Mammalia; order Afrosoricida; family Tenrecidae; genus Tenrec; species Tenrec ecaudatus. Next base: position 53,357,587 of record NC_134533.1, on the reverse strand, counting down.
TTTCAGTATTGTATAGTTCCCTTCTTTTATCAAGCTGCAATTAGCGTTGAACTTTTCATTTCTTTGAATGCCAGTACCTGTAATAACAATAATGATTTCGATAAAATAATTAAAAAGAAGACTTTAGTTGGTCCTTTTGTGCCTTCTTGTTAGACTGTATGCTGTGTTCTCCAGACACTCTATTTAACCTCAATGTATTGTTGCATTGAAGGCTACCAGTGATCTGGAACACTATGACAAGACTCGACATGAAGAATTTAAAAAATATGAAATGTTGAAGGAACATGAAAGGAGAGAATATTTAAAAACATTGGATGAAGAAAAGAGAAAAGAAGAAGAATCTAAATATGAAGAAATGAAGAAAAAGCATGAAAATCATCCTAAAATTAATCATCCAGTAAGGATCATAAATATATGAAGCCATATTCACATGGAGACATTTTTTGTACCAGCTAGCAGAATTTTATTTTAAATTATTAGTATTTAAATTTTGATGATTACTTCTAAACACTTTCTAAAATTGATATTTTATTTGAGGCTACGTATAGGTTATATTTTGTTTAATTATATATGATTATAGTAATTAAAAAATTAATTCATAGGGAAGCAAAGATCAACTGAAAGAAGTATGGGAAGAGGCTGATGGATTGGATCCTAATGATTTTGACCCCAAGACATTTTTCAACTTACATGGTAACAAATTAGATACTGTTTATTTCTACTATTTGGAATAAAAAAAAATCATCATTGTTTTACTCTGACTTGATGTCTGCCAAGATTTGCTGTTGAATTCTCATGATAGTAAATGTTTAAAGTTTTTCTCTGGGACAATATTAATATAATAATATTATTAATTATTAATATTATTGTTGATATAATAATAGTATTTTTTTGCTGATCTGAAGTGCAAAATATTTTATATTAGTAGCTCTGTCTTTTTTCTTGTGTTATTGCTGAGTCATTATATGACCTGCTATTAAAAGGTTCTCTAAAAACTAAAGATGTTTCTCTAACTAGAGGATAATAGACTTCCTGCTAAAATATCACAATTTATTTATTTTAAAAGTAGTTTTACTGACATATACATCACAGATCATATTAAATTAATCATTCTGTCATATTAAGGGTTTTGCATACAATTAATTTTTATAGTATAGTGTTTTGCTTTGTATTTTTTTAAAAAACATGAATAATATATGCTTTTCTTTTTTTTAATATATGCTTTTCTTAAAATAAATGATAAATATTCATAAATTGTTATCTTTGAGTAGATCTGAGTCTTCATTAAAAAGCTTTTCCCTGCAACATTCTGATAACTTATGCTAGTATTACTATTGCCGAGCAGGAGAAAGGTTTTCTACTCATGTAAAGAGTAGAAAACTCACAGGGGCAATTCTACCAGGGCCTGTAGGGTCAATATTAGTTGGCATGGATGCAATGGCTGTAAGGTTTATTTTTTTGACTATTGAGAACCATTTAATAAAGATAATTGTATTCTAATATTTTAAAGTATTAAATACCCAGTTTTGCATTTGTAACATTTAAACTTTAGATGTCAATAATGATGGCTTTCTGGATGAACAAGAATTAGAAGCCTTATTTACTAAAGAGGTAAATAAATTTATTATATGTTCAGTGTTTTTTATTATACTTTTGATTTTTTCCCTTTTCTTTCCTTTTTTTTACCCTTAAGCTGGTTTGATTTTTTTCTTTTTAGTTGGAAAAAGTATATGACCCCAAAAATGAAGAGGATGATATGATAGAAATGGAAGAAGAACGGCTTAGAATGAGGGAACATGTCATGAATGAGGTATGTTTTAAAAGTTTAATTATATACCATGTTGGTTATTAAAATTCTTGCAATAAGCCTTGTCATAAGACACAAAATATATACAAAGATAAAATGTATAAAATTAGATTTTGCAGTTTTGATTCAGACTACTCAACATATTCCTTTAGCATAAATTAAATTATAACTACTTTAAAATATTTTTAAATTAAAATAATGCATGTCAGCTGTAAGACATCCTTTTAGAAATGGAGAATGTATTTCATGCTTAAAAAGTTTGTGTTAGTCTTTGCTGCAGAAAGCACCACCAATAACCGTGGATTATGACAACAAATACTTGTCTTGGTCATGTTGTATGAACCTTGAGGGTTAATTGTCTCTCGCTGTGGCCCTCCTGCCTCACTTCCCACAGACCAAACAATGTGGTCCAATCTCATATACAAGATAACTAGGGTCCACTTGCTTTGCTCCAGTGACTTTCCATTTGATATCTGAGCTCTTAGTGTTGATTCAGGATCCTTGTTGACTGCCAGCAGCCCAACTACCAATTGAATTTATTTGTCCAGTCTAGAACTCGCCTTTGTATCTGAATTTGCCAGAACGCAAGACCCATCGATGAGGATGTGTAGAGCTTTTCAACCTTAGTTTTGATTCAGTCAATTGTGTTTTTTTAGTCAATTGTTTTTAAGGACAAATAGAGAATTCTAATTTAAGCTCTTATTTTTTGATAAAACAATCTTTTTTTTGGTTAGTTTGATTTTTTTTAATTTAAGTATGTGGTGTGTTGAGAGAAGTAACCTGGATGGTGTAGTAGTTACAGATTAGGCTGTGATCTGCAAGGTCAGCAGTTCAAAACGCTCGCCATTCCGTGGGGAAAACATGGGGCTTTTTACTCCTGTATAGAGTTACAGTCACCCATGTTACAGAAACCCACGAGGGCAATTCTTCACTGTCCAGTAAGGTTGCTATGAGTTGGCATCAACTCGATGACAGTTAATTTTTTTCCCTTTTTTTTGGGGGGGGGGGTTGTGTGGTGAGAGAAGAAACTACAATATCATACTAACCAGTCAGATCAGCAGACTCAGACTTGTGGGTATTGAATGAGAAACAACCTGTTGCTGTTAATTCTGAGCTATGACAACCCAGTGTTATAGAGCAGAACTGTTCCATGGAGTTTTTTGGTTGTAATCTTTATAGACAATTCTTTTTTTAAATTGTTTATTAGGGGCTCATACAACTCTTATCACAATCCATACATACATCAATTGTGTAAAGCACATCTGTACATTCATTGCCCTCATCATTCTCAAAACATTTTCTCTCCACTTAAGCCCTTGGCATCAGCTCTTCATTTTTTTTATAGACAATTCTTTTTGGTACTGTGACACTGATCACTGTACTTAAACAAAACAAACCACCATCAACAAAGAACTGCTTGGTGTTCGACCATTTCAAGAGACCGTACATGATCAAGAACCAATATTATTGCAGGAAGAAGTTCTAGCTTCATTGCAGAAACTGGTGAAAAACATGGTTTCAGGAATTGACATTATCAATCAAAATGTTTCAACAACAGAAGCACTTACGAGTCTATGCCAAGAAATGTGTGAGCCCAACTAGAAGAGATCCATATTTGATCTGTCACAAAGAATGGCAACCCAACAGAATGTAGGAATTGTCACAGCAATGTCATCGCATGAAAGTGAAATTTTGTGAAGACAATTCCAGAACAGTTGCAGTTCATTGAGAGGGAGCTGCCAGAAATTCAAGCTAGATTTAGAAGCGGATGTGCAACAAGGGATATCATTGCTGACATCAAATCGATGTTGGCTGAAAGCAGAGAATACCAGAAAGATGTTTAATTGACTGTGCAAAGGTATTTGATTGTGTGCATCATAACATTGCAAGGAGCAGGAATTCCAGAATACTTCATTATGCTCATGCAGAACCTATGCATAGATCAAGAGGCAATCGTTAGACTGGTGGAACAGAATACTGCATTGCTTACAGTCAGAAAAGGTGTTGAGTAGTATCCTTTCATACTTACTCAGTCTGTGTGCTGAGAAATAACCCAAGAAGCTGGACTATATGAAGACGAGGCGGGATCAGGATTGGAAGAAGGCTTAGTAACAACTTTCAGCACACAGACTACATAACCTTGCTTGCTGAAAGTGAGGAGAACTTGAAACACTTTATGAAAATCAAAGGCTGCAGCCTTCAGTATGGATTGCAACCCAATATAAAGAAACAATCCTCACAACTGGATCAATATACAACACCATAATAAATGGAGAATAGATTGAAATTGTGAAGGGTTTCATTTTACTTGACTCTACAATCAACACTCATGGATGTAGCAGCCAAGAAATCCAAGGACTTACTGCACTGGGTAAATCTGCTGCACAGATTCATTTAGGTGTCAAAGAGCAAGGACACCACTCTGAAGACCAATGCACACCAGATCCAAACCATGGTATTTTCATACACTTCATGTGCACGAGGCAACTGGGTATGAGTACGAAGGACTGGAGAATAATGGATGTGTCAGGACTGCCAGGACAAACAACCCTGTGTCAGAAGAAGTGCATTCAGATTCTCCGTAGAAGGGAGAATGGCCAGACTTCATCTCACATACTTTGGTCATGTTATCAGTAGAGACAAATCCCTGGAAAAGAACACCATGCTTGGTAAACTAGAGGATCTGTGACAGAAAGCAAGACCCTCAATGAGATGGATTTTCCCAGTGTTTGCTACAGTGGGTTCAAGTGTAATAATGTCAGAATTCATGGGAGTGAACAACAGTTTTTAGCGAAGCAGATTGGGCCTTTATGGGGCTGCTGATTTGGTTTGAACCATCAATCTTTAGATTAGTAATTAAATGTAAACCATTTTAGCCATCTAGAGACCTTTTTGAGATACCAGGTATCAATATTTCCAAATATGAGTTATATACATGGAAAGATAATTACTTTCTGATTTTATTATAATATTGAATGTTATAAATTGTATCCTGTCAGGTCCTATGAATACTTAGGTTGCTTTCAATGGTGCCATGTAGTAATATATATTAAAAGACAATTTCTTTAATCAGGTTGATGCTAACAAAGATCGATTGGTGACCCTGGAAGAATTTTTGAAAGCTACAGAAAAAAAGGAATTCTTGGAGCCGGATAGCTGGGAGGTAATAGAGCCAACCTTACATGTGTTGTTCTTGTAGGCTTTATCAGTACCTTCTATTTTAATATATTCTTTTAAAATTTTTCTATTTACATTATGTTTTCATGGATACTCTTACTAAAGTTTCCCGCCCCCCTTTCTTTTTAACTTTCATTGTGGTTTGAGTGAAAATGTATAAAGCAAGTCAGTTTTCCATTCAATAATTGATACATATTTTTTATATACCATTAATCAATGGTATAAACAATCCCCACAATGTAACAGCACTCATTTCATTTCTTCCCTCGGTTTCCCGTGTCAGTTTGTCATTTCTCCTTCTCTTCCTGCCTCTGAGCTTTGTCTCCGTGCAAGTGCTCCCGTATTGATCGTGAATATGAGGCTGAGTAAAAAAAGTCTTGCTACTGGGGTTTGCCCAGTCGTTCCAAACAAAGCATGTATGTTCCTGAATCTGTGGATGACTGCAAGCAAGTTACATGCTACATATGTAACTCTCATTTTATACAATGTGTATAATAAATCACACATTTCCAAATTGAAATAATAAATTACATAGTTTAAGCTTCCTTACAAGTGACTTCTTTTTTCCTTAAACACACTTGTCTTAGTCTCGAGGATACCAAAATTCCCATTTTGATATGTTATAAATCACAGAATGGAGAATTACTTGGGAAGGGGATACAAAAACACCACCAGTAGAATTGTGCAGATCTAGATGGAGGACATGTTAAGAGACAATAGCGTCACATTTTGATATTTTTGTTTAATGAAGACTTCTATGATTTTATAGTAATAGATTCTGTTTAGCTTTATAGAGTTGCCTTTTTGTACAAAATGTTGATATAAAGCAATGAACTTGCTTTACTGAAATTATTTTTTAATCATAGTATATTTGTATCTAATTAGAGTTCCTCTTAAAATTATACTTTTTTCTAAGTGTTAAATAATACTTTGTATTGAAGATTAAAAATATAGATACATTTAAGGAATAAGTTAGAAGTTATCCATAACTTTTAATTCAGATTTTAGTTTTTAATTTGCATGTATACTCATATATTTTAAATGTCGCCATTTGTATAGATAACTTTCTATGTATTTTTAAATTTTAACAGTAGTTCATGAACATTTTCTAATGGCATTATTCAAAAATATGATTTTAAAATTGATTATAACCATTCCTCCAAATTTGGACATTTTAGGTCAATCCTAATTTTGTACTATAAATGCATAGTATTGTGATGAACACCTAGTTATTCATATGTTCTGAACAATCTATGATGATTTTCCTTAGATTAGTTCCCAGAAATAGAACAAACTTCATGTTAAATGAACGTATATATTTCTACCTTTCCCAATGTATCTTGACAGATTGCTCCCGAAAGGTAGACCAATTTTAACAGAGCCAATTGTATAACTCCAGTGCATATACAACTGCAAACAAGTAGTTGAGCGGTTCTAATTGAATATGGCCTTTTTTAACACAAACCAAAAAAACAAAATAAAAAGAGTAACATCTAATTAGCTTTTTCATTATTGAGAAAATAGTTTGAGATAAGGTGACTGGCCTTCCTGCTTACCCTACACTAAGGAGTTTCTGCAGGAGCCCTGGTGGTGTAGTGGTTATGTGTTGGATTGCTAACTGCAAGGTCAGCTGTTCAAAAATACCAGCCACTCCATGGAAGAGTTACAGGCATGGAAACACACAGAGCCAGTTCTGCCCAGTCATCGAGGGTCGCTGTGAGTCAGGATTGACTCTGACAGTGAATGAGAGAAAGGGTTTCTAGATGTGAGCTTTACAGTGCTAAACCCAGGACAGCACTGGGTAAACCGGAACAATTGCCCTAGTTTGAGATCAAGGAAATCCACCTCTTTTTCTTCCGTATTTTAGTCATTTGCAATACTTCTGGATTTTGGTAAAGAAGAAGACTAGTAAGATCATTTGAATAGATGAGGGGACTTCAAAAAAAGTTCATGGGAAAATTCCATTATCTTTTAATTTCATTTTTCTATAAACTTTTAGAAGCCACTTTATAGATTCCCTTTGGTGCTAAGGAAATTAATACTTAATTATAATTTGTAAAACATTTTAAATGATCTCAGATTTACAAAGAAGTTGCATTCTGAATACTTTAAACCTAGATTTTCCATTTTAGTACATTTGTTTTATGGTTTTCTTTCATCTTTCTTTCTCTGCATGTATGTATGTATGTCTACATATGAAGGGGCTTCAAAACATTCATTTTTTCCCCCCAAAACATTCATACAGACATTCCATTGTCTTTTAATTCAATTTTTCAGTTTTGGGGATTAGGTATGTATAAACTATATAGTTTTTAACTGTTTATGAGTAAGTAGCATGTGATGATGTTTGAATGCTAAATACTTTAGTGTATATTTCCTATACAAACAAGGATTTATCATCCCTAATGATAGGAAATTATTAATATCAAGAAATGAAAACTGAAACAATACTATTTTCAGATATTACTGGCATTTTGTCATCCCCCCCAAAAAAAAACAACCAAAAATGTCTTTCAGGGCAAAAGAAAATACATGGTTGATCATCCATTAAGTTCTGTTAGCTTGTCTTTTTTACCCGTTACCATTAATTAAGTCAACTTTGGCTTATAGATTGTCAGAGTAGGGATTTGGGTGTCTAATTTTTCAAAAGTTGACCACCAGGCCTTTCTTTCCTGGTGCCCTTGGAAGAACGTGGTGGTCTCACCTGTTAGGTTAGCAGTCAGAGCTGCTCTCTCTTCCTTTGCTCTGAGACAGTGTTCCAGTCTTCCTTAGTGTTGTGTGGTCCTTTGAATGCAGCCCTTTTGACAAGTACTAACCAGTCATTTTAAAGAATGCTCCTCATTTTGAGTTTGTCTGATGTTTTCTCTTGACATCTCCCTTTAGCTGAATACCACCGAGGTGATGCTGTGTTCTTCTCAGAACATTGTATCAGGGTCCATGTGCTGCTGATTATTCTCACGATTGGTGATGTTAGCGTTGATCATATGGTCAAAGAGATGTCTACCCGGTCTCCCTACTGTAGTTAATTGTTTACTTTTTTGTTCCTAAAAAATACTTTATCTAATATCTCATACTTCCAGAATCAAAAGTCAGCTGCTTTGATTCACTCAATATTCTATCAAATATATTTCCACATAATATGTGACAGCATTATTTTAATAACTATGTAAGTACTGAACTATTTTCTCTAAGTTAGACCTTTATCTCCAGTCTTTTATTCTTATTTTAAAATGCTGCAACAAACACTGTCATGTAGTTTTTGATATGTTTAGGTTTATTGCATAGGATAAGTTTTCAATGTAGAACTACCAAGGCCAATGATGTTGATGTTAATAATGTTGATATACTTTGCAAGACTTTTTTATAAGTGGTGTCTCAATTTACATTTCTAACAATAAAATATTAGAGTTTTCATGATCAACTACATTTAGCATAGATTGATTTTAGCATGATCAATAGTTTTGATTAATTATTTTAATGAAAATTAACAAATGGTGACTTTCAAATTTGGTAATTGCTTTGACATTCATGAGTTGACTTTCTAATGTAAGAAGAAATTTCTCCCATCCCATCCCCTCCTCTCTCCACTCCCATCCCCTCTCCCCATTCATCCATCCATCCTTCCATCCCTCTATCTACATGTGGGAGCCCTGGTGGCGTGGTAGTTAGGATTTGGGCTGTGATCCACATAGTTGTCAGTTTAAAGCCAACAATCGCTCTTCCGGAGAAAGACTGGGCTTTCTATTCCTGTAAACAGTGACAGTCCCAGAAACCCGCCGGGAGGGAGTTGCTGTGAGCACTGCTGGCAGTGAGTTTGGTGGTGGAGCTAACTACGTCCCTACCCACCTACACCAGTCAAACCAGCACGAGCCATGGCTTATTTTATTCAATAGGTTCTGATCTTTATTTTCTTTAACTTGCATGTTGTAATATTCAAATTACTCCAAATTTGGCTAATAAACATTTCTTCACTTATAGATCCCTCTGAAATGCCCCCACCATTCTTTCAAGATTTCCTTATTTTCTAGCAAAACAATATCTTCAAGTCTTCTCTCGTCTTTCTTTGACCCCGGGAATAAGCCATTCTATGTGGAATCTTGGTTCTTCATAGAATTTCAAAGTGGAATCATACTTTGTTGTTATATTTCTAGGATTATTCTCTCTCTTTTGTTCCTTTTAGACATTGGATCAACAACAGTTCTTCACAGAGGAAGAACTGAAAGAATATGAAAATCATATCGCTTTACAAGAAGATGAACTTAAGAAGCGGGCGGATGAGCTTCATCAACAAAAGGAAGAGCTCCAGCGTCAGCACGACCAACTTCAGGCTCAAAAGATGGAGTATCATCAGGTAGTATTTTACAAATGAGTTGTGACACTGAAAACTATTCCTTAGGCTTCACTGAAAGCTGATATCTTGTGACAGCATTTTGAAGTACTATCAGCTACAGGATTTAAATATCTGTATTGTTTTAAACTGCTATCTAAAGTATTAAACTAAATGTTTTGGAGTTGAGCATTTTCTTTTTGGAAAGCTATTTTCAGTTTGCTTCTTGTGCATTGTCAAAAGCAGGAACCCTCAAACTAAGGCCCGTGGAGCACATGCTGTCCTCCAGGGACGTTTATCCCGCCCACCGGGTGTTTTTGCCCCATTTGTGTTTTTTACTTCAAAATAAGATATGTGCAGTATGCATAGGAATTTGTTCATAGGTTTTTCTTTAAATTATAGTTTGGCCCTCCAACAGGTCTGAGGGACAGTGAACTGGCCCCCTGTTTAAAAAATTTGAGGGCCCCTGGTCAAAAGTCTTACAAGTACTTATTTATTTATTTTTTTACTCGCTTTTATTCTCATGTTTAACACTCTACTGAATGTCTGCGGTTCAGACCTTGAGTTACACTTTCTCCCCAAACAAGAACAAGCCACATTCATCTCCCAACATACCTGAGGGCTCGGGGGGTCCACCCACCTCCCTCCCAGCCTATGGAAGCCGTAAGGTCTGGTTCAGGGGGGTAGGCAATAGCTCGTGGGAGTTCCCTTCTTCTCAGGAACCAGCCAAGCACTTATTTTTAAGGCTTTGTTTTTCCACTCTCTAGGCTGTACAGCAGATGGAACAAAAAAAGTTACAGCAAGGAATTTCTCCATCAGGGCCAACTGGAGAATTGAAATTCCAGCCACGTATGTAATTTTGTTTATTTATTTTTCTAAGCACATAAATTATTGAATAAATTGAAACCCACATTGGCTATAAATACAATTTCTAATAATTAAAATTATGTTAGTTTCCATGTTAGTTGAGTTATATTAAAGATAAATGAAAACACCTCTAAAATATTTATGTATCAGCATATTTCAAATGCTATAAAATTGAGTAACCATATTTATGGTAGAATGTTTATTTCAACATTATTTGTAATTCTTTGTAATCAATTGTATTGCCCTTACCAAAGGATATTTTAAAAAATTACAATCTTTGATTGCCAAGCACGTTAAAAAAATAAATATCCAGTATACTTCTACCTAAGAGAACATGTAGAAAAGAGGACATCTCTAAACTGAGAGCATATTTTTTTTGATGCAGACATTTAAAGTCCGAAATCCACCAGGACCTGGAGGACAACTGGTAATACAGCTTCTGTTCCATCTTTTTACTACCTTTCCTTTTACTCTGCTCAATAAATATCTGAAAATATATTTGGAATAAATAAAGAAGATAACTTTTACATAAGGCTGTATTTCCTGGGCATGGATACTTAAGATGCAAAATCCGCCAACAAAGGGAACCAACCCCAGCATCTGCTCTCACTTTCACACCTTTTGTCCTTTTCTTTGCTCTCCTCCCGTGATTGGACAGCCCTGCTGGTGCTGTCAGGGAAGCACTGGATTCCTAACTCCACGACTGGCGGTTCAAGCCCACGAGCCCCTCTACAGGAGAATGATGGCTATCTGTTCCCTCAAAGATGCATAGCTCTGAATCCCTATATGAGGTTGCTATGACTTGGAATCAACTTGATGGCAGAGAGAGAGAGAGAGAGAGAGAGAGAGAGAGAGAGAGAGAGAGAGAGAGAGAGAGAGAGAGAGAGAGAGAGAGAATGTGTGTGTTTTAAGGGCATAACTTAATAAAACTATCAGTAAGTAAGTATTTAAGTTAAAATCGCACAGGCTCGTGTGCTTCTTCCATGTGGACTTTGTTGCTTCTGAGCTAGATGGCCGCTTGTTTACCTTCAAGCCTTTAAGACCCCAGATGCTATCTCTTTTGATAGCCGAATACTTTTACTGTTACTAGAGGTAATGTTTTATTCATATTTTTGATTTATAATTTATTGTTAAAGATTAGGTTTAATTACATATAACATAAAAACCCAAAGTAGCTTAAGCAAAATCGTTTTCCCTCTCCTATATAAAAAAATCTAGAACTAAATATTATCCAGAGTCCTAGCTGTTCTGTTCTGCTCTCCTCAATGCAGGTTTTTAATCCTCAAAGTACCTCACAGTCCAAAATGGCTACCCAAGGTAGTGGGGAGGACAATAAAAGGCATTTTCCCAGTTGAAATAGCAGCCTGTAGGCAATTTCTCAGAATGATGTAACACTTGAACTTAAATCTCTTTGGCCAGAACTGATCACACCCGACCGCAGGGGAAGATACCGCAGGAGCTAGCCTTAGGTCTCTCAGTCCTGCTAGGAGTGGTTAGATGCCGGAAAGTCTATTTTGACTCACAGCGACCTGATGTGACACAGCAGAGCTGTCCCATAGGGTTTTCCTGCCTGTAATGTTTATGGAAGCAGATTGCTAGCTCTGTCTCCCTCAGCTGCGGGGTGAGTTCAGATCGCCAGCCTTGTGGTTAATAGTTGAGCACAAAAGGGAAAAAGGAGTGTTCGACAAGCTTTAGTTTTAACCCCAAACAGCCTTGGTAGCTATCTAAATCTTTAGATAACATTCTTTTGAAACACAGAAAATATTCATTCTACAACCTCCCTCCCCCCAAACCCCTAAATCCAAGTCATTACTGCATGTCAGTCAAAGACCATCATCTCTGAGGGTAGTTGCCTCCTTTTTGTTAGAATATTTCCGTGGGTTCTGGCCATCTGCAAACTAAAAGGCAATATATTTGAATCAAGAACGACTTGTATGCTCTGGTGGTTTAAGTGTAGGGTACCTATAATAAAATCTACCATGTAGAAAAGGGAACAATGAGAAGTATAGCTATCACTGACTCATAGTAATTACCATAACTGCTGCTTGATAAAAGCAACCAGGATTGGGGTCTTAAAGGCTTGAAGGTAAGCAAGCGGCCATCTAGCTCAGAAGCAACAAAGTTCACATGGAAGAAGCACACCAGCCTGTGCGATCACGAGGTATTGAAGGGATCAGGTATCAGGCATCATCAGAACAAAAAATCTTACCATAGTGAATGAGAGGGGGAGTGCGGAGTGGAGACCCAAAGCCCATTTTTAGGCCACTGGAGATCCCCTGGCAGAGGGGTCTCGGGGAGGAGATGAGCCAGTCAGGGTGCAATGTAGCAATGATGAAAAATACAACTTTCCTCTAGTTCCTAAATGCCTCCCTTCCCCCACTATCATGATCCCAATTCTACCTTGCAAGTCTGGCTAGACCAGATGCTGGACACTGGTACAGATAGGAACCCAAAACACAGGGAATCCAGGGTGGAGGATCCCTTCAGGACCAGTGGTGTGAGTGGCGATATTGGGAACATAGAGGGAGGGTGGGTTGGAAAGGGGGACCTGATTACAAGGATCTACATGTGACCTCCTCCCTAGAGGATGGACAACAGAAAAGTGGGTGAAGGAAAACGTTGGACAGGGCAAGATATGACAAAATAATAATTTTTAAATTATCAAGGGTTCATGAGGTGGGGGGAGTTGGGAGAGAGGGGAAAAATGAGGAGCTGATACCAAGGGCTTAAGTGGAGAGCAAATGTTTTGAGAATGATGAGGGCAGTGAATGCACAAATGTGATCTACACAATTGATGTATGTATGGATTGTGATAAGAGTTGTATGAGCCCCTAATAAAATGATTTTAAAAAAAAGTTGTAAGAATCCCCAGTAAAATATTTTTTTTACAAAATTAACCAGGATCCTTCGTTTACTCATAATACAATGCTTGATGGAACTTTCTGGGAAGAACATCCTTGTCTATTTTTCTCAGGGTCCCTTGGCTTTACCCTAGAAGAAGTTTTAAAACTATTAATTTTCTTAATTATTAATTTTCACTGAAACATCTGCCCTTCTTGGAAACTTCCCTGCTGTAGCGGTTCACTTCCTGTTTGTGTGTGTTTGAGGGCTCAGGTGTGATTTTAAAGTTAAGTCAATGTTGAAAGTCAGATGTGGCATTGCCACTGTGCCTTTTGACAAAGTGGCTTTCCGAAAAGTTAGTAAGCTTCCCTCTGCTTTCTTTAGTCTTGTCCCAAACAGTTGCAACACTATAGAGTCATCTTTTAGTTGCCAGCTTCTTTGCTTTCTCATCCCTAGGGTCTTCAATAAATGGCACTTACTCGGGATCACTTTAAACTACAGGCTTGCTTGGGATGGGCACAGTCTTAATCTGTCCTTTTCCCTTAGGAGGGCTCCTATTGCTTGACAGAAAAGAGTCTTAGAGGAAAGTTCTTGAAAAAAAGTTGCGGAAGCTGATAAGCCTGTTTTCTCTAAGTGTAATGAAAGAAAACCTGTGTTCGTTTGGAGTACAGAATCAGTTGTCTTTTTCACTTGGGGCTTAAAATGTAGAACTGTATATATGTCCCTTTGCATATCTGTGGGCTCATAACTTCTCCTGAGTCCCGTCTTTCTGTAGGACATGGCAGTAGCCAGCCTGCACATGCTAGTATTCTCACACCCTGCCACCATGTTCTCCAACATTTCAATTCCAGGTGACATGAGGTTTCACTATCCAGAGCCCTGCCTCCTCAGCAAGGCCAACCTGCATTTACAGTTCTTTCACATGCTTTCTACTTTATTTGGTCAAAAGATTATTGCTGTGGGCAGTGGACTAATTTTTAGGTATTAAACAGAAAAAAGATGTATTAAAAGGTATAGAAATCTCACAGGATCTTTGAGAGGGCTGAAGAAACAGAACCTAGGCTGAGCTTGCTTCTAGGAACCACATCACAAGAATGGATTGCCAAAGGAGCTGCTGCTTCTGGAACAGTTAAGAAGCTGCTCTCCTAACCACCCTCCTGATCAGAAATATGCCCATTGGACTGGGAAGCCGTGAACAGTTACAAGCTCCAGAACCACCGCACATCTGCCAACTTTGTGCCAGCAAAATTGGATACCTCATGTCCTGCCTCTCTCCTCATGTAATTCGATTGTGAGCAAGAGTCTCAAGTGAGTGCCTCTGGTGAGTGGGACCAGTCCTGCCTGGAACCTAGCCACCAGGGCAGTTGGGAATCGAGTGTTCGGTTTTCCCACCTCCATAGTCTGGGAATGTATGTAGAAAGCTGTTGAGAGAACTAGTTTATCATAACACAGCGTAATTTTGTTTCTTTTAATCTTAAAAATAATCTGCATAGTCATGCAGACATACTTCAGATTTATTCTTAAATCATTATGCCATTAGATTATAGTTCCAAAACCTGGGAAAATCATGTACTTAAAGCTTACATTAAAACTAAAACAACAACAAAAACTAGTGCAACACTCATTGTGATAATGCTACATTTCTTTAGAGCTGGGGAGAAACGTCTCCACTGTGTAAATCGAAGTAGACATAGACAGTTGTCTGGCACATCCTTTTGTTGATGATAGCTACCCTTGACCAGAAACTGTGATGAAACATAATTTCTCCTAGAATAAGCTTTTCAACGATGGACTGGTGTTCCCTCACGAAGTGCTTGGAGAAGAATTTAGAGTACTTTCTTGAAAAGCTTTTTTGGAAGGTGGAGATAATAGATGGGTATTAATGTAGGTGTACAGCCAATTATAATTTATGTTATTAAAAAAAGAATGCTTCGCCTAAAATGATGTATGGATTGAAGGGATTCTAGTTCTTGTGAGTACTGGGCGTTTGTGAGTGTGTATTATTTTTGAGAATATTGCTAATAACATTCTCTGCAGCTCTATTTGAAAATATTGCCCTTAGGTGTCATTATACCATTCTACTTCCTACTTCTATAACTTGGAATTTTGTCTTATCTCTGAATAAGTATGAAGCATGTAAGTGTAGTATATTTAAGTATATGTAATTAAATAGAAGTAGATTTGTAAAGATAATGTTCCTCTGGAATATGTAACTCTCACCTAAAGAAAATTGTGAATGAGAAGTAGTATTGGAAAACCCTCTGGAACATGCTGTTGCTTCTACAGTGCTGTAGACGGAGGTGTGTCTGCAGCAGGCTTGCTTTTCAGGTTGGTCAAACAGATATTTATTACTGTAGGTAAAAAGCAAATTGGTTTTCACATGAGGAAAAAATAGGAAGATGTGATTTTTGTGATAATAATTTTTTAATAAAATGGATGAATAGTCAGTAAAACAGGGAGAATGCAATCTGTTTTACATATCAATTTTGACAAACCTGGTTCTGGTTATCGCATGAATTTTAATTTTTGTTTTATAGCTGTGCAGTACAATCAAGAAGAAATAGAAAAAGAGCCAGAGCTTAATGACGAGCTTCATCGTTTCCATGCGAGATTTCTATCCCCGGAAGAAGCTGCTAGAGAAGCCCACCTTCACCCTTAACCACTGGTGCCTTGACCTAACACTGTTTCAGTCCATTGTTTTTATTGGACTCGGGAGAATAAGTTGTAGCCAGGAATTTACAAACATTGCTTTTTGTTGTTGCTTGTGAGTGGTATAATTGGGAAAACTGTATAAGTTGTTGTTTTTTTAACTCAGTGCCTTTTTTCATTTGAAATATAGCTTCAGTGTAAGTTTCACAATACAGCATGCAGTGACAGCTAAAATAAGAGAGCAGAGGATGAGAATATAAAGGTTAAGGATTAAGAACAGAAAGGCTGTCTTTATGAAGGCCAAACCCCTGGCTTGTTTTCCATACACATTTGCAAACGTACATTCAAATTATTCCTTTTCAGTACTCCTCAGCCTAAGAGAAGGGGTGGGGTGGGGTGGTGGGGATTCAGATATTAGATTTTCATAGAAAGAAAATCTGGATTGGTCAATATACTATTCTCATTCTTAGAGATTTTGTGAAGGAACCTATTTCCTTATTGGGATTTTCAATGTATAATTCATTAACTATAGGTATCATTTCTATAAGAAAGGGCTGAGATCATTTCCTCTCCCACACTGCACTGGGGTCTTAGAACCAGAGGGACAGGAAGTGATATTTGACCAGAGCAGCTGGGCAACTAGGCATACCCCAAACCAATACCTAAATCACCTAAACTAAAACCAGTTGCTGTTCAGTGTACAACTGTGCGCCCCAGGGCCTCAGGCAGAGCGCCCTCCTCGTCGTCTTTTGAGGAAGTGCTAGCACTGAGTAACATCCTGGGCATAAACATTTCTGTCACTGAAGTGGGGGAAAGAGACACTGTGGGGGAAAGGCCAGCCCCCCGCCCCACCAACTAATCGTGGGCTCGATAGGCACAATTGTAAGGTTAAAATATGTAAAGATTATAATAAAGTCATAGAAAGTAAGAGAGAGAGAAGAGAGATTGAAATAATGGAGTCAGACACATTTCATGGTAGCATGCTCACCTCAGCCCCGCTTGGTGGTCCATGTGGAGATGGGAGACAGGAGGGCAGGTGAGAGGGGGAGGGGAAGGAGGACAAGGGGAAGGGAACAGGGGAGCGAGGACCTGGGGAGAAAGGATGGGAATTGCTGAGAGAGTTCCTTATTGCTAACCCAGGCTTATATATCTTTCTCGGCGTGCTAGCCCCCTAATTAAAGGTAAAGACCTACGTCACAGGAAGGGGTTGCAGTATAGGTTATACAGCAATGAGGGGGCACAATCCAGGGATATACAAGCAATAGGCAGGAGAGGGATTGGGAGAACACCTGACAAGATGGGCGGATCCTAGATTCCGGATGGCAGCCTCACACTACACTCAGACCTTCCTCTAACACAAACCTCTCAAATCACAGGGTAAAAGTAGTCATCAGTTACAGATGTAAAAACTCCCTTGTCTACCAGCGACTGCCCTTTATTCCTGAGGGGAAAGCAACACTGGGAAAAAATGAAACTATTACCATAGTGCTAAGTGTAGCCCTTGATTTTCAATGCTAAAAATCAGTGTGATCTTCGCATTTGCTGTTGCAAGGTGGAGTGTTTTCAGAGTTACGGAACCTTATGCATATATGCCATTCTTTCGATCCAGGAATCCTTCCTGCCTAAGGAAATAATTTGGAAAACAATTTTCACGTAAGACCCATTTCCCAGTAAACACAGAGGCCACGCAAATTTGATCAGGAAAGGCAACACTTAAAACTGTTCACGGTGATCCAAATAACATTTTACAAGAGAGAAAAATACACAGCAGTGAGACTACTCATGACCAGCATGTACTCACGTGAAATTAAATGACAAGTCGGTCTTATTCCAGTGTGTAGCTTTGGAACACAGGAACTGCTGTGGCTGATGACGTCATGAAAAGCCATTCACATTTGAGGTGTTTGGTCGCACATCACACTGTCCCTAAAAGCTTGCAGAGGATACCAGTGACCTTTCCAGGCCAATTATGGAAGTTGCATTCTACAGCTCCAGCTGGAGAGACCGTACAGAATGCCGTAGCTGAAGCATCGCATAAGATAATTTAGTAAGCCGCGCCAACCTTAGGATGAACACCTGTTTGTGCATGATGTTGCCCCCTTTCCTAAAATGTTCACTGAACGTTCCAATCTTCTTTCCTTCTGATCTCAAAGTCAATTCATAGTATTTTCCTAGGCTACATACAATTTTATTCCAGTGCTGTATAATTGATGGCCATTTGTCAATCTATTAAATGTATACAGCAACTATGTTCTTCAACAGAATTCCAGTTATTATCTATTTGTAAGCATATAAGTTGATAACTGTGATTGCTAAAATAACTTACAGTCATCCTTTGTTTGCAATAACTTATATTGCCTCATTTCCCGATACACTAATTTTATTTTTATATTGCATTTGAAGGAAACCAAATCTTTTCTTGCTCTTTTCTTTTTTTCATTAAATAAATGATTAGGATTTTCTTGCCCCATGTAAGCATTTTTCTCTTTTAAAATAAGTAGTTATGAGTTAGCAAGTGTATCCTAGCAAATCCAAGAGCAGAATTAGTTTATTGGTTGGAGACAAAACCAAAACCAAACCAAACCAGGGAAGCCTTTGATGTAATCTTAGTAGTTTAGATTTTAAAATATTATCTAGAGATGAGTGTAGACTCCACCCCTTTCACTGCAGAGCTTTTAGCAGATGCTTGAGTGGGTGTCGCTCATCCTCCATGGACACATGCTACCAGCCTGGTTGTCAGCCGTCAAAGGCTTGCATCCCTGTGAAATAAATTTTATTTTGTTTACAATCTACTACACAGAACAGGTTTCACTTTTTCTATGTAATCATGCCTACCTCCTTTTATTTTAATAAATAAGTATGTTTCCCAAGGCTCCCCAGGTTTATGAATATATATCTCACAATTAAGTTATTAAAATATCTATTTTACGATTCTTATAATTTTATTACTTTATGGAACTTTTTAAAATAGAGAATTTTTAGGTTCCACTTGATTTTAAAGTTAATGACTTCTCTGAGGGGTTTCCAGGCAAGAGTAAAGAAATATGATTTCAGAGAGAGGGGAGCGGGGAGGGACGGGGAAAATGAGGAGCTGATATCAAGGGCTCAAGCAGAAAGCAAATGTCTTGAGAATGATGATGGCAACAAGTGTACAAATGTGCTTGACACAACAGATATATGTATGGATTGTGATAAGAGTTGTAGGAGCCCCCAATAAAATGATTTTAAAAATATGATTTCATCTGGTTTTCTTTGCCTGCTCTCATGAATCTCATTTTGTATGTTCCATGTTTTTTTCCAATCTTAAATGTTCATTTTCATTTAACTGTGTCCTTTAATTAAATTTCCACTCCACTTTGGATTCCCTGGTTAAGGAGCGTGAAATACATAAACAGCCCCTGCCATTCGGTATCAGTGTCATAATTATGTCACTATACATGTTTTGTTTTCCACTATGAAATATTATTAAACTGACTTGAATTTTACCCTTTTTGTTTTTTGGTGTTTCTACTTTCTAAATATGTGTTTGTTAGACTAGCATGCCTTGTTGATCATTTTCTTATTAAAGCATTTGCCATGTCTCAATGTTTTAAACAATTTTTGATCATATTGAAACATTTTTGTGAAACACATTTTAAAATTCTGTAATCTTTGCTTAGGGATGCCTTTGTGTTCTGTAGCCTCGATAATGTATTATGGAATTTGCATCTTTTATTCTGACTAAATCTCAGTTCTCACTCTGAATACATTTTTCATTTTTCTCTTGATGTGCACATATTTTTGTTCTCTTTGGAGTTCGTAGTATGTTTTATTGAGAGTCAAGGTTTATCTTGGGAAAAGAAATCCACCTTTGCCAAAAAGTCTGTGTTTGTAGAGCTAGAACCAGTCATTCACGGAGGGGTTTCTTGTTCTTTTGTTTCTGCTATTCATTTTATTGGGGCTCGTACAGCCCCTATCACACTCCATGCATCCATCCACTGTGTCACGAACATTTGCACATATGTTGCCATCATCATTCTCAAAACATTTTCTTTCTATTTGAGTCCTTGATATCAGATCCTCATTTCCCCCCTCCCTCGCCTTCTTTCCCTCCCTCCCTCCCTTATGAACCCTTGATTATTATTTTTTCATATCTCACACTGACCAGTGTCTCCCTTCACCTACTTCTCTGTTGTCCATTTCCCCTGGGAGGGGGTTATATGTAGATCATTGTGATGGGTTCCCCCTCCCCCCACCTTCCCCTTCTCCTCCTGGAGGGTTTTCTAAGCATTATGAAGATTTCTTTTAACCCTAAAGGAAAATTTTCAACTCATGGGGAGGACTCTGACTCCCCTTTCCTTTACAGGGTGAACAGCTCATGGTGCAATTGCAGGGTTATATATAGCATGGCATTCAGACGTTGATGAATCTCGCTTGTTCAGGGTTTTGACTTGTTTGGTGGTACCCGCTTAATACACATTTAAAAAATAAACAGAAGCCTATGTATTGTACTTTGTGCATCCTAGCAGACATTTTTCATTTTAAAGTTGGCTAATAAAGAGGGGAAATTCCTTGGTAGGGAGAAACAGGAACCTGAATTCAGTAACTTCTGATGAAAAGAAAAGTGACATAGTTTACTGTTGCTTCATCACTTTGGCCTAGATGATCTGAGATTTAATCAAGTCTATCTCTATGTACTCTTGCATTTTCCCACTTTTGGATGGACTTTCTGGGGACTTAGGTTGCATTTCTAATATACCTCCCTAGTTATTGGAGACGCTGTGTTGTCTCTGTCAGCTGTCTGTCCTCAGGAAGATAGCCATCAACTTCATGGGGTCCTGATCAGGCATTCTAAGTAAATTCCCCTTCTCTTATAATCCCAAGCAATGCTTTTTAAATCAGCGATATTACCAATTAAGACTAGAAGTAACCTTATTAACCCTGTGGTTGTTTTCTTAAAAGATGTATTTACATGATAAAACAAGCTGAATGGGTGAAGGGAGACAACAGATCGTGTAAGAGAATAACAATATATAATTGATCAAGGATTCATGAGGGTGGGAGGGGAAAAAGCTTATACAAAGGGCTCAAGTAGAAAATGTTTTGGAAATGATGGCAATATATGTACAAATATGCTTGATACAACTGATGTTTGGAATATTTTAAGAGCTGTAAGAGCCCCCAATCAAATGATTAAAAAAACAAACAAACAAACAAACAAACAAAAAAACCAAGCCAAATACTTTATTTTGAGGACAATAATCTGAAGCCAGAAATTCTAGGTTAGAGTGACAGCTTCGTCTTGATGTGATGACTGACGACACTGATATCCGCCCGGTTGGCCCGGTGGCACTGCTGTCTGTCCTGTTACAGGGCCAAGGGTTGGAAGCACTCTGGAGTCCAAAGTGTGGGAGGCAGGGGGAACCCCTGTACTGTGAAGGCGTCTCTTTCTGTGAAACTTGGTCCAGAGTTTTAGTACCCAGGAAAGTTGTGAGTCTTTACAACTTTGAAAGTCATATCTGTGTGGTAAATGCTGTGTACTAATTTATATAGTTTCTTATTGAAGGATCTCTTTTAGAAAGAATACATAAAAAAGAAATAAGAATACATAAAGGAGCTTCAAAGAGTTCATGGAAAAGTCCCATTATCTTTTAATCCC
This sequence comes from Tenrec ecaudatus, assembly GCF_050624435.1. Taxonomy (NCBI): domain Eukaryota; kingdom Metazoa; phylum Chordata; class Mammalia; order Afrosoricida; family Tenrecidae; genus Tenrec; species Tenrec ecaudatus. The sequence continues at coordinate 53,336,281 of NC_134533.1, read as the reverse complement.
ATTTTCCCAACAACGCTGAAGCCCCCTTGTATCTGTGACTGTCTGCAAGTTCTGTTATTCAGGGTCTTTTGTGTAATGAAAATCTTAGGAAAATGTTTAAAAATAATTATTATTTTTGTGTAATGAAGGAATTCAGTACTGCATAATCCATATTTTTATCACTATTTTAAAAACTCCTTAATTATCCTGGTTTATAGATTTTATTTTGAGGTCAAGGAGCCCTGGTGGCCCAGCGGTTAAAGTGCTTGGCCACTAATCAAAGGACTGGTGGTTGGAGTCCACCCCGCCCTCCCTCTGGGGCAGATCTGTGGAAGGAAGCCTGCAGTGAAGAGGCAGCCCTGGAACCCCGAGGGCAACCTTACGCAGTCACAGCAAGGAGGGCTTGGAATCCACCAGACAGCAATGAGCTTAGTTTGGAGGACAGGTATTTTAAAGGCCTTTTACATTTTTTTAATAAATCATTTTAGTGGGGCTCATACAACTCTTATCACAATCCATACATACATCAATTGAGTAAAGCACCCTTATACATTCATTGCCCATATCAGTCTCAAAATTCGCCTTCTACATGGGTTCCTGGAATCAGCTCATTTTCCTTCCCTCTCCCTCCCCGCTCCCCCTCCCTCAAAAATCCTTAATCATTTATACATTATTATTTTATCTTACACTACCCGACGTCTCCCCTCACCCACTTTCCTGCTGCCCATCCCCCAGAGAGGAGGCCACATGTAGATCCTGGAGATTGGTTCCCCCTTTCTACACCCACTTCCCTCCCAATATTGCCACTCTCATCGTTGGTCCTGAGGGGTTCATCTGTCCTAGATTCCCTGTGTTTCCCAACTGTACCACTGTGCATCCTCTGGTCTAACCAGGTTGGCAAGGTAGAATTCGGATCATGATAGTTGGAGGGGAGGAAGCATTTAAGAACTAGAGGAAGGTTGGGAGTTTCATTATTGCTACAGTGAACCCTGAGTGACTCATCTCCTCCCCACTACCCCTCTGCAAGGGATGTCCAGTTGTCTACAGATGGGCATTAGGTCCCCCATCATGCACTCCCCTCATTCATGATGATAAGATAGTTTTTCCCCGCCTTTGTTGCTTGAAACCTGGTCTCCTCAGCCCTTCATTATCACGCATGTTGGTGTGCTGTTCCATGTGGGCTTTGTTGCTTCTGGGCTAGATGGCCGCTTGTTTACGTTCAAGCTTTTAAGTCCCCAGATGCTATCTCTCTCAATAGCCGGGCACCATCAGCCTTCTTCACCACACTTACTTATGCACACATTCATCTTCAGCGTTTATGTGGGGAAGGTGATCACATAATGATTCTTTTTGTTCTTTGGTGTCTGCTACCTGATCCTTTGAACACCTCGTGTTCACTTAGACTTGTGTGCTTCTTCTCTTTGGGCTTTGTTGCTTCTCAGCTAGATGGCTGCTTGTTTGCCTTCAAGCCTTTAAGACCCCAGACTCTCTATCTTTTTGATAGCTGGGCACTATCTTCACCATGTTTGCTTATGCACACATCTGTCTTTAGCGATCATGTCAGGAAGGTGGGTATCATGGAATGACCGTTTAGCTGAGCAAGGTGCTATTGTATTGAGGGAGTGGGCACGAGGAAGCCCAATGTCCACCTGCTACCCTACTACTGAACCTACAAATATATGCACCTAGGTCTATTTCCCCCATAATCATAAATATATTTACATATGGACCTGTCTGTATTTAGGCTTCTATGTATGCCCTTTGCCTCCTACTCCTTTCCTCTATTTCCTTATGCCTTCCTCCCATCCCACTACCATGTTCAGCCTTCATTCTGGTTTCAGTAATTCCTCTCAGTTACCTTGCCCTTGGTCACTCCCTACCAGTCCTCCCCTCCCCTCCCTCCTCTGGTTTTGAACCACTCGCTGTTCCCTTGTCCCTGGGTTGGCCAACACCTCCTCCCTTCCCCTACCTCCCACGCTCTCATGTCCCTCTGGGATCGTTGGTCCTGTTATTTTCTTCTCACATTGTCCAGCCTATCTTATCTCGGTGGACCTGCAGATAGAGTAATATGTGCATACAAATGCAGATGACTTTGACAGCACCAAAGTGGCACATAAGAACATGGCATCGACAGCAGCAACACCGACACGCTAACAAACAAAAAAGCCACTGACATACAAAATTTAAAAGAAGAGAAAAAAAATTAAAAAAAGAAAAAGCAAAAAAAACCCAAACTCCAAACAACCTGTTAGTAGTTTGAGGTCTGTTTGTTGGCCTTTAGGAGTGTTTTCCGGATGAGTCTCATGGGGTGCCACATCTTGGCCCCGAAGTCCATCCTTTATACTCCCTCAGGACCTCCTTGCTCTGCTTCCCCTGCCACTCCATTGCACACCCCCAGTGTTTGCCTCAGTGTGGTGGGGTCAACTCAGTCTCACATCCCCCACTGTGTCTTCGGTGCTGTCCTGTGTAGGGCCATGGGTCGGTGCAGGATGTCACATCTCGCCATGGGGCTGGCTCTATGGTCCTCTCTGTACAATGGGCCCTTTGAGCCGGGCTATCGGCCTCTGAGCTTGGTGGGCCCAGGTGTACTCCATTACGTCCTTCCTCCTTCCTTTGCGTCAGCTTCCTTCTGGTTGTGGTGTGGTGGGTCAGTTCCTTTCCCACACCAGACGATCTATTTTCATTTTCTGTGATACTCCCTTTGATTGTGAGGGTAGGGCTAATTCTGGTTGGGGCCAGCGTATGGTCCAGTCTTTGTGTATTCCTTTGCATTTTACGTTGCCCTCCTGGTTTGGCATGTCTTGGTAAGGTCCGTATGCATTTTCCAGTACTGTGGGGACACAACCAATACTCTCCCCCGGGTGGGTCAGTGCTCTGTTCCCCACATGCCATCCACTCGGTTTCTCCCCACCCCGCTTCTACCTCCACCTGTCCCACTTCCCCTTCTTTATGCTGGGCTCTCATGTACCTCCCTAGGTGTGGCCTGCCCTTCCTCCAATTATCTATGCTTCCACCCTTTATTGCTAGATAGGTGTTTATTCTTCTATTCTTGGCATGCGGATTGTATTTCCCTCAGGGGTCTCATGTTATACCTGTCCTTTTGAGTTTGGCTTACCTCGCTTAACATAATTCCTTCCAGCTCTTCCCACGAAACAGTGTGTTTCATGTGATCGTCTGTGCTTTTCAGTGCTGCATGGGACTCCATTGTGTGTATGTGCCAGAGTTTACTAATCCACTCGTCTATCGATGGAAGCTTAGGCTGCTTCCAAGTCTTTGCGATTGTGAATTTTGCTGCAATAAACATTGGAGCGCATATGACTGGTCATGTTTTATTTGCTGCTTCCACCGGGTATATGTCCAGTAGAGGGATGGCTGGGTCGTAAGGTAGATCAATTTCCATTTTCTTTAAGTATCGCCAGATTGCTTTCCACAGTGGCTGTACAAATCTACACGAGCACCAGCAGTGGAGGAGGGTTCCCACTTCACCACAGCCCCTCCAACACTTGTTGCTCTCTGATTTGCTGATCTGGGCTAACCTCAAGGGTGTTAGGTGATATCTCATGGTTGTTTTGATTTGCATTTCTCTTATGGCTAAGGACCTGGAACACTTTCTCATATGCTTATTGGCCATATGGGTCTCCTCCCTAGTGAAAGTTCTTTTCAGTTCATTTGTCCACTTCCTTTGGGGGTTAACTGTTTTCCTCTTTTTGCAGGTCATGATGGTGTTGTAGATTTTAGTAATGAGTCCTTTATCCGATGTGTCATTACTAAAAATCCCCGCCCAGGATGTGGGTTGTCTTGTCACCCACTTGGTGAAGTCTTTCGAGGTGCACAGGTACTTTATTCTTATTACATCCCATTTGTCGATTTCCAGTTCACCTGTGTGTGTACCCTTCCCTGTTGCAGTGAGCCTATGAGCTCCCTGGGCCAGTGCTCTGAGGTTAGTCCCGATTCCCTCCTTGATGGTCCTGATGGTTTGGGGTTTAACTTCTAGGTCTGTGATCCACCTTGAGTTTATTCTTGTGCATGGGGTGAGGTAAACGTCTTGTTTCATCTTTCTACAAGTGGATATCTATTGTTTCCAGCACCACTTGTTAAAAAGGGCATCTGCTTCCCACTTGATGGTTTTGGGACCCTTGTCAAAGATCAGTTATCTATATGCTGATGCTTTTACTCTTGGGCTTTCTATTCTTTTCCACTGGTCTGAGTGTCTGTCGTTGTGCCAGTACCATGCTGTTTTGACCACTGTTGCTGTGTAATACGCACTAAAATTGGGTAAGGCGAGAGTCCTCCAATTGTGTCCTTCTTGAGGAGTTCTCTGCTAATTCTGGATTTCTTCCCTCTCCATATGAAATTGGTGGTCAGTTTTTCCAATTCTTTGAAGAAAGTTGATGGTATTTTAATTGGTATAGCACTGAACTTGTAAAGTGCTTTAAGTAGGACTGTCATCTTTCCTATGTTGAGCTTTCCAATCCACAAGCAGGGGATGTTCTTTTATTTGTGGAGGTCACTTTTGGTTTCCTGTAGTAGGGTTTTATAGTTTTCCTTGTATAGGTCTTTAGTATTTTTTGTTAAATATATTCCTAGGTGTTTCAGTTTGTTCTTAGCTTCTGTGAAGGGTACTTCCTCCTTAATCCCCTCTCCCATGAGGCCTTTTACATTTTAAAGAATTTCAAATACCTCTTACCTTATTTGTTACTAATGAGGGTGGGTGGGTTTTGAGATTTTCTGCATTTGGTTGTTGAGTTGAAAATATAATGTTTTATAAATCAGTGGATGAAAGGATTCTGTTTTAAACTTTGAAAAGTAATTCAACTAATCTGAAGAATACTTAGATTAAATTATTGTTGATTTGTATATTTTTACCATTTTTAAAACTAAAGATAAATTATTGGATGTACATTTTGATAGGAAATCAGACAGAAACTTTATATAATTTTTGTTGTATTTGAATGTGTTTTGAATATATGTTGTCAAAATTCTCCCAAGACAATATTTGTTGAAAAGTATTATTATTCTAGTCATTGTATAATTTCACTTTTAATTATATTAAACAAAATATAAAAAACTAGAATATTTGTTATTAGGGAGAGACAATTCTGACAATATTTGAAGAATGAACTAATGTAAACACCAGCATTACAGACTCAGAGCCTCAGGGATAGATTGGCCCTCAGAGATCTTCTACTGAAGTAGCCCCTTCCCTGGCCTCCCTGCTACAGGGTCACCCAGCCTCGGCTCCAAGGCCTTCAGTGATAGTGCTGATGGGGAAATCAGGCATTTCCCAGCTTGTCTGCATATTAGAATAACAAGCACTAAAAATTACTGATGTCTGGGTCCCATCTCCGCATATTATATAGTAATTGGTCTGGAATGTTACTTTGAGTTTTTTTAAAAGCTCTTTAGGTGATTCTAATGGGCACATAGTTTGGAGGACCAGCAGCAAATCACGTGGCAAAATACTTAGGTCTTTCTTCACATGAGAGAATCAACACAGAGGAAACCTGACCAATGCCATAAAGAGTCTAGAGGCATTGAGACGTAACTTCAGAGGTTTTACTATGGACCACACAGACAGTGTTTGTGTCATGTACAGGGAACATTCCCATTTAAATTCAAGAACAATTTAAGAAGATACCACATTGGCAGAGAGTCCACGATGATGCTAATAGTGTAAAAGGTTTGAGTGGCTGTCTCTTCAGCTATGATTTCTGCACCCCCCGCACCCCTCCCCACCAAGAGATTAGAAGGAAAAGGGTAAAAGTTGCAAAGGTTTAGAACTTTTTTCTACTAAAATAATATGACATACAAAAAACATTCAAATAGTAGAAAAATTCCCCACATGCCTTTCACCTCACTTCCTCAAATGTTATTAACATCAGGAATCAACACACATAATTCTGTTAAGTAAAGTGCAGATTGTATTTAAATTTTACTGTGCATCTCACTAATATACTTTTCCTGGGCTTAGATCCAATCCAAATAACACACTGCATGCCAGAGTATTTTAATTATAATTTGGGGTTGGGGGAAAGTGCCTCAACCTTTCTTGGTCTTTCTTGACATTTTGAAGCACACAGGCCAGTTGGTTTTTTGGCTTTCTGAATGAATATAGTGATTACCACAAAGCTGGTCCTAGAAGGCAGAGGTTAAAGATGCCCCAAATGTCTATCTTTTCTAAACAACTGTCCCATGTCATCATCGCTAACCTCAATTACGACTCCCCTCAATACTCTCCCTCCTGCCTTTGGGGTCCATAATTCTCCAAAGCACCAAGCTCCCAACACGTCAAGGAAATGGGTCACATGATTGGAGAGGCTGGCAAGTTCCAAATCTAAGGGTTTGGTTTTCCGCTTCTCCGAATTCATGTTGCAGGAGCTGCTGAACCCAAATCACCAACAAGTTAGACAACAGCTTGCCAGCTTACAAGGCTATTAAAGCTGGTAAATCAGCCAATAGGCTGCTGGGTCAAGAACCAGAGATCAGATGATGGATGACAAGTGGGATGCAGAATGCAGAGCAAGAAGGGGAACTTTGTCAGGGGATTGGTCTACGTGGGAGCTTCAAAAAAGTTCAGAGAAAAACAGACTGTGTATTTTAGCCACAGAAACTCCTCTAAAGCAGACGGTGAAAGTGTGTGGCTTGAACAAAGATGGTAAAGGTGATAACTTGAGTCACATCTAGTAAGAGAATAAATAAAGATATATCTTGATTCACTAATTCTAGATCATTAATATAATAGGCAACTCATTCCCATGTGGGCCCAGACACAAAGAGGCTGGGATTCATAACACACCACAAAATGGAGGATAATTAAGAGCAGATTGCAAAGCAGTGGATAATTATATCAGACCACACACACTGGAGGATGACTATATCATTACAGATTTGTCAAACCATTGAAATTCATGGTCCAGTCAAATTGACACATGATCTTAGTCATCACAAATTCTACGCACTTTATTTGCTTTAGCAGTAAGCTACCTGATACCTTAGTGGTCTATGAGCACCTTATTTGCATAATGCTACCTAATCACTACGTGGAAGAGACAAGACTATACCGGTAACAGCTATACTAGGAAATCCACTGCACTGCATCTTCAACTTGAGCTTGTCTAGCCCAGTGCTTCAAAATTTGGTTCAAAGACTAGTCTGTGTGTTTTACAAAATATTGGTCCTCAAAGAATTGACAAGGATTCTTCATCAGACCTAGTTTGAGCAGCTCTAGTCTAGACCAGGAACTTTTTGAGACTAAGTATTGCCTTGTCTACCTCTGTGTACCCCTTACACCTAAACTGTCCTTGGCAAAAATAGATGTGCAATAAATAATTTTTATCCCCCGCTTTTGTTTGCACTTCTCCAACTTTCTACAGGGTTATATGTATGTTATTCATTTTTGTGAATCTTTCCTCAGTAAGTATAGATCACAAATTAGGCCTTAATGCAGGCAGCATCAATAAATTAAAAAACATTGAGATGCTATAATCTGTTCTGTTCAGATCACAATACTGTGAAATTAGAAATCAACCATAGGACAGTCAATGCCCCAAATTCAAACACATGGGAATTGAACACTATTTAAAATCACCTGGGAATTGAAGAAATAACACAAAAGATGTTATGAAACAAGTGAGAACAAAAAATACAACATACCAAATCTTTGAGACATGGAAAAAGCAGTACTCAGAGGCAGTTTATAGTAATAACTGTACATGAAAAAGACAGAAAGTATTAAATGTAACACCTTAACACAGCAACAGTTGTAAAAAAGACATGCCAAGTTAACCCTTAGATACTAGAAGAAAATAAATAATAAAGATTGGTGCAGAAATAAATGAATCAGAAAATAAAAGGACTATAGCAAAAAACAAGAAGCCGGTTCTTTGAATAGATTAACAAAAATTATAAACCACTGGTAAACCTAATAAATTAAAAGAATGGGAAAACATTTTTTAATGAAATTGGGGACATAACAGAGCCAAATGAGATCTTTAAAAATCATACAATCTTATGAAAATTATATTCCAACAAATTCAAAAACCTAGAAGAAATGGATAAATTTCTAGGAATGCGCTGTTCATCTAAATTACCACAGACTGATACAGAAAATCTCAACCAGCTCATACACCAGAGGAAATAGCCATGAAGAGCAATGGATTACAACTGGGAACACAGAAATACAACCAAGTACCTAAAGACATCGGATCTTTGAGAAAGGACCCGGATGCCTTAGGTGCTTGAAGAGATAGTGTTTTCAGTAAATGATGCTGGAAAAATTGGATCTTTACCTACAAAAGATGAAGCAGGACCCATACCTCCCACCCTGTACAAAAACGAACTCAAAGGGCATCAGACACCTAAAACTATATCCAAACACCATGAAGACCATCAATGAAAAAATAGGGACAAATGTGAGGGGTCTAAGACATAGATACACTATCAAACAAAGTGAACAATATTCACACTATAGAAGCTAAAGGACAGAGACCTTGTCAAAATTTAACATTTAAATACATCAAAAGACTTCATTAAAAATCATTAAAAGAAATCCACCGATAGGGAAAAAAATTCAGTAATCAGCATTCTCAACCTGTGGGTTGCGACCCCTTTGGTGGTTGAACACCCTTTCACAGGGGTCGCCTAAGACCATTGGAAAATACACATTTCCGATGGTCTAAGGAACCGAGACACCACTCTTCTGTCTCCAGGTGAGTCCGCCCCCATGCAGATACGTCCACATGCGAGTACTCGGCGTGAAGACTGTTACCCATGCTACACCACGCTTCAAGACAAAATTTCATTGATTTGTCATTAGAAATAAATATTTCACAATCTATAATTACATATAGTTTTTGTGATTCATCACTATGCTTAATTATGTTCAATTTGTAACAATGAAAATACATCCTGCAGATTCGACAAAATAATTTATAAATTATCACGGTTCATGAGGGAGGGGGAAGCAGGGAGGGAGGGGAAAAAATGAGGAGCTGATGCCAGGGGCTTAAGTAGAGAGCAAATGTTTTGAAAATGATGAAGGCAATGAATGTACAAATGTGCTTTACACAATTGATGTATGTATGGATTGTGATGAGAGTTGTATGAGTCCCTAATAAAATGATTTTTTTAATTAGGGAAAAAAAGAAAGAAAATACATCCTGCATATCATATATTTACATGATGATGCATAACAGTAGCAAAATGACAGTGATGAAGTAGCAACGAAAATAATTTTATGGTTGTGGGTCACCACCACATGAGGAACTGTATGAAAGGTGCCGTGGCATGAGGAAGACTGAGAACCACTGTATTACATCAAGGACTAATGTCAAAAAACTAGAAAACGACAACACTTTAATAATAAAAATGCAAATAACTCAATTAAAAAAGGTACACGTGGCATGGATAGACGATTTACTAAAGATGACATCCAGGCAGCCAACAACCATCAGAAGAAATGCATTCATCAGCAGGAAATTAAAACGGGATACCACTTCACACCTATTATCTTAGCAAAATTGAAAAAGAATCATAAATGCTGGAGAGGATGTGTTATGCTTAACCATTAGTCAGTTTTACAAAGATATTTAATGACACCGTTATTATAAGGATAAACAAAGAAAAATAAATGTGATTTTCACACCTAAGGATAAGAATTTGAAGACTACGAGGAGACCAGGGATAGGACTGGGGCAGTGGCGAGGTGAGGAACAGGAAATTAAGGAGGGAGGGTGGAAGGGAGAACGGAAGGGAAATAAAAAAGAGGAGAACCACATTTTTTGGGGTGGATGGAGGGTTGCTAATGGGTTATTACTAATTTGATTTTAATTGATGAGTTGAACTATGTAACTACACAGAATATGTTTTTCTTTAAAAAACCACATAGGTAAATAAATTTTAAAAGTTAAAATTGAAGAGACAGAGCTCACAGTCTAAACCACCCCCCCAGATTCCTTAACACCCACCCACCCCCAGATTCCTTACCCCTCTGATCTAAACACTGATCTGAGTGGAGAAAAAACCCCCACAAAGGAAACGTAAAATTGAAGTGAAGTTGCATTCTTTAGTGGCATGCAAGTTCATATCAAACATAAAAAACCCTGACAACAAGGCTGGCCCTACTATGAGACATGATGCCCCTCAGTGACTAAGGGCGATACAGGGGACAGCACCGGAGTCACAGTGTGGGAATTGCACCTGACCTGATCCCACCACACCGAGGCAAAGCACTGGGGGAGTGCAGCGGAACAGCAAGGGAATGGAGTGGCAAGGTCCCCAGGGAATGCTGAAAGTGGACTTTGGGGCCAGGGTGGGTGCCCCAACAGACTGGACTGGAAAATGCTCCTAAGGGCCAGCAAACGATCCTTGAACGAACTACAAGCTTTTCTCTTGTGAAAAAAAAAAAAAAAAAACCCTGACAAAATAAGTATAAAATTATAAACCATACAAAAACATCAGAGAAATCCAGAAGATAAACACTGATTTCAGATACAGCTAATTCACTGAAAGAGCAAAGGAATAGGAAGGTCCGATTTCCTAAAAAGAAAATGGTGAAGATATGACATTTCCAGATCAACATAAAGAAAAAATTTAAGACCAGATCAACCTTAAAAGAAATATTAAGGAGAATTTCTTGGACAGAGAATAAATAATGGCAGACAACAAGCTGAGATTAACATGCTTAGCAACACTGCCCAGGAGCCAAATTAAATCTAGAGAAATCCTAAGTAAAATGAACCTACCAGTATGAAAATAGGGAGCCAAAATGATCCCTGTGAAACAAAGACAGTTGCGAAGTAGACGGAATAGTGTGGCTGCAGAGTTTTTCAATGGAGAGAAAGTCAAGTCGATTTCAAGATAGGACTGTTTTAAACTTGGGACGAAACTAAAGCGCGGGATACCTACCCTCAAAGAAAATGAATAAACCACATCATAAAGATCTAGTAAGCACTACAGCAACAGCAATGAAGAAAATGACAAGAAAACGCAAACAAAAGGAACTCAGCGCAGATTCAGTGAAATAGCAAAACCAGTAGCACCTCAAAAAACAGGTAGCAATGTTAAAGAATGATGCTGAATCTGTGAAGCACCTCCTAGCATGGCGAACTTGGGTACATTACTCTGGAGGGCATTCCTCTGGAGGCCCCTCTTCCTGCTTCCGCGATGGCTCACTTTTATACCCAGTGGACATAACATTGACCAAGACCCCAGTGAGAGTCTTCTACACTTTATTTACAACCTCACCTCACCACGCTGATGCTCATCTGCCACCAGCTCCTTTAGAGTAAGAAAAAAAAAAGATAAACACAAAACTGATGGCAGAGCTGCCAAATACTTGAGCCCTGGTCTGTCTGCATTTTGGGGCACATTGCACCTGTTTCAGTGACGTGAAGGGGAAATTAAGTAGCACCAGTGAATAACTGGGCTGCAAGAAGGGCAGGGTGCATCTATGATGACACTTCTGGACTTGGTTTTGTAGCTAAAGTGGTTTTGAAATTGATCTGGAGGTGATAAAAATCCTGATCATCGGGCAATGAATGTACAAATGTGCTTTACACAATTGTTGCATGTATGGATTGTGATAAGTTGTGTGAGCCCCTAATAAAATGATTTTTAAAACATCTTGATCATAGAATATTTTAGGATTTGCTGAACAAACTATACACTCCTTATGGTATGGTGTGTGCTTGTGAGAAAAGTTAGTCTCAGCAACCCCTGGCCACCGTGGGAACCGTTGCTTCCTGCATGCAGAGACTCCAGTAGTGCCTGGTTAAAGTTCTCGGCTAACGAGATAGTTTGCACCCATAAGCCTCTCAACCCTGGCAGATTAAACTTTGAGCTGCACTTTGAAACCATAGCTGTCCGGACAGCTATTAACGCGTCACCAGTGAGTTCCGAGTCCCTCCAGCGAGGGCTGTCGCGCACATTCCGACACCAGGACGTCGCTCGGAGCGCAATCCGGCATTCCGCGGAAAGAATGTAAACGTATTACTTCTTCGGTGAGAGCGATTCCCTGCCTCTTAACCGGGGCCAACCCCTGGACTGGATCCCCTTGGCGGCCGGGGGAACCGGACCCCGCCTCATTCATAAAGGAGACCGGGGAGGCGAGGGCAGCGGGCGCCGCAGCCCGACCTCTCGGACGCCCGAGGCCAACGTGGCTGCTCCCCGAAACCTGTGTGGGGGCTGCGGGGACGAGCTGAGCCCCGGGCGCCGCTGCACCAGAGCTCGCGGAGCAGTGGCCGTTCAGCAAGTTAAAAGGACTTTTTTCTATCTGGGACCCACAGCGCTCCCCTGCAGCTGGCTGCCGCCCCCGGTCCCGGCTTCCCCAGGCTGCGTGCAGGGTGGCGGTGCCCGGGGCGGTGGGGGCTCCGGTGCCTTGTGCTGGACGCCCCCCTCCAGCCTCCCGGGAAATGTCGCAATAGAAGTTACTTTACTGGTTGCTGCTGGCACGAGACGACATTCTTAGGCCTGGGCCCCCAGGAGGTGACTCGGAGCAAGGCCAATTGCGCGCCCCACCCGTGAGCTTCCTAAACCTGCAGGGAGAAGCGGGCGGTCCCCGGGCAAAGCTCCGCCTCCTCATGTGATCCCCAGCCGAAATCTTGAAAACTCTCGGCCCCTTTTTCCATCAGGCTTGTGGGTGCGATCGTTTCCGCAGCCCACCGGGCCAGACCGTGGCCGTGGCCATGGCGGAGGGCCCCGCTGACCGCTGGCGATGGCGCTTCGTCGGGTGGACCCTGCTGCTGCTGCCGTGCGTGCTGCGACCTGCAGGTAGGGGCCGCGGGGCCGCGGGGCAGCCGGCGGAGCGGCCGCCGATGAATGAGGGTGTGGCTGGGCTCCGGGCCTGGTCACGCTGACCGCTATTTTGGGTCGATTCCACAGGTTTTAGTGAAGAAACCCGTCTGTACAGAACTTGAAACTCTGTCTCTTCGGTTTGCATTCTCTGGGCGCCTCTCCTGCACCGCTTTAGGGAAGTGGTTCTCACCCCTCCTAAAGCCGCGGCCCTTTCACAGGGGTCACCAGATTCATAACAGCGCCCCGATGCTTGTCCTATCCTACAAGGGCTCCTTGAGTCCAGTGACAAGTGGATGCTTCCTCTGTGGAAAGGAGGCTTGGAGGGAGCAAAACCGGATTAAGCCAGGCTGTGTGACAGGAAGACCCGTGGCTCCATTAAATTACTTTCCACTGTGGGAACCAACTGCCTGAGCCTGCTTTCACCATGCCTCAGTCTGATCTGCCCTCGGGCCTGGGGACTCACCCAGGCTATAGGTTCCCTGGTCTCCTATCCCACTCGACTGGTTCTGGAAGCTTTAGGCCCACTTTGGCTCACTTCACCCGATGCCTCTCTCTTTCTCCCTTCTCACCCCACTGCCATTTTGAACTGCAGGGCCTCAGTCCACGTAGGAGCTGGGACCCCAGAACACTTACTTACAAACTTGGTGCTGCCTGGTATCAGCCTGGTGGCTGTGGCCTTGGAGGGGGCTGGTGGCCGGGGGTGCAGCAGCTGCCAGGAGGGAGTAGAGAGTGGGAGGTGTCATGGTCCAGCTGAGGCCACCTGGAGACCCTCCTCAGGAAGGGGACATTTGGCAGTCATTACCGTGCCCTCCGCCTTCCCGCCTTGTTCATGTGCAAAGTGGTCAGACAGCTATTTGTTGTAAATTTGAAGTGTTGAATTATGAGAGTTGCTAAGTGAGTCAGTTGTATATGAAAAACCTTTGAATTGTATTCTTACAATGGATGAGTTGCGTGTTATGTAAATTACATCTTGAGCAATCTGGTTTTTTTTTCTATAGGGTAGGATATTTATTTCAATAAAATTTGTCAAGCGTCTGCAATACCAAATAAAAGCACAGAAGGTGCAAAACTTTAATTTTGTTCAGAGTTCAGTCGTTTAACCACTTAAATGGACATTAATTAATTTATTAACACGAAGTGAAGACATATCATTTAAAGCAATATAAAAACATCAAAACAAAATATATTGTCTAAGAGAAAATCCAAAAAGCATTTTTAAAAATCATTACCCACTGCTATCTTGACGAATTTTAATGAAAATTTCTGAGGATGATTATTATTTATGTGAATAAAGCACCCTTGGGATTTTATTTATAATTTCAAACAACAATTTAATTAACGGTTATTTCTCATTTGAAATATTGTACACAATTCTGGTTTTTAAGCAACTGCTGCATTGTGTTTTCTTGTAGGAAAGAGAGTTTAGCTTTCAACATGAGAAAGCGGTTCCATCTGGGTCTCATCACTGAGCAGTACTGGGGACAGGTTTCTGCCAGCTTCTCCAACTAGGAGCAGAGCTTGAATAAACCCACAGTATGAGGCTCGGAAAAGGTCGATTTTCTAGGATGTTGACTGGTGTCCGCCAAGGGTAGAGGGTGACGTTCCAACGAGGAGGTCAGCCTAGGGGTCGGGTCTTATGGTGATGTGTGTCCACTAGTTCCCCCAGTCAATGATGATGGGGCTGCTAGTCAGCGCCTTGTTCTGTAGATCATCTGTCGCCTCGCCTGCTGTGTCCCAACGCATTCTCCGATGGCTGCCTTGGGCGCAGCGGGACCGCTCATCCAGCATTCTGCAGAAACACTTCCTTGTGATCTTTGCCCACAAACTTGAAGACAAAACCTGGTAGCGTTTTGCGAGGTGGTCCCGAGTTGTCTACTGCTTTATTGAATCATCGGAAACAGCCGTCACAGATCAGGTAGTACTTGGAGACCTTGTCCATCTCGGAGGTGGATGTGGCAAAGCAGCTCTCCACCAGGCTCTGCAGCCCACTCAGGTGCACCAGGGGCTCGATGCCAAAGTAGAGGGCATCTGGCAGCTTGAGCGTGGGCAAGGCTTCTCGGTAGGGCTCCTCAAACTCCTTGTCCTTGAAGATCTCCAGGATGAAGGGGAAGACAACCCGGTTGTGGCTCGGGATCTCCAGCGGGGGGTTCTGAAGGTTGAGGACACCTTCGGAGATGGTGGATAGGCGCGGGAACTCGCACATCACGGGGATCAGCAGCTTGCTCGTCCGCACGATGACGTGTCCGCGGCTTCCTGGGGTCTGCTTGGGGAGGCCTGTCACATGATTGCTAGCCACGATCTTGTGGTTCACCACATCAACCACCGTGCCACAGGTCTGGAGGGAGAAGAGGATGTGACATGAGTGCCATTGGATATCCCTTGGCAGGAAGAATTCATCAGGAAGAGCTCCAGGCCCCCAATCAGGTCCCGGGGGATGTTCACTCCAATGGTGTGGGACTTGAACGAAACAGGGACTTGGCAAGTGTGATTGTTCTCAGACAGCACCAATCCTCGGGGACATTCGCACTGGTCACCCTTCTTGGTTCAAAGGCAGGAATGGCTGCAGCCGCCATTGTTGTTGTGGCATCCCTCAATGTCACAAGTTTTTCCTTACTTCTTAGCACTTGGCCAAGTCCACACTCACAGCGATAGGAGTTTTTGAGGTTTACACAGATCTCACTGCAGCCATCATTGTTTAGCTCACATTCATTTTCATCAAAGCATGTCTGCTTGTCAGGACCCAGCCTGCTCCCAGGAGCGCACGTGTAGTCCCTGGCATCCGGGCAGTTCCCATGACAGTCCTCGTCACAGATGTCATAGAAGTGACCACCGTAGACATGGAAGCAGGCACTGGTATTAGTCAGACGATACACATAGTAGCCTCCCAGGCACACCTTGACCTCCACCGTGGTGTTCCAGAGGCAGCAGTTGCCACCAAAGCTCACACAGGCTTGCCGTTGCACAATGCCATCGCCTCCAACGGGTGGCTGCCATTGAGCCAGATAGGTGTGTGGGTTCCACGGTGATTTTCTGGAATGCAGAAGGTGGGCATGGCATCTCCTGCCATGCTCATAAAGTGGTACCACTCCCCATCCACGTGGTTTTCACATAGAGGGGGATCCTGGGACTCATCCAGCTGGTGATCAGTGTTCCTCCATGGTTCGTTCCGACTGATGTATGCTGAGCACAGTTCTAGGGCTCAGCCCCGCTTAGTGGTCCTCATGGGGAGAGCCTCGGAGGAAGAGCAGGAGAGCCCCCACTTTATCGCCAACCAAGGGTTTTATATATATATATATATATATATATATATATATATATATATATAAAGGATATATTAAGGATATCCAGGTTTTGTTTTTGTTAAGGATAAATACATGCAAGAAGACAGGCACTTTCTATGGACTGCCGTCCACAAGTCAGGATTTCTGCCCCCAAGGCCCAACTCTCTCTTCCCCTAAATCCCAGGCTCCAAATAGCTAGCTATTTTCAGTTACATGGTAGAGTTTGAGAATGTGTTTTGTTTAAGGATCTTTGATAACTGAGTTCTCTTATTGCTGTAGGCTCCCTGAAAGTGAAGATGGCAGGGCGGACTCAGATCGAATCCCTGGATGCCAATGCCACCCTCTTCTGCCACATCACAGATGGCACAAAACTGGATGTCCGAATTATGGGTATTAGGTGGTTTCTGAAAAGGCCAGGGTCTTCCCAGGAGGTGAAGCTGTTTGAGTATTTTGGAAACAACAATAAGAGTACCCGACCTGGAGCCATGGTCCCTCTAAGGAGACTGAAGACAGGGGACGCCTCACTGCAGCTGCCCGGGCTGCGGCTGGAGGACACAGGAGAGTACCGCTGTGAGGTGATAGTCCCTCCTGAGAAGGCACAGGAACAGGTCTTTCTGGAGGTTGTAGGTAAGCTCCTGAGGACATACATGGCTCCTGTGGTTCATGGCACTGCACATTGAAATGCAGATGTGGCTGGGTCACACAGAATGGAAGTTTAGACCATGGGCCCAGGAGTAAGAAGGACTTGAGTTTGAGTCCAGGGTTTTCATGGACAATGACGAGGAAGTGATGGATCATTCTGAACCTCAAATCGTTCCCCTTTAAACAAGAGAGAAAAGCCCCAGTGGTCTAGTGCTCAGTTGCTAACTGAAAGGCTGGCAGCTCAAACCCACCAACCCCTCTGCGGGAGGAAGATAGGGCAGTTGGATTCTTTCAAGATGTACAGTCTTGGAATCCCCCTGGGGAGCAATTCTACCTGCCCTGTAGGGCCACTGAGTCAGAACTGACTCAAAGGGGTAAGAGTGTTTTGGCTGTTTAAGAGGATCATAGAGAAGATTCTATTACATGTTTAGGTAAAGGGCTTAGTATTTTTCATGTGCTCCAAGATTGGCGGCTCAGTGGGGGTGGAGGACTCCCAGCCAATGCACCCCCATGTGCACCACCACCATGTGCTTCTAAGGTGATATGATGCAAAACAGGTTTCAGTGTAGCTTCCCTATTAGGATGGACTAGGAAGAAAGGCCTTGAATTCTGAAAAGCAGCCCATGGAAACCCTGTGGACGGCAGCAGTCCGATCTGCAACTGACCATGGGGATGGTGCTGAAGCAGGAAGTGGTTAGTTCTGCTGTGCACGGGCTGGCCATAAGTCAGTGACAGCCAACAGCAACAGTAGTAAGAGAAACATGTTGTTGTGAGCAATCGAGTGGATTCCAACTCCTACCCATCAAATATGGCCAAGAAAACCGGCCCCCTCGGGTTTCCTAGGCTGTCAGGCTTACAGCAGCAGCAGACCACTAGACCTTTTCTTCCCCAGAGAAGCTGCTGGGTTCAAACTGCCGACCTTTTGGTTAACAGCTGAGCTTTTAATTGCATTTACCAACAGTCTCCTTAAAGAGAATCATTTAAAAAAAGAACAAACGGAAAACAGGAACAAAACTCCTAGAAGATGGAGTGGGATGAGGCTTTCTACTCCCATAAGGCGTTTCCAAGATGACAATAGTCGTTATTATGCCTGCTGTAATTCATCGACTCTGTGCACAGCAACCTGGGACAGGAGGGAGCTGCTGGGCTCTCGCGCCGCAGATCTCACTCGAAGTCCAGTGTTGCTACCTCCAAACGGGGTGGTTGGGCCACCCCTTTCCCATACGTGGACTTGCAGCTTCCTACATGAAAATGGGTGAAAAAAATCATACCTGCCCCCAAACACTTTGAGGATTACATAGGGCAATTATTAAATTGTCCAGCTCAATGTTGCTTATAAGGTAGGTATTACATAAGAGAATTATAAATTTTCCAGCTCAGTGCTCCTTATAAAGAGGTATGAGAGGGCTTTAAAAAGTTCATGGAAACATGGAATTAAAATATAATGGAGTTTTTCCATGCACTTTTTGAAGTCCTCTCATATAACATTTTCCCAAACACTTTTAAAAAATTACACTTCACTGTACTATAAAATAGCATGAAAATGTGTGAATGAGCTTGAAAGGCAAATAGTATCTGATGAGGCCTCCAAAAGTGTAGGTAAGACTTTGGATAGTTTTGTACTTATGAATTTTGGGGGAGTAGGCATATTAATTAGGGCTTATTGCCTCTGATACTGATAAGAACCCTAAAATAACTGGCTTTAAAAAATTATTAGGTTTTTAAAGAATAGTTTGACGTTTACAGAGAAATCGAACAAACAGAAAGTTTCCCTGCTTGAAGGGATGTGCCCCCCGAAAGCTCGTGCCTTTATTTACATATATGACAAGCCTCTTCCCCAAAGGAGGCTTCTCCTCAGCGGGGCTCATTGAAGGGAAAGGGAGGAGACTCATCAGCTCCTGTCATATAATTGTTCTACAGTCACCCCAACGAAGCGATCTGCCGTACAGACACTCCTACCAGGGTGCTCAGTAAGCCTTAATGGAAGGGACACAAATGTAGTGTCTCACCAAAAGTTTAATGAGCTTTTATGAAATGAATAAGTAAAATGCAAGCTTAGTTCCATCTAATATTTTATACCTATGGATGGAATGAACATTTCGATGGGCTCTCAGAATATGCAGTGTTGCAGATGACTATTAAAAACAGAGTAAAAATGTACATTTGTGATTTCCGCATTCGGCAGCTGGGCAGCTGCCTACCTCAGAGAGAACCCTGGTAACAAGTGCTACTTGAACAACTGGTTCACCAAGCTCAACCAAAAATAGGTATTGCCTCTGTTGAACTGGTGTGAACTGGCGGAATCCTACAACTGGTCTGGGGTCTTAAAGGCTTGTCATAAAACAGGCAGCCATTTAAATGAGGCATTAACAAAGTCCACATGGAAAGAAACACACCAGCCTGTGTGATTCAAGGATTGTAAATAATGAAATCCAAGACCAGAGGAGGTAGCGGTAGTAGAACTTAAATTCTTACCATCCAGTTTGCAGAATGCCATGGATGACAGTGAAAGCCCAAAATCTATTTGCAGGATCCCACTTGGATTAAGGTGGAATCCTACAACTGGTCTGGGGTCTTAAAGGCTTGTCATAAAACAGGCAGCCATTTAAATGAGGCATTAACAAAGTCCACATGGAAAGAAACACACTAGCCTGTGTGATTCAAGGATTGTAAATAATGAAATCCAAGACTAGAGGAGGTAGCGGTAGTAGAACTTAAATTCTTACCATCCAGTTTGCAGAATGCCATGGATGACAGTGAAAGCCCAAAATCTATTTGCAGGATCCCACTTGGATTAAGGTGGATCACCTTTGATTATTGATCAGGAATGTGCATAGACTTGCTAAGCAGACAGGGTGCATTCAATAGTGGATTAATGCAGATGTAGTTAGGTTAAAATTTAACCATATCATTTGTTCTCCCTTTTCACTCATTTAAAATTTGTTCTACTTTTCAGTATTTTTGCTTTCTTTTAAATTGAGAATTTTTTTCTGTTTTATTTTGTTAATGTTGTTAGTTTTTTTTTTTTGTTTTGGTGGCTATTTTTTGGGGGGTATTTTTGTATCTGAAATCTAGGATAGGTAAATCTATAGAAATAGTAGCCAAATTAATTATTTCTTAGGGTTATGGCAAGGGAGGTTGATGGGGAATGGGATACTGCATACAAAAAAAAGATAATGCGCTAATATTGTGGTGATGATTGTACAACTCTTTTTAATATTCTCAAATCATTGAGTTGTATATATGAATTATATGTCAATAGAACTGTTCTACAACTATATATATATGAAGAAAATTTCTATAAAACTTGATTATTACACGAATAAATCACCTTATTTGAAATACAGAAATAAAGTAGTTTTAAGAAAAAAGCCAGGCCTTGGAAGTTTGGTTATTTTTTACTTCCTTGTTGCCAATTCACATTGTGAATGTGATGGGGTGGTGCAGTGTGGTTAGTGGTGGTGCTGCCCAGGTGGTTGAGCAGGGTGAGTTGGTCATGTGGCCTTTTTAAAGTTTAACTTTTACTCATTTGCTGTTGAGTCTGCCTCTTCCAGTTTCTGTTTCTTGGTGTCAACATCCTCCTCCTCCTCATGTTCAGCTGCCTGTTTGCTGCCTTATCTTCCTCTCCATCTTCTCTTCACCATCACCTTCCTCCTCCTCTTCTTCATCCCCAACTTCTGTCTCTTTTCCTTCTACCCATCTATCTCATTGTCAGGCTCCTGCTCCCCATTTTCCTGGTTAGCGTTCCCTTGAGTGGCGCCTCTCTGCCATTCTCCATCCTCTCCACCACCTCCTCCTTTACGTCCTTGGTGTTGCTCCTCAGCATGGCGTTGATGATTCAGGGTCTTGCTTGTTCATATACATTTTAGGACCAGTTCATTGATATCCACAAAATAACGTCCTGAGATTTGTCTTGGGATCATGCTAGTTCTCTAGATCAAGTTGGGAACAATGGACATGTTCACAAGATGGAATCTTTTTTAATCCATAAACACTGAATATCTCCCTCTTTAGACCATTTAAACATTTCTCCTACAGATTCTGTACATAGTTGGTTAGATCTATAAATATGCATTTCATTTTGGGGACACTCATGTAAATGGTCTTGCATTTGGGGAACTAGATAGCTAAGTAAACACTTAGCACTTCACCAGTCTTCATGTGTCTAGTTCAGTGACATGAAATATGTTCATCATATCGCTCCGCCATCACCATGAACTGTTCCCGAGTGCAATTGACCTGTCCACTAGCTTTGTGTCTGGCAACCTTGCAATAATCATTAACTAGTTTGAGGAGTTTATTGTTGTTTTGCCAAATCTTTGAGACCTTCTACATTAAAAAATCATATTGTCTGTGAACAAATAGGTTTTCATTGATTTCGTGTGTTTTTTGTTTGGTTGTTTCTGTCTTGCTTCATTTCCACTAACTAGGACTTTCAGTGAAAGGTTGAATGTAGGAAGTAAGAGGGACATAGTAAGTTGTTGCTATTATTATTTTGAGTGATTGGTTATCGGTTAGATTGATTAAGAAAAAGAACAAGATTTGATTTTGCCTTTATTATTTTTTCTTGATCAATTTAGCTTTCTGATCGGTAACATTCTCCCCTTTAAACATTTTTTGCCCGGCAGGCCTGGTGGTGAGTCCCTCCATTTTCGTTTGTCTGAGAAAGTCTATCTTTCTCCTCCAGTTTCGAGAGGTCATTTTGCTGCATGCACAGTTCCAGCGTGGTGCTTTTCTCCCCGCCCTGCCCCGACACTTTAAATATTTCACTCCATTCTCTTCTTGCTTTCATGATTTCTGAAGAGAAAACCATTTCCCCCCTTTTTTCTTTACACATAAACATTTTTTCCCATTTAAGATTCGCTTTGTCTTGGATTAAAAAAAAATTTTTTATAACAACAATTTGAATATACTAGAACTTGCTACCTGCTGTTTGGTTGCCCCTGACGGATGGCTCAGCCTTGTGCACAGCAGAACACAGTGCTGCGCATGCTCCGTGGCAGACTGGATGATTGCGATAGAGCGTCTCCCCTGATTGTTTTCAGAAGTTGAGCCCTAGGCCTCTCTTTGTAGGCCTCCACGGTGCGATAGCGCTGCTGAAACTTGTTTAGCACACGCAGCGACATACACGCGTCCCCTGAGAAGGGCTGGTGGTCCCACACTTGAACCCCGCCCCATGGAAGCCATGGCTTCTGTTTCACTTCGTTTCTATTCTGTTCTGTTCCATTCTGTTCTAGTACGGCTACTGTCCCCATATGCCTACGTATAGATATTTCGGTATTTACCCTGCTTGATTTTCTCTGCTTCTGAATCTATGTTTTGGGAATCAATACTTTTGGATTATTCTCAGTCATTCAAATATTTCTTTTCCTTTTTTCTTTGTTCTGAGTTTCCTAATACATATGTGTGACATCTTCTGTAATTGTCCCACAATTCGTGAATATTTCCCCTGCCCCTCTTCCCCCATCACAGTGATTTTGTTTTTTCCTGTCTTTTCTGTTTAGGAGGCTTATATTGACACGCCTTCACTCTCGCTGATTCCTTCCTCCGCTGGTTCAGTCTACTGAGCCCAGCCAATGCATTCTTCAGTCTTGTTCCTGTGTTTTTTATTTTTAGCATTTTCCTTGTATTCTTTCTTAGAAAATCCATTCCTCTGATGACATTATCCATATGTTCTTATGCATTGGCCGCTTTTTCCTTTAGAGTCCTTGGCATATTAATTGTAGTGATTCTGATGACTACAGAAATTTCTGCTCTCTCTTGAGTCTTGTTCACAAGTTTGCGCTGGGCTCTTAGGCTGCGTTTGAGCATTCTGTACCAGTTTTGTTCAAGGGCAGACAGACTGTATCAGATCAAAGGAGCTGAGGTGCTCCAGGGCCTCTATTTTATTTCTATTTTAAAAACACTTATTTATTTTAAATGAATTAGTTACTTTTTAATAATTTTATTGGCATTGAATCCATATACCATGCAGTTCAATGGTTTGAATATATTAAAAAGCTTTGCAGTGATCACCACATTAAATTTTATAATATTTTCTTCATTTTTATACCCTTGTTATTAGCTCTCTATTTTGCCCACACCTCCCCTGCCATAACTCTAAGAAACTATTATTCTAGTTACTGTCTCTATAGATTTATCTCTCCTGTGTTTCATAAAGAAAATTATAGAAATCCCTCCGCCTCCAACAACAATAATAAACGGAAACACAGCAAAACCTCAATCCACAAGAAAGCAGAAAATGCTAAAAATGAGAACAAATTAAAAATGGGTCAAAAAGGAAAGTGATTACACGTTGGGCTGCGATCCACAAGGTCAGCAGCTTGAAACCACCAGCAGCTCCTCAGGAGAAAGATGAGGCTTTCTACTCCTGTAGAATCTTAGAAACCCACAGGGGCAGCACTGTATCCTATAGAGTCAGTATGAGTCAGCATTGACTTGATAGCAGTGATTTGGGTGGGTTTGGTTTTTTTTGCTTATATCTGTATTAATTCACTTTCTGATGCACCCTATTTAAGGGGAAGACTAATTATATCCCTGGACAATGGTCTGAGGGAATACAATGGAGACTTAGTCCCCTGGGGCCTTTGAACTTTCACAGACATCTATCACCTTCTGCAAACTGAAGAGCCTCATTTTTACAAAGAGAGCCTACAGCTTTTTGTCTTGTCTGACTGCACTCTCAGGGATGCACAGGTGTATAGATGTGGTAGGAGCTCATTACTGTAGGCACGGGGAAGGAGAAACAGGAGGGTGAGCGTTAGCTCTAACTCTGTGGGTCTTCTCCTCCTTGGCAGCGTCTCCAGCCTGCAGCTTGTGGCCAGAGACAGCGAAAGTGAGAATGAATGAAGAAATAACCCTCGTGTGTAAGGCAAATCGGTTCTACCCAGAATTCATTGCCATCGCATGGAGGCAGTGGACCAAGGAAGCCCCGGGGTCTGTAGAGATTTCTGAGGACATCAGCACAGCCCCCCTCAGCAAGAACAAGGACGGCACGTTTAGCACGACTAGCTCGTTGAAGCTGAAGTCCTCCCTGGAAGACAGTGGGAGCGTTTATCAGTGTGTGGTACTCCACAACTCCTCCACCCCGCTGAGATTCAACAGCACCCTGATTGTGAACAGTAAGCACGCTTCCGGACCTTTCCGCGAGTCTTTTCCTTAAGGGGCTGGAACATAAAACGCTGGTTTCCAGGTCACGTCAGGCTTTTGCTGGGAATAGTGGGAAGGACAGAAAACGTAGACTAGCGAGAACAGAGCTGGGGTCTGGCGACGTCCATCCTACAGTCTGGTCACGTGCTCTGGTGGATGGAGAGGAGCGGCTTTAATTCACACGAAGAAGCCTGGCTGCTTGTCCTTGCCGCTCCTGGCAGCTTCAGAGATGCCGATGGTCCATGCCACGTGAAGAGAGAAGCTTGCCAGCTGCTGGGGTCATGCCTTGGGAATCAGAACTGATCCGTGTTGCCTGGGGACAATGGGCTGTTAGGAACTAGCCCTGCCTGCAGTCCTTCCAGCCCACTGCAAATTGATGACTGGTAGAGGCTGAACCAGAACTCTTGACTTATAACTGTGTCCCATGGTGTGTGTGTGTGTGTGTGTGTGTGTGTGTGTGTGTGTGTGTGTGTGTGTGTGTGTGTGTTTGAGGGTGGGGATGGGGGAGGGGAGATTTAATAGTCAGGTGGACCTGCAGGTTCCCAGGGCCATTTCTACTGGATCACTAGCTTAAGACCAGACAAGTCTTTGTAGACCCCTCCTGTTGGTGGGTGGGATTTCATGGCAGCTCTAGTTATGCCTTTGGTCTAGGGTAGGAATGAACCGACTGGCCAAATGCATCTGCCTGAAATTAGAGGAATAAAGTAGCCAAGGACTGACTGGAGACCCTGGGAAATGTAGTGTGGACAGGCCTGACCAGGTGTGGATGGTCCTGGAGGGAGTGAGAGATCGCTCATGGCAGTTAGTGGTAGTGTATGTGTGGGGGGGTGTTTAGGGGTGCTAGGGGCTTTATGTGGGTGTGTGCATAAGGAGTATGACATTTGAATGTGGGTTTGTGTGTATGGTATGAAGTATATGCTTGGGTGGTATGTTTATAAGCACAAGAAGATGTGTGGCGTGCGTGTGCTCTATGATGTTGCATGTGGTGGTTGATTGCTGGTGTTAAACATACCATGAATCTGCAGAGGCATGTGGGTAAGAGTGGAGGGTTCTGAGAAATGTGGTTTCCCTGACGGGGACAGTGACACGTAGGCACAGAGATCCTCCCAGCAGCTTTGTGTCTCCTTGGCCCTTGACGGCAGGTTTGCCTTTAATGCTCTCTTCCTCTTTCTCTCTTCAGAATCTGAGAAGACTAACTTGAGGATTAATGCTGTTTATGTTGTAATTTTATGTTATTTGATTCAGGTAAGGAGCTCGGAGGTGAAGTTCAGTTCCCCAAGAACCGAACCCTTGGGGTTCAGGGATATGGCAGCAGGCATGAGGCTGTGGGAGTTCTCAGGACTGGTAGCAGGGTGTTGTAAATGTGGTGTGTGCTTGTGGTGGGTGGCGTTTTTCTTCATGTGGTGGTTTGTGACTTTGAGGAAATGTGGGTGGGCAAAACCACCTGGATTTAATATGCACCGAAGAATAACCCTAAGGCCCTGAATTGAACTGGACCTTACTTGCCTGCCAGTTTGCCCAGCTGTGCTGGCTTGCCTGTTGCTGGGATGCCAGAAGCGATGCCACCAGTATTTCAAATACCAGCAGGCTCACCATGGTGAATAGGTTTCAGCAGAGTTTCCAGACTGCAAAGAAGGTATAGGCTGTCCAATTCTGAGGAATTAGCTACAGAAAACCTTATGAACAGCACTGGGACCTTGTTAGATACCATGCTAGAACCCTGGGTTAGAAGCTACTCAAAATCCAACGAGATGGATTGACCCAGTGGCTGCAGCCCAGGGCTCCAGCATAGGACCGATTGTGAGGATGGACTGGGACGAGGCACTGTCTCGCTCTGTTGTGCACAGAGTCCTTATGAGTTGGAGCTGCCTAGACACCCAACCATAATAACCATTCAAAAGGAGCCCCGGTCCCAAGTAGAAGGAAAGTGTTTTGAGGATGATGATGATGGCAACAAATGTACAAATATGCTTGACATCATGGATGGACGGATGAATTGTGATAAGCTTTGGACGAGCTCCCAATAAAATGATTAAAAAAGGAAAAAAAGGAGCCCCTGGGCTAAGCATTGGGCTGTGAACCAGGAGCTTGGTGGTTCAAACCCACCAGCTGCTCTCTGGGAGAAAGGTGAGGTGACTGTTGCCAAAAAGGATTAAAGACTCAGAAACTCTAAACTCTTTTGTCCTACAGGGGGTTGCAGTGAGTCAGGATCACTTAGATGGAAATGGGATTGGGGTTTTGCTAGTTCAAACTGGGCCTTGGAACTATAAGAGGGCTGCCTTGTTCTCATTTACACATATAGAAACCATGGGCCAGAGAAAGGGAAGTGTTTAGTAACTCCGTGCTCCCAGTTAGGAGCGATCAAGCATCCAGAATGTTCCCTCTTCTGCATCAGCTTGGGATCTGTGGTGAATTCCTTCCCCCTGTCCCCACTACCACCCCCAATGCTCACCTCTCGTTAATGAACCAGCGGGATAAACCGGAGTTTATTGGTCTGAGCATGGATTTATCCCCATGGCCCAATAGGAGCTAACTTCAAGTTCACCATTTCAGAGGTACCAGCCACTCCTCCGGAGAGAGATGAGCCTTTCTACTCCTGTAAAGATTTACTTTCTTGAACACCCACAGGGGCAGGTCCACTCCATCTTATAGGGTCACTATGAGCCAGAATGGACTTGATGGCAGTGAGTTTTGTTTGGTGAGATGCCCCAAATACAGAGCCCTGATGATGGCAGACTGATAGCTCAGTCAGTGGGTCAAGCTCATCAGTCACTCCAGGGCAGAAAGCCACCTGCTCCCATAAGGAATTGCAGTCCCAGAAAACCCACAAGTCATCGTGTGTCACATTGCCTTGATGGTGCTGGGTTTGGGTTTTGGATTGGAAGGCCCAAATCATGGTAAACATTGGAATGCTAATCACAAGGTTCAAACTCACCAGCTGCTCTGAGAGAGACAGTCACGGTACCTGTTTCTATAAGTATTTACAGTCTTAGAAAGCCTCTATCGGGTCGAAATGAGTTGGAATAGACTCAGTGGCAGATTTTTTTTTAGTGGCACAAATAGCAAATAAAACAACTAGTTCTTTCAAGAACCAAGATAATTGTGTGTGTGTGTGTGTGTGTGTGTGTGTGTTGGTTAAAATGGTTGTAGATAATAAACTCTCCCTCAGTCATAGGCCTGCCCCGGGTGGACCTGTGCAATTGCTTGTACATCTCTTGGTCAGTGCGTGGAGACATACGAAACCCTCAGTTAATTGGGTGGGGTGGGGGGAAGAGGGGAGCGGCACTTTTTCTCACGGTTGGCCCAGAAAACTGGATAAAAGGTGATTTCAAAATGTTTCTTGTAGTGTTTGTGGTTGTTCTCATGTTTCTTGCCTTCCTTCTCTTTCTCACATTCAGCTGCTGTTGTGACAGACAAACATCCAGAATAACCATTCTTCATCATGAATGTGGCACCTACCGTGGGGCTCAATGTCCAGGCCCTTTGCTGTGTAACTTTAACTTTGCAGAGCTGTCCAGTCACTCACTGCCCTGGACGCTGACTGATTTGGGCCCTATATTGTTATGAGGAAACAAAGACGTGGCAATCTCAAACCTCAGCTGCCAGAGGCCTGGATGTGCCCTTTCCCTTTGCTCGGACCTCACCCAGAGAAGGGCATTTCTGGGCTCGCCACTGGAAGAGGGGAGCCCTGGAGAGCGGTCTGAGGCCAGCCTCCATTCAATTCAGCTCCTCGACATGTGACCCCAACTGCCACCAGAGCCAACTCACCAATGTGTGAGAAACATTTTAAAGTCACTGTGTTTTAGACTGTCTTATCACATGGCAAGGCTGTGCCTACCTGTCTACCATGGAAGCAGCAGTCGAGAGATCAAATGACGCATTGCACTGGGTAAAGTTGCTGCGCAAGACTCTCTGAAAGCATTGAAAAGCTAAGGAGCAGTGTTACCTGGAGGAATAAGGTAGGCCTGGAGCAAGTCATGATAGTCTAAATCACCTCAAGTGGATGTGAAAGTTGGACCTTGAATAAAGAAGAACTGATGCATTTGATAGCGCTGCTGAAGAACATTGACAGTGCGTGGACTGCTACGAAAAGGACCAACGGATCTGTCTTGGAAGAAGTGCGGCCAGCATGCTCCTTAGAGGCAAGGAGGGTGAGCCTTCATCTCACGTACTTTGCAAATGTCGTCAGGGGAGACTAGTCCACGGAAAAGCACATCATGCTTGGCTAAGAAGGACTGACCCAGTGGCTGCAACGATGTGACCACATGCACTGTGGTGGGGATGGTACAGGACCGGGCAGGGTCACTATGAGCCCGAACCAGCTCAGCAGCACTTTATAAGCCACCACCTTCTGTCCCCTTCCCTCCTGTCTCTTTCCACCAAAGTCTGTTTCTTTTTATATATTAAAAAATCATTTTATTGGGGGGGGGCTCCTAAAATATTTTAATTAGTGGGAAGCTGGGCAGGCCCAGCTACGGACCCTCTCTGCTGGAGGGAGGGTCTGGGACACCCAGGACAATGTCCTTCTAGACCCCAGAGCAAGTCTCCTGACTGCCTTGTGAGATGAGATGAGCCTCGAGTCACCTAAGGACTTCATTCTGTGTACAGCTCCTCAGTGGGATTTTGTAATTTTATAGAGTTGGGACACACACACACACACACACACACACACACACACTCCTAACCAAGAGCATCTCCCGTGACCCAGGAGCCCTGTGAAGGAGCCAGCTTTCTGGGCCAGGTTTGGGGCATTTGTATGTATCCTTGTTCTACTCTTGCATGTGAATCTCTTACCCTGAAACCGTCATATTGGATTAAACTAGACTACTAGCTGGGAAAAAACCTTTTAAAATAATTTTAATTTTTTTCCTTATAGCTCTTATAGCATTTTCTTTCTACTTCAGCCCTTGGTACTGGCTCATTTTTCCTCCCACCCTCAAGAACCCTTGATAAATCATAAATTATTATTTTCATATTTCACACTGTCTGCTGTCTTCTTTCACCCATGTTTCTGCTGTTCATCACCTGGGGCGGGGGTGTTATACATCGATCATTGTGATCAGCTCTCCGTTTCTCCCCCCACCTTCCCCAACCCTCATAGTATCACTGTTCCCACTATCCCACTATCGTACCTGAGGGGTTCCTCATTGTTTTTTAAGGAGGGTTGGCAATTTCCTTGTGTGTACGTGCCAAAGTTTGTTTCTCCATTCTTCCACGGATGGGCACTTAGCTTTTTACCATCTTCTACTGGTTATAGTTCTGCAGTGAACATGGGCATGCATATGTCTGCGTACGTTGTTTCTTATTTCTTCAGGTAGCTGCCAAGTCAAGGGGTTATGGATTCTATAAGTCTCTACTTCCCGTGGTTTGAGAAAGACCATACTGCTTTCCACGGTGTTTGGACGGTTTTACCAGCAGCCCCACCAGCAGGGCAGGACGGGTCTCTCGTCGGCATGTTCTTTTCTTTTTATTATTACTGTTTAAGAGGCGAGAATGCCCCAGGTGGGGAGACCTGGCAAACTCAAACTCCGTGCCGTTGAGTCAGTTCTGACTCACAGCCGCCCCATGGGACAGGGTAGCAGTGCTCCCCAAGTCGCCAGGACTGTGTAGGTTTGAGAGCAGAAAGCCTCGTCTTTCTTCTGGGGACCAACTGGTGGTTTCCAACTGCTAGCCTTGCGATGCGCACCCCACTGCTTAGCCACGACACCACCAGGGCTCATCGACTTGGCAAAGAGCCTGCCAACAGCTTAATTTCCAGGGTAGCAAACCCCACTCTCTGAGCCCAGTTTCCCCTGCTCTTCCTTTCTGTCCAAACTGCAATCGATCGGACACTCGTCAGAACTGCTTGAGTTTGGAGTCAGCATGACCAGGATGTGCACATCTTCCGTGTGCTTCGGTACAAGATAGGGTGCCTGCTCTCTGCACCCGTGGAGCTCCCAGAGGCCTGGGGAGCTCAGAAACCTGTGGGGAGCTGGGCTGCTGCTCTGCTGTGACAACGAGCAGCTTTTCTCTCTAGGAAAGGGAGCTGCCGGGGAGCAGCCCAGGAGCAGGGCAGAGCAGGGCAGGAAGAAGTTACCTGACGAGAGTCTGTGGGTGCTGCAGATGCTGCGGGAGTGCTTTCTAGGGCCAGGGCCAGAGGAGTGCCTGGTTGTCGCTGTTGTTAGGGGCACCTCAGTGGGGCATAGGTGGGCCTCCTGGTGAGACTGGCTGGAGACACCAATTCCACAGGGTTGAAACAAAACAAACTCCCTGCCTCCAGGTCGATGTCCTCACAAAGCAGCCCATTAGGACGTGGTAGAGGTGCCCAGTGAGTTTCTTGACTGTGGCTCCCCGAGACGGGGGTGGGATGTGGGGGATAGAGAGCCCTGTCTTTCTCCTGCACGTGCTTGGTGGGCTAGTTTTTCCAGACTAGCAGTTCCATTTCACTGCAGAAGAAGATGACCTGGCTGCCTCTCCCCTGCCTGTCTCGGGACTTAGACCTGGACAATGTCACACATGTGACGTGAGTTGGGAAAAGGCAGTTGGCAGATGTAGGCCCTCAGACGGGAGCCCATGGGCAAGGGGGAAGGGGGTAGGCTTCACCTTTCTGGCTCTCTCGAAGGTGCCAGGCAGAAGGTAGGCTGTCGGCACTCCCACGCCTGCCATCAGTCTCAAATGTGAGACCTTAGTGAGCCCCAGGGGTCTCCGGAGTGATAGTCCTCTCTTGTCCCTGTGTCCCTGTGCTGACCTGACCCTTGGAGAAATGAGGTACCCCGACTGAAAGTGGGATTGTGTGTGTGGCAGGGGGAGCGCAGGGCTTCTGCACTGGGCAGATTTGGATCCCAAACATGGTCTTCTACAAACTAACTGTGAGACCTTAGCAATGTAACTTCCGATCCCACCTCCTCACTTATTGCCTCGAAGGAGAACAGCACCTCCTTTGCAGAACTAGATCACCGTGGCTCATGCAACTTCCTTTCTGGGGGCCTGGAGTGATGCCCGGCTCCTCACACAGGGTGCAAGCTGGCTAGGACTGACATGTGATGACTGGAGCGGCCATGGAGGCAAGGTATCAGAAACTAAATTCTCATAGATTCTTTTTGAGCTCAGAGCAACTTCCTTGTCCTTCGAGAGGGAGGGCCGCCAGCTGGAGGAGGCATTGTCTGCAGGTAAATAACCCAGCGAGGGGAGTCCACGAAGCATGGGCTGGCTGCCTCTCCATGCTTGGAGCTTCCCAGCATTTCCCCAAGCAAAGCCTAAAGCCTTACAATAGGTGGGAAGCTTGGGACCAGTGGCCTGGTCCTAAAACCCATCAAGTAGGTTTTCCTTGTGGCCAGCAGGTGTCGCTGAGCCCTCAGTACTGCAAGCCTCGGGCTGTCACCAGCCTGTCAGTGTGGCTGTGAACAAAACACGCAAACAAGAACGCTGGGTTCTGAGCAGAGCTTTAACCCCTTCCCTCGCTGAACAAAGAGCAGCTCCGTGATGAAGTGACAGATGGGGCAACAGAATTGGGACCAGCAGCGGCAGGTTCCTGGAACCCTCTAGAGTAACCTTGGACAGACCCTCACAAACCAGACTAACTCCCAGGTCTCACACTACAGCAATGGCCTTGGCTTGTTAGCCTAACATTCGCCCACTCATTCATTCATTCATCGGTTCATTCACTGAGCACTTATTGTCCGGCTGGATCACACACAGTCCCTAACCTCAAAGAGGGAGGGGACCATCTCTTTCTAGGTGAACCTGGACTTGAGGAAGCCTCCTCCAGTCTGGCCTTGACTGGATGTCCACGGGCAGAGATGAGACTGGGCAGTCTTAGCAGAGGGCCTAACCCAGCAAAGGCTCAGAGGTCTGAAGGTCACTGTTAATGTTCAAGGAGAGGCTAGGGAGGCAGCCAGGGTGGTGGGTGGGATCCTGGCGAGAGAACAGAATAAGGCCGGCAGGTAAAGCCTAACATGGCTGGAGAGGAAGCCTGGCCGTGGCCCGGAGGCGACAGAATGATTAAGGGTGTTTGACATGGGAGGGAACGATCACAGCTACCTTCTAGGACTGCTCACATGCACTACTGGGGGAAGGGGGGAGTGAAGCACTGCTGGGGGTGGGGTGGGCGAAGCAAGAACAGGCAGCGGGTGTTGCCCCAGCACCTGCAATCGTTAATAAATCAGCAGGATAAACCAGAGTTTATTGGTTTGAGGAGGTATTTCTACCCTTGCCAGATATTTCCAAACTAATATGTAATCTGAGTTGGGAGGGGCACTGGGTCAAGAAGATGATGATGCAGAGAAGCTTGGGACAGAGAAAATAAAAAAAGGACCTGCTCTTAATATCTGCTTGGCCACATGGCCGATTCAACGGCAGTCACAGTCATGAGCATATATTGAACACATCAGGCGCCAGGCACTAGCACTTTACACGCTTTTTCACTTATTCTCCACCCAAATCCTATGAGGTAGGTAGGATTAGCATCTCCATTTTACAGAGGAGGCAGCTGAGGCACAGAGAATCAATTAAGTTACTTGATTCAAGTCTTAAAGCTACAGAGAACTAGGCTATGCAGCCAGGCAGAGTTCATGCTCCAATTACTAGGACCATGCATAAGATGTCCCCACCTCTTTCTTGGAGCTCTTCAGTCTTCCGGCAGAGTCCTGGGAGCAGAGTCAGACCCTAGGGCTACAAGTCTAGTGAATGTCCAAAGGCTGAGATGAGATGTCCAGAGGGCTGGGCCACCCGAAGCCTCAGGAGCCACGAATTCGTCCCAAGTCTTGCTAGGGCCCTGGAGTAGGAGGTGACGGTCGCCAGCCCCTGCCCTCCCAGTCCACCAGCACACATGCACCAACAGGTCTGCCTTCCCAGCAAGAACGGCCCAGAGTGCAGGTTATAAAGGGGGAGGTTTTATTGACAGCGGAGAAGGCAATTCAGGGCTCGCACACAGCACTGACCCACGAGTCCAGGCTCGGAACCAATGGCCTCCTTGCCTCAGGGACCTTGCTCACCCCCACCATCCTGAGCTTTCTAACACCTCCCTTCCAGCAACCCAAATATGGGCGCCCCTGGAGAGAAGGTGAGTGACAGCCATGGGCAGGGGAGTCCGGATTGGAGAGCCATGTAAGGCTTGCAGTGTGTTGCAGGCTCCCAGGGCCCCTCCCCAGCCTCCCTCAGTGGTAGGTCAGCAGCTGTTGCCTCACCTTGCTTCCTCCCCCCACCCCCCCAGGACAGGGGACAGAATGGACACAGGCAGCTTCAGTAGCCCCAGCTGATGGCGGCCTCACTGCAGAGGCTGGTGTCAGGGGCAAGGGGCACAGGTCCCAGTGCTTCTTCTCTGGGTACCTGTCCTCCCACGGCCCGAGTGTCCCAAGGCTCAGCCAAGCAAAACCTCCTCATGTCACCTACCCCACTGTGCTTCCCCACTTCCTGATCTGAGCCTGCCCCTCCGAGGGCTGTGTAGACCCCGCAACTCCAATCACCCAGCTGGGACTGGCTCCCTCAGCAACCATGCTGTCTGGCCGGCCTGCCCTTAGCCCATTGTGCCTCCTGGGACCAAGGAGGGGTGAAGCTGACCCCAGGCACCTCTTGGTAACACAGAATTAGAGCAGCACACCTCCAACCTGGGACTGCCTTTCCCTTACCCCCACCTAGATTGTTGGGCCTTAGGGGGGCCTCAGACTGGCTGGAGACTCAGCTCTGGGTCCCAGCACCTCCCACAGCTTCATGCTGGGTGGGTGAGGTGTGAGCCAGTCCTGAGTTGAGGCTGAGAGGAACAAGGACCAAAATAACTTCGCTCCTGCTGAGGCCCAAAATAGCGCGGGTGGGAGTGACAATGCCTTGTAACACCGTGGGCGAGCAGCAGGGGGCGTGGCTGAGCTGAGGAGGGCCCAGTCTCACAGTTCCCGGCTTCGGTCACAGGTTCAACACCACGGTCCACTCTCTGCACCACGCACACTACACTGTCCATGTGCACACAAAGGTGCGTGAGTATAGCTCGGGGGCCCATGGCGTCCATGGCTCAGGACAGGGCATCCGGAGAGATGCTAAACTTGGGCTTGGCCTTGGCCACGGCCATACTGCGCTTGCGTAAGGGTCCACGGCCCGAGGTCAGGGGCAAGGCGTCTAGCAGGCTGCGGTCATCATCAAGCTGATGTGCGGTGTAGAGTGGCGTGGGCACTTTGATGGTGTTGCCAAACTTGGAGTAGTCCACAGAATACCGGCCGTCCTCCTCTGCGACAATGGGCACAAAGCGCTGCCCCCACAGGATCTCATCGGCCAGGTAGGAGGTGCGGGCCTGGGTGGTGATGCCCGTGGTCTCCACCACACCTTCCAGGATGACGACGATCTCCAGGTCCTGGTGGTGGTGCAGGTCGCCGGGTGCCAGGTCGTAGAGTGGGCTGTTGGCATCGATGACGTGGTAGATGATGAGCGGAGCCACCAAGAAGATGCTGTTGCCCCCGACACCGTTCTCCATGGGGATGTCCACCTGGTGGAGGGGCACCACCTCACCCTCGGGGCTGGTGGTCTTGCGCACCACCTGCATGTGCACGGTGGCGCTGATGATCATGCTCTTGCGGAGGTCGCCCACGCGCAGCATGAAGCAGAGGCGGCCCTGGCGCAGGGCGATGACCGCGTGCTTGCTGAAGATGAGGGTCTCGGCCCGCCGGTGGGCCTGGGCGGTCTTCATGAAGATGCAGCCCAGCATGATGGCGTTGATCATGAGCCCCACGATGTTCTGCAGGATGAGGATCAGGATGGCCAGCGGACACTCCTCGGTCACCATGCGACCGCCAAAACCGATGGTCACCTGGACCTCGATGGAGAACAGGAAGGCTGAGGAGAAGGAGTGGATGCTGGTGACGCAGGGCACAGGGCCGCCCTCTCCTGCGGCCAGGTCGCCGTGCGCGAAGGCGATGAGCCACCAGACCATGGCGAAGAGCAGCCAGCTGCACAGGAAGGACATGGTGAAGATGAGCAGGGTGTGCGGCCACTTGAGGTCCACCAGCGTGGTGAACACGTCCTGCAGGAAGCGGCCCTGCTCGCGGATGTTCTTGTGGGCCACGTTGCAGTTGCCGTTCTTGGACACGAAGCGGGCCCGCCTCTCACGGGCTCGGTACCGGGGCTCGGCAGGGTCCTCCGCGAGCCGGGTTAGCACATACTCCTCGGGGATGATGCCCTTGCGGGACAGCATGGCTCCAGTGGCACCCCGGGAGGGGTCTCCCCCATGGGGACTGCCCCTCTGACCACACCGAGGGCCCCGAAGCAGGCCTCACTCTGGGGTGCCCTCCCTGCGACCCTCTCACCCTGGGTCACCCTCACCCGGTGCTGGCCTCACTTGGGACTCTTCCCTCTGGGTCCTACCTCACTATTCTCAACTAGCCTCCCACTTCAGCCCACCCGGCTATGCCTACTGAGCCTGCCACCCTGCCTCCTGCCCACCCCGTCCTGGCTCCTAACTCACTGCCTCCCACTGGCCA
Organism: Tenrec ecaudatus; assembly: GCF_050624435.1. Lineage (NCBI taxonomy): Eukaryota > Metazoa > Chordata > Mammalia > Afrosoricida > Tenrecidae > Tenrec > Tenrec ecaudatus. Next base: position 53,300,997 of record NC_134533.1, on the reverse strand, counting down.
ACCATCCCTGGACCGCCCCCCAAGTCTCCCCGAGCCTGCCTGGCTTAAACCACCTCCAAACTGCGCACCTCGGGATCTCACCAACTAACCAGACCTCATCCCCCTCCCGACCCCGTCTCCCACCTCCTCTGCCAGGCCCCGGCACCCTCCAAGCTCCCGGTCCACAGAGTGGCCAACCCGGCCTCACCTCCAGATAAGCCCCAGTGCCCCTGTATCGCTCCCGCCGCTCTACGGATCCCCTGCCAGCTCTGCCTCCCGGGGATCCCGCGCCCTCCGGAGTCGCCGCCCGCCCCCTCGCCCGCCCGTGGGCGACCTGCCCCGGCTCGCGGAGAGTCCCGGCCTCCCTGCTGCCCGCCCGCCGGTCGCCCGCCGGCACGCACGCACCGCCGCCCGCGCCGCCCCGCCCGCCGCCGCAGCACCTGCTCCTGCCCCTCCGCCGCCGCCGCCCCGCCCCGCCCCGCCCGCCTGGCGTCCGTGCGTCCGTCCGTGCGCCGAGTCGGACCCGCGCTAGGTGGGGCGGAGGACCTGGGCCGCGGGCCGGGGGCCGGGGGCCGGGGGCCGGGGGCCGGGGGCCGGGGGCCGGGGGCCGGGGGCCGGGGGCCGGGGGCCGGGGGCCGGGGAGTGGGGCTTCGGCGCCGCCAGGGGGCGCCCGCCGGGTCCCGCGCGGGAGGGGCGGCCCCAGGCGCAGGCCCCGCCTCTCCGGACTCCACTCTCCGCTCCGAGTAACCAGGGGCAGGGAGGGGAGGGTGGGGGTTGCCTCTCCGGCCCTCGCCCTTCCGGACGCGCCGGCTCCCCTCCTCCAACTTTCCCATCCGCGATGGGGTCAATACCCGCTTGTCGCACAGCGGCCCGGGGGCTTTGAGGGCCGGGGAAAGGAGGCGCCCAGAGGCTGCGCCCCGAAGGGGCAGAGGCTGGAGACGTGGACTGAAGACCGCTCAACAAACCGCTCCTTCTTTCTGGGGGATGCTCTTAGGTTTTGTTTTTTTAACCCCTGGGGCTTGGACTCTTTAAGCCACGGAGTCTTCCCCGGACAATTACTTATGGACCGTGGAAGCACAGACAGTCACAAGCTAGACGCTCTAGCCTGGAAGCAGGGTGATTCCATCATTTCAGTCAACACCCCTAACGCTAACCCACCCCCTCGCTGCATGGTGAGGCACTGAGGCACTGGCGTTCGCTTTAGAATCATCCTTGACCCCTAATTCCTCTTCAAACTCAAAGCCCAATTTCTTCCACCCTAGGAAAGGAGCCTCTGAGGGCTAGTGGGTCACTTGTTAGGCTGCTAACCACAAGGTCAGCAGTTTGAGTCTACCAGGCCTGTATGGTTTCAATGACCCTTTGGCCGTTGGAGGAGGTAATGGGAGGACCCGTTTGGCTGGGTCATGGATGGTAATTCTATTGCAGACATCAGCCTAGAATTGCCCAAGGGCCTGGGGGGGGGCGGTGTCCCTGGGTGTCCCTGCTTCTCAGCTGGAACGGAAAGCCTGCTAGGTCTCTGTTGTTGGACTTGTAATGTCCTTTCCCCCCTCCCCCTCCAGGCTCAGATCCTGACCGCTATTTGTTGGAGTGGGAACTTGAGGCAGGCCAGCAGAATGGCCCCTGCCAATTGAGATTAAACATGATGTTGGGCTAGATTAACAAAGGGTCAATGTCTAGGATGAGGAGGGGGAAAAGGAATGAGTGGGTAGAATGGGGAGCTCAAGGAGACAGGGTCACATGGGAAATCCTTTTGGCTATCAGAAGAGGTACCACAAAGGGGACTTGGGGGAGGTTTGTTTGGACATTATTGCAGCTGCCTCGGATTAAAACAGGGCACACTCGTGGTTTCATGTGGGTCAAAGTGTAGAATCTGAACACTAGGTAGAAGAGTCAGGCGTGGGTTTCACATTTGAGAGAGCTAGTTCAAATAGCCATAGATGACTCACATGTGTGGGGTATCCATACATCAAGGGTGATCTTGACCTTGCCATCCCAGCCCAGCCCCTGCCCTCCAATCCCTAGGCATGGGGAGGAGTTCCCCTCCATCCACGCTCTGTTCTTAGAAAGCTCACAGGAAGGGAAGCTGCTGGGCCTTAGATGCATCTCTGAACCACCCTGAGGCTTCACCTTCTCCCTGTTCCATCCAGTCCAGGAGGGTTCAGCCTCCCACTTTGTTCCATTCTGCGACGACTCATGTTCATCTTCTTCAAACAGTACATGTGTCAAGCCACGCTCTTGTTTAAAATGCTTCATTAGTTCTCTTTTGTCCAAGCAGGGCTGCTAACCACAAAGTCAGTGGTTGGAAACCCATCAGCCACTGCATGGGGGAAAGAGAGCTTTCTGTTGTTATGCAGATTTACATAGGCAGTTCTACTCTGTTCTAGAGCAGTGGTTCTCAACCTTCCTAATGTCGGGACCCTTTAATATAGTTCCTTATATTGTGGTGACCCCTCAACCATAAAATTATTTTCGTTGCTACTTCATCACTGTAATTTTGCTGCTGTTATGAATTGGGCAACCCCTGTGAAAGTGTTATTCGACCCCCACAGGGGTCCCGACCCACAGGTTAAGAACCACTGTTCTAGATGGTCTCTGAATTAATTGGATTCTACTCAATGTCAATGACTGGCACTAGTGCAAGAGAGCAAGCCCTGGTGGTGTACTTAGCTGCTAACAAAAAAGGCAGGCGATTTGAACCTGCCAGGCATTCCAAGGGAAAAATATACGGCAGGGCTTTCATAAGGATTTACAGCCTTGGAACTCCTAGGATGCAGCTCTTGTCTGTCCTATAGGGTCAGTAGAAGTCAGAAACAACTTGACAGTGGGTTGTATTTGATCAGTGCAAGAGAAGGCTGAAACCATCTCAACAGTTTAAGAGCTGCTGCACAGGCAGCAAGGGAAGGTGACTGTGATGAGGAATTTGTTGGGAGAAGGGGTCTGATCAATCCTATCAAAGTCAGGACAAGTTTACATCCCAGTAAAGGGCAAGCAGGGCTCTCCTTTACCCTCAATTCTTTGTCCTGATATTCCACTTTCTCGGGTCGAATGTCCCTCTCTGCTGCTCTCATCTCCCTTCCACCTCTCTGACCAACCGGCACTCTTAATCACTCCGGCCATCATGACCATTACTCTCTAGCTCCTGCTGCCCCAACCTCTTTGCCTACTCAAGTTCTCCTTCTCCCATTGTGGAACACAGACCCGGTCCCTACCAGCAGGCTTCACTGAGAGCTCCCTTCCTGAGCTCCCCTGGCACCTGGAGCATCCAGAAGGGTCTGTTCTGGGACCTTTTCCAATGAGACTGGTAAATTAAGGTCCTGATCTGCCCTTGGCCAAGAGAAATGCATGCAGACCTCGCTGTGGCTGGCACAGCCAATACTGAAGGCAACATGCAAATGTTGAGGGCAGGTGGGCACTCCTGTTTCAGGATGCAGATCGAGTATGAGAAGAGCTCTCCGGTGTCTGGACCCCTCCCCTGGTTATCACCTGACTGACTTCTGGCATATGCACATTGCTCTCCCACTAGAGTTATTCCCCTCTCACTCTGGAACGCCCCTGCTTGGGGACGGAGATGTGGCCATGTGCTCTAGCCCTAGCCCACCAGTGGATTCTGCCCTCAGCTCACAGATTATGTGGATTCTGCCCTCAGCTCACAGATTATGTGGATTCTGCTCTCAGCTCACAGATTATGTGTTATGTGACCTGAGCTGGTCCACTGACATTCCTGTGAAAATTGTACAGCAGATTCAAAAGCATAAAAGAGACCAGGCTTTACTTGTCACAGAGGCTGGTGAGACCCCCGAACTGTGATGGCCTCCACCCTTCAAGGTATAAAATTTGAACCCCCAACCATGTTAGAGTAATCAACTGTTTAACGTCCATGGGACAGAGGGTTAGGAAAGGCAGAGGAATGGAAATCAGCAGCAGCGAGGAAACGGGAGGGAAGCAATGGTACACTGAAGGGACTGACATGGATGAATTGAAACGAAATGTGAATCGATTGTTGACTATAAAGCTGGTGATCTTGAGCAGCCGATACCAAGGGCTCAAGTAGAAACTAAATGTTTTGAAAATGATGATGGCAACGTATGCACAAATGTGCTTGACACACTGTATGTATGTATGTATTGCAATGAGAGCCCCCAATAAAATGATAAAGCAAACAAAAAACCCCGATGATATGCTCGGTAAACCGTCTTTCACACACACACACACACGCACACACACACACACACAAATTGAAAACAAACATGAAAGAACACAAACTTTATCATTAGTCATGTGTGGTAGTTACACAATTTCATGTCAACTTGATAAAAGAATGAAGGGGTGGAGTCTAGCCTGTCAATCAGGCACAGTTTGATGATCCCTCCTTATGGGTGTGTCCTTCTCATGAGGATTCTGGGAACTTCCTCTCTTCCTCGTTGGAGGCGTGGCAAACTCTCTCTCTGCTTCACATTCCTGTTGACAAGCCACATGGAGCCACGCTGATGGCAGCCAGAGCCCTGGAGATGCATGTACTGCTATTGGATCCACAAGACCTTTCACCCACTTGCTTGTGATCTTCCTGCATTCGGCATCATTGCATGTGCTGTGTGAGTCTGAAGAGGAACTTATAGACTAATATCGGACTTATGGACTTGATCTAGACTGGGCTGGGATGTTTTCCTCTTAAAGTACAATTGCTCTTTGATATAAATCTCTCTTTTACACACATATGAGCATCTCTAGTCAACCCAGTCTAACATACCATGGGACTTGGAAGCACCAGCTCCTTCATCCCTTCAGGCAGAGCTACGGCAGTCATTAAAGCACAGGGTTTTGTGTGGATTCAACCAGAAAACACTAAAGAAAAAACCAACCAAACAAAAACGCTCCTGATACTTCTGCTGGAACCACTGGGCAAGAGCATCCCTTTTCCTCTGGGGCTCCTAGTGGGGCCCGGAGGTAATCTGGGGAGGGAGAGGAAAATAGTGCCCAGAGGCACGTCCTCATGTCAACACGTGGAATCACCCCCTGGCCTATTCAGTCACCTGCTCAGTTCCTTTCAGCTTATGTTCAGGCCACACTGTATTGGACTCGTGTGGGCTGCAGGTGAACTCCTGTTGATGCAGGGTACCCAGGCCCCATCATTGTAATCCAAGAATGAGAGCGAGAAGGATAAGGGTACCTTGGCCATGAGATCTTCACAGAAACACCTGTGTCCAAGGTCATGCAGCTTCTGCAGGTGAATCCAATACCAAAGCCAGGTTGGCTCCAATGTACCCCATGTGCGCCCCACCCCCCAGACCAGAGTGGGGCATCTGGTAAGAAATAACTGATCTCTTTATTTACAAGTGATTTACAGTTAGAAACCCCAGGGCTGGGGCTGGGCGGGGATGAGGAATGGCACATGAGGGCCAGCAGCCCTGAGGGCCAGCAGCCGGTCACTTGTCTGCTCGGACAAAGGAGGCAAAGACACTGTCGTGCCGGCTGAGCAACTTCTCGGGCTTGTCGAACTCCAGGATGGCGCCTCGCTTCAGGACGAGGACCAGGTCTGCGCTCAGGATGGTGTGCACGCGGTGCTGGGAGGGGCGGGGACAAGGGCGGGGTTGGCAGCTGACGGGCATCCCTCTCGCAGTACCCGGGAGGAGGACACCCTGTGTCTGTGCTGTCCCCTCCAACTTTTAACACCACCAACTATCCCCTCATTCAGACTCCACTCTGCCCCCACTTTCCAGAGACTCAAGATCCAGAGACTCGCGATACCCTACTTCCCACTTCTAGTGGGGGAGTAAACCAGCCTGGCTCAGCGGGCTGCCGGGGACCAGGTAGGGCCTTGGAACCTGGAGAAGGGCTGGATCTGAAGAAAGTACAGGTGTAAACTCCACTTCAAATCCTGCTGCTCAGACTCCTTGCCTTGCCTGCTAGCTGGGGCAGGTGAGCCCCCAGGCTGCCCCACTAGTAGCAGTCCTCTTCCCACGTGTTCCAGCTCCCCCCACCCCCCGACCCCATTACTCTTACCGCGATGGTGACCACAGTGCGGTCTGCGAAGGCCGTCATCACCACCTTCTGGAGGATGTTCTCCTGCCAGGTGGGGCAGCAGCTGTTAACAGGCTCACCTGCCCCAGCAGTTGGGGTCAGGCCTGGCTTTGGAAGGTGGGGCCCAGATCCTGTTCCACCCTCTCATTGGCCTTGGTCCAGGGACTGAACACTCAGGGGCTGGGAGCATATATATGCTGTGTGTGCAGACAAGGTGTATGTTCATTGTGTGTGTGATATGTGGGAGTATAGGGTTGTGTGTAGGCACGTGGTATGTGTGTGTATGTGGTATGGAGTCTATGTGGGTCAGTGTGTATATAGTGTGCAGTGTATGTGTGTGTGGGGGGGTGGAGTCTATGTGGCCCAGGGTGCAGTGTGTGTGTGTCTGTGAGGTATGGAGTCTAAATGGGCCAGTGTGTGTGTGGTGTAGAGTCTATGTGGGCCAGTGTGCAGTGTGTAATGTGTGTGTGTGACAGGGATGGAGTCAGTATGTGGAGTGTGTGTGCAGGAATGGCCCTTAAAACTAACCAGTGTTGGGGTATCCCAGCCCTTTGTCCTTTCTACCCCAAACCACTCTGGACACTTCAGGACTGCTGTGTGCACTCCTCCCTAAGTTGACATGCAGGCCTCCCCTGCCTCCCCCACCCCACAAGGCCTCTGCCATGTGGATGGGCTGGGGACCGACCGTGGCCATGTCGATGGAAGCCGTGGCCTCATCCATGATGAAGATGCTGGTCTTCCTCACGAAGGCTCGAGCCAGGCAGAACAGCTGCCTCTGGCCCTGGCTGAAATTCTCCCCGCCTTCTGTGATGATGGCATCTGGAAGCAGCAGGTGGGGGACAGGGCTGAGCAGGCGGATGGTGGGGCTGGGTTGGTGAGGCACATGTGTAAGAGGCTGCAAGTTTGGGTGTGTGTCCGTGAGTAGAGGTGTGTGCCAGGTCAACACCCAAGTGTGCACAGTTCCACAGGCACCACTTGCCCAGACACCAATGCGAATGGTGGCCCCTGAAGTTGTGCACTGCTGTGGCATGGGCAGGGCTGTCCTGGGTAAGTGTCTGCACCCATGCCTTGGCCAACCGCACCGCTTCAGCAGCCTCAGAAAATCCGCAACACCCTGCCTCCACCCTCCTGGCTTGACGGACTTTGGCTGAGTGACCTATGCCCTTGATTTCTGGGTCAGACCTCTCCAAGCCCCGGGCAGAAAGAGGCAGGAGAGGGAGGAGGCAGGGCAGTTCTGAGGACACTGACATCATAGCAGTGACTTGTAAGCTGGGCCCATTGGGAGCCCAAGTCCACACCCCACCCTGACCCCTGCAAGAGAGGCTGGCCTTGAACTGACCAATTATGGAACCTGAGGTAGGTCACTTATATAATGAGAGAGAGATAGAGATAGAGATAGATAGATAGATAGATAGATAGATAGATAGATAGATAGATAGATAGAGAGCTAACAGGTCTCTGGGCACAGCTAAGACATGAGTGTGAGGTGTGCCCCCTCCTTTAGAGTCCCCACCCCTCCCCAGTAGCAGGTGAGTTGTTACCAAGGCCTCCTGGTAGTGCCTTCACTACCAGCTTCAGCTGGGCGATCTCCAGGGCCTCCCAGAGCGTAGTGTCTGAGCATTTCTTCTCTGGGTCCAGGTTGAAGCTGGAGGGGGACACAGAACACCCCACTGTGGGGGGGCAGGGTCCATCCCGGGGCTTACAGAGGATGAGGTCAAGGGAGTAGCCGTGACCGGGAATTGACTGGCTTGGGCAGTCTGGCTGGGGTGAGGACCCCAATATGGTGGCCATGGGTGAGGGAGGCATCCCAGAACTGTGGGTTTGGGTGCCAGCCTAGGCCTAGTGGGAAAGGGAAGGACATGGGGTCAATGGGAAACTTCTGAAGAACAAGTGTCAGCCCACAGTGCCCAAAGCTTGAGCTTGGTTGGGTGCCAAGCAGGGTCTCCTGGTCACCCATCCCCCTCGTCTGCTGGAGCCGAGCTTGAGGTCAGGCTGGCAGTGCACAGGGCCTCACCGGATGGTGCCGCTGAACAGGACAGGGTCCTGCAGGATGATGGAGAGGCGTGAGCGCAGGGTGTGCAGGGGCAGCTTGGCAATGTCAATGCCATCGATGATGATTCGCCCTGCATGGAGATAGTGTCACAGGTGGGACATGCCGAGAGGGGCAGGGCCAGAGACCGGGGTCCCCGGGAGGTGGCAGGACAAGGCCGTGAGGACTGGGTCTCCTGTGTGAAGTCTGACCACACACCAGGACTGTGGGTCTGTAGGTACCTGCTGTGTGTGTGTGTTTTTTCTGTCTTCAGAGGTTGGTCTCACCTTCAAACATGTCCACCATGCGGAAGAAGGCGAGAGAGAAGGAGGACTTCCCACTGCCCGTGCGGCCGCAGATCCCAATCTAGAGAGGCAGGAGCAGGCATCGGTTTGAAGGCTGCTGGGAGTGGTGGCCCCCTTGTCCTAACTCTGAGGCTTTGAGCAGGGGTGGGAGTCAGAGCCTTCGGGCTAGTTTCTGCTTGGTCAGTGCTGGGCCCTGGGCTTGGGTGTGTTTCCCATGGTGGGTGTGGAGGTGCCCACCCAGGGACCCGAGAGCCTGGGCAGGGGTACAGATGTCTACATGCCCGGGTCTCGATGTGGGTCTGGGCAGGTCTGGTACTTGGCTGCAGGGGAGTTGGGGGTGCCTGGGTAGGGGTGGGGTGGGAGGATGAGGGGGAAGGCAGAGTGCATAAATGCAGGATGTATGGTGCCTTGGCTGAGGCGCAGGGACTGCCTGACTCTTTGGAACCACCAGAAATGAAGCCATCACTTCAGAGCAAGAGGCAGTGACAGCAGGGTGAGTGGGGCAAGGGCAGAGACACCTCCAGCAGCCAGAGACAGTGGGACTGACAGGCACAGATAATGACAGGGTGGCAGTCACAGGGAAGGGAGGAGGGAGGGGGAGAGTTGAGTCAGGGACCAGGGCAATCCTCCCCCCCCCCCCCCCCCCCCCCCGCCACAGCTCCTGCTCTGAAGCTCAGGAAGCGTGTGTGTGGGAGACTCTCCTGGGAGCATCTGCAGGCTACTCAGACAAAGCCCCGGGTGTCTGTCAGGGCTCAGACCAACTGCTGGGAGGGCGGCCACCGGGAATGGGGAGGACAGGACGTGAGGGCCGCCCCTGGGGCAGAGCTGCGGGCTGACCTTCTGTCCAGGGGCGATGAGGGCGTTGACGTGCTTCAGCACGGGCTTCAGGGAGCTGTCATAGCGTACACTCAAGTTCTCGATCTGAACCTTCCCTCGGTCTGGCCAGTTCTTTGGGATCAGTGATGGTGCTAGGGGGCAGGCTGGGAATCAGCTCGTGCCCAGGGGTGCCAGTATACCCAGGCTCCCTTGTGGCTCCCAGCCCCAACCCTCCCCTCCTGTGGGCCCTCACCTAGCAGCCCCTCGTAACTCTCTGCCTCCGTCTTCAGCAGCCCGTGGATCCGCTTCACGGCTCCGAGCTGGATCTCCATGTCTGCCAGGTTCCTCACCATCCAGTTCAGGTAGTTGGAGACCTGAGGGGAGAGTGGGGTCCGATGGGCCACAGGGGTGACCTGATCCTATCTCCTGCCACCAGGATGGCCCCTCTCACAGATGGAGGGGCAGGGGACTTCTGCTGCCTCAACTAGCTATGAAGGGTGGCCTTCCCCGGAGGTCAGAGGAGGGTTCCAATGACTGTGGACTCTTTCTCACAGTCTCTTGGGCATGGATCTTGGGTGAAGGGGGAACCTGTGAGCATGCTCTCCAGCCCACCTGGGCCTTCTGATTTCCTTCACAGTCAAATCAGCTGAGAGTCTGTCCCAGGGGAAGGGGCTCACAGAGGCCCTGAGTGCTGGTGCTGGGCTCTTGCTGCCCCAGCTCACTCACCATGAGGGCGTAGGTGAGGCCCAGGCCCACCAGGCCGGCAGAGAGCTCCCTGTGCAGTGAGTTGGAGATGGAGGTCACGGCTGCGATGAGGACCACACACGCACCAATGTACTCCTGCGGAGGGAGAAGGGCTGGCCTGGGCAGTCAGGGGGCAGGGCTACAGGGCCCTCCATCCTACCACATACTCATTTCTTTCCCAGGACAGAGAGCGGGCCAGCCAAGGTTCAACCCTAGCTCCCCCCCTCCCACACACACACATCATCATCATCATCAGACCACACCAGGGCCTCAGGGAGACAACAGGTGCATACAAGCATGTGCTTTCCCTCCTCCCCAGCCACCTGCACACACCAACACACATGTACCTCATCAGCTGGCTCACCCAAGCACACGCTATATGTCACACGATCTTCCTTAAAAAGGTTCTCTGCTGCAGTGGTTCTCAACCTTCCTAATGCTGAGACCCTTTAATACAGTTCCTCGTGTTGTGGTGACCCCCAACCATCAAATTACTTCATTGCTACTTCATCACTGTCATTTTGCTACTGTTATGAATCAGGAAACCCCTGTGAGAGTGTCATTCAACATCCAGAGGGGTCGCGACCCACGGGTTGAGAACCACTGCAGCCTGTTGTGAGGTTGGTGGAGGTTTGCAGAATGGATCATCAGTTTTACGTTCCACAGTTCATACCTATTCTGACGCCATTCCTCCATTGTCCCATCACTTATCCCCTCCTCCCCCCAGTGTCTGTGTCTTTCCTAACTTCACATGACCCCCTTCAGACACAGGTACACATACAACCATTTTTTTCACACCCTTCAGACACCCAACCTTGCAGGCAAGTGATTCAGTGAGAAGAGTCTCAGGGCAAACACTGGGAGGACCAGGGTGTGTCCACTGCGCACACACAACCCAGTACCCTTGTCTTCCCACCCTGGGGTCTGTATTTGGTCCTTGGTCTGCCTCCACATGACCACTGGAACCTCGTCTGGGGACCCCACTCGGGCTGAGCAGCACTTGCCATGCGAACTTCCAGCCATCTGTTGGCAGCTGTGAGGAAGAGGGAGGCGATATTGTTGGAGTCTGTATATTCACGGAGCTTCTTCTGGAACCGGGCCTCGTACCTGGAGGGCAGATGAAGAGGGTCTGAAGGAATAATGTTGGTCCACAAAGTCCCTGAGACTCTCCCTCGCAAGAGAAGGGGCCATGTTGGTCTCACCACCCCCAAATATACTGCCTCCACCATCCAACGAATGCCAACTCGTTTATCCTTGTTACACTTGGTCAAGAGACTCCTCCGAGAGTCCTCCTGCGTCCACCTCAAGACCAGGTCTCCTCTCTGGATTCAACAGAACTTCTCCATCATGCCACTATGTAGGCCCCCTAGGACCCATCCTGGACCCAAACCAGACCCATTGTCAAGTCCTCTCATTTCTACTTCTAAAAGAGCCCTTGGCTCTGCCCACCTCTCTCAGACCTCCCGCTCACCACCAGCTATATAACAGGTCTGTCTCCTGCCTTTCACAGGAGCCAGCAGAATCCTTCTACATGCCAGGTGGCACCATCTCTCTCCCCAAGCTTAGAACATCAATGCAGATGTTCTTTAAAAAAATAATTTTATTAGGGGCTCCTACAACTCTTACTACAATCCACACATACATCAATCGTGTAAAGCACATTTATACATTCATTGCCCTGATCATTCTCAAAACATTTGCTCTCCATCTAAGACCCTGGCATCAGCTCCTCATTTTTCCCCTCCTTCCCCACTTGCTCCTCCCTCATGAACCCTTGATAATTTATAAATTACTATTTTGTCATATCTTGCCCTGTTCGACGTCTCCCTTCACCTACTTTTCTGTTGTCCGTCCCCCAGGGAGGAGGTCACATGTAGATCCTTGTAATAGTTTCCCCCTTTCCAACCCACCCTCCTTCTACCCTCCCAGTATCACTGGTCCTGAAGGGATCATCCGTCCTGGATTCCCTGCATTTCCAGGTCCTATCTGTACCAGTGTACATCTGGTCTAGCCAGATTTGTAAGGTAGAATTGGGATCATGATAGTGGGTGGGGGAGGAAGCATTTAAGAACTAGAGGAAAGCTTATGTTTCATCGTTGCTGCATTGCACTCTGACTGGCTCGTCTCTTCCCCGAGACCCTTCTGTAAGGGGATGTCCAGTGGCTTACAGATGGGCATTGGGTCTGCACTCTGCACTCCCCACCTCATTCACTATGGTGAGAATTGCAGATGTTCTAAATGGAACTTCAGAACTTTGCTTTCAAGATAAAGAATCAGCTCCTTGCCAGGAGCCTGTGAGAACTGGCCCATGCCAAGCTTACCAACCTCCTCCCTTGCCACGATGCCCCTGGGTCTCCATGCTACAATCACCTCAGTCATGTTTCAGTTGTGCTTACCTACCCCTACCTGCTTGCCTACCAAGTGCTTACCTACCCTTCTGCACACTCTTTTCCTGCTGCTGTTGGTTCACAAGGCCGACTCCTTCTCGATCCTCGGGGCACCCCTTCAGAAAGGCCTTCCCTGACCACTGCCTTACCCACGGTTAAAAACCCGAACCCACTGCCGCTGAGTCTCTTCTGATCCATAGCTCTCTCCCCCTGATTGCCCTTTCTCGGAAGCCTGCTCTCCTCATCGTCGGTATAATCCATCTCCTCACTAGACTGTACCTTCAGGAGGACCAAAATCAAGTCTGTGTTGCTCACCAAGGTATTTCCTGGGCCTGGTGGTGGTAGCTAGACACTTGTATGTACACTCAGAGATGCGGCAAAGTGTGGCAATGGAAGCGAACCTGCCAGTTGGGTCCCAGCCTGAATGAGGGTGCCTTCTTGAGGGTGTGGTCTTCTTAGAGGGAGGACCTGGGAACCCCTCCCTCTCTGTCACTCTGCCTTCCTGCTTGCTGGGCTTCTGGTCCCCCCCTCCGGTGAGTTCTCAGTGCCTGACCATGTTTCCACCGACCTCAGATCCGCACAACTGCACCCACTGGCCTGTGATCTTCCTCCATTCTGCAGCATGGACACGGCTGAGTGTGCTTGAAGAGGGGCTAGTATTGGACCGTCTGGACTTGGACGTACTGCAGTTGAGTTAGTATTGTATTTGACTTGAGTTAGCTTGCATTGGAATTGAACTGGGCTGAGAAGCTTTCTTGATCTGTAATTACTTGATAGAAAGTTCTTTCTTATACGTAGATGAGGACCCGTGGATCTGTTTCTCTAGTCCACCCGGCCTAACACACAGACACTAGACTGAATACAGAGTGAGTGCATGAAAGGTGAAAGGAACCTTCCCTCAGCGATGCCCCTCTCAGTAAACTGAACTCTGGGGAGGCCCGTTCCTGCCCTGGTGTCCTCAACATGTCCTCCCCCGTGTTACTGCACAGGGACCTGCCTCTCCTCTCTGACTGAGGCAGCATCGTGCTTGCTAGCCACCCCTGGCTCTGACTGACTTGAGCATGGCCCATGGGAGGGGGCAGGAGCAGTCGCTTGATGGTGACTATGGAAAGACTGGGCATCCCTGGATCTGAAGGCTAACCTCAGGGCACACGGACACTCCGTCCCGATGGGCTGGGCATCTGGGCATCAGCTTGTCACTCCCCCTGGGCACTGTTTGCTCAGCTTGCTTCTTCCGGGCGGAGCGTGCGTGTCTGCACCGCGTGTCTGATGCGGGTGGTGAAGTGAGTCTGAGGTGTCAGGGGTGTGTGACTGTATAGCCAGGGGGTAGACGAGTGTGACAGCAATGTGTCTGGAGTGAGTGCGAAATCTTGTATCTAAAGCCTTTCAGTGAGTGGGTGTCGGAGACACGGATGTATGCGTGTATCTATGTGAGCGCATGTCTGAATGAGGGTCAGAGGAAGAGGAAAGGGACAGCACCCAGAGGGGTGTGTGTGTGTGTGTGTATGTGCGCGCGTGCATGTGCGCGGCTTGGGAGCTTCTGAGTGTGACACTGTATGCCTGAGGGCTGAGGCAAGGGCTCCGGCCCTCGAGGCATGCCGGCTCGGGTTGGCATCTGATCACCATTCCTTAAGACCCAGTTCCTCAACAGTAAAATGGGAAGAGTACTTCCTCCCGTGAGGTCTGACCCAACTCTGAAATACCATGCCAAGTGCTGGGACACTCTTGCAACTCTTGGGGAGAAAGCAGGGCATCTCAGGAATGACCAGAGGGTCCGTGCTGAACACCAGCCCTCACTGTCTCTGGGAACTTTGGCTGGGACTGGAGTCTGGCTTTCTTTGTCTGTAGCACGTGGCTGCTCCAGCCCTGGTGAGGGGCTGTCGGGGGGAGTAAAGACAGGAGTGCAGGTTCTGCACGCTGCATGGTGTCTGGCACACAGGAAGCGCCCCATCAATAAGTGGTAGTTAGCCGTCAGCAGGGCAGGCCACTGGGCTAGAGCCAATGAATTGGTTTGAAATTCACCCATCATGTGAGTGCAGGGTGTGGGGGCCTCGCTGGCAGTGCTCCTTCTGGCCCAGCTCAGGCTTGGCTTCAGCCAGCCTTAGCTCAGGTGGCTACAGGGTGCTGGGACCTACTCCCAGGAGGGTTTTGCCCATGGAGGGTGAAGGAGTGGGGGAAAGTTCAGGCTTGGGAGAGGAGGCCGGTGGTGACTCTTAAGGCAGTTGCTGGTCTCCAAGCTGGTAGGGGGCCGGGAGGGGTGAGTGGCGGGGGCAGAGCCGAGGCCAGTTTGGAGCTCGGTTTTGCTTTTCTTAGGCAGGACCCCTCAGAAGTAGTCTTCCCACTGGCCCCCCAGGACCTGCACATGTGAGCAGAGGCCGGCGAGGTCGGGCTGGGCTGGGCTCCTCTCCAAGGGCTGTGGCTGGCCTTTGGATATTTGGTGGGGGAGGGGAGCTGGTCTTTGAGCCTCTGGAGGTTACTCCTGGACACGGAGCCTGGTGTTGCATGGTCCCTGCCACATTGCATGCGTGTGTGTGGCTATGCCTTCTAAAAATAATCTAGGTGAGGCGCAGAGGCCTGAGCCCAGCGATCTGGGTCAGGGGTCTCTGTCCTGCCTGGCTGGAGGAGAGGTGCCCTCTCATCAGCCGGAAGTCAGGTCACAGCCCTTTCTTCTCCCAAGCAGCTTCAGATGTGCCCGTCTGGTCCTACATAGCCACTCAGGCTGGCGGGAGGGTGGTGCGGTCACTGAAGGTTTTGGGGGAATCTCTCCAGCCCGGAGAACTCTAACCCATCCTTTGAGTCTCAGCTTCAAGGATCCCTCCTCCAGGAAGTCTTCCACGACAGCATCCCTTCTCCTCCCACCACCCTTCTCCCTCCATCACTGCCCCCCATTGGTTTGTGCTGCCTGCTCAGAGCCCGGGTCGTGCATGCCTGCGGCTCTGAGGCTTGTCGGACTCATCTGCGTCCGTCCGTTTGGTGCCCGGCGCTGGGCTTAGTTCCAGGGAGGTGCTCCATCTGTGCTTGCTGCATGAACCACTAGGATCAAGCCTGGGCTTTGCAGGGCCTTACGTGGAGAGGTTATATAACAGCTCTGCGTCTCAGTTTCCTTGTCGGTGGAATGGGGATGATTCTGCCCACTGCCTTGGGTCAAAGTGCAGAATGAGGGCGGCAGGCATGTGACATACTGAGCACAGGGGTTGGCACCTGGGAATTCTCAACAGAAGACATCGCCGGGGTGGAACCAGGCGACCTGGGCCTTTCCAGCACTGATGTGCGAAGACCGCCCCAGCCTTGCTCCTTCATGCTTTGCCTTAGTGCAGGGCTGCCTGCTGGGCTGGGGGGTGAGGCTGGGGGGGTGGTGTCATGGAGCACGAGCTGACCCCTTGGAGCCAAGGAAGGGTGGGGAGACACTCTCCCTGGGCTTTCCTAAGAGGAACTCTGAGGACTAAAGCCTGTGACCCTGGCCCCTGGGAGCTTACCTGAAGGCCCGGATGGTGGTGAGGCCTTCCACAGTCTCTGCAAAGTGGGAGAGCAGAGGCAGCTGGGTGGTGTCATCCAGCTGCTGCAGGTCCCTGTGCGGGGTGGACAGAGTGGGAGGGTCAAGCGGGCGGGCTCAGAGCTGCACCTGCGCTGAGTCCTAGTTCCATCCATATACGTGTGTGTGTGTGGGGGGGGGGCAAATGACGTTCCCTCTCTAGACCTTGGTTTCCTCATCTGTGAAGG
Source organism: Tenrec ecaudatus (assembly GCF_050624435.1). Taxonomy (NCBI): domain Eukaryota; kingdom Metazoa; phylum Chordata; class Mammalia; order Afrosoricida; family Tenrecidae; genus Tenrec; species Tenrec ecaudatus. The sequence continues at coordinate 53,284,999 of NC_134533.1, read as the reverse complement.
CGACCCGTGGCACCACCGCACAGAGCTGCTGGGAGGAGAGAGCTGCGCGGTATCGGGGACGAGGAGGCAGAGCCGTTACCGTCCCAGGCCTCGCCTGCCTCACCACGCCTCTACCTGGCTGCACACGTTTGCTGCACACCTGGCTTCCGGGCCAGGCTGGCGGGCGGGGCTAGTTTCATCTTATAAGTGAACATCCCGAGCCTCCAAACAGCCTGTCGGAGAACCGAAAGACCAAAGGAAAAGCGCTCAACATTCGGCCCCCTGACCCCACCTCATCCCACCCCACCCCACAATAGGTTTCAGCGAGCCACAGGCCAAACACCAGAGGTGTCCACAGAATCAGAAATCAATGCCTGTCGCTCCGCACCTTCTCAAAGGGCACTTGAGCTGGGGCCGGGTGGGGCCGGAGGAAGCCAATTCCTGGACTAAATGTCTCCAGGGAGAGAGTGGGTGCCAGGGGAACAGGGTGGCTCTTCTGGCAGAGAACAGAGCTGTGTGGAACCACTCACACAAGTGTTTAAGACGCCGCAGTCATCTTGCAAATATCAACGCGTTCTGTTCCCCCTGGCTGCCAAGGGATTCTGGACCACACGGGCCCAAAGCCATTTACACACAAATGTTGATACTTCTGGGCAACGTAATTATGGCCCAAATGGATCTGAACTGAATTATGTTGGTTGATAATCAGCATTCTGTCTCCAGTTCTAACCAACTCTGAGCCCTGGGGAGAGGTACTTAACCTTCTGACCACAGCCCAGAGCAAGAAAAGACATCTTACATCACCAATCGGTACACACACACACACCCACTAACACAACCCACACCGAGGTTTCATGGGGAGCAGCTTACCATTCTAATTCATTTAAAAAAAAAAAAAAGAAAAGGTTGGGTTGTGAGCCACAATATTGATTTCATGATCCGCTAATGGGATGTAATTGGCAGTCCGAGGAGCACAGCTCAAGGTTCTTTCCAACATTCCCTACAATTCACTGGCATTACACAGAAGGGCTCCCAGAAAGAACTTGCTGGAGAACATCCTGAGAAAACCCTGCATCGTCGGAGAGTGGGGACCGTGGCTCACCACTCATGAGGACGAATGTGATCGATGAGGGTGGCTGTGGGCGGCCCCCAGGACCTCCTGGGCTGGGCAGTGTGACTGCTGTAGCACCCTCCATGCCAGGCGCCCTCTGACTGCCCCCCACTGATGAATTCTCCGATTTGCACTCAGAATCACCGACCCCCTGGAAGCATTCATTTTGGCAGAGTGTAAAGGTGACATCGACCAACCGGATGTAGCAATTGCAGTGCTGACCCTAACTCTGAGGAAACTGTTCTAGTGTTCACTGTGGGGTGTGCATGTGAGTGTATTCTCTCCAAACTCACTGCCATCCCATCAGTTCCAACTCGACAGGGCAGGGTAAAACTGCGCCACCCCTCCCACCCCCAGTGGGTTTCTGAGACTGTCACTTTTAATGAAGGTAGAAAGCCTCACCTTTCTCCCAGGGAACAGCTGGTGGTTTCGAACTGCTGACCTTGCAGTGAGCATCCCAGTGTGTAACCACTGTGCCACCAGGGCTTCTGGCAGAGCCGTGGGATAGGAGTGCCATTGCCTTTATTGTGATGCTGATTCCAATACGGGTACAAACTGCCCAGGCATCACCCCCTCCGACCCCTAACTGGGGCTGGCAAAGGCTGCCCTCACCTGGATGCCACCCGAAAGTACTTCTGGATGAAGTAGCATACGACGGCCAGGGGCAGGAGGGCGACGAGGAACATAGGCGTGACGTAGGAGATGACGGCCAGGGCGGAGACACAGAGCAGGGTGGACCGGCTGAGGCACTCCAGTGTGGATGGGATGTGCTGGGAAGGGAGAGGGGGAACAAGAGGGGCAGACAGTGCCGAGCTCTGGGAAGGCAGACCTCCGGGAATTCTCCACACTCCCTCAGGGAGTTTCTGTTCCCACAAAGCATTGCTCTGAGTTAAGTCTCTTTCCTACAGGGTTAGGGCACATTTCAAAGGAGCCTGGAAGCCCTGAAAACCAATACTTGCACTTTGAACCTCTCAGTGCAGCGGAAGGTCCTGTGTGCTTTGGGGTGTACTTATGCTCAGTGACCCCAGCCACCGTGCTCTGCTCCCTCACTCGGTCACGGGCACGCCCGTGTCTGAATCTCTCCAGCTACGCTGTAAGGGCCCCCAAAGCAGGGCTCTGTGCTTTCTGACCGTCTAGCACAATGGAAAATGAGAAATGCAGGTGGATGAATGTCAATGAACAGTCTTCTACAGAATCGGTCACTGAGGCTGGGAATCAACTGCAGGCTGACTGGCGTGAACCAGTGGGGTCTCAGAGAAAAGCCACAGGGGTCCCCTTTCCCTCAGCTGGATGGTAATGTCTCACCAGAGCGGCCACAGGTCCTGGGATGCTTTATAATCAGACCGGAGTGCGGACTCCGGGTTTCCCACACAGGGGTCTGATCACCTGATCCGGGGAAATGCCGCCCCAGGGGCGGGTCCTGTGTACCTGGTCAATGGTGTTACAGTCTGATGAAAATCTGTTCAGGATGCTGCCCAGGGGTGTGGTCTCAAAAAACCTAGGAGGCAACCAGGAGAGCAGTTACTCATGCGTCTTTCATTCACTTCCTGTTTATTGAAGGAGAGTAGTTATTTCTTTCAGTGTCTGCACAATGTCTAGGAAGCCCAGTTCTGGCTCCCCGGGGAGGGGACTGTCACCTTTGCAGTTCTGCAGACACCTGGCCTGTGGCCCCGATAATATTCTCAGCTCCCTGGCTGCGCGTGCCCCAGTGACGAGGGCTCGGCCCCTCCATAGCCTCTCTTAAGCCCGCGTGTGACTGTGGCCATCTTTCTCGGCTACTAGGTTGGCCTGAGTCACTGTGCAGCTGTCCTCCCGGGGACACACAGTCCTTGGAGCAAGAGACATCCCGTCTAGAGAACAGAGCTCTGGGGACAGCCTGCCGGCTGGCTGACCCCACCAGGCTACCTTGCTGTGACCCGGAGTTGGCCCAACCCCAAGAGGAGAACCTTAGAACTGCCAATCTGGGGCAGGAGAGGATAAATAAGCTCTGAGGCCAGGTTAGTGGGCGTGGAGACCGCGCATAGGGCTGAAGAGTGACAGAGGGCAGACAGCGGTGAGGGACCAACCAGCTGGTCTGCATGTGTGCGTGGTAACAGACTTCATTTTTAAGAGCAGTTTTGGATTTACAGAAAGATGAAGCAGAGAGTGTGGAGACTCTGGCTGAGGGTGGGGAGAGAGGCATGGGGGAGGGCAGGTGGCACCTGCCTAGGGAAGGGATGCTCACATTTACGCGGCACTTGCCCCGAGCACCACTGTGACAATGGTGTCAGATAATCATAGCGAATGCCCGGCATGCCAGGCCAAGCGAACACTAGTCCCTGCCTGCCGCCTGCTATGAGGGTACATCCACCCACACTGTGTCCCTGGACCCTTCCCACCAGCCTCTGGCCAAAGCACCCCACCAAACTTGTCACCGTGGCATTTGCTCTGACTTTTGGTCCCCCGAGTGCTACCCAGTAAAACTGCCCCATAGGGCTGCCTGGGCTCTGGCAACAGAATGGTTAAGCGTTCAGCTGCTAGCTGAAGGTCTGTGGTTCGAATCCACTAATCACTCAGTGGGAGACAAGCTCGGGGTGGGGGGCACGCAGTCTCCTTCTGTAGAGAGGTGGCTTCAGGAACCTGCGGAGGACCGTTCTGTTTCTGGCTGTGGGGCCCCTTGTTATGTGACAGCACCCATCTTTCCCAAGCAGGTCACGGAGCCCTTCTTTCAAGGAGCCACTGGGTGTGTTTAGCCAACTTTTCTGTTCTAGTGGTCCCTGAGCAAACTGCACACCACCCAGGGGCAGAGGTCATCTGGTTCCCACCTTACAGATGGGCCAAGGGAGGCTTAGAAGCGGCCGGGGGAGGGTGGTACCTCATGGGGGCCAGGATGATGCGGTTCAGCAGGCTGCGGTGCAGCCTCTTGGCCACCTTCAGCCCCGTCCACTCCACGGTCACAGATGTGACGAGGCACAGCACGATGCCCAGGCTGCAGAGGACCGTGAACACCATGGCATAGACTGTCTGGTCGAGGGAGCACTCCTGTGACCAGGCAGAGAACAAGGTGGGTCCCCGGGGCTGTCTGCTGGCTCAGTACCCACCCATCCCCACTCCTAGCCAGGGCTGGGGGTCAGCTGGCGGCACCTGGCTGAGGGAGCAGTTCCTGACCACAGGGTTCAGGGTCAGGGCGCTGTCGGTCCACTTGGCCAGCCAGTAGTCGATGGCCACCAGGACCATGTGCTTGAGCAGCTGGGAGAAGCCGAGCAGGGACAGGAGCAGGATGCCGGCGGAGGACAGGTACTTGGCACAGGCTCGCCACGGGATCTTGGCGCGCTGGTGCAGCACGGAAGACAGGTTGTCCTCGTCCTCGCTCTCGGCCGCCTCCTCTGTGGGACACACACTGTGGCTTGACACTCCACCCTCTCTAGGGATGGACCAGGGGATGTTTCATCCCCACGGACACAAGAGAAAATGGAGGTGCATGGGAGTTTCATTGATGGCTAAGTGTCTCATCATGCAGGAAGACTCCCCACCCATCTCAGTAGCCCACCCTTGGCCAGGCCTCAGGCTGGAATCTCCTCCTACCTTCATCCCACACCTGGCCCCACTGTCAGTACCTTCCTCCTCTTCTTCATCCTGCAGAAAGCCATCTCTGGAGGACATGGCCCGGGGCAGGCCCTGACATGGTTCTGGGGCCTTTCTCTCCATGACGGTCTCCTGAAAGACATGTGTGTGGATATTCTCAGATTGTACAAGGTGGGGAGGAGGGGTGGAGGAGCGTGGATGGGTGGCCACTGGGAGGCCCAGTGTAAGGTGCCCAGGTCGCCTCTCCCTTGGGGAGGGCCAGCACAGTTCTGAGACCAGCCTATTGGCTCTGAACTGGGGAGTGTCAGAGCCTGGCTAGCCTGGCCTTCTGGACTCTTGATGACCCAAACCACAGGAAGGAGAGGCAGCTGAGGTCCAGGGCTCCTGGTGGGACACTCTCCTGCCGTGAAGAGTCTGGTTAGCTTACAGCGTTCAGTGGGAGGGGGCCAGACCGGGGAGTATAAAGAACTGCCCGTGGCAAGGGCTCCGGGAGCTCAGGGGCAGACTCTTCAGAAGGGAAGGTTCTAGGGTTCAACCAGAAGCAGCAGCCCAGGAGCCAGGAGCCTGGGTTTCAAAACTGGCTGATAACTCATGGCTGCTCTCCCAGTGATCCGTGAATGCTATGCCAAACGCAGGCATCGTGTGAAGGGCCCCGGACGTGTTATTTCATTGATTCCTCATGTCAGTGCTGGCTTTCTGATGCCCATTCTGCGGATACCTCTTGGGGCTGGGTTTTGAGCTTAAGTCTGTTTGTTATTAAGCATGCACTTGGGCAGCCATCCACAGCCTGGGGCCAAGCTCCGGAGATAAGACAGGAAGAGGAGAGAATCCAGGTTGTGCCCACAGGCCCTCCTAATTGTATCTGGGAGACACCACCAGCCCGAGGAACTTCCACTGACAAGATGGCTTTGTGTCTGCTCAGGCCTTTCAGGTGACAAAGTGTTGCGTGCTCAGGAGCCCGCCTGTTTATGCGGCAGCCCTAGAAGACGGGCCCAGAGAGGCCCCTCAAGATGCAGGATGGAAGCCTGGTTCTGTGCGACATCATGCTGCCTTCTGAGGCTCCCTCCAACCCCGCCTTCTACTCTTCCTCCCAGAACCTATCAGGGTCTGTTTCCCGCCAGCTGGACCCTGCGTCCCTCCACCTGCCCACACTTCCGCTCCCCATGCTCACCTCGGATAGCCCCGGAAGCCCGCCGAGGAGGCGGAAGTGCTTGCATCTTAGCAAAGGACTCTTGCTCTCAAAGGACAGAAGAAAATCTTCCAAGAATGACTTGGCTAGCGAAATTGCAGACTTAATGAAATGATGTTTTGGGAGCAGAGGGTCTCCCCAATACAGCTGATAGGCTGGAGTTTTTGTGCTCAGGGGGAGGCAGACAGGCCCCACATCTGGCAGGTGGAAAAGGCACTTTACAGGCTGCCTCACCAGCCCCCTGAATGAACCGGGAACCGGCCTTGAAGGGGCCCTAGAGGGGTGCCCAGAGAGTGTGTCACCCCCATCCTCTCCACCCACCACTTGAGGATGTATCCCTGGCACCTCTAAGGAGGAAGCTAGGGTGACCCCCACGGTGACTATACCGGGTGGCATTTAACTCTTTGACTCACATGGCCAATGGAGTCCACTAAGTGGCATTGTTAGAGGACACACCCCTGTTGGTATTGTTTAAAATTTACTCCTACCCATTCCTTAGCCAACAGCACCCCAACATCCTAGTTTTGGACCACTTTGTCCTATTCTTAGTCTCTGTGATTTCAGTGGGACTGGCTCCAAAGTGGGCATGTGACCCAGGACTGGCTAATCATCACATTACATATCCGCGATCACAGTGATTTATTCAGAAGGTGGACACGTGGCCAAATTAGACCAATAAGGGATTGCCCTGAGACTTCAGCTGATCTATTTAAAAGGAGACACTATCTTCCTAGCTCTTGGTTGACCTCTGTGCTGGAAGAATATAAACTTGAGATGTTGATGGCTGTCACTGTCACCGTGAGACTGAAGTCAATGTGCGGGGGGCAGAGCCAAGAGATGGAGAGAAACAGCTCTTGATGTCTTTGTTTAACCACCTAGATCCAGTTACACTGGATCCAGTTACAAGGCAGACTTACTTAAAGCCCCCTGAAGATATGCTACATCTTGATTTTTTTTGTTGTTGTTTCATTAGCTAAGAAATCCTCAATTCCTTCCATTTCTCTGGAGCCATTTAGCCATTTTTGAGCTGATTTCCTGAAATGTGTAACTAAATGGCATCTGACTGTTTTAGGAGAAGGGCTATGTTCCCACCTCGTTCTGCCCCGGGAAGCCGGCGCAGTGCTGGCTTTCTCCCGTTGACAGCGAGTGTGTGCTCAGTTCCCACACCTGCCCTTCGGGGGCAGTGAGGACAGCCAGTCTCCGTGAGCTCAGGGTCCAGCTGTACCTTCTCCCCCAGCGTGGCGAAGGAACCCAGGAAGCACTCACCTTCTCCAGTTCCTGGTCCTGCCGGTTCATGAGGGTCTTCCAGTGCTCAAAGAGCTGGCACTCAGACCTCTGGAAGTCCTTGAGTGTGCCCTCCTTCTGGATCGTGCCATCCTTCATAGCAATGATCTGAAAAGGCATAAGTGTACCTGGCCCAGGGGCTGGCTGGGAAAGGCAAGTGCCTGTCAGCCACACCCCTGCCCCTGGACCAAGGGGCCTGAGACGGTGGTATGCATGTTCCTTCTGTCACCTTATGCAACCTCCAGCTTCCCCAATTCCGTGGGTAATAGGGTGATGACCTACTCTCCCCAATGTACTCCTAGGATCCAGAAGTTGATACACCTGGGGGTTAATTCTCAGTGAATGGCCAGTGATGGCCAGCAGCATAAAGGTACATCCTGCTCAAGGTAGCTGGTCCCCCTGGAGGGCTCCATCAGTACAGTGGTTTTCATATACTTAATGGGCTAATTGCCCATGATTCTGTGCTACTTTTGATGGTTGATTCCACCAGCACTTGGCAAAACATCTGTTGGTCTAAGTGCGTGCGGCCACACCTTTAAAAAAATCAATAGACCGTGTTTCAAGTCAATTGGAAACACTCAATGAGAACATCATTTAGACTTGTGTTCCATTCAGACACCCGCTCCATCTGCCTGTCACTCCCACCCACCTCACAGGGGGTCTGAGGAGGCGCTGTCTGGGAGCCCTGCAGACAGGGTGATTTGGGTCCCTCTGTGTTTGCCATCTTTTGACTCAGCATTGTCCTGAACTGCCTCCCTCAGGTCACTGCAGAGGCTCAGAACAAACATTCTGCTTCTGTTTTAATAGTTCGGATTTCTCTTTTAGGTATTTTTAACACAAGGGTGGGGGTGGGGTGGTCTTCTCTCATGTGGATTTATTTGGGCAAGATCGCGTGGCACAGGTTTCAAACTCAGGGGTGGGCCTCAAAGCTGGTTCACACAGGGGATCTAGGCCTAGAATTTGAAAGTCACTTGATTTGCATTTAAAAATTAGGTGCCTTCTAGTTAGTCCAAGTCTGCATAGTGAATATTATAGGGATTTGGCTAATGTGTAGTTTTATAAACTTGCATTGGGGGGGGGGGCTGTTTTGAAGCCTCTATCACTGCTGTTCATTTCTATATTTTTCATATGTTCCTAACCAAAACCTATCCACCTCTGCTAAATCTGAAGGTAGGATGGCTCCCTTCCAAAAGGCAGGGGTGGCTCATTGAGTGGCAAGAAGTGGCCGAAGGCAGGACCAAAGTAGGGGCTTCCTTCTAGGAATTCTTGGTGCGCATCCAGAAGCTAGGCTGGGGCCCATCAGTGGATCTACTCAAAACCCATGGCCTTTCAAGTTGATTCTGACTCACAGCGGCCCTGTGTAGAGTTTCTGAGTTTGTCAATCTTGACTGGAGCAGAGACGTCCTTGAAGCACCTGGTGGGTTTGAACTGCCCATCTTGTGACAGTCGAATGCTTACTGGACAGTGCTAGGTATCAGCAAACCCTCACCTGAGCAGGGCCCTCCCTGCGCTGCCCCATCGAGTGCCAGCCAGTCTGCATGAAGCCGTCTAATGATGGTCTCTGCTGCTCCGTGGGCCTGTCATTGCTTCCCCTACACCTGGCTGTCCCTGGCGCATGTGCCAAACTGCCCCCTCCTCAGATCTCCCTGGCCTGGGAAGGACCCCTCACCCAGTCCGCGTGGGGCAGGTACTGTAGTTTGTGGGTCACTAGGACCACTGTCCTGTTGTCATCTCGGAGCAGTTCAAGAATCCCAGCCTGCATCAGGTGGTCGCTCAGGTGGATATCCAGAGCTGAGAAGGGGTCATCCTGGGCAGAAGAAAGGCGGGAGGAATGGGCATGGAAATGGGGGTGACAGTGAGTATAAGGACCGCAGAGTTAGAATTGCTCTGGTCCAGGGCCTGGCACTAACTGGTTGGGTGACCTTTGCACAACCCACCTAGCCTCTCTGGGACTCAGTTGCTTCGTCTTGAAATGGGCTGTTGGCAGTTATCCTTCCCAAGCAGATGTAATCACTCAACGTCCTGACTGGTCCTGATCCTCCCATTGTCAATCGAGTCCAAATTTCTCATGTGATATTCCAGGCCCTTCACAGCCTACCCAGATCTCCTTTCTCGGTCTCACCTGCCACCTGCCCCATCCTACACGCCAGGGCTCCAGGGAACCTGGCACTTCAGGCCTTTGCCCAGGTGACTCCCTCTGCCTGGAGTACTCCTCTTCTTTGTGACTTCCTACTCCATCTCAGCCCTTCCTGTGTCTGGTATCTTGGAAATTGGGTTAGTGGGGAGAGCGTGCCTGTGTTAAAGACAAACACACACTCCAAACCCACTGCGGTCGAGTCAGTGCGACCCTATAGGGCAGGGTAGAACTGCCCCTGTGAGTTTCCGAGAGTAGAAAGCCCTGCCTTTCGCCTGAGGAGTGGCTGATGGTTTCAAACTGAGGACCTTCCAGACCTCGGATTGCAGCCTAATTTATAACCACTATGTCACCACGGCACCTGCAGTTGGAGGGAAATCAAGCAGGGCCCTGGAGACCTGATGTTTGTTCCACCATCCCATCCACATGCCTTCCCTCCTCACTGACTCCCTGGACAAGACCCTTCAGAGTCTGGGCCACAAAGCCTGGCCCTGAGCTGAGTGGGGGCTCCTCGTTTTTCTGCATCCCTGAGGCTTAGAATCCTTTAATTCTGCCAACGGACCAGACACAGAGCTGGGCAAGAATAGGGGAGGGAGAGCTAATGAGCCCGGTCTCACATCGCCCTGTTGAAACGCTTAATTTCTATAGGAAAGAAGCTCTCACCAAGAAGACGACATTGGTGTGCTGGTAGAGGGCTCGGGCCACACTGATGCGTTGGCGCTGACCCCCAGACAGGTTGATGCCCTGTCACCAAAGAGAAGGAACAGTTCATATCCTCGTGTCCCTTCCAGAGGAGCATGGCCAGGCCCCTACTTGACTGCACACTCTGGGCTCTTCGACCCCTCTTTCCCTGCACAGAGGAGGAACACTTGCAGGCTTCTGAATGAATTCAGAAGCGAGGGCGGAGCATAATCCCTGGTCCTTGGATGATTTACCATCAAGATCTAGTAAGCACCACCTGACCAGTGGGAACCAAGGCAGAGGACAGAGGGGTGCAAATGACACCCAAGGAGGACTGCCAGCAGTGAGGGCAGTCACAGGAGTTCTGGAAGAGGGGTCCCACCTGGAGAATTGACACAAACCACAGAACCCTGGTCCTGGCACAGTGCCACATGGGCTCTCGATAGACAATTGTCACCTGAATGAAGGAGAGGTCAAGTCCTCCTCAACTCTCGGTTAACCTTGCCCACCAAGTAGTCCTGGAAACCCACCATGGACAGTCCCCAGTCACCCAGGGCTCACGGAAATCATCTTTAACCCCGCTGCAGACTGCTCTACACTCCGCACTCTCCTGATTCTCAGTCACTGAGGAGGAGTGGGGGGCCCGGGAGGGACACCCATGGATGGGGGCAGCGGGGAGTCAGGGCGACTTGGCATTGAGGAAACCCTTCGGAGGCAGCTACTGACCCGTTCTCCTATCTGGGTCTGGTCTCCATGAGGCAGAATGTCGATGTCTGGCTGCAGGGAGCAGGCTTCGATGACGGTTTTGTACCTGGAGTGGGTGGGGGCAGGGGCACAGCTGACCAGCCTGGTCAAAGCCGGGCCGGAGCTCTTGTCCAAGGTCATTAGTCTCTGGGAAGCCATCCCCCGGGGTGAGCCAGGGCATCCAGGGGCCTCCCGCGCAGGCAGGAGTAAACACCACGTGAGCCAGAAAAGAGCTGTGGTCAGTGCCTCGAGCAGTCTCGGGGCAGGTTAAATATTTGAAAGATGAAATTGGATGGGGGCAAATATGTCAGGCAAGTGACAGGAGGGGCCCCACCATCCCTGCGCAGCCAGAACCCGTGCTCAGAGCACTTGGGGGGATCATGGGTGGCTGGCGTGGGCACTAATGATGACGGCTGGGCAAATATTTGCTCAGTCTGTTATACTTCCCTCACCAGCCTTCAACCTGGGCGGGTGCCAGCCAGGGTTCATGGAGGCCTGAGAGGGGCTTGGTGACCAAGGTGTCCTTCGGGGTGAGGCGGTCTTGGACTTGAGCCCCATTCCTGTCATTTACTGCCAGGATGCTCTTCAGCAAGTGCCCTGACCTCGGTGAGCTTAGGGTTCCCCATTCATGCGATGGAGCCAATGGTCCTATGGCTGGTGAGCTGATGCTGACTCGTGGGGACCCTGGAAGGACCGTGCAGGGCAGAGCTGCACCCCCCAGGGTTAGCGGGCAAGCCCGGCACCAGGGTTTCCTTCTGTGGGGCCTCAGGCTGGCTTTGAACTGGCAACCTTCCGTCAGCAGTCTGCCGCACCGGGGACTCTTGGGGAGTCCTAACAGGATCTGCCTGTTGAAGCGGTCATCCGCCGGGAGAGGAGATGCATGCACACAGTTCAGCACCCTGCCTGGTGCGTGCTAAGAGCTTGCTGATATTGGCCATTATCATCGCCGGGGGTGGGGAGAAATAATGCATGAGAGGGTGGGGAGGGGCAGGGCCTGCAGCAGAGTTGTGGGGGTGGGGTGTTTCCAGCTGGACCTGAAGGAGAGCAGGATGGATTGGGGAGGGGGGGCATCTGGGAAGCTGGCTGTGGCAGTGGGGGATGGGCAGGCTGAGTAAAACTACCCCGACCAAGTCCTTCCTCCTTCCCGGGGGGTGGTGGGGGGCTTTTACCGTTGCTTGTTGAAGGGGCTCTCAAAGGTGATGTTCTCCTCCACGGTGGCATTCAGCAGCCATGGCTTCTGAGAAGCGTAGGCCACAGGGCCCCTCTTCCTGGAAAAAGAAGTGGGCATTCACAGGGCCTCAGGGAGGACGTGTCGTCAAGCCCATGGCGAGGACTGGGGCGAGGGCGAGGCCGCACTGAGAAGTGGGGGCGCACTCAGAAGCTGCTTCCTGCAGCCTGGTGGCCAATCCTTCCCTGGAGCCCGAGTGGGGCGTGAGTGCAGGGCTTGACTTCGTGGGCCAAGGGGGCTCTGCTGGCCAGGAGGACAGGACCGACCTCGGGCCTCCCTGCACTATGCCGACCTGCAGATGGCTGGCTCGTTTGTTCTCCTTCCTGGCCCTCTGCGCAGGGCCCTGGAGGGATCCGCAGCATGACCAAACCGAGGACCCACTCAGTCCCTGCTGTCCTCCCTTCTCTGTGGTCCCCAAATGAAGGCGGTACATAAATGAAACATTTTCCAAGTTTTATTTAAAGCCGAGTCTGGAAATCACGCTTCGGGTGATGTGGTCTTTGAAGAACAGTCACCAAAGAGTGACAGGAGGCGGCCAGGAACAAAGATGGTGGGAGGGAAAGGGAGCTGACGGGGGCATCGAAGGGACCAACCCTCACCCGAAGGAGCCCAGAGTCCCTCCCTCACCCTCCCAGCCACAGGACCTAGTCTGGAGACTTCCCCAACCCCCGGTCCCCCCGGTCCCCCCTCTACCCCCAGATCCTTGGGGTCCTCAGGCTGAGAGGCCCCCTGCGGAACCTGTCCTGGAAGGTAAGTCCCAGGGCATAGTACCTGACGTCCGAGTCAGCTGATGCCTCCCGCTCCGGACTGCTGCAGGGGAGGAAACACCCCCCCCCCCAAGGCTTCCAGTGAGCAGACAGGCTGAGCGGGCCCAGACCCTCACCTGAGGGTGTCTTTACAATCCCTGTGACCACCCTGCAGTCACGCCTACATGGAGGGGTGTGGGGGAGTGGCCGTGGTCACCCTGGGGGACCTCCGCTCCCTGAACTCACGGGGCATTCTGAATTCTCATGTGGTTATTTGAGGAGGGCCGGGAGTGGGGGGAGGGACCTGGTGAAGGAGGAGGAAGGATGTAGGGAAGCCACCATTGGCTCATGGTGGGGGGACCGAACTTCCAGGCAACATGGGGCCCCAAGTGTGGCTCCTCCAGGCCCAGCCTCTGCCTTGGGCTCAGAGGAACGGGCGAGGTCTCGGGCTGCCCCACTGCAGAGAGAGCTCAGAGCGATGGAAGAGAGCGATGGCAAGGGCCAGTCAGCACGGGCTCAGCTGAAGACACCAGAGCCTGCTGGTGTGGGCGGGAACCTACAGCTGACGGGACTGTGGGTGCCCGCCAGAGCTGGCAGGGCTGCAGGCAAGCCGTGCTGTCCCTCCCACGTGGCCCTGTCAGAAGACAGTCATAGAATCGAAGGGCGCTGCCAGACCAGGCGCCTTCAGCTGGGGTGCCACATGCCCTGGCCCACCCCGGAACGTTCTCTGGCCCAACATTCCGTGCCATTGTTCTCACCCACGCGCTCTCACACGTCCCGCCAAGTCCGATCTGGGCTCAAGTAATAGGATCGCTATGGCTAGAGAGGCTGGGCTTGTGGTCACACCCTGGCACTTGGGGACAAGGTGGGACAAAGGGCAAAGAAAGCACGGGGAAGTGAAACTTCTCTGGTGTTGGAGGTGGAAGTTAGTGGTTTCACTGTGAATCTATTTCTCTTGGATATTTTGCCACTCATGCATTGAATGGAGTGTAGAGAAACAGGGTTGACCTTTTTTTTCCTGTTTGATCTAAACAATGCCCATCTCATCTTACAGAGCAATGATTGTCAACCCTTTCATTCACATCCCCCTAAGGTGAGTGGTTTGAACCTGCCCGTCACTCGGCAGGAGAGAGCTGAGGCTGTGTGGCCCCATGAAGACTGAAAGCAGTGCTACTCTGCGCTCTAGGGTCACAGAGTCAGAACTGACTGGAGGGCAGTGGGCTTGCTTTATTGGTTGGAAGGAGCATTTCGAGGAGCCTGGTGGCACTGTGGAGTAAGTGTTGAACTGCTAAACGCAAGGTCAGTGGTTCAAACCCACCAGCCTCCCAGCTAGAGAAACCTGAGGCTGTCTGCTCCCAGGAAGATTTGTCGTGTCAGAAACACTGCACAGGCTTGCTATGAATCAGAATGAACTAATCATCTTTCCCTTGCAAGCAATTTTTATTCTCAGTTTAGTGTTTTCTGATATGTTCACAGAGTTGTACACCCATCACTACTGACGACATTTTCTCATTGAAAAAGAAACTCTGTGCCCATTAGCAGTCAATCTCCTTTCCTCTTCTCCTTCCAGCCCCTGGCAACGGGAACTAATCTACCTATTGACTTTATCTGCCATAAAATTTTTTTAAATTTCAAAATAGCTCGAGTTTGTTATTTGTATTTGTCTTTTAAAAATCATTTTATTGGGGGCTCATACAACTCTGATCACAGTCCATCCATACATCAAGCACATTTGTTGCCATCATCATTCTCAAAACATTTGCCTTCTACTTAAGCCCTGGTATCAGCTCATCTACTTGAGCCCTGGTATTAGCTCATTTCCCCCTCCCCCACCTGCCATAAAAATTTAATGCCACGGTAACTCTGTAGATCTGTTTGTGGACCATGGCCTTCTGCTGGGTCACAGACCTTGTCAAGGCTCAGACAGTTCCTCCTCCCACCAAGAACCAATTTTTGGTCCCAGTGAGAATGCATACCTTACACCTGTGCCTCTGAGGGTGAGTAGTCAGCACCCCCCCCCACCCCGCTCACAAACCCCACTCCCCACCCCCTAGCTCCTTGCTTCTCTCTGGACCCACATCCAACCCCCCCTCCCCCCCCCAGGGCTGTACCTGGTGTCCTCTCCCGTCTCGGTGTCTGGAAGGCTGTTGGGGCACACATGGAAAAGAGCAATACCAGTTACTTCCTGTCCACTTGTCTCTCTGTCCATCACCTGGGATGTTAGAGAGAAGGAAGCTCTAGCTCCCCTCCCCAACCTTCCCACCAGACGGTCCCCAATTGGCTCCCTTGGGACAAAACTGCTCTTCTCAATCTCTGTCCCTTCCGCAGCACCTTGGCCGGCACCTCCCACCACATAAAGATAGTGGGGCTCAGAGAGGGGAAGTAACTTGCCAAAAGTCACCCGGCGAGGAGAAGAGATTAATGCGACCACAAAGTTCTGTGCTCCCAAGTTACTGTGCTTTGTTACCTCACTGTGACTTCCCACTCCACAGCTCTGATAAATGCCTTCTGGTCAGAAAAACCAGCATGGACAAAAACAGGGATGGGAAGATTGATGAAATGTCCTCCTGTCCTTCTACAGAGGACCAGAAGTGACTGGACACTCCGGTGGCTATGTCATTACCAGTCATCCCCTCTGGGTTCTGTTCCCTGATCCTTATAATCACTCAGCCCTCTGAACCCAATCTAACCTCACACTTCCCAGTCACCAGATTGCTGTAATTGGCAGGCAAGCTGGAAATGTGAGGCAGATAACAGGCTGAAGCTCATTCCAACATTGCGGCCACAGACCAGATAAGCCTATCGCTGGAGTCTTCCTACCTTGTCTATTTCCAGAGATGCAAAGGCTGTTATTTATCTGGGGGAGATGCATCTGCAGGCTCCCCAAGGACTCTCGTGTGCAAGGAGCTCTCTGTCCTAACTCAGTTCGCATCCCTGTCTGGACCGGTCAATTAGCTCCCATGATGGACTAGCCGACCGTCTCATCAGCTCCTGTGTAAGTCTCACTCCCAGTGGGATTTTAAGAGAGAAAGGACTTGGAGCTGTTGACTGACGTATTAATCATTCGGGAAGAACGCAGAGGTGCCTGGTTCAGTCCTCCCGACCACCCTAGGATGAGGTGTTACAGACAGGGAAACCGTGGCTTGAAGTGTATACAGCATGCCCCCCTGTACAGAGGAAGGAGGTGGGGAGGCGGGAGTATGGTTCCTGGTTTACCTGCTCCTCTTTCGAGGGCGGTGCACACTGAGCCTTGGCATGAGCCTCCTCGAGGCTCTGCGTTTTTCATCTGAAGGGTAATGGAAGAGTGGGACATCTCATAGGGCATTACTGTCTCCCATGGGTGGCTGGGAATTGCACATTGAATTACAGTACAGTCTTAGTTCCAATGAGGAACCCCGGGGGTGTAGTGGCTGCGATCTGCATGGTCACCAGTTGGAAGCCACCAGCAGCTCCCTGGAACCAAGACTGGGCTTCTACTCTGTAACCCCCCCAGAGGGTCGCGGTGAGTCAGCATTGACTGCCGGTGACGAGTGTGATTTGGGGCTGTTATAATGGTAGTCGTAGGGAGCTGAAGCTGGTTTGGGTCTGTGCACCTTCTTTTCCTTTCATTGCTACTTTGTTCTCAAAAACGTGCCTGAAAATAGGTTCAAAGACACTGATCATCATGATATGATAGCAACCCCTTCTGAACAACAACAAAAAACCCATACTACTGCCATCAAAGTGATACTGATTCATGCAACCCTATCGGACACAATAGATAGAGCCTCTGAGACTAATTCTTCACGGGGCAGAGTGCTCCCTCAGAGCAGCTGGTGGTTTTGAACTGTGGACCTTGTGGTCGGCAGTCCAACTTGTAACCGCTACGCCACCAGAGCTCCTACTAGGACAGCAACAGAACCAGAAAAATGGACAACATCTGCAACGATTGACAATACTGGCAGCGAGGAAGCAACAACATGTGAAGTCACATGGTGCCAGGTGTCATGGGAGTTGGGTAACGATGTCCTGACCAGAAAGCACCAGAAGCTTTAGAAAATAAATCAGCACAGAGTTTGAGCCTTGTCGGTGTATGGACTTGCTAAAAAAATGTGTTTGTTGCTTGGTCTTGTTTGCAATGCACTAGTTTGTCACTAAAGACTCCAAGTCTGTTTCCAGTTCACGCTCTCTCCTATTTTCTCAGCCCCTCGGACTAGTATTTAGGTTCGAGGGATAAGGAATGTGGAGGGATTTTTTTTTTTATAAAAGAAGGAAGGTTTTTGTTGCTATATAATTAGAGGAATATTTTTGTGAAAAAATAAAATTGCTGCTGGAATGCTGCACAACAAATTTACTGACAGTCAATTTGGTGTCTCCCCTGAGGACAGTGTCCCTGGTACAGCCCCCTCCTCCTGTCACCCCAAGTGATACCACAGTTACAGGGCTCTGCTTCCTGTCGGCTTCCTGTGGGTATCTAATGTCATTCTTCTGTGGGTAATGGCTGGATTCTTTATTTCCAGGGAAAGAATTTCACCTGACTATATCTGCTAATATTGGCGTCTGTCTTTTGTAATCCAAATGTTTTCATCTTAAAGATGAATGGGATAATGTGAAAACTCCCCGGATGACAATTTGCTTGAAACAGCTAGGCAGGGACAGATGACTGTTATTAAAATGAAAAGGCTTGGTGAACTCAAAGCTTCTCCGAACAAAAAGTCTATAACATTAAAAAATAAAAAGGATGTAATTAGACTTACAGTACTGTACTCGGAAAGATGCTCATAATATATTGAGAAACAAAGATTGTTCTGCATAACAGCAAGCATGATATGTTCTCATCTAAAAAACATGTGCTTGCATATGCATAGAATAAGTCTGCAACAATATGGGGGTGGGAGGGTGAATGCTTGAGAGACACACAGAGCAGAGCTGCATAGTAACCCCCAGTCCAGTCTGTAGGGCCCCACGTGATAACCGTCCATGGCCACCCTGGGGCTCTGCATGGGCACCTCTCTCCACTCAGGACTGGTGAGCCTTTCAAGAATAGGACCCGGGTCTTTGTAGCCTGTACAGTACTGTTTGCAAAATGCTCATTTTGCATTTACTCCTTGGCTGGGCACCTAGGGTACAACATGGAATAATTCCTTGGCTCTGTCTCCAAGGAGTTTGGTGTCATGGGGAGACCGACCCTTAGCAGATAATCGCAATGCAGTGTCAAGCACATGCTAGTAGGAGTGTATTCATTCCAAGTATTGATGGAAAACGTGGGTGGGGAATTCAGGGTTAGGGTCAACCTGGATTAATAAAGGCCTATGACAAGAAGAGAGTTGTCAAGACATGTTTATGAGGTCAGTATCTTGAAAGTTCTAAGTCATTCCTGGTTCATTCATTTAGCAAATATTATGCTTACTCTGTATCAGACACAGTGGCCCTGTCCCCAAGGAGCTTGCTACTGGATCTCTAGTGAGACAATGTGGTGGTTTGTGTGCTGTTGTGCTCTTGGAAATACCAGCAGGGCTGCCAGAGGTGGACATGTTTCAGTGGCACTTCCAGGTCATGTCACACAAGGCAGAAGGACCTGGTTGGTACTCTACTTCTGGAAAAAGTGGGTCAGTGAAACCCTTATGGACCTCAGTGGGACATAGTCTGATCCGGTGCCAGATACACACCCTTCAGGTTGGAAGACATTCAAAAATTGACCGGGGAAGTGCTATTTACTCAAAGTAGAATTGACTTTAAAGATGTGGGTGTAGTGATGCTTTTGAGACTTTTATTTGCTTATGTGCCCTGGCTCAAAATGAGAATAAATAGCTGTACCTTTCTATGAATACACAGATAATGTTGAAGGGCGACCCTTGGAAAATTAGAAATCATAAAAAAAATGAAATGGAATTCACCAAGACGAGTATCCTAGGCACTAGTGAACTGAATGGACTGGGATTGGTCACTATGAGTTGGAAAATCACATGGTCCACTATGCCAGGAAAATTCATCTTGATGCTGGAGAGAATTAAAACAAATCCATGAGAGTCAATGTACAACCTTGGTTCTGAATTCAGAGACTTGACTTTAGAGGCCATCTCAAGAGAAGGTTTGGTACATTTAACACAAGCAACCAAAAACCAGATGAGTTGTGGGATGACATAAAAAAAAACATCATAAATGAAGAAAGCAAAATGTCACTAAAAAAAAAAAAGACAAAAAAAAGACAAAAATGGATGCCAAAAGACACTCTGATACTTGCTGTTGATTGTGAAGTAGCTAAAACAAGTCGGGGGAAAGATGATGGACAAGAGCTGAACAGAAGATTTCAAAGTGTTTTTCAAGAAGACAAAGTATTATAACGAGACGTGCAAAGACCCAAGGTTAAAGAGAACGCAGCATTTCTCAAACAGAACTACCTGAGGAAAAAATTCAAGCCCCGAGTTGTAATACTGAAGGATTCTATGGGTAAAATATTGAAACATCAACAGACGATGGAAAGAACACACAGTCACTGTATCAGAAAGAATTGGTCTACACCCAACCATTTCAGGAGGTTGTACACGATCAAAACCCCACGGGACTGAAGGGAAAACCTGAAGCTGCTCTGACAGCACTGGTTCAAAACATGGCTCCAGGCGCTGACAGAAAATCAACTGAGATGTTTCCTCGAACAGATACAGTGCTTACTCGTCCGGAACATGAAATTTAGAAGCTAGCTGCCTGGTCAACAAACTGGACGAAACCCATATTTGTGCTCCTTCCAAAGAATAGTGACCCAGCAGAATATGGAAATGGTTAAGCGATATCATTAATATCACTCCCAAGTAAAATTTTTCTGAAGATAATTCAAAAGTGGTTGTAGGAGCACATCGACAGGGAAGTGCCCAAAATTCAAGATGGATTCAGAAGAGGACACAGTATGAAGACTATCATTGCCAATTTCAGGTGGAAGCAAAGACCACCAGAAAGTTATTTACCTGTGTTTTATCGACTCTGCAAAGACATGTGGATCAGAATAAATTATGGACAACACACCAACACTGGGAATTCCAGAATGCTTACTTGTGTTCATGTGAAACCTTGACAAAGATCAAGAGGTGGTTATTGAAATGGACGAAGGGGTTCCCGAGTGGTTTAAAATCAGGAAAGGAGTGTGTTAGGGTTGTAACCTTTCACCATGTTTATTCAATCTGCGAACTGAAAAGCTGGACTCCATGAAGAAGAATGTGGCATCAGGATCAGAGGGAGACTCATTAACTACATGTGATATGCAGTGAACTCAATTTTGCTGGCAGAACCAAGGGGGGAGGGTGGAACAACCGTGAAGCACCTACTGATGAAGATCAGATCTTACAACCTTCACGATATATTCCTTCTCAATACAAAGAAAACAAAAATTCTCATTACTGGGCCCATCAGCAACATCTTGATAAAGGCAGAAACAAACAAGCAAACCTGGAATTGTCAAGGATTTAATTTTACTTGGATTCACAATCAATACCCATGAGAGCAGCAGCCAAGAAACCAAACGATGCACTGAGAAAAGCTACTTCCCAAGAGCTCTGCCTGACCCCAGCCAGGGTATTTTCGATTGCCTCGTGTGCATGTGCAAACGGAACAGTGAATAAGGAAGTCCGGGGGAGAGTTGATGCCTTTGAGCTGTGGTGTTGGCAAAGACTTAAATATACCATGGACTGCCAGAAACAAATGGACACACCTGTCTTCGGAAGTACAGCCAGAATGCTCGCCAGCAGCAAGGAGGAGAGACTTCAATTCTTATTCTCTGGACATGTCATTCCAAGGGACCAGTCCACCACACTCAATGGAGGGTCACTGAGAAAAAAGCAGCCCAGGGGCTGCTCCAGTGCACTGACATAGCAATGCGGTGAGGCTGGTGCATCACTGGGTAGTGTCTTGTTCAGTTGCATGGTCATGACAAAGAAGGTCATTTTTGAGGAATATTATTTATGGGGTACTTCCTACCTGTAGGACACTTACTATGCACATCAACCCCCATGGGTGAAAAGGGGAAACTGGTATAGAGAGATTCGGGAATTGTCCACAGCATAGAGCTGGTGTGGTCGGTGGAGCCCAGACTTGAGTCCAGGCAGCGCAGCCCCAAAGCCTCCTTGCAGCCACACTGCTCATTGGTTCATGAAGAAAAGGAGCCAGTGGTGGTACACACAAAGCACCTATCCCCCTGAGCCGTCTCCACTCTGTACCCCTGTCCTCCTTCCTCTGCTTCCTGGCAGCCTTTCTGGCCATCTGCTATCTCAGCTTTGCCCTGGTGTGGATCAGAAGCCAGGCGCCAGAGGAGCCAGACTGAGTCAAGGGAGCAGCTGCCAGGTTGACCACTATCTTGCTCTTGGCTTACTTTGTAAGCACATCACCTCCCTGAAGACCTGGTATCTGAGGTCTGAAGCTCCTGCCAAAGGCAGAAGGTAGGGTGGGGTGGGGGGGCCACAACACAGAGCCCCAGCACATAGCCCATCAACCAGACGAGGTGGCAGGCCAGAGCTGTGAGCATGCCCGGGATTTTGAGATATAATCAGCAGCTGCGTCCTGTCTGCCCAGAATCATCCATCATCCTCCTTCTCTTAAATACATTGATGAGCTCCTAAACCTCTCTCCCTTCCTGCTGTCTCTCTCTCTGATCCACCTTCCTTACTCGCCTTCAAGGTAAAGCTCAGTTCTCAGGCCTGGCATACAGGGGTGCAGTGGGTTACACATTGGGCTGCTAGCCATCTGATCAGCAGTTTGAAACCACCAGCCACTCCTGGGAAGAAAGATGAGGCTTTTTACTCCCTGAAGTCTCAGAAACCCACAGGGGCAGTTCACTGAGTTGGAATCTACTGGATGGCAGTGAATGATCTCAGCCAAACCAATTCTCTACCCCCGTCTCCCACCACACTGCATTCAACACATTCAATGTGCCCAGTGCTACCCATGCCAAACCAGACTCACTGTCCCTGTGCATTTCTGAGCCTGTAACTCTCGCATGGGTGTAGAACGCCTCACCTCTCTCCTGAGGAATGGCTGGCTGGTGATTCGAACTGCTGACCTTGTGGATGGCAGCCCACCATACCAGCCACCAGGGTGAGTTGCCCAGTACTGCAGGTTCACAGATATGGTTTCACTTTGGCAAACTTGTCCACTCTGCCTGGAGCCTCTTCCTCCCTGCTCCCTCTTTTCCTTCTGGGTAAACCTTCAAGGCCACCTCAATCCCACACCTGCAGGGAAGCCTTCCTTCCTGACTGCGCAGGCAAGGTTCCCGGCTGGTCTCCTGTGCAGGATGAATTCTCCTCGTGCAAAGAAATGTCATTACCCCACTGCTCTCAGCTTCCTCCCATCTTAGTCAGCTCTGGGCACAGGCTCTGGCCCAGAGCAGGAGCTCCGGGTGTACTGGGTCAGGGAACAAGCCCATGTCGAGAAGCTAGAGCATGGGTCCTTTTCTCTCATCGCTGCAGGCTCGCGGAATGACAGCGCTGTGTTTGGGAGGGAAGTTGACAGCGGAGGAAAAGCACGCACCCTGGAGAAGAACACTGTTCCCAGCCACCGCCTCTCCTGACTTCCCTGTCTCAGACAGAGCCGGGAGCTGGGTCCCCACTGTCTGTTGGGAGAGTGCTGATGAGTGATCTTTGCTGCGTGATGGCTCTGAGGCCCTGGGAGGTGGTGGGTGAGGGGCGGGTGATGTGTATCACTGCTACCTCCTCTGCGGGGCGGGTGGATGCTCCTTCAGCTGACTTTGGTGCTAGCACACTAGTAATTTCTTCCTGCTGTCTTTGGACCTCCTCTTCCAGTCTGCAGTCAACTTGTGTGCCAAGTGCAAAATCCCGTTTCTGCCACTCAAGTTACCTCAGGCAACTTGCTCTCCTGTTTCATCACCCGTTGAACAGGGAGAGCCACAGAGATCTGCTTCATGGCGGTGTTTGCCGAAGAAGGGCTGAGACAGCGAGGTAAAGTGCTTGCGCATCCTCTCTTCTCCAGCCAGAGCTCCACACCCCCATCCATTTCCTTCAGCCCTGGGCCACCCGGGAGCTCAAAGCTGGCTTTGTGTCTCAGCACTAGCTGTCCTCTGCCCCATCTCTGAACACTTTCACACCCTCTTCTCACTTTTTACAAAAGATTTTATTTTCTAGGTGGCGTCTATTAGTTAGCTTTTTAGGAAGGAGGTGGCTCTAAAAGACTAGAGGTTGACTCAGCCTGAGCTCCCTGGCTCTGTCATTTGCGATTGTGATCTTTCCCCCCCAAGCCTCCAGTGAATGGGCTATGCATTTTCTGGGGGCCCCAGCGGAGGCTCAATGTGCTGGTGCTACAACTGCCTCCAGGGGGAGGCGGTGCAGCTGAGAGCGGTTCTGCACCTGGGCTTTGGGATCCAACAGCCGATTGCAATGCCGACTCGGCCCCTTGGTAGGTGTGTGAATCAGGGCTAATAGTCTGACCCTCCTCATAATATGAGAATTGAACACAGTCATTTTAAGGATTAAATAAAGCCATCCCTGCTGATTGTCAGAAGGATTAAATAAAATAATGTAGGTCCACGTTTTTAACAAGACGTAGTATAGGATCTGGCAGATAAACAGAGTAGGGTTTAATTTGAAAAAGCCAATGACGATGATAATTAGCAGCATTTACTATGTGCTTACTGAACGCACAGGGGGCACTCGGGAAATGCCATTGAGGAGGCCCATCTCGGTTTCTACTGCTGTGTGAACGCACAGCTCAATGACAGCAATTACATTAGTCTCGCAACATGAGAGTCACCAGTATTGGTTACCACAATTTCCCTCCATCGATGCAACTCAAAAGCTTCCTAAATAATGACAGCCCAGCCCAGCACTGGGAGGAGCCACTGAAGGCTGGAAGGAGGACTAACTACCTCCCAGTCTCTTGTCACTGATAAGGACTGATTGATTACCTGTTCCAGAAGACGCTCCCTGAGACCTTCTGCATCTCCCCCAGCGTGGCTAGGAGGAGGGAGGACTTGCCGCAGCCCACCTGCCCCACGATCATGGTCAGCTGACCTGCAGGGAGAGCAGCAGGTGGGAGAGGGCCCAGGAGAGAATCTGAGCAACCATTGTGATGAAAGACAGACAGCCACCCTGGGCCCCAGGTCCTTCCTCTACTTTTTACCACCTTCCTAAGCTCGTGTTCCCCCCCCCCCCATCCCATGCTTCCTAGGTTCCAATAAACACCATCCTAGGTGCCCCCTCGGCACTGTGCTCAGGCTGCTGTGCTTACCCCCGCCTGGCACATTAATTCCCCGAGGACAGAGCCACCCTCCCCAAGCTTCCTTACCCCCAAGCACCCACCAAGGGCGAGCATGCTGGGGGTATTCAATACATGCTGGTGTTCTTTCCACCCGCATGTCATTCAGTGGGACATGGGGAAGGGTCACCCAGTTAGGGCTTTCGTTGACTCAAAATCCCTGCCATCAAGTCCATTCCGACGGACACCATTCCTATAGCAGCGCCTACTGAATTCATCTGCCTCCAGCGGGGACACTCTCCGACCATGCTGGAGGGGGTGAGCGGGAATTACCTCGGGGGATCCGAATGGTGATGTTGGACAGTGTGGGGATCCCATTGGGGGTCCACGTGAAGAAGCCTCCGATGATCTTCAATGGCCACAGCCCACCACCCAGGAGAGAAGACAAGAGAAAGGGGGCTGAGCTGTCAGTGTGAAAAGTCTTTTGCTTCCCCTCCTCCGTGAAAGTCCCCCTAACCCCCCAAAACACTGATTCCAGTCCCCAGATCCCTGACTCCAAACGCCTTGGTTGCTGCTTGTCATAAAGATGAAGGGATGGAAGGATACAACAGAGGCAAAGGACTTAGCTGAGCACCTGGCTCAGTCACTGTATAATGAGCAACGAAGAGGTTCCCAACTAACCCCTTTGGGGCCAGGGTCAGGCCACACACTGGAGAAGGGGGTATCCACTTTGGCTTTAGGATTCCTATGGACACAGCAGGGCTGGTGACCTCTAGGGTCGAGAACTCTTGCCTTCTCAGTTGGAACTCCCCCTCAGGGGTGGTGCAGGGTGTGTGTGCACAGAGTCCAGGACTCACCTGGACACAGCAGCTGTCTGCATCCCCGTCCGCAGTGGGGGCCAGACTCTGCAGTGGGCCTGTGAGGCTGCGACAATCCTCCCGGGCTGGACGCTTTCGGTTCACAACCTTGAGGGGCTGGGGATGGTTCAAAGGTGAGGGTCCACTGGGCAGTAGCTATGCCGGGAAGGGAAGCCCCTCTTCCTGGAGGGGAGGCCCGGGTTGGATCCGGCAGGACAGGAGCTCCAGGCTCGGAGTGGCAAGGGGAGGCCTGGACACTCACCACCGCCTGGTACTTGCTGCCTCGGCCCTGGGGTACGGGCTCCCGGGGCGCACACTGCTCCTCCAGGATCTCAGCACTGGACAGGAACTCGCTCAGCTTCTGCACGCTGCAGAGGATGTGCAGAGAAATCCCCACCACTGCCCAGGGCAGAGGGGAGGGGACGGGGAGGAGGGACAGCCTGAGAGGGCAGCTCTGAGCAAGTGCAGGCCCAGGGCTGGTCCCCACGCAGTCCAGGGTTAGGGTCGACAGGTAGGCTGGGGAAGATGTCTGGATTAAAGGTGAGCTGGCTAGTTCCAGGGTGAGTTTCATGTTAAAGGGAGTCCGTCTGGGTTAACCAGGCTTCAGGATGGTTTGTGGTGGGCTTTATTAACCACTGCTTGGGTTATGGATGGTCGGCGTTAAGGTTAGTTAGGCTTATGATTGGCTATTAACAATAATAGTGAATATGTCTGGGCCTGTATGTCAGGCAGTGTGATAACTGTTTGATACACATGATTTAATGTAATCCCCAGAGCCCCCTGGTTGGGGGTGTATGGGGGCATTCTTCCCAAATCATCAGAAGGCTGCTTTCCTAGGGAAGTTTCCTGTGGTCCCAGAGGAGACACCAGAAGTTTCCCTCTTACTGTTCCTTCTCTCCCATCCCTGGGGTCATGGAAGTTGTCTGGGGGTTGTTAGAGAGAGAATTGTTCCTATCTCCCTCTTCTGCCTTTTGCTCAATGTCCAGTAGGTCTTGGGCCAGATATCCCCACCCCGAGTCCTCAAGGCAAGAACAGCCTCTGGCCCCTGCTAAACTGCCAGGTTCCTATTCCCTGTCTCCAGCGTCCCCCTCCTCTCCACTCTGGCACCCCAGTCATGGCCAGCAAGGGTGGTGCTGGCCACCCTGCTGGGGTAAAGTTTCAGGTGTGTCTGCTCCCCACCCCCAGCCCAATGTGGAAGGTGCCTCATTAAAAAGGCCTCCTCTGCCCTGGGGTGATGGTCCCTGGGAATGGTGGGGTTGGGACTGTTTGCATCTGGGAATGAATCTGGATCTGAGAAAAGGCTTCCTGGGAGGTGTATCCTTCATGGCTGTGAGGTCCACCCAGATTCAGAGGGCTAAGGTGGGGGTCCAGGGGCCCCGGGGACATGACAGCTGCTCCCTCTGCTCCAGCGGCTCCCTGCTCAGCTTTGACCCTCTGGGCCCAGTTGTTCCCTTCCCTCCCCCAGCTCCTGCCAAGGCCCCTCACGCAAGCTGCTCCTGCCATCAGCTACTTCCTTTCAACAACCCCAATTTCTTGCTCATTGCCTGAGACCAGCAGGGGCGTCCTCTTCCTCAAGGTTTGGGTGCGGGTGACATTTTAAACTATCTGATCCCATTGGCCACAGGGGGGCACAGGCAGTTCCTTGGGGGTGACAGGCCCTTATTTCCAGAGAGCTGTTTCAGAAACCTAAATGAAACCGTTGCTGTCCAGGAACGGCACTCCCCAGCCCTCTACCATCAAGTTTTCATCTCAAGAGGGCGACTCTTCTAGGGAAAGTGGCAGCGTCACCATGGGGTTCTGGAGCCGGGGGAATGGGGAGCGGGACCCCCCAGAGCCAAGGGCCCATTGGAGACATGACTGCAGGTGCCTGGGAAACCTGCTTCACTGATTGGGGCTGGGAGGGCTTTCGGGGCCATGGAAAGAACAGGGGAGAAGATGAGTCAATACAGACATGAGAGAACATCACCTTGGGGGACGGGAGGTGTGTTCATTCTTCGTGGTTCTGGAAGGTTGGAGCAGGTGCAATGGATAGACATTTTATGGAGACTAATTTGGCTTCATTAACCCACCCCCTCACACCCCTGCCATACCATGCACTCTCTCTCCTTAGAGGGGGCAGCGAGTCCCGTCCTGAGAGATATGCACGCAGGTTGGGTAGCCCCTTCTGAAGGATCACGTGGAGAGAAGCCACCAGGGTCCAGGTGCTTCTGACCCATCTAGCCAGCTTCAGTGAGGCCTTCACTGAGGCAGAGGTGTGTGGGGTCCCAAGAGCCTGCTACGGGGGGACACACAGGGCACCTGTCCATTGCCCTTGTGGGCCCCTCCTCTCACCTGACTAGTGCTTTCACTGTGGACCGGACCACGCTGGACAGCAGGAACAGCGGAGTGACCAGGATGTGGAAGAGGGAGAGGGAGGCGAAGGCCACAGACGGGGAGAAATCGGCTTCTTTGAAGAAGCTGACATGGCCGACAAAAGTCTGTGGACAGAGACACGAAGCAGCCAGGGAGTGTGTCCGGGTCCAGGTGTCTGCGCGGGAAACACAGCCCGGCCGGCCAACGGGACCTTCTACTGGAGGCGCCTCTGCCAAGCTCCCTCACAGTGACAGTCCTCCCAAAAATGGCTCCAGGGAGCTCAGGACATGAAGCTCTAGGGAGGGGGCTCTTCCCTCCCTGCCCAAGTCCTCCTTGCCAGGAAGGACCAGGAAGGACAGTGACCTGAGAGCTCTCTCCCCTCCACCCCGTCCCCAGGCAGGAAAATGTAAACTCAGTATTTACAAAGCCACCTTCTCTCTGCGCTTGCTTCTTGGACACCTAGACAGCTGTCACCCTATTATCCAGAGTTCCCCCAAGAGCCAGACCCATAAATTATGTTGAAAGTGAATTCCCAAGCATGCCTGACAGGCTGTGAACTCTCCACTGATCGGGACTCTGGCCCTAGGGGAAGCAAATGCACCTTTTTAAGGAACTGAAGCATCTGAGGGAGTCTGGGATGGGGCCCCTAGGTGAGGGGGCTGTAGGTTCCCAGGAGCCTGGCATTTGGTGGGGGGGGGCCTGCCTATCTCCCCAAGGAGCTCACATGCAGCCCTCGTCCCAGCCGGTCCAGAGAAGCACCGTGTGATATTTAACGACACGGAGAATCATTTCTGGCATAGTCTTCGATGTAAAAAAGCCAGCCACAAAACTGCCTGTGCAGCGCAATCCTATTTTTGTAAAAATGACATATCACAGTCCTTTAAAAAGATGGGGAGAAACACAGGAAGGCTATTACCGGCCGGACTCTGGATGGATTTAATTTTCCTTGTGCTTCTCTGAATTGCCCAATCTGACAGCAATCAACATATTTTACTTTCAAAACGAAAACACTGGATAGCGATTCTTTTTACAAAAAGAAAACCTGATCGCTCTCAATTCGAAGAAGGGTCAGTCGAGCAGGCCTGGAAACAGGAACCCTTTCAGTCTAGAGGGCGTGGGGGAGGGGCGGGACCTGCTCTATATAGACTTCCAATCCATCACCCGGGTACCAGCTCTCCGAAGAGCCTGTGCAGAAAGGGGAAGAATCTGCACGCCCCACCCCTCCCCCACCCCCAGCAGGACACAGGGACGGACACAGGCACTTACAATGAGGACGGCGGCAATGGGGATGGCCGTGTTCATGAAAACTGCGGAGGAAACACAGGGAGAGTGCAGCCTGAGCAATGGCACAGCTACTCCTGAAGGCTGGGGTGCTCCGGGCACCCTGGGGAGGCCACCCGCAGCCTACAGGGCGACGTGGGGGTAGGGGCGAACTCCAGTCCTGTGGCAGACCCCAGTTCTGCCCCTATTTCCCTCAGGATTCTTGTCCCATGGGCCCTCGCCTCTGTTTCTGGGATGTTGAATCAAGGCCGACAGGCTTTCATTCTGCTCCCTGTGGACACGGTGTGGGAGGCCCCCTGGGAAAGCGGTGGGGAAGGCATGCTGGAGAGCTAGTCGCCTGCCACCGGCGATAAAGTCAGCAGCATGTGTTTCTGGGGCACCAGGTTGCTTCCCCTTCCTCTGCTTTGGCCTTCTGTAGCCTCCCTGACCAGGTCTCTCCGAGGCCTCTCAGAAAATCCACATGCACTGCCAAGAGGTCAGTGCCAATGCACAGCAACCATGGACGATGGAGTAGGACTTCCCTGTGGGTTTCCAGAGCTGTGAATCTTCCCAGGTGGGTTCTTAGCAGCCCAGCTGTACCACCAGCCACCTACTACACCACGGGGGCTCCTTTGCTGAGGCTGAGGGGCTTCTCAATCGCCACTGATTCCTGAGAATCATTTCAAACTCATTCTTACTTAGGTGTCAGAGACCAAAGACAGCTTAAAGCAGGACTTGTTTCTGGTCTGACACATAGAGTCCCCACCCGGGGTAACTAGTCTCGGCTGGGTCCTATAATCTAAGCCCAGCCACCAAGAGTCAGGGGAGGGAATGTCTACCACTCTCGTGTTGCTGCAAACAGAAGCTTGCTCTGTATTCTGCTCAAGCCACGGCTTCCAGACCCTTCCTGGAGACCCCACAGAGCCAAGGGAATGGACTAACACTTGCAGAAGGGGCCGCCCTGCTGCTCCTATGCTGTGTGAGGCCACCACTCTCGCCACGATTCCATTTCTCCATCAGTTTTTCATAAAATTGCACACAGTCAGACTTTGCCAAGGGCAGAGGAGACAGTGCCAGTGACAGGCTCTGTGATCCCCGAGTGCGGGCTGAAGAGCATGCCTCAGGTGGGGAGCGCTGGACCCTGCTCTCCAGGGTCTCCCCTGCTCCAGTCCAGGGTATGAGAAGGCAGCGGGAACACTGGCCTCAGGCTTGAACTCCCAGGGGACTGGTTCCACAGAGTAAGCAACCATCTAAGCTGTCACCTTCCCATCTCACTGCCCTCCTTGCCATCAGCCTCTTTCAGGTCAGCTCAGAAAGGAGCCTGGTTCTTCAGCGACCCAAATTAAAGCCCAAGAAGCTGGGAACCAGAGACAGAGGACCTAGCTCGACACATGGCTCCTGTCTAATGAATTTCAAAATCTAATTTCAAGGAGTCCAGACGGTTAACCAGATTCCAAAGAATGATCACCCACAAATCCCCTATCTGTGCGTGCATGCACAGTGTAACTTAGAATTAAAGGAGCCCCCAGCTGGGCCCTGCCTTCTAGAGATCCCAGACTAAGGGAGGAGACAGAAATCATGCTTCCAGGGAATCCAATCGATGGGGAGACAAGGACCATGCCCTAAGGTGCTCCCAAGTAGATAGGGGAGACATTGTCCCCATCTTTGGGGGATTCCTAAGCTGATGGTGGAGACATGGTCCCACCATTGGAATTCTCCTAGATGCAAGAGGAAGCTATCGCTGAGCTCTGGGGGCACTGAACCTCCCAGGCCATCAGGCACCAAACCCATCGCAGTGTCACACATGATGCTCTCGGTCGGTGCTTTGCAGACGAAGATTCCATGGTCTTCAGCTGCCCACCACCCCTCTTTCACAGTCCCAGCAAGGGGCAGTATACACATTCGCAGTTTTACCCAGGTCTGGGTCTTGTATGTGGGAGAGGGTGGAGAAGGGGACATCGTCTGGCCCAGGCTCTAGACCATTAGTAACATAGAGCTCTCAACACGCGGTAGCCTTGCTCCTTCCCTGTAGGGTCAGCTATTCCAGAAAGTTTCCTTAGGGCGGGGCCTCTCTTTCACCCTATCGCAGCCCACCCCTACCTATTACCATGCAGGGGGAACTCACTACACCACTCCAGCTCCCTTCCTCAAACTGAGAGCCCTCCCACGTGAACTGGGGCTCCACTCCAGCTGCAAAATAAGACCAGAGGTGAATTGCAAATCCCTGTAGCTTGCCTGGAAAGCAATCTGGTGTTTTGCAGCCAGAGCCGCATGAAGCGCAGACCTTCTGACCCAGTCAGCCCCCCAACCCCCCGGGAGGTTTTTTTTCTGAATAATCACTCAAACAGAAATGAAAAACCAAGGTCAAGATGGGGTGAGCCACTGAATTATTTGTCACATCAACATAAAACCACAACCACAGTAACAACAAAGCTCCAAACCAAGTCAACGAGTGACTGAGGGACGGGGGTGGGTGGGGGTTTAGTGAAGGATGGCTCATCTGCCCTGTGGGAGATATCATGGTCAGGCAACGTGCAACATTTGACATCTTATCCTACTGCATGCTTTCTCTGGTCCTGATTTTCCCTCTCCCTCAGTTTTCCCATTTTATTGTATTTGTTCTTGTAGCTGCCTGAACTCCATCGAGGAATGAGGCTATACATAAATTTAAAAATGAACATCCAGAAGCAGATGCAGTGACATGGAGAATTCTTCTGATATGATTAATTTTCACCTTCTTCTGCCTGTGGTGTGGAGACACTAAGGCATGAAAATGTAATCTGTCCTTTCCCTTGTCCTCTCCGGGAAGGACAGCCTTTGTGAGGGAAGCCCCATGTACCTTTCCTATTGATGGCGTTGTGGTGGACTCTGCAGATGCTTGCGCTCTGAATGTCTCTCTGGAGACAACCTGCATCCACCCTCCCACCCACCAGGTCCAGGGGTGGGTGTGTCTGGGACGTCAGATGTGAGTATGGAAGCCTGGGGAGTCTGAGGATGTCTCAGACTCTGGCACCTCTCTGAGCACAGCAGACACCCAGCACCCTGCTGGGGGAGGATCAGGGGAAAGGTAACTGGGTGTTCAATTGTCACACATTAAAGACTTGAAGTCTGCCTCCCCTTGCCAGAATCACACAAGACACCCCCCTAAGATTCTAAGGTGGTGAAGGGGTGGCAATAAGGCCAAGAATAGATTTTTCTCCAACTTTAGTGTGGGATGTGCTGAATGACCTTGATTTGATTTAGGAAGGGGGGAAAAAGCCTGACAATGCACAGATCTTTAAAATTAATAACCCTAAAATTCAATGTCATCAAATTGATTCCAACTCATAGGGACCCTATAGGACAGAGTAGACCTGCCCCTTTGGGTTTCTGAGATTTTAATTATCTTTTAAAGAAAGTTTTATTTGCACATAATCCATTTATTATATGATTCAATAGTTCAATCATGTCAAGAAGAGTTGTAGAATCATCACCACAAGAAATGTTAGCATGTTTCCTTCTTTCTTGTTCTCATTGCTATTACCTCCCTATTCCCCCCAACTTCCCCTGCCATACGGCCAAGAAACTATTACTTGTTACTGTCTCTATAGATTTACCTATGTTGGATTTCGTATACCAAAAAACACACCAAGAAAAAGCTAACAACCAACAATAACCAAAAAAAAAAAAAAGAAAAACCTCAACAGAAGAGAAATTAAAAATATCAAAACTAGAACTTTAAAATGGGTCAAAAAAGAGAGCAAATGATAAAGCTAAATATTAGATTTAAACCTCACTACATTAGTCATAATCCACTTTTCAATGCACTCTATAATAGGGCTAGTCACATCCCTAGTCTGTGGTCAGAGGGAATTCACCAGAGGCTTAATCCATGTATATTTATTTCCCTATTCACTTTTTTAAAAACCTGAAATGACTTAAAGGAGTCAAAAGGGAGATCAAATAAGATAGTACATTTTAACTTAACTATAGCTACTATAATAGTCTTTACAATGCTCGCTATCTGATAACAAAGCTAATCATATCCCTCAACTGTTTATGGTCAGAGGGGATGCACCAGGTCTATGTGGACCCTGCAAATGAATTTTGGGTTTCCACTGTCATCCACTGGCTTCTGAAAACCAGGTGTTTACAATTTAAGCTCTGATACCATTCCCTCCTTCAGATTTGGATCATATAATTTACAATCCTTAGATCACTCAGGTTGGTGTGTCTCTTCCATGTGGACTTAGTTGGTGCCTCTCTTAGATGGCTGTTTGTTTGAAACAAGCCTTGAAGACCCATATGCTATTCTTTTTTATAGCTGGGCACCATCAAGTTTCTTCACCAACCTTTGCTATAGCATCCATATCTTCAGTGAGAGACTTTAAATCTTTATGGGAGCAGCTAGCTTCAACTTTCTCTGAGGAGTATCTGGTGGGCTAAAACTACCAACATTGAAGTTAGCAGATCAACGCATGGTCCACTGCACCATGAGGGCTCCTTCTTGAATATTAGGAAGGAAGGTAAACTGGTTACATAATGTTAAGTGGAAAGAGATTTTTTATTTTTTAAAACTTTTTTTGAAAGAAATTTTAAAATGATGTTTAAGTGTGGTAAAAAATTATAGAGAAGTCCAGCAGCTGCATGCATACAAGTCTGAAAGCATCTCTGTACAATGGAGACATGTTTAGTAATAGTGTAGAAAAATGAGTAGGTGGCTTGTTTTTTCTGCCAGAAAAAAAATCCTTTAAGAGTTACTCATTCCAAAAGCAAAGCAGTAGAACTGAAGCAACGGGAGCTTGAATTAGTGAGTTTGATGACAAACTCTCAAGATGAAACTATGAGCACAATCTACAAAGAGAACTAAACAAAACAAACACACAAAAAAACAAAAAGTGAAGGAAGCATAAGAATTATATGAGAGATTATGAAGAATAATTATATTTAATAAATATCCTAGAACAGGAAGAAGAAAAAAATCTAAAGAAAATAGTTCAAGAAATGCTAGAAGAAATGATCTCTAACATCATAACAGAAAAGGAAATAACCATTTAAACCATCCATGAAGCTGAAACAAACACACACACATACACACACACACACACACAAACAAATAAAAACCCAAGCGGGACTGACCCTAAGAGAAAATAATTAGAATATATTATAGTCAAACTTTCCAACATCAAAGACAAGTAAAGAATCCTGTGAGCAGTTTGAGAAAAAAGAAAAGTTACCTATATGGGGGACAAATAAGAATAAGCTTTAATTTTCAACAGAAACATGTAGGCAAAAGGGAAATGGAATGGTATATCTAAAACTCTGAAAGAAAAAAAAATTGCCAACCAAGAGTCTTATTTCTAGCAAAATTATCCCTCAAATATGAGGGAGACATAAGAACATTTTCAGATGAATAAATTTAAAGGAATTATGAAAACAAGATCACCCATGCAAAAAAAAATACTAAAGGAAGTTCTTTGGACAGAGAATCAACAACAGCAGACAGTAACCTGAGAATAACATACGACACCACCATCGAGAAACCAACCCATTCAAGCAGTACAGAAAGTGAAGCAAACCTGTAAGACTAAAAATAGGGAAGCAGAGCTAACATTCCACAATAAAAACAACAACAAAGTGATAGAGGGACTAGCATGCAAGCAACCAATCAAACTTACTGCCTAGCAATTCTGACTCATGGCCAAAATATAGGGCAGAGTATTACTGGCCCTGTGGGTTTCTGAGACTGCATATCTTTATCAAAGCAGAAAGCCTCACCTTTCTCCCATGGGGCAGCTAGTGATTTCTAACTGATGACCTGTGGGTTAGCAGTCCAATACATAAGCCACTATACCACCAGGGCTCCTTAGAGCAGTGGTTCTCAACCTTCCTAATGCCGAGACCCTTTAATATAGTTCCTCATGTTGTGGTGACTCCCCAACCATAAAACTATTTTCATTGCTACTTCATCACTGTCATTTTGCTACTGTTATGAATTTGGTGAAAGGGTTGTTCGACCCCCAAAGGGGTCGTGAGCCACAGGTTCAGAACTGCTGCCTTAGAGGAAATAGAGTAGATATAAAATAGTCAGTCGAGTGGAGAAGAAGTCAAATAGGTCAAAAGAGAGAACAAACTGCCTAAAATTTGGAGGGAAATTAACAAAAAGAAGCTGACTTCAAAGAAAGTGGGGAAACCTCCTCAAAATTAAATAAAGGATACCACACACACCTAGAAAACAGGACCATTAAAAACAAAGAAAGTAAATAAAAAAAGACAAGAAAACTCATAAACAAATAAAATATACCAAAACCTCTGGATACAGCAAGAGCAGTACCCAGGGGCAATTTACAGCAATAAGTACACACACCAAAAAATAACCAAGAACCAAAATCAGCACTTTAACACATATTCAAGAGTTAAGAAGAAAAAAGAAATAATAAAGATCAGAGCAGGGATAAATAAATCTGAAAACAGAAAAATGATCTTAAAAAATTTAAGCAAGGTGATCTCTGGAAAGACAGTGACTGAGTAACACATACCAGAGGGACTCTGCAGAAACTAGCGCAGGAGAGTTACTAAGAGGAAAATTCAACCCTGCTGCATCACAGGAGATGCATCATAAAGATAAGTAGGCACAGATCCACTAGATTTTGAGGAGCTTGCGGCTTTTGGCTTACCACGGGGGGCCAGCTAGGGTCTAACCTTAGCCCAGCCACCATCTCAGCCAGAGCCAGGGCAGGGGCTTTATCTCAACACACCAACAGCTTGCTACCACCTTGGGGCAGGGAACAAACCCCTCCAGCCCCATGGGCAGGGATCGGGCCCAGCTACATTGTTGCTTTTGTTTCTTTCTCTTCTCTCTCTTCCTCACAGTCTTAGCAGGCTTAGTTTTTCTTATTCTCTTCACTTTTCTTTCACATGCCACACACCCTCTGCAGCTCCCCAAGCTGCCTTGGGCCACACCATCACGGCTTCTTGTGAGATCATCCAGTGCAGCACCGTCCTTGTGGGTCCACAACAACCCAACCAATGTTCCCTGAAAGGACCATCCAACCTGCCTTCCAAATACCAGAATACTGGTTGACTAAGGAAAGAGTGAAGCCACAGAAGGATAAAGTGATAGGCCAATTCCATAGTGAAATTAGCTGCAGGCAGTTGGAATAAGCATTCCTACAAGTCTCGGAGAGAGGGCCAGTGCTCCTCAACTCCCTGGAAAATGGCACCTGGTTCCTCTGAAACAATGCAACCCAAACATCAATCAGCCCCAAAGACCTCAACTAAAAAACAGGAGAAACAGAAGGCAATGGCAGAAGATGTCCTGAACCTAACAAGGTGCATAGAAGAAGCAGACATTGAACTGCCACAGAAAGAAAATTTCAGAATGCTGCTTGGAATCATACAGGATATGAGGTAAACAATACAGAAAAAGAATGAAATTATAGAGGAGATAAA
The DNA here is from genome assembly GCF_050624435.1 of Tenrec ecaudatus. NCBI lineage: Eukaryota > Metazoa > Chordata > Mammalia > Afrosoricida > Tenrecidae > Tenrec > Tenrec ecaudatus. The sequence continues at coordinate 53,249,267 of NC_134533.1, read as the reverse complement.
TAGCATACACCAAAGGGAAATACAAGAGCTTAAGGACGAGATAATAAAAACCAGTAGCAGACTGATGGACGTCTCCAATTGAGTGGAGGAGGCAGAGAACTTCCCCAATGTCTTGGAGGACAGCCAAGCAGACTTTAACAAGTGCGAACAAAAATTTAATAAGATCATCAGAGAAGCTGAAGAAAACATAAGAGCTATGTCTGATGCTATGAAGAACAACATCAGAATAATTGGATTATCAGAGGAAGACACAATAAAGAAGTCATCTGCAACAACAGTGAGGGAATTCTTGGAGGAAAACTTCCCCAGCTTAATGAATGAAAACCAGGCAATCATTCAGGAGACTGAAAGAAAACCAGCTAGACTGAATCCAAAGAAGAAGTCACCAAGGCACATAATAGTTAAACTATCCAACTTTGAGGAAAAGGAGAAAATCATGAGAGAAGCTAGGAAAAAACAAGCAATCACATATAAAGGTTCCCAAATAAGAATATGCTCAGACCTATCAGAGGACATTATGAAGAAGAGGAGCGAGTGGAGTAATTTATTCCAAAAATCAAAGGAAAATAATGCAAATGCAAGAATACTCTACCAAGCCAAATTATCTATCAAGATAATGGAGAAGTAAGAGTCTTCCCAGACAAGGAAGCACTCAAGGAATACATTAGAAGAAATCTAGCCCTACAAAAGATCCCTGCCAACCCAGTATGATCAGAAGAACAGCACTCACCAAGCATAAATAAGAGACCACCACATAGAACAACTCCATCCAGAGGGCAACAAAGAGAGAACAGCCCCCAAGATATCATTGTCTCAAGGGTTCAAAGAAGTCACGAATGAAACACACACACACACCACCACCACCACACAGTGCTAAGAAAGGGAGGTAGGAAAACACACAACACAAAAGGTATAACATCACAGAGTCCACAAATGGAGATTATAACCATGAATATCAATGGACTGAACTCAGGCACTAAAAGACTAAAGCTAGCAGACTGGCTTAGAAAACAAAATCCATCAATCTGCTGCCTACAGGTGACACATCTCAAGGCTACTGACAAAAATGGGCTGAGAATCAAAGGCTGGAACAAAGTATTCCAAGCAAACAGCAATTCATAGAAAGCAGGGGTTGCGATCCTAATCTCGGATAAAATTGATCTCAAAGTGCAAACCATAATAAGAGATAAGGAGGGACTCTATATAATGCTCAAGGAAATGGTAGACAAAGAACCACTAAGCACTTTAAACATATATTCCCTGAACGTGAGACCTACTGAAAACTCAACCAAATGCTCCAAAAGATGAAAAAATAAATCACAGTCTCAACAATTATAGCAGGCGACTTCAATACAACCCTCTCTGAGAAAGATAAATCACAGGGAAAGAAACTCAACCAGGAGGCTAGAGATCTAAACACTACAATTAGACAATTTGACCTGATAGATAATTCAGCTTTTCATCCAAATACAAAAAAGATCACAGTCTTTTCCAGCCTACATGGCACATATATGAAGATAGACCACATGCTGGGGCATAAGTCGAATCTGCATAAATTTAAGCATATTGATATCATACAGATCACTCTCTTTGACCACTGTGCCGTAAGACTGGAAATCAGAAAATTTTGGAAACAAAAGGAAGATGAAGAAAACAAGAGCAAACAATTGGAGGATGAATAACTCTCTATTGCAAAAGGAGTGTGTACTAGCCCAGATCAGAGATGAAATTAGGAAATTTCTAGAAACCATCAAAAATGAGAACATGAGGTACAAAAACTTATGGGGCACCACAAAGGCAGTTATCAGAGGAGTTTTACTAGCAATACATGCATACATGAAAATGGAAGAGAGAATTATGATATGCTGGCACAAAATTTACAGCAACTAGAGCAGTGTCAACAGGATAATCCTACTAATAGCAAAAGAAAAGAAATAATAAAAATCAGGGCTGAGATTCATGAGTGGGAAAATGAGAAAACTATGTAAAAAACGAATGCTACTAAAAGTTGGATTTTTTGAAAGGATAAACAGAATTGACAGACCGCTGGCAAACCTAACCACAGAAAGGAAGGAACAAATTTCAATAGCAAAGATGAGGGATGAAAGAGGGCACATTACAACAGACCCTTAGGAAATCAAAAGGATAATTATACAGTACTATGAAGGATTGTACTCCAATGAATTCAACAACTTGGAAGACATGGACAAATTCTTGAAAAAACAATCCCTCCCTAGACTATCCCTGATGGATGGCAAGAATCTCAACAGACCCATAGCAATAGAACAAATGGACAAGGTTATCAAGGGATTACCAACAAAAAAATCCCCTGGACCATATGGCTTCACAGGACAATTCTACAAAGCATTCAGGAAAGAACTGACACCAATCCTACACTAAATCTTCTAGAACATAGAAAAAGACAGTAAATACCCCAACTCCTTCTATGAAGCTAGTAATACTCTGATACTTAAACTGGGCAGGGATCACACAAGAATTGAGAACTACAGACCAATAATGAACATTGATGTAAAAATCCTTAACAAAATACTGGCCAATAGAATACAAAAGTATATAAAACAAATAATTCACCATGACCAAGTGGGATTCATACCAGGTATGCAGGGATGGTTCAACATAAGAAAGACTTAGTATCATTTGCCACATTGACATGGAAAACTATAAGAATCACCTGATAATATAGATAGATGCAGAAAAAGAATTCAACAATACCCAACACCATTTCCTGTTTAAGATAATACTCAAGAAGATACGAATTGAAGGAAAATTCCTCAAGACAATACAAGCTATATATGAAAAACTAACAGCCAACGTGGTAGTCAATGGAGAAAATATGAACACAATCCCACTGAAAAAGGGACCAGACAAGGATGCCCTACTCTTATTTAGCATTGTACTGGAGGTTTTAGCTAACAGTGTAAGGCAAAGAAGAGACATCAAAGGTATTTGACAGGGGCAGGAAGAGGCAAAACTATGATTATTAGCAGATAATATGATTTTACATATGGAAAATCCCAAAAGCTCGACAAGGGGAATACTAGAAGCAATAGAGGAGTATGGTAGAGTGGCAGGATACAAGATAAACAAACAGAATTCCTTTAGACTGCTATACACACCAGAGATGACCACAGAATAGGAGATAAAAAAAGGTGGTACCCTTCACAATAGTCAAGCACAAATGGAAATACCTAGGGATATACCTGACTAAAAGAACAAAGTATCTATATGAGGAAAACTACAGAACATTGTTACAAGAAACCAAGAGTGACCTCAACAAATGGAAGACAATCGCATGCTCGTGGATTGGAAGACTCAATATAGTAAAGATGTCAGTTTTGCCCAAGGCCCTATATAAGTTTAATGCAATCCCAATACAATCACCATTATCTTTCTTCAAAGAAATGGAAAAACTGATTACCAACTTCATACGGAGAGGGAAGAAGCCCAGAATTAGCAGAGAATTCCTCAAGATAAAGGACACAGTGGGAGGGCTTGCTTTACCTGACTTTAATTCATATTATACAGCTACAGTGGTCAAAACCACACGGTATTGGTATAATGACAGATACTCAGGCCAATGGAAAAGAACTGAAAACCCAGAAATAAAATCATCAGTATACAGACAACTGATCGTTATAAGGGCCAAAAAACATATCAAATGGGAAGCAGATGCTATCTTCAATAAGTGGTACTGGAAAAAATAGATATCTACCTGCAGAAAAAATTGAAGCAATACCCTATCTCCATGCACAAAAATAAACTCAAGGTGGATCACAGAGCTCGAGGTAAAACCCCAAACTATTAGGGCCAGCAATGAGGGATTGGTATTAACCTGAGAACTTTGGTGCAGGAAATACATAGGCTATCAGAAATAGGGAAGGACACAAATACAGATGCGTCACAAATTGACAAATGGGATATACTGAAGATAAAACACCTGTGTACATCAAAAGAATTCACAAAGAGAGTAATAAGAGAGTCCACAGACTAGAAAAACATCTTTAGCAATGACACATCAGACAAAGGTCTTATTAATAAAATCTACAGTACTCTGCTAGCTTACAAAAAGAAAAAAAAACTAATTTCCCACTGAGGAGGTGGGCAAATGACCTGAACAAAAGTTTCACAAAGGCAGAAATCTGAATGGCCAATAAACATGAGAAAATGTTTCTGATTATTAGCCATTAAGAGAAATGCAAATTCAAACAATGAGATACCACCTAACACTCTCAAAGATAGCCCAATGCAAAAAATCAGAAATCAACAAGTGTTGGAGGGGTTATGGCAAGATAGGAACCCTCATCCATTGCTGGTGGAACTGTAGGCATGTACAGCCATTATGGAAATAGATTTGGCGATATCTAAAACAGATGGAAATTGAGCTACCATATTACCCAGCAATCTCCCTACTGGGCATATTCCCAGAATAGGCAGGAAACAAATCATGGCCAGACATGTGTGCTCCAATGTGCATCGTGGCACAGTTCACAATTGCAAGGAGTTGGGAACAACCCCAATTTCTTCAACAGATGAGTGAATTAAAAAACTGTGGTATATACATACGCATCGCTAAAAAGCAGTGAGGAACGCATGAAGCCCATTGCTGCATGGGAAGAACTGGAGGAAATTATGTTAAGCAAAGTAAGCCAAGCACAAAAGGACAAGAACAACATGAGTTGGCTGAGGTAAACTTAAAAAAAATGCAAAAGGGACATAGGGGAAAAGGTACTGTATACAAACATTCCTGGGGTGAATATGGCAGGGGCCAGCAGAAATCCAGAGATACATGTGGTAGCCAACTAAAAATGATGGGGGGAAAAGAAAAACAAAAGAAATGGGTAGTGGAAGAACAAGGCACTAACCCACCCAATGGGGAATGTATTATTTATATCTCCACAGGGAAAGAGGGACCAGACTTCAACCCAGTGCTCCAAGATGTGAATGCAACATACTGGCATGAAGGAGGGAACCAGAAGAGAGGTCTTAGGGGTCAGCCCCAATCCCAGCTACGTGGACAGGCGTCCCTCCCTCCAGAAAAATTACTTCATAGGACAGCACTGAAGCTACAGGTCAGGGAGAGGGCCATGTCTGATCAGAGCACACAGAGCAAACGAAGGGGGAGAATGAGAGAGTGGAGCACATCCTAGAGCAGCCAATGCACAAAGAAGACCATATGGCTGGCCTCACTATGAGACCCGACATCCCTCACTGACCCATAGCCTTACGAGGGACACTAGACACACAGTATGGAAATTGCACCTCATTTGACCACACCACACTGAGGCAAAACACTAAGGGCGTGCAACAGAGCAGAAAGGGAAGCAGAGCAACCAAAAATAGACTGGGGCCAGGGAGTGGCACCCCATCAGACTCAATTGGAAAATACCCCTAAAGCTCAACAAACAGACCTGGAACTATTTACAGGCTCTTCTCTTTTGTCATTGTTTTTTTCCCCTTTTTGTTGTTTTGTTGCTTTGTTTTGCTCTGTCTTGTTTTTGTGAATATTATTACCTCTGCAGGTCTATCTAGATAAGATAGGCGGGATAAACAATCTGGAGGAGAAAACAATAGGATGATGGTTGGGGGGGGGCATGGGAGAGGGGGAAGTGGTGGAAAGGAAGTGGTGTTAACTAGCCCAGGGATAAGGGAACAACAAATGATCTAAAATCAGTGGCGAGAAGGGTGTAGGAGACCTGGTAGGGCGTGGTCAAGGGTAATGTAACCAAGAGGAATTACTGAAACCCAAAATGAAGACTGAGCATGATACTATAGGACGGAGAGATCCTCTTGGACGGAGTAGAACTGTCTATGAGTTTCCAAGACTATAACTTCTTCTTGGTGTAGAAAGCCCTGTATTTCTCCTACAGAGCTACTGATGGTTTCCAAGTGCTGATCTTGTGGTTAGTAGTTGACCACATAACCATTACACTGCAAGGCTCCTTACAAACGCACTATCAATATTAAGACCCTAGCAAACTTTTAACACAAGAAGAATTAGATCAAGTCATTAAAAAACACCCAACCATAAACAGTTTAGGACCAGATGGCTTCACCAGAGAATTCTACAAAGCGTTTTGAGAAGAGTTGACACCAATTTTACACAGACTATTCTAGAATATAGGAAAGGATGGCAAAATCCTAACATTTTATGAACTGTGTAAACCCTGATACCAAAACCAGGCAAAACACTACCGGAATAGAAAATCATATATCAATATCTCTTAAGAAGATAGATGCAAAATTAAAAAAAATCCTAGCCAGAAGAATAAAATAAAACATTAAAAATACATTGTGATCAAGAGGGATTTATATCACATATGCACGGATGGTTTGCCATTAGAAAACCAGTCAATGTCTATCAATGAGCAAAAGTAAAGAATCCAATGATCATATCAATTGATGCAGAAAAGATCCAACTTACAACACTGACAAACACTGACAAAATCCAACATCCATTTTGGGAAAAGTACTTAATGAAATGGGAATAGAAGGGATATTCTTCAATATAATAAAGGCCATTTATGCACAACTAAAGGCCAGTATTTTGCCCAACGGAGAGATACTGAAAGTGTTCCTCCCTGCAACTGGGAACCAAACTAAGGAAGTCTTTATCACTACTCTTATTTAATATAGTCCTGCAAGTCTTAACCAGAGCCATTAGATAACAAAAACAACTTAAAGACTTAAAGGCATTCAGACTGGCAAAGAAGTAAAACTCTTTCTGTTTGCAGATGATATATTTTTTATGTAGAAACTCCAATGACTTGACAAGAACACTGCTGAAACGAATTGAAAAATATGGCAAACTACAAGATCATCAGACAAGGTAGGAAAAAATACCTTCTACAGTAACCACATCGAAGGTGAAATCCTTAGGAATAAATCCCATGAGAGAAACAAAAGACTTGTATAAAGAAAAGTGTAAACATTACTACAAGAAACTAAACTACACCTACATAAATGGAAGGATGCTCAACGTTCATGGACAGGAAGACTTACTTTCTTGAAAATGTCAATACTATCCAAAGCAATCTACAAATTAATGCAATTCCAATCTCGATCCCAGCATCGTTCTAAAATAATGGAACAATTTAAAAACAACTCTTTATGGAAAAGAAAGAAGCCAAGGATAAGCAGAACACTTGAAAAGGAGAGCACAGTAGCGGTCTCTCACTCTCTTACTTTCTCATAAGGATCTTTTGTAGGGCTGGGTTTCTTCTAACGTATTCTTTGAGTTTTTCCTTGTCTGGGAAGACTCTTACTTCTCCATCTATCTTGATCAATAATTTGGCTGGATAGAGTATTCTTGGGTTTGTGTTATTTTCCTTTGATTTTTGGAATATGTTACTCCACTCTCTCCTCTTCTTCAGTGTCCCCTGATAGGTCTGAGCATATCCTTATGTGGAAACCTTTATATGTGATTGCTTGTTTTCCCCTAGCTGCTCTCATGATTTTCTCCTTTCCCTCAAAGTTAGTCGCTCCCGTAAGACAAATGGTGAATGAGACCACGATTAAAAGAGAAAAATGATTTTCACATCAAATGAAGCAGATTTTGGCTGGTCATGGAGAAGCTGGGGCAAGGAGGCAGGGGATGAGAGGGAGGAGAAAATAAATAAGTAAATATATAAGTAAATAAATAAATAATGTTTAAAAGCATACAGAGTCATACACCCAGGTACATGCATAGGTAAACAGACAGTAACGTAGAAAGCAGCAAAGATAGGTTTCATTCGAAGACCCTGTAACTTTGTGATGCAGCACCATTACCAAAGAAAACCATTCAAGCTAAAAATAAAATTCATTCCAGAATTATTCTTCCAGGCTCGGACCCTGTACCACAGGAAAGACGGTGAAGCTGGTGTGGAACGAGAAAGGGCTTTGTTCCGTTGTGTACTGGGTCTCTGAGTCAGAGCTTACTCGACAGCACCCAATAACAGTCATCGTAAGAACAGCACCCCTCTTCCAGGCATTCTGCTAGGTTCCAGAAGGCAATAGTGAACAGTGCTGTCTGCTTTTCATAATCACCTTGTTCCCCGCATCACACAACACAGCAGACAAGTCAAATAAAACCCAAGGAGGCTCAAGCCCCAGCCCTCTTGGGCTTTGTTTAAGGACGGTTGCCTGGCCTCAGGGTCCACCAGCTGGACGCTGCAGCACCAGGCGCCTCATTCCCAGCACACTGATAAATATTTCAGGAGCTCAGTCTCTGGAAGGCACAGTGGCCATTGTGCCCTTGGTTAACATCGGCTTTGCCCCCTGCCTGGGTCTAATTGCAAGTTGCACCTACAGTGTGTGGGGGGGATTGTATTTTGAAGTGCATGGCTCCTTCCTGTTCTGTCTGAGAGGCCACAAGATCAACAGAGGAGGTAAAGCAGGTAAATGGTGAGACCAGTGCTGGTTGCCCAGGAGGGGGCATGGCAGGAAGCCCTTCAGGGGGATTGATTTCTGCTTTATTAGTTGCTGAATTGTCTCAGCTCTCTGTAAGTCACCTCCCCTGCCGCCCCCCCCCTCCAATATACCAGTACAAGAAGAGAAGATGAGACATACCTGTCCCTGACTTAAACTCCTTCAGTGGCTCCTTGTGGCCCTCAGGATCACATCCAAGGGACTGAATACAGCGTACAATATCCTGCATGATATAGTCTTGGCTTTACCCTCTTCCCACTGAATTACATCTGAGCCTTGAATAGACCATCATCTCCCTCACCTCTAGGACTAAGTAACTGTTGCTTCCTATCCCTGAGACACTCTTCCTCCATCTGGATCACTGGCTACCATCTTTTGACGCTTCTAATTGGTTTCACCTCTGACAAGGCTTCCCTGCCGTCCATTCCTTCAGACTAGTAAGGGGACAGTTCCTATGGGCACCCAGAATACCAATTCTGTTCCTGTCACCAACAACACTGGTGCTCTATTGCTCCTTCGATGGTCTCACTCCAATAAGACTGTAAGCAAGCTGCGGGCAGGAGGTGACGTGTCTTCCCACCACTGCCTTTTCGATGCTGAGCACAGGGCCTGGCACCTAATCGGTGCTCAGTACTCTTTATTAAATGGCAGAAACAAAAGAGGTCTGGGCCAGTTGAGAGCCACAAAAGAGCACCTGGAACCAATCAAGTGGCTCTGACTACAAGCACCACCTCTGCACATGGGCCTCCTTCTATGCCACTGACAACTTGGGCACCTCTGGGGACCAGTTCGCCTCCCTGGGCCTCAGTCTTTTCTCCTATAAAATGGGAACCACAGATCTCACCAAGTTAGTATGAGGTGCAAATCCCAGCCCTCGGAAGAGGACATCATGCTTCATAAAAAGAGACGGACCTTTGACATGATGGATGGACACCATACCTACAACAATGGACTCAGTTCTGAGGATGGTCCAGCACCGGGTGGTGTTCGTTTTGTTGTACGTGAGTCAGAACAGACCCGATGGCACCTCACAAGCAGCAGCAGGCAGCACGTCGCTGGACACACAGCGAAGCATGCCCTGCCCTGCCCTGCACGCTCCTCATCTATTAGTCCTGCCTTCGCAGCTACAGCATACGCTCCTGGAGAACGTGGCGCACACCCTATCATCTTTTGCTTTCCTCTCAGTGCTTAGCACAAGGCTGGGTACCCGATGGGGCTCCCTCCATCCCTACTGAGTAACTTACATCTCTGTTTTCTTCAAGAGGGAATGCTGATGCTGGATTTGGAGGTCAGGGGCACTGTGCCGCCTCCTTTCTCAATGCCCTGCTCAGCCCGGCCCCAGCTCAGAGCTCCACATACAAGGAGCACTCAGGGGTGCTGATGCTTGGTGACAATCAGGTACCGGGCCAGAGACCATCCTGTCTGCTTGACAGGTGGATGGGAGGTGGGGGAGGGCACACAGATGACTGGGCTGCGGGCACCGCAGGCTTTTACCAGGATGGGCCTCTAAGGAAACGTGACTCCAGGGCTCCTCTGTGGAGCCAGGACCCCCTGGCTGGCACTAGGAGTGAGATGAGAGATGCTTTAAAACCATAAGCCTAATGACTTGTGCTTGATCCCTGGTAACTAAGAGCAGGAGGCAGGAAGTCCGGATGGAAGGTGATAGATGAAAACACACTCAATGTCTCTGCCTCCAGCCAGAGGCACCCCCCACCCTGCCACCTGCTCTCCTCCCTCCCACTGACTAGCAGACACCCATCCCAGGAAGGGCAAACACACTGAGCAAACAGCACTTAGCTCTCCACGGTCTCCCTGAAACATGGTCCTTCCCACGTCCCTCTTCCAGGGATCAACCTGAGCTGTTCAGCTGATGCCTCTGGATTGCCAAGACCTAGACAGGCTGGCTCCAGGGTCTTCAATCCTTCCAGGTCAGCTCAGGTCTTGCTGGACTCAGAGAACCTCTCGAGGACTTAGAGTCTAGGTCCTCTTGGACCCAGGTCCTCCACAAAGTCATGGGGTGGGGGTAGGGGCAGAGGGACAGCAAGACTTGCAAAGAATATCCAGACCCCCGGTTGAGGAGAGGAACGGTGCTGGGTGCCCTGTGAAGGGGTTCGTCACACCACTCATGATTAGTCTTCTGAGGGCTCCAAGGGATAAACAATAAGCCCACCCCAATTGACCCATCGAGTTATTTCTGACTCAGTAATCATATACAGTCTCCAAGGCTGTACACTGTTATAAGATCAGATAGCCTCATCTTCTCCCTCGGAGCAATGGATGGGTTTGACTTGCTGACCGTGGGGTTAGTAGTCTAGCAATTACTCAACGACACCATTCAGGGTTCCTGGCACAGAGAGTGGGCCAGCCTGAGAACCTGTCTCTCTGTGATGCTGTTTCTAGGGGAAAATACATGCCAGGGTGCAGTCTGAAATAAGGTAGCTGCCACCAGCCTCCATTTGCTGCCTGTGCACCAACCTGCTAACTACAAGGTCAGTGGTTTGAACCCACCAGCTGTTCCCAGGGAGAAAGGCGAGGCTGTCTCCTCTTATAAAGATGTAAAGTCTCTGAAACTCCAAAGGGTCGTTTTCTCCTGTCCTCTAGGGCTGCTATGAAGCAGAACCAACTCAATGGCAGTGAGTTTGGAGTTTGAGAGGCCAAGCGTCTAGTTCCCTGATGGTGCAGTGAGTTAAGCACATGATCGTTAACTGTCAAGGTTGGTGGTTCAAACACTCACACAAGAGAAAGATGAACCGGTATGACCCTGTAAAGATGTGTAGTCTTGGAAACCTTGGGGGGGGGGGGCTTCTGCTCTATCCGACAGGGTCAACATGAGCTGGAATGCACTCGGTGACAGGGGGTTTGGGTTTGGAGCCAGGGATCTAGGGAACGCAGTGCCTCACTTTCCTCATTGCCTCCCTTCCTTCTTTCCCATCACAGCACCGGCGAGGCTGCCACGCGCCACTCTGCCACGCTATTGCCGTGCAAAGAAATCGCCTGGCGATGTGACTCCCTCCATCTCAGCAGTTGTTCCCATGACAGGGACCAGGGCTCTCCAGGGGAGGTGGAATGGACAAAAAGAAAATGGTTGAAGAGGTTATGGTACTGGGGAAACTAGTTTCTGTGAGCTCCTCAGAGATTCCGTCTGATTTCTCCTAACTTACAGATGCAACAATGGGCTCAAAGCTGCAGTGGGCTGGATGGAGCAGGACCGGGCAGTGTTTTGTTCTGTGGCACATGGGATCATGATGAGTTGGCACCAACTACCCAGCACCTAAAAACAGAGCCGCGGAGCATGGTCAGGGGGTGCTTGAAGGTGTGTGAGTCAGATCTGAAGGGAGAGTGGGGAGGCCAGGGCTGAGCAGTGAGTGTCTAGGGGAGGACTCTGGGGAGCAGGCTGCCTGCCCTGCCCACAGCTTTCTTCAGAGACATTTGAGCTCCAGAAGCATGCATAAAAACTCCATGGCTCAGGCCATGCGACGGGGATAGACGTCTTCTCCAGGTCTGGCCACTGTTGACGGCACCAGGGTGTCCTGACTGAATTACAGGAACCAACAGTTTGGATGGCCAGACACCTGGGGTGCTCAGTCTAAGCCCTGCCTCTGAGAACCCTCATGGCAGATGGGGACAGCATGATCTCAGGACCCTCTACCTACCCCAGGATCCCAGGAAACATAAATGACCAGGACACAGAGAGGACTGAGCCATATCTCATTCTCCATGAAGTTTGCTGTCTATCCCCCTCTGGCAGACATGTCCCAGCACATCCTCCACTATGCACCTCCCACCTTCACCACGTGTCTGCCCAGTTCACCGTGAGAGCCAGAATTCAACTGGGAGGGTGGATCCTGATGTCATTCCTTCGACTTCCCTTCGCTATTCCCCACTCCAACTCCTGTAGAGTCCATTCTCAGTTATTTTTCTCCTACAAAGAGGAAACAGCCCATGGCATCCTAGGTAGGTTACCAGTTCTTTGTGCAAAGAACCATGAAGCCAGGATTTCAGAGAATCCAGATCTAGTTTCGATCTGCCACCAAAGAGCTGAGCGACGCAGGAAAATTCCCCCTTCTAAGTCTCAATTCCCATCTATGAAACAAGTGGACTGGACTGGATTTAGCATTCCCAAATCACGCTCTCACAAAAACTCCAGTGTTCTTTGTGTTGGACCGAGGTGCACTATCACCATATAAAACATGGCAGCTCCCTCACATTGCAGAAAACAACCTGTTCCATTTACCTCTCCTTTGAAGACTAGTTCTAATTTTCACAGACCTGCCTTCGAATTCACACATTCTCTCTTCAGCTATGTTACTCTGTTTGACTTGTACATTTATTTTTTAATCTTAATTTCTTCTCTTTCCTCCCTGGGGACTTCCACCATCCCACCATATGACATACCCTTATACTGCCAGCGCCAGAGAAACAGTGTGAGATCTGTCCGTCACTAAATCTGTACATCCAAATTACACACGTGGGAAATAGCCACAACGGGCTTGCTCTACAGTCACATCACTGACAGTGAGAAGGGCTGAGATCAATCAAGGCCAGGACTCTATCGATCACCTGACCTTTAGAAGCCCTCTCTGTAGTTACTGTCCACTGAATTATCTTCAGTAACTCAAATGCTCATTTCTAGAACTTCTTTTTGAACCACTTTCCTATTTTACCCAGTTGGTTTTCTACCTTCCTCTAGCTCTTTATGACACTGTTCCAGTGAGCAAGAAACACACGCTCCTTTGGGGGCGGGGGCAGGGGGGGGAGGCATTTGTTTCCTTTGACTCTTGGTGGGGAGGGAGGTACTTTCATGTATTTCTTCCTAGCCCATCCCTCAGCAGCAGTATTTGCCAGGGGAATCCTGTGCTCTCTGCTGAGCTGTTTTCATGAATCTGCTGGGGTCTCTTAAGAGTTTTACCAGTTTGAGTCTTTCAAAAAAATTGGGCTTTATTAATTTTTTGACTTGGGGTTTCCACACCACATGCTGAGTATGAATTCAGTCCCTACACTTTTGAGTGCTGTAAGCCTGGGCTTTTAATTTTCAAGGACCACTGATTCCACAGGATGCCCGGATGGACAGAAGCTTCCCCGGGCAATGGCAGCTCCATCTGACTTAGGAGAATTTGGAATTCTTGTTATTTGTTTGTGTTCTGTCCCTTCTCCAAGTCAGCTGTGCGAGGAATAGGCCCCCACGTATCTACTTCCTTATGCACCCCGAGGGTCAGTACCATCAGGCCCTCGTTGTGTACTTGCTGGGTAAATGAAGACAGAACATGGTGATTTTGGGGGTTCTGTGACCAGAGCCAGTTTGACTGGCTAATCCCCCAATGCCCTTGCTCTGCCAACCCACCGAGCCCTTGCACCCTATCCCAGCATCTGGGCAGCAGCACCCCGACTCACTGGAGATGGAGGTGTAGATGGCAAAGGCCCTGAGACTGGTCATCTCCTTCCGGCGGGTCATCTCCACCCGCGTGCGGAAGATGTTCTCCCAGGCGTACAGCTTGAGCAGTTTGATGCCTCGGAGCATCTCATTGGTCTGCTTCAGCCTGTCGTTGGAATATTCCTGCGGGACAGAGTCAGAGAGGCTCGCTCCTCTCCCTCACTGCACCCAGGAGCAAGGAGCGGAGTCCATGTGCTCACCACCCTGCCCAGCCCAGCCCAGCCCCAATGGGCCGCTCTCACCCTTTCCATTAATCCTGTTTCCCAAAGAAGCCTCAGAGTTGGCAGGGGAAGTGACCTGTGCTGGACGACTGCGTGTGTGTGTGTGTGTGTGTGTGTGTTTGTGCGCGCGCGCTGGGGAGGTGGGGAGTTGGCCTGAGGGTGCAGTTCCAGAGGAGGTATGCCTGAGTAGGAAGAGGGAGCGGGCAGCTTCTTGGGGATGGATGGGGACAAAGGGTACAGATCCACACGGCCACTTACCAGTGTGCTCCGCTGGGCCTGGGAGAGCTTGGTGGCCACGAAGTACTGGACTGGAGCCAGCAGGATGATGACCGTGGCTCCGATTAAGGCACTGACTCCGAGGATGTAGTAGAGAAGAATCACACCCACGATGATCTGGGGGGGGGGGATGGGCCAGGGATCATGAAGGTGAGCTCCCATGACCTGGTGGTTGCCCTGCCAGTGGGGGTAGACAAAAAAGCCTTCCTCCCTAGTCCCCTGGTGGGACAGGTCCTGGTCCCCAGGGTCTAAATTGGAGTCAGGAGTGTGACAAAGCAATTCCAGGAAGAGGGGCGGCATACTGGGCCTGACCTGCAGCAGCCATGAGCTATGAGTGTTTCTGGGCTGGTAACTAACTGCGTTTATCTGCAAAGCTGGCTGCCTGCCGCATGGGCACTTTTCACGCCCGTTTCCCAGATGGAAGTCTCAGCTGCATCGCGGGAGTGTGACAGCGTCTAGGGGTATGTTTGCTGGCCATTGAGGCTAGATTGCTCTCGCATGGAAAAAAAGAAGGGGTGCGTGAGCCCAGGGGCAAATTGCTGCCTCCGTGCCAGACATTGGCTGAGGGTCCCCGGGTTTGCTTTTCATGCCCACGCAGGCTGCGGGCCTGACTTCCTAATGATCTTGGCACACTGTTTCTGAAAGGGGAACCTGTTCTGTTTCTAGCTTTATGTAAATCACTGCCTGCTTCTGAATATTTATGAAAACTGTAAATTGCTCTTTCCAGCCTCCCCCCACCCGCCACCCGGGTGCCAAAATGACAATTTCTCAGGTTCCATGGAAGGCAGACACCTCTAATTAGATGGTTTATTCTAAAGGAACAGACTGATGCCTGCCTCCCTTACTTGAAGAAAGGACAAAAACACCAAAAAACAAAAACGGATGCCTGGCTGGGTCCGGCACTCAGCCTGACGCCAAATTGGCAGTGATTGTCCGTGCACCATCTCAAGGACAGCGAAGTAGGTAGGAGGCCCTGAATTCCCCTTAATTTCAGACTGCCTCCTGTATTAATAGGTATCACAGGGGCCAGTTAGTGACCGGCCTGCCAGTGTGTAACTGCCAATAGCTGCGGGCACAGATGGGCAGAAGAGCACTTCTCTTTTGGAGTGCAGGCACTCCTGCCCTGATGGGCCATGCTTCTGCCATCTTCCTGGGACACTGGACCTGGCAGCCAGCCCTCTCACCAGCTGTGCACAAGGAGGCCATCAGGGTGTCGTTCAGCTGATGTGGGATGAGCAGGCACCATGCAAGTTCCCAGAGCACCCCCACAAACCAGCTGTGAGAGTGTGGAGGCTGCTGGGGTAAGGGGCTCCTGCCTCAGGCTAGTCATCTCTCTGTATCCTCTCCCACCGTTGTCTCTTGCTCTCTCCTGCAAGCCTCTGAATGGACCTCCGGTGGTGGTGGTGGCAGGGGGCTGGGGGGGGGGGTGTGGGATAGCAGGAAGCAGGAACTCAGGGTGTATAAATCGAGCTTGGGGCTTCAAGGGGCTATTTCATTCCCAATGCACAGCGGAATCTGTGACCCTGAGTTTGAATGCACCCCAACACTTTCCAGCTGTGCAAACCTTGGATAAGTTGCAGAGTCTTTCGGAGACTTGGCTTCTTGGTATAGAGCCATTTTTCAGGACCGTCTGTGCAGGATGAATGAACGTGAAAGGAAAGCGTATAGATAGAACCCGGGTCTGGGATTCCCACTTCGGGCATGCGCACTGGAGCAAAGAGTCGCTCACAGGATCTGGGGCCACCAACTGGGAGGGGAGGCAGAGCAGAGGTGGCCAGGGGCCAGGAAACGGTGCTGGGGCTTCTCTGACTATCATCAACCTCAGGGCCAAAAGGTGTTCTCTTCACAGCCAGCTCCTCAGGTGGTCTGGCTTAAAATACACTTACGTTGTTGATTCCTAAAAGTGATGCACGCTTATTGGAAAATTTAGAAACAAACACGCACCTGAAATAATAGGGCCCTTCCAGTTCCCTTTGCTGTGAGTGTCTGCATGAGTGTATGAATGCATATACTCCAATTTGGTCGGGCTCACACTGCATATTCCATTATGTAACCTGCTCTTTTCATGAAAACTGTGCAATGTAATTAGTAATGACAATTCCAAGGTAAGGACTCTGCTTGGCTCCATATGGCCCCAGTTGCTCAGAAAAATTTCCACAGATTCTTATCCTATCATTTACTGAAGGCTGAGCACACCTTGAAAGTCTCAGTAGAAGATTGGGAGATTTAGCAGACCGTTTGCAGGGTGTGGGGGAGTCTAGGGATGCAGGGGCCCACCCCACAGAGCCCCTAAGGTACCCCAGAGGAGTGGAAGGTACTGGCAGGCAGGCTTAGGTTTAGTTAAGACAGGCCTTTCTAAAGTCTACAAAGATGGGATGGAAGACATGGTCTCCCAGTTCCCAGGCGTGGACAGTCAGACTCTGGTTTCATTTGTCACCTGCCCAACCCACTTACCTGGACAGGCATGGCCCAGAGGTTTGGGCACAAGAAGAAAAACCACATGAGCTGGTTGGTGTCGATGGCAACCAAGTTGCAGATCTGCGCACCAGTCATCTCCCCCATGGACAGGTTGGAGGTGGACAGGTGCATGATTTTATTGTAAATCTTGGTCTAGAAATGAGAGCAGAATGTTTCATATTTATGTTCCTCTTGGTCACTATCCCACATGTCTATACTGAGCCAACTGGTAGCATTCACAGGGCCTCAGCGCAGCCATCTCCCGGCACCATGTTCCTGTTATAATTTTACACACCAGGTAACTACGGCTCCGAAGGTGAAGGCGTTGCAAATGGAGCAGGTAAGCCCAGGAGGCAGCATCCACACAGGGAATCCTTCCAGTCCAAGCTACGTTCCTGGAAAACTGCTTCCAAGGCCAGCCAGCCCTTTCCCTCAGGGACAGCTCTTATTTAGCTCTTCAATCTCACAATCAGATCTCCATGCATTCTTGATTTGCCAGAGGCCAGCAGTATACTCACATCAGAGCCATGCAAATTATAAAGGGTTTCATTACTTCCTTTTCAAGTGAGCATCTCCAACAGGGACACAGGCATACCCTGGGGCCAAGACCAGCTTAATTGAACTTGTGAAGGTCTGGTCTAAAACCTGACAATGGGTGAGTGTCCATCAGTGGCATTCTTCGGGTCCAGCTGCCTGAGGACCTTGCTCTGCCCCCACAGAGTGGACAGGGACCAGCCATGACCACAACTCTCCAGTGGACACTGCACCTGAAAGCTCTATGGGCAGTGACCATGCTGCCCAGGAGAAGAAAATGTCTTCAGATTGAGCCAAATGTCTTGAATCAAATCCTAGCGTGCATTTTGCTGTAATGCAGAGCCCCGCTCCTGATTCACCCACTGTGGGAACCCAGGCTTTCTGTATGTTTGTTCACTTGCTTAAAGCATGAGTTCCCTCTCTGCTTTTTTGTGAGCTTCCATGCACCAAGGGAATGGTGATATTATTTGATTTTTTTGGCCAATTGTGAGTGAGCTAGGTGAAATCATACTTCAAAGAAGAATCACCTAGTTCCAGGAACATAGAGTCCTCAGATGAAACGTTAGTAAGTAAAGATAAAAATACGTGCTATGGGGCTTAAGTGGAGAGCAAATGCCTTGAGAATGATTGGGGCAGGGAATGTATGGATGTGCTTTATACAATTGATGTATGTATATGTATGGATTGTGGTAAGAGTTGTATGAGTCCCTAATAAAATGTAAAAGAAGAAAAGAGAAAAAAATGATTAGGGCAAAGACTGTACAGATGTGCTTTATACAATTGATGTATGTACATATATGAACTGTGAAAAGAATTGTATGAGCCCCAATAAATTGTTAAAATTAAAAAAAAAACGTGCTATAGCTATATGTGAAATATTCTAGCTATCCATTGTGCATATGACAACAACGTAACAGAGTATAAAAAAGAGCCTTGGTGGCGGAACGGTTAAAGTGCTCGGCTGCTGGCTGAAAGGTTAGCAGTTTGAACCCACTAGCTGCTCAGGAGGGGAAAAGACCTCGTGGTTTTCCCTTGTAAAAGTATGGCTTAGGGAACCCCCGGAGGCAGTTTTACTCTGCCCTACAGGGCTGGTTAGGAGTGGGAATCAACACTATCTAGCAACCCTCACGAAAGCGAGCTCACTGCCTTTGGATAGGTTACGGCTCAGGGCAGCCCTATGTACAAGAGCGTAGAACTGCTGGTCACGGGGTTTCCGTGGCTGTAATCTTTATCCAGCTGGTCTCAAGGTCTTCCCTCTGAGGGGCTTCTGGGAGGGTTTGCACTGCCGGCTGTTCAGCCAGTAGCCAGGGCACACCATTTGTAGCCCCGGGAACAATTCCATAATATTCCAATTCATTAGTTATGTAAAATGATTCACTTTTTTATCTCTTAGTCTAGTATACATGAATAATGGAATGCAGGAACTCTGTCAATAATTTGTACACAACGAACATGCTTGTTCTGGAATTCATGCAAACACAAATCCTTACCTATAATTTTTGGAAATCTTTGAATGGAAGAAGGGTTGTTCCCCCACCCCCCGCCTCTCTTTCTAATTTGTTTTTATAACGAATGTCCACAGTTCCTTTTTGTGGCACATGAATTAATCTCTCTTACGAATGTAAAAAAATTCAGGCAGTTTGATAAAAACAATTACATACTAATACATTTTTAAAAGCCACTCTTGGCTCTCCCAGCCTAATTGGAAAATACTAGGCTTGTGTGTGATTTATGACATGCAAAGAGGGAGGAGATTTAATTACAGTACAGTCTGGCCACAAAAGCTGCCGCTGGTGCCAGAGAGCCCGCAGAAGGAGCCTGAGCAGAGGCTGGGGCTTTCCAAGAGGTTTGGGGACTGTACATTGTTTGATCCCCACTGGCTCTGAGTCCCTACAATTCTTACAGTCTTAGATTTCCCTGGGCTCTTTACACCTGTATCCTGATATCCCTAAGGAAATGGCTGTGTTTTCTTCGTGATAAAACACAGGGAGAGGGCCAGATTGTCCAGTGCAGCTGGACAGGTTGAGCAGTGTTCAAATCCAGTGGATCCTGACACCACCCTCAACCCAGGCTATATGCTGCTCATTGTAGACCGTTTTCTTCCCAAAGCCTTCATTTCTGTCTCCGACAGGGCCTGTCAGGGTTAATGGTTCTAAGGAACATTTCTGAGAATGAGTTGACTTTTTCATTGACCTATAAAATCATGTTACTAATCACATAAGAATTGCTAAGTATGACAGCATCTATGAGTTGTATCCCAATGCCCATTCTCACAAAGAGAATTTCTGCCAGGGTCTACGTGGTTATCAAGATGAAAGAACACACTTTCTAGCCTCTGTAGCTATGACCACGTGGCCAATTTCTGGCTAATGGGGTGGAGAGGAGATATGTGTAGTGGATGTTTTATGGCCTGAAATGGAGAAGGCATTCCTTCCCCTTGTCCTTCTGTGCTTTTGCTTTGTGTTGATTTTAAAATGTGAACATGATAGGGGGGTTTCAATAGCTATTCCTAAGATCAAAGCCACATGGAAGTGAGGAGGTGGGCAGGGCAGCCTGATAGAGAGAGCCCAGTTTCTGATGATTGTGGAACTGCCGTAGTTCCCAGACTCAGTGTGAAATATAAGAAAATATCTACCTTAATTAATGTGCTATCATAGTGGGCCTCTCAACTACAGCAGCTGAACCAAAATTCTAATAAAAATACCAATGCTTGGATAATCCTCAAGACCCATGTTTCCCAGAAAGTCCTGGATTTTTCCTGATTCTGACCAATTTTTCAACCTACTCAAAAAGGAAGCCCCAGAGCCAAGAGCAAGGGCCTACACCTACGTGAACCTTAACATCAGATGACTCCTCTCTCATGAGTGACCCGACCTCTAAGAGTCCGAATAGAGGTAAAGGGCTATCTGTCTAGCCCTGGTACACCAAAACAGTTTCTTCTTTTTCAAAACTCATAGATACTTCTTTGTTCCCTGGAACACTATCTGGGGAAGGAGTCTGAGGCTGCATTTGTACTCAGCAGGCGCGCGTGCTGTGATTGATTAGTGATGTCTACCACAGTCACTGTTGGAAAACAGTGCTGAGTGCTAATATCTCAGATCTAGTCCCAGCCTACCATTTTCGAAAGGAGATGAGGCCTCGGGAAACAAAGTGCCTTATTCCAAGTCCACTAGGAACGGCCTCTAGGTTATAGAAGCAGGCCCAGAACTCCATCTCAGGGTCCAGCCCGAAGCACGCTCTCCTCTTGCCCACTGCCCTGTCAACAGGGGCTGTTCAAAACATCATTAAAGGATGACAGAAGATAAATTCCCAGCAGGATTGTTCCTGAGTGTTCATGGGGCTACATAACGAGGCTCTTACTGTGACATGATGGAAATCGTCATCTCAGTACCTGTATTGCTCCTCTCAAGTTAATTCCGGTTTCGATGGCGACATAGTAGGATGCCTGTAGAAATGTCCTTTGCAGCAGGAGGGCGAGGAACAAAAGCACAGCTAAGACATAGGCATTGGCCAGGAACTCTTGGGAGGAGACAAAGTAAACCCCGAGAAACTGTGTCTGTGGGAAAGAGAAGAGCAGAGGTGACTGCCATTGCCAGCAAAATGACCACCCTTATTAGCACATCACATGCCGTCAAGGCCGTGGTTACTACAGGGCCGCCCTCGTGGCTGCAAAGCTCTGTCCAAATGTTTGATGGGGAATCAGATGGGTAAGTCCAACCACGTGGCTCTCTAACTACAGAGCAGAGTGCCTGTGTCCTCTTCATCTTCCCCTTGGGGGAACAGAATGGGGCTCCTTTCGTCCTCAAACCCCATTCAATACGACCCCACCAGGCCCAAGGGAGCGCACTCTGCGTGGAACAAGAATAGACAGATGAACCACGGGGCGGCCCAAACCAGAACTGCTAGAGCAGATCCCGTGGTATGTGCTCTCTAGCTTTCTGCCACAAAACCAAAATTAGTCGAGCGTGGCGCTGAACTCGCTGACAATCTGCTCTGCAGTGGCTTCTGGGGAGGAAAGACCAGAGGAAACCTGGCACTGTAGTGGCTCTGCCTGAGAGACGGGGACTCTCGCTTCACAATAAGACTGAACTGATCTCAGACCCAAGTCTCCCAGCCAGGTGGGCTCCCGGGACTTCCCTGTCAAGCGACACAGCTCCTCTCCTGGAGTCCAGCGAGCTCGCAGAGGATAAGCAATGGAGGATGAACACGTGCTTTGGCTTTGTTGCCCGAGATGCTGGAGAACGAAGAGCGCTTCCAAAGTCAGCCCCCACAGCCCCAGTACGATGCGGACCCTGATCGGTCCACGGCTCAGCAGCAGTGTCATGTTAGCGTTGCGACGAGGGCAGAGCTCTCCCTTTCTGAGACCCCAGCCTGAACTCTGCAGAGCATTTGGGAGGGTGTGGAGGCTGCAGGGGGGGGGTGGGTGGGATGAAATTAGCGATGATGAGAGGAGCCAGAGGGCAGGTCCAGGAGCAGGCTGAAAGGATGCCTTTTCCCAGGCCCAAACTTCCGGGGCTCACATGCAGGGCTTCCGGATGGTGGGAAAGACCTCGCGTCCTGGTTTTAACAGGAAGCCCTCTGAACCAGATCTCACTGCTCCCTGCACTTCAAAGCAGTCTCTCCTTTGACTGTATGGAGATACAGTCCTTCTAGCGACAGCAAGAGGCTAACATGGGGAAGCTAAGGAAGGGTCCCTGCCGGATCTGCAGTCCTGGACTACTGCTGTTCCCTTTGCCAATGAGCCAGGGGAAGAGGGGAGGGAGATGGGTGGGGGGAGGGTAGTGGAAACAGCAAAAATGGATCTGAGCATTGGGCTGTGAGCGAGGCATCTAACCTTACAGGAGAGAACAGATTTGGGGTGCGGAATTCCATCCTTATAATACCCTAAAAAGAATGGCCCGGGGGTTAGCCCCAGGTTGTGAAGGACGGAGCACTAGCTCGGCATGGTAAGTGGCAGCATCAAGGTGACATGCTGGTGAGGGAGCAGGTAGACACGAACCCAGGTGATGCCACAACCGCACCCCAGTCCCGCTGCCTCCAGCCCTTTGATCCGGACTCTCCTGCCTTCGACTGTCAGCGCCAGGCTGGAGATTTGTGGGGACAAATATGCTTTTCCAGCTGGTTCTGGGTCAGCATTACAAGCACGTGGGCTCAGGGAAGCCAGATCCTGCTTAATAAGCCTCGGGTTTTTCTATTCTACTCCCCTGGAAACAGACGCAGGTCTGGGGAATGGAGTTCATCGTTGAAACAGTGTTATGGGTTGAATTGTGTCCCTCAAGTATGTGCCATAAACCCTAACCTTCAATACCTGTGGACATAATCTTATGTAGGAATAGGGATTTAACTGTTGCGTTGAATCGTGTCCTATAAGTATGTGCTGTAAATCCTAACCTTCAACCCCTGTGGACAGAATCTTAGGAAGGAATAGGGTTTTCATTGTGGCATTACTGAAGCCATATCCCTGTAGGGCGTGTCTTAAGCTCATCACCCTGGAGCTATAAAAAGAACAGATCAAGCACAGAAGCAGAGAAGCGCAGACAGGAAAGGTAAAATCGGCCAAGGAACCGAGGACCGAGGGTGGACAAGAGACGAGCGAGGCTCCCTCTGAAGCTGACACAGAGAGGAAGCCTTCTCTTCCCCCCACTCACCCGAGAGGAGCACACACTGCCAGGAATACCTGGGACTCATTGCACATTTGATTTTGAATCGTGTTTGGTGGTTGTGCATTCAGAAACTGCTCACTGTTGCCAAATACTTTGCGAGGACCCAAGGAATCGCAACCCAAGAAGCTCTGCTCTAGAGTGGTTGTCCTGGAGTTGGACTTCTCGCCTACATAATGGGAAAGTAAATTTCTGTTGTGTGAAGTCACACTCTCCTGCTATTTCTATTGAAGCAGCGTTATGAACTAAGAGACATGGCTCTACGACACGAAGAGTATAATAAATGGCACTGAAGGATATGTGTGGACGTTGTGGAATGGGAGAATGCTTTGGTGTGTATATTTTTGGCCACAATTAAAACAAACAATTACCTTTGGGGGCCTGGCAATGGCCAGTGTCCCCCCATCCCTTCCTGGGTTCCCAGGCCCCTTCTCTCCTTGTTGGGCCCCCCTTGGGCCTGCCTTCCTTGGACATGACTGTAAGTTTCTTGGCTAGTATAGAGCCCACGTCCTCATCAAAACTTAGCTATCCCAGGTCTCAGCCGTCTCTCAAGAGAAATTGTATAATCACTTAATGACTCATACCTGCAGGGAGAGTTTTATTTCATAAGTCACAAAATTCTTGATCCAAAGAAACGTGGCTTCTGCCTTGAAGATGTGTGTGTGGGCAGTTTAGGGAGCAGGATGTGGGGGGAGTTGCTGGCAAGCTTTACCATTAGACCCGCGTAAAGGGACTTGTTGCTTTTTAAAAATACACAAGTTGTGGTAGTTAGAGATTGTGTCAACTAGACACTCCTGGCTAGGAGTGGAGTTAAATCTGCCTATCAAGCCACAGCCTGATGGCACCACCTTGATGTCATAAGCCTTTGGGATAAGAGAGAAAGGCGAACAGAGGTGATCGCTTGCTCTCTGTCCCTTTGCCTTCCTGCCTGCCGGGACTCTGCTGCCACCCACTCGCTGCCTGCTCCTTGCCATGTTTCCAATGACCGTGGACCCACATGGATGTGTACTCACTGGCCTGGGATCGCCCTGCTTCCTGCTTCCCTTTTCGGAGTCAGTTATGTGGGTCTGAAGAGGACCCCAGCTGGCGCTGAACCTATGGACTTGAGCCGGACTAGTCCGGGGCACCTTCTTGATATAAGGCTCTTCCTGGTTCACAGATGAGTGTCACTGGGTTTGTCTCTCTAGACAACCCGGCCCAACACACACATAATGACCGGCAGTGCGTTTCGCAGGAGCTACCTGTAGACTACCCAGCATAAGTGATCCGATGGCTTCTCTAGTTCCCATCCTTAATCCAAACCCACTGCCACTGAGTAGACTTCAGTTGAGAGTTGATTCCAACTCATAGTGACCCTCTAACTGTAAATCCTTATGGGAGCAGACAGCCTCATCTTTTCCCCATGGGGTGTCTGGTGGGTTTGAACCACCAACCTATGGTTAGCAGTCCAACACCTCACCCACAGCTCCACCAGGGCTTCTTCAATGAGGCTACTTCAGGTCTCTGTTTCAGAGAGTGGTGACAATTCACGGTAACCATGCAGCTTAAGAAAAATAAACAATATTCCGTGCTTCTAAGTACTTTGTATACAAACGTCTGCACTGTTCATTAAAAAGTCATTTCCTACGTGCCTCCTGCGTGTCGGGAAGGCACAGAGGTCAGACCATGCAGTCCTGTTTTAGAGACCCAAGGTCTGGTTGGGAAAGGAGACAAGCAGGACTTTGGTGGCAGGAGGGAGGGTATCTAATTCAACCTGGCGGCATTTGAGCGCTGAGAAAGAGTGAGATGACGGGGAGCGAGCGCGGCGGGGCCGCAGCAGCAGTTACCCAGGCTTCGTTCGGCAGGAAGAGATCCACACACCGTGACATCACAATCTCGAAGCAGCACAGTCACTACATGGAGGTTCACCAAGTTGCTCGTGGTCACAGATGTAACCATGGACACAGAAACACAGATGCACACGCTGAAGAAGAGACGCAGGGCAAGGGCTCGCACCACAGATTCAGCAGCCGTTCTCCGAGAACTCATTCAGAAATACAATTCGAGCACACTCACAAACCTACACTTGTTTCCCCCACTGAGGTTTAGCCCCCTCTCCCCCGATTCAGGGCCTTGGCCCTTCGGTCAACTCTAGCCAGCGGTTCCTTCCTCTGGTTCAGAGCAGAGCTGGCCGGCTTCAGGTGCCAACAGCTCTTTGTGAATCCAATTCTCTTGTCCTCCTAGTGGGATCAGCAGCTTCCCTGGCAGGAGACGGTTGGGGGTGGGGGTGGGGGATGGCAGAGGCTGGAAGGAGCGAGGTCACTGGCTGTGGTCAGCTTGGGCTCCAGCTTTCCCTGGGGAGCAGCGCGGGGCAGGTCGCAGACGCTTCCAGTAATTAGAGATAAAGAGTGTTTGTCCTCGCGGATGCCAAGGGCAGCATGTTTCTTGCTAACTGTGAGCATCCTGGAAAGGGAAGCGAGGACTGGCCGGGCCTGAGAATGAAGCAAACAATGGGTGCCTGCCTGGCTGTGCGCAGACTGCAGTCGGGTGGACTCAGGCTGGGCAGCGAGTGGGGGCGCTTCCTCACCAAGTCACCGGCTAACACTGTAACATGTCACCAGAGAGTCTCCTTCTTGGTGGGTCCCTCAGGGCCAGAGTAGTGCCATCTTTCTGGATGAGGGACAGATGACCTCAGTGAAGGATCCCTCTTCCCCCTTGTGGGGGTCCAGAAGCCCGAAGGAGAATTGTACCACATCCTCAAGATGCCAAGATCGAGGATTTGTGGTTGCTGACACGGGAGACCACATTTGCTTTCCACTCCCGTCCCTGTGTCTGTGATCTGCTGATTGTGTTTGGCTGCAGCGGACAAATATTACATCTGATAAGGCCGGCTGCCACTGAGGCAGGGCCATCTGGCTCAGCGATTTATTTATGTGCTGACATAACTTGTCTGAGCTGGGACAAGAGCATTCCAGTAAGAGGGCAATGGATCCTGGGGCTTGGGTCAAAATACATAAGCAAGTAAACAAATAAAAAAAGATGGCAAAGCTAACGTCCAGATGGGCTAAAACGAAGCGCTGTTCTCACCACCTCTTTGGCGCATCCTGCCTCGGAGCTCTCTCCTGGGGAGAATCCCACGAGGGTTCTGGGAAATGCAGGAAGAGAAGATGGTGTGGATATGCCGATAAGGGCTCCGGCCTGGCCACTCCCCCATAACAGGAACAACTGGCTCCCCGGCTGTGGGAGGGCCATGCAGGGTATCCTGAGGTCTCAGATGGCCAGACAAAGCTGAAGGCGACGCTCTGAGGATAAACAGAACAGCCCCTCTGCCTGCTCTTGCGCCTTTTAATATAAACAATTTTCAATTCTCCTCACTAGGAAATTGCTAAAACTGGTAAGCCGTTGGGCCTAAAGAAAACACGACTCCCAGGTCCCTCTGCTGATTTTCCCATCTTCCCTGGTGTTGTTATTGCCCTTTTTAAAACAGCATTTTGTTGTGCTTTAGGCAAACGTTTACCCAGCAAATTGGGCCCCCCTCCAGCAATTTTTAAACACTTTGTTCTGTGCATTGGTTACGAGGTTCACACTGTGCCTGCCTGCTCGTTAGTTCCATTCTGTTGGGTCTCTTTCCATTGATCTAGTGTTCCTTTTGCTTTCATACCTTTGCTTCTGAGTAGATGTTGACTGTTGGGTCTCATATAGTTCATTGTTTACAGGAGCACATTATTCAAGGTGATGAAATTTATTTAACAGGCCAGCCTCGTGTTGGCGGAAAGATGCCCTGTAGCAGTAACCTCAATTTCAAGTTCAAAGGTATGTTAGGGTGATAGTCTCTAGCTTCTATCCATGCAGAAGGTTTGACTTTTTTCAGAAATTAGAATTTTTCTTCCTTTCTAGAGGAGACCTTCCGTTGTGAGCCTGGTCAGAATGCTGGCAATGGTAGCCAGGCACCATCTAGTTCTTTGGGTCTCAGGTCAGAAGAGGTTGTAGTTGATAGGTAGGTGCTATGAGCCTTGTGGACCAGTTTCTTCTCTGGGCCTTTGATGGTCTTCATTTTCTTTTGCCCCATACAAGCCGAGACCTCGTGTTGCATCTTGGTCGGCTGTTCTTAAGCTTTTAAGACCTCAGATGCCACTCACTAAGTTAGAGCACAGAATATAATTAGCCCTATACAGCTTGAATATTTAATTTCAGGAAAAATTTTTTTGTTTTTATTCTTTACTTTCATAGTTATCATTATATATTAATATATACATTTAATTAAATGTTATGAAAACATCACGCTCGGCATTATACGTTAGATTGAAAAAATAATGTACATTCCCACGACTTTGTAAAGCCCTCTCGTTTCCTTGGGAACCACGTAATATCAACTGACTCAGTTGTTGCTGAGACTAAGGTTCCAAGACTTTTAAGGAGCCTGTAATTGTGGACCTGATGCAGTGTGTCATGTCTGTGGATATATACGAAACACGCAAACATGCATCTGCCTATAGCTATGCGTGTTCATGCATGTGGATTTACTAGCACATACCCTGCCATACACATATGCCATCTATCTCTAGCTCCACAACCACACACATATTGTTTCATTGTTTCCACGGTTGTGGCAAAGTCACATATGTCACGGCATTTACCAAAACGGTTCCTTTTCCACTAGCACTGCCTAGTGCTTTTATTGACGTTGGCCTCGCTGTGCAGACTTTACGTGTGTTTAAGATTGCCCTCCCTGCCACCCAAAGTAACAGGTGTCTATAATCCAGAACGCGATTCTCCTTCTTCCTTCCTCCCACCCTGGGAACCATCACAGAGAATGTTGCTTTCTGTGTGGATATGTATCGTGATAGTAACAGTAGAGTCAGAGCACGTTTTCTTTTCGTGATTGGCTTATCTCCCTCGGCATACTGTCCTCCAGATTGATTGTGTAACGTTTCTCAGACTCCTTATTCTGCTTTAGAGTTGCATTCTATTCCATAAGCACCACGGTGTGCTGATTTATCCATGAATCCACTGCTGCACACTTAGGTTGTTTCCATCTTCATACTAGGGTGAATAATGAACAGAGGTGTGCATATGTCTGTCTACCTGTGTCATTGCTCTGATATTTTTAGAACATATAGCTGGAGTAGGGCTGCTGGATCATAAGGCGTTTCTATTTCTAGTTTTGTTTAGGAAGTCCCTGTCATGCATAGAATTGTGTCCCCCCAGAATCTGCGTCCACTTGTCTGGACCATTCTCAGTGGGTTGACAGTTACATAGTGATGCGATCACACCCCATGATGTGATTGGTCAGTCAGTTGCAAGGGGGATTAAGATGGGGTGCAGCACTCTTATTTGGGCCACCGCACTAACGGGAGTTCCCCCAGGTTGTGTCCTGCATCACCTGCTATCTTATGAGAGACAAAAGGAGAGGAGGAGGGGCCTGCCTATCCCCGAGAACAAAGAGCTGACACAGAGAGTGTCTTGTGGAACTCCGTCCCTCTGCTGAGAACCTCCTAGGCCAAGGACAGATTGATGGCAAGACACGTGCAGATCCTCAAGGGATTTGTTTTGAAAGCTGCCAAGAGCATTACTCCGGAGCTGGCAGAGGAAGATTTCTCTCAGTGCTGGCACGGTGACTTCTGAATTCGAGTCTTCTAGACTGTTGAAGAATCATTTTCTGTTTGTGGTCTTTCTATGATCACACCAGCCAACTACTGAAACAGCACTAAACTGGTTTCCACAGTAGTTGTGCCAGTTTACAATCCCACCAGCAACGCATAAAAGGGCCAACTCCCCTGCAATCTCACCAGTGACTACTGATTTCTGATATATTTTAAAATTGTTGCCATTTTTGCAGGGATAAGATAGCAGGTAACTCATAGTTTCCATTTGCATCCCTCTGATGGATAATGATTATAAACATCTTTTCATTTGCATGTTGTTTGTGGTGAAATATGTTTTCATGTCCTTTCCCCAGTTTTTGATTGGCTTGTTTGTCAGTTTGTTGCAGCGTTGTTTACATTTGTATATATTTTTGGAGATTAGAACCTTACCAGATCTGTCATTGTCAAAGATTCCCCCCTCCACCCATGTGCAACCTTTCTTTTTACTTTCTTGGTAAAATCTTTTGATGAGCTTAGTATTTGATTTTAGAGGGTTCCCATTATTTATCTCCTATCATTTGTACAGTCTGACTTGTTGGAAAGGTTAGTTATGCAAACACTAGGTCCCCTAGTTTTGACCTTACATTACCTTTCAGGACCTTGATAGAGTTAGCTTCAGCTTTTAAGTCTTTGTTGCATTGGGGTTCGTTTTTGTGGATGGTGTGTGGCATGGATCGCTTCATTTTTCTAAATATGAATTTCCAGCACCATTCGTTAAATAACTGTTTCTTCTTCATTGAATGGAAATTGACCCTTTGCTGACAACCAGCTGCCCCTGAATGAACGGATTTACTTCTGAGTTCTCAATGCTATTGCATTTGTCTCTGTGTCTGTCGACGAATCAGTACCAGGCAGTTTTGATTACCACGGATGTAAAGTAAGTTTTGAGACAAGGAAACATGAGACCACCTATTTTATTGTTGATGTTCTTCTTTTTCAATGTTGCTTTAGCTATTTGGGCTTCTTTTCTTTGCTGGAAAAGTCGGGAATTAGCTTTTCCATTTCATTGTAGAATGTTGTTGGAATTTGGATCAGGATTGTATCATATCTATAGATTGCTGAGGGAAGTGTTGACTTTTTCACAATGCTAAGTCTTCCAATCCGCAAGCAGGGAGTATTTCTCTGCTCTCTCTTTTCAGTCTAAGTTCAGAGACTCAAAAGCCATAGAAGGGCCCCCAAACCACCAAAATTCAAATAAGCAAAAAGAGTCCTCTTGCTCTTGATTGAAACAAGAAAACTGCACATCTCAGCCTGGCTAACTCCTACTTATCTGTCAATGCCCATTTTAGGAATCTCTCCTCTTTGAAGCCTTTTATGACTGCTGTCTAAGAGCTACTCCCTCTCCCTACAACTCCCCATAGGTACTTCCTAATAGGATCTAGTACATTCTAGAAAAATGTGTTCTGTAGATTTCTCCCTGTCCCATTGGATTTTACAACCCTTGGATCCAGAGATGATGAAATGATAATAATCATATTCTGTCTAGCATCATGTTCATAAAAACTGAAGTTATAGAGTATAAGAGACTTGGGGTCGAATCCTGATGTTGTCACTGACTAACTGAGAGACCTGGAGGGAGGGGGGTGGTTACTGAATTTCAAGTTCCTCATCTGTCAAATGGGGGTGAAAATATCACATGGGTTATATCGCAATAAGGCTGTTCAATGATACCTCAAGCAGTCGTTATAGTGATTAAATGAGATAACATATGCATAGCTTGTGCACACAGCCAGGTGCATAGTAAGCTGTCAATACTGGTTGTTAATATTTTTAATAGTCCTTGTCATAGCCACCGCCCACCCCAGGCCTGGGGTTATTCTCAGGACCCAAGCCAGCTCTGCCTTGCTGAGTAAATCAGACAAATAGTGTCTGATTTGGAGTGTCTCATGTTCCTGACTAAAGGTACTCAGATGATTAATTACCTCCCCAGAAAAAAATTAATACAGAAATCTCCTGAGGATTAACCACTATCTGCAATATTTGGAGCCCATGAGACAAATAACATTACACAAAGGGGCTCATAAATTAGTAAGATGCCTAATTGCTAATTCTCAGCATAATTTTTAGACAGCCTGTTTGTGGCTAGAAGGTTCTAATGGTGCTTTCACTGGAAACAAAAGCTCCGAGTCTCACTGGGGGTGGGATGCTCCCCTTTGTGACCTCAACTCGTTGGCAGCAAACCGCAGATGGAGGGAGAAAAGCTTTCCTGTGGGAGCGCACGTTGTCCCCTCCTTCCCCGCAGGAGATTGCCTGTCTCTTCTGTCTACCCTATCTCAGGCTGGAGCATCGTCCGAGCTGGGCATACCAGTAGGTATCAGCCAGTCCATTAACTTCCAGTGCTTTCAGGCCATAGAGCCCTTTTTAAAAAGGAAGCCCAATAAATGAATAAAACTGGAACCACTTTGAGCGAAGTGGGGCAAGAAAAGGACCCTACTTGTGGACGTCTGTCTCTTCCCTCAACCCTTTCTCAACAGCAGACCCCAACACGACCCCGAAAACCTGAGGTCTAGTCCATCCTCATTTCTCAGCTGCAGACTTTGAAACCCAGAGAGACGAAGTGACTTGTCCAAAGTCACCCAGCAAACCAGTCACCATGCTGGGGCTACAGCCAGTTCTCCTGACTTCTCTTCACTCCGCCTGGAGGGTCAGGGCACAAACTAACACCCGAAGGGTCGGGACAGTCCCCAAGAATCAGCCTTTCAGTGAGTACCAAATTCAGGAGCCATGGCTCGGAGGTTCCCTGGGCCCCCTGGTGAGCCCCTCTAGTTTCTTAGCACCAACTTTAAGATTCCAAATTGCTTCCTGAGTTGCCTTCCTTTCCTAAAGGTCAGGAGGCCGAGCTCTCTTTTAAAATCAAATGTGGAATGTGGTTATGTAATAAAATTCTGACCAAAGGGCATCCCCTCCACCTTTCATCTGTATGCTGAGCAAATCATCAGAGACGCTGGATGATGTGAAGAAGGCCGCATCAGGATGGGAGCAAGGCTTCCCGACAACCTGTGCTATGCAGAAGACACACCTTTGCTCGCAAAAAGTGAAGAGAAGTTAATCAAGGATGGCAGCCTTCAGTACAGATTATAACTCAATGTAAGGAAGACCCAAATCCTCACAACTCAACCAATAGGCAACGTCCTGATCAATGGAGAAAAGGTTGAAGTTGTCAAGGATTTTGTCTGACTTGGATCCACAATCAATGCTCATGGAAGCAGCGGTCAAGAGATCAAAAGATGTATTGCATTAGGTAAATATGCTGCATTGGACTGTAGAGTATTGAAGAGCAAGGTTGTTACTTTGAGGACTCAGGTGGGCCTGACCCAAGCATGGTGTTCTCTATTCCGCATATGCATGTGAAAGTTGGATACTGAATGAGGAAGACTGTAGAAGAATCAATGCAGTTGAACTGCGGTGCTGGAGAAGAATACTGGAAGTACCATGGACTACTAGAAGGACAAACTGATCTGTATTGGGAGAAGTAAGGCCAGAGTGCTCCTTAGAGGCAAGGATGGCAGGACTTTGTCCCACATACTTTGGACATATGTCCAGAGAGACCAGTCCCTGGAGCAGGCCCTCGTGTTGGGTAAGGTGGAGGGAGGGTGAAAAGAGGAAGTCCTTTAACAAGACGGATTGACAGGGTGGCTGCCTCAATGGGCCCAAGCACAGGAACCACTGCGAGGGTGGCTCAGGAGCGGGCAGTGTTCCCTTCTGTTGGGCGTAGCATCAAGATGGGTAGGAGCCAGCTCGATGGCATCTAACAACTTCTACCATCCTACGAGCTGGAAGTGCTGACACAGCGGCTGGAGCTGGAGCAACTACCTGGGGCCATATGGTCAAGAGAAAAATCCTGTAGCAAAGATGGCGGAGAAGCTAGTAGAAAGAATGGCGGCGAAGCTAGTAGAAGGGAACCTAGATCCCTGCTCCTGGAACCACCATCCCCGTCCGGCATCTTTTGTTATGCTTCCCCCACCCAACCCTTTGGAAATAAGGTTTTCCCTGTTTTGTTAATGAGGTTCTAGTACTGTAAAGGTTGTCCCTAGCCTCATCACTTCAGGGTCATGGCAAAAGCGGTGTAGACACACGTAAGGAGCCCTGGTTATGCGAGGCTTAAGCAATTGCCTGCTAATCTAAACGTCAGACCCTCCAGGCCTGCGCTTCTCAACCTTCCTCGTGCCGCGACCCTTTAATACAGTTCATGTTGTGGTGATTGCCCCCCAACAACCATAACATTATTTTCATTACTCCTTCATAACTGTAATTTTGCTACTGTTATGAATCGGGCGACCCTGTGAAAGGATCGTTTGACTCCAAAAGGGGTCATGGCCCACAGGTTGAGAACTGCTGTGTAGACACACTCCTTTCTGAACAATTAAAGAATGGGGAGAAGCAGTAGGGTGCTGGTGGTGCGGTGGGGTACTGGGGCAGTCTACAACTTCTCGCAGCAAAAGCTCCCTTCCTGGCATTCCTCTTGACCCCATGCCAGGCATTCTCTGGATGGAGGGCTACTAGTAGCTGATGGGTCACTCTGCCCGAGTGACAGTTGCCCCTGTGTGGCCACTGGCCATACACACTGGCCTCTTGAATACACATTCCGCTCTCATGCATGAGTTAAAACTTCTCAGAGGGCACTCTGCCCTACCCCTGGGGCATCCTACCTTGGGCTGGAAGACCTGATTCTCCTTCCCAAGGTGGTCGACGATTCCGAATATGCACAGGGGTCCAGCGAAGCCCAGCAGGTCGGCCAAGATTCGGAAAGTACTGCTGAGGACCAGGCGTCTCCCGAAGGCGTGGCAGAGTGCCCACCAGATGGCCCGGGCACCCTGAGTGCTTTGCATGTCCTTCCGCTGCCCAGAGAGACCCATGGCCAGGTCAGAATGGCTGAGGGCCTGCTCACAGAAAGCCCTGGCCTCTGGGGGAAATCCCTGACTCTAGCCGCCTGGGGGAAGCCAGCGGTCATGTCTACTTTAGCAGGCACACTCCACAAAGAGAAAAAAAAAATCAAGGAATCACCAGGTACATGGATGGATGGGCCCCATCAAGGCCAACATGGTCTAGATAGGGAAACTAAGGCAGAGAGGACGTGAGTGGTCAGAGTCCCAGAGCTGGCCAGGGGCCGTGTGCAATGCAGAGAGGAGATGCGGGGTGTCTGCCACCATGTCTGCCTCTGTGCTGGCGCAGAGGCAAAGAGAGGAGTCCAGGGCGGGCAGCTGAGGGCCACAGCCCTTGTCAGGGTCTCCGCTTCCTCTTTTGGGATATGGGGAGGTGCCGACCCAGCCCAGTGGGAGCCCTTACCTCAGGACCTCAGCGTCCGAGGTTGAAGAAGGCGACCACCCCAGCTCGACCTGGCCGGTGCATCCTTATGCCTGAACTGCTTTATTTCACTGGGTGACTTTGGTCAAGCCTCTGCCCCTTGGAGGGCCCCACTTTCCCCACCTGCCCCACCAGGGGTCTGACTGATGCCCTCTGAGGTCCCTGTCCATGGCTCTAATCTACGGGGCTGGGAATGAACGGGGAGGCCATGCCCCCACTGACCGCCTGGGCGTCAAAGGCCTCGCAGAGCCGCCGGTAGTTGGTGAGGGCCCTCATGGCGATGGGCAGCTTCCCGATGGCTCGGAGGTCAATGGGCTTCTCGTGGGCAGTCTTGATGAAGGCATTCATCCACCAATAGGTGCCCTTGGACAGCAGGTTCACGAAGGGCTGCAGGAAGCGCACTCCCAGGTCCTGTAGGTCCTCGGGGGGCTTCACCTCCCTCTGCGTCTTGAAGAAGATGTATCTCTGTGAAGAACATGGGGCAGAGGTGGGTAAGTGTACCCCCTCCCACTGTCCCGGCAGGGATCCTGGTTGGGACTTCTCACCCTCGAATTTTCACCCACGGCACCATCTCCTGCCTATGAGGGTTCCCAGATGCCGGGGCCTCCTGACCTTGTAACTAGTCTGGGTTCCCTGGCTGCGCTGGACATTGGCCTGGGGAAGAGCAGGAAGCATGCACAGGCAGCCTTCTCCACAGACGTGGCAGCAGGGCCAGGCTTCATGGAGGAGTCACCGAACGTGGAGTCACGCATACCTGGGTTCAGGTCTAGTCTCTTCCACGGAACACAGGGTGTCTTTGGACACAACATGTCTAAAATGTTCTCTCATCTAAAAAGGTCATGGTACTTGGCCTCACAGAAAAAAAAGGGGCTGGTGCCTCACCTGGATCATGGTGAGCTGGCATCACAGGGTTATTGTGAGGGTCAATTGAGACAAGAGAATGTGAATGGGGCTTAGAACCAGGAGAGAGATTGACTTCATGGAATAGGTTCACATGACACACTCTCTCTCTCTCTCTCTCTCTCTCTCTCTGTGTGTGTGTGTGTGTGTGTGTGTGTTAAGGTAGGATGCATTGGGATAGGAGTAGGAGGTCTGGCAAGTCCATAATGGGTCAGGTGACAAGCTGAAGATTCCCTGCATAATACCATTCAATATAATGTAACATCATCAATTCTCCCTCGAGATTATAAATAGGTTTTTCTGTGTGCAAACTCTCACCTCACTCTTCCTGACTTGCAGAGTGAGAGCTTCAAGCCTGCAGGAGTCCCCAGCCTTTCCACTGACCTGCCAGTCTGAGTGCCTGAAGTGAATCAATCTCTCTCTCTCTCTGTCTCTCTTTCTCACAATGGTTCTGCTTCTCTAGAGAAGCCTGACTAAGGCTGCCTTTGTAGCCTGCACATCACCAACGGAGAGCCGAGGAGTCAGAGCACTGCAAATTAAAGATGCACTTCACCTTCATCAGCTGGGCAGACGTTCAGAAGAGCCGGCTGGCAGAGGGGCGGAAGGCTTCACCGGCCATTGCCGGTAGATTAGGACCTTTTTTCAAGGAGACCTTGGCATCGATTGAGATTAAAAATACACAGGCCCTTTGACCCAGACGCTTCACTCACTGAGATACCTCCCACACACACAGAGAGAGAGAGAGAGAGAGAGAGAGAGAGAGAGAGAGAGAGAGAGAGAGAGAGAGAGAGAGAGAGAGAGAGAGAGGCAGGAGGAGCACACAGAGACATAAATCTATTCCCCAGTGCGCTATTTGCAAGAAGCCCGTCCCGGGGCGGGTGGCTGGAGACAGGTGGCTCATCCCTGCACTGGGTGCTGCACAGGCACACGGTCCACAGGAAGGGTGAGGAAAGTCCTACCAGGGGAGCCGGAGGGAGCCCTAAGGAATATCTCTGCTGGGTGAGAAATTTGGGTGTGACACCATCCAGTTTAAGGGAACAGATACTGGGGGCGGGGTGGGGGGAGGACTATATATTTCTGTGTGCTGAGGGGGAAAGAGAACCCTGAATCTACATATATTTAGAATGGTGTGTGTGGTGCGTTACTAATATGCTCACGAAATATGGAGGGGCAAGTAGGATTGTGAATCGGAGACCCCTGGGAAGGCGGAGGCTTGGGGGCGGGGAGGAAGCGAGAAGTGGGGCAAGCAGAAAGGGTACTCAGACAAGACAGGAGTGCAACCACGTTTGTCAATGTGTCTGTGTGCACCCGTCTACATTGGGACAGGTGTGTGTGCACATATAGATACATCTGTATGTATCCGTATGTGTGTCTGTATGTATTCGTCAACCCAGGTATAGCTATATGGCCACATGAATAAAGTACAACACCACACCCATTGCCACTGACTCAGTCCATGCCAATCCCCGGCAGCGCCGTGTGCTACAAAGCAGAACTGCTCCCTGGCATGTTCTTGGCTGTAGGCTTTGTGGAAGCAGATGGCCAGGCCTGTTTTGCACACCACTGATGGGTAGGCTTGAACAAGTAACCTTCTGGCTGGTTGTTGAGGGTAAACTTAAACAAAAATAAGTCTTTCTCCCCTTCCCTGCCCCCATCCTGCCCCAAACAAAACAACAACAACCGAGAAACTAGCACCTGAAACTCTAGTTTACCTCTCTGTGGTTTCACACACAATCTTTCAACTGTGGCTCACCCAGCCTGTCACCCCTCTCCCTCTGGGAGCCTGGGGTAGAGGGCAGTTGGCCACTGGCTGAGCCCTGGCCTCAGGTCCCCTCTGTGGGAGGAGTACAGCCAGCAGGCTCCCTCTCGGACTTGCCTAAGAAGCAGGATAGGGGCCCTGCCCAGGGCAGGATGGGCAGGGTGCAGGTGTGAAGCACCCGGGTGACCTTTGATGTGGGGTGGGCAGTGGTGTAGGGCCAGCCCGCTTACCCTCACCCTGATGACGTTGACCTCCACGAGGAGCAGCATGCCGTAGAGGACCACCAGCAGCCCGGTGAGGCAGAAGCGCAGCTGCGAGAAGCCGATGGCGTGGTCGTAGAACTTGACGAACTTGATGGTCTTGGTGATGAAGGCCAGGGTCCAATAGACCAGCAGGGCTGCAGAGGAGGGATGGGAGAACACAGAGGATGGGTGTGCTCATGCTCCCGAGTGTGCTCGCTCATGTGGGTGTGCAAGTTCGTGGGGGGCAGGGGGAGAGGAGAACACGAGTGTGCCGCGTAGGAGGGGTGAGTGGGACAACCCTGTGTTGTGGGGGGAGGGTGCACACGTTTGAGTAAGGGGGTACGTGTGCCTGAGTAAATGGGGCCACATAGCTTTGAGACAATGCACAAGCACTCCTGATGGGCAGCTTCCAAAACCACAGTCAGCTGCTGAGTCCAGCTGGTCAGTGACCTTCCCTTCACAATAAGGAACAGTGGGGGCACTCCCGTTGGAGCGCAATGAAGTAATAGGCTTGGTGCCAGTCCGCACTTTAAACCATCCTCTCATTTATCCCTTACAGTAACCTTCAGAGGGGAGCATTGCTGTCCCCCTCAAGGTCACGAAGCCTGGGGTGACTTAATGTCGGCGCCCAGGAGCATCAATTCCATGGCACAATGGTCGCCTCGTCGGACTCCCAAGCCAAGGAGCTCTTAAAGGTCCTTAAATCCAGCTCTCTCCCTTTACAGATGAGGGTCCTGAGGCAGAGAGAGAAGCGGTGATGGCCTAAGTTAGAGACAGCAAGAGTGAGAGCCCGGGTCCTGGTCTCCCAGGCCAGAGCCCACCACAGCATAGTGATGCTTCTCCACCCCCACTGGGGGGGACACACAGAAACAGTGCGCCTCAGCACTGTGCAGCCGAGCAGTGTACAGGTGACAGTTGGGGCCCTGAAGCCAGGCACAGCTGGGCTCTGATCCTGTGACTGAATAGCTGTGTGGCCTTGAGAAAGTCAGTTAGCGCATCTAGGCCATAGGTGCTCCATCCATGAGTTGGGGATAATAACAGTGACCAGTGTGACCCTCATACGGCAAGCATTTAGCACCGGGAGTCTGGCACGCGGTGGGTGCTTGGCAGACATCAGCGGTGAATATTTTCATTACCTCTAGGTCTCAGCCCTCTATACCTCCCAAATTATCACTAAGCCAGTCAGCCATTCACCCACCCACCTACCCATCCACCCACTCATCCATCCATGCATCATGTTCTCTCCCTTCCCATTGCCCCAGCACACCCCTGCCATAAGCCACTATCAACTCAGAACCACAAAAGACCAAAAAAAAAACAAAAAACCAAGCCACACCCCAACCATCAAATCAATTCTGACTCTGAGCAATTTTACACAAGGCTTCCAGGAGCGTGAATCTTCACTGGAGCACACAGCCTCATTTTTCTCCAGTGGAGTGACTGGTGATTTGAACCACTGACCTTGGGGTTAGCAGCTCAACACTTCCCCAACAGCACCTAATTAAGTGATCCTTTAGAAGCCTCGGTGGCACTGCAGGTTAAGCAATGGGCTGCGAACCTCAAGGTCGATGGTTGTCTGCTCCTGTAAAGATTTCCAATCTTGGAAACCCTCAGGAGCCGAGATACTCTGTCCTCTAGGGTCGATGTGAGTGGAAATGGACACAACGGCAGTGGGGCGAGGGCTTCTGAGAGGCTTTAGGAGCCCCAGAAGGAGCTGCTGTTTTTATTTCTTCAATTTAGGGGAAGCTTCAGCACCTGGAGTTCCTGGCCACGTTACTTTCTAAAGCCATATGCAAAGAAGGCCAGCCTATGTCCCCTCTAGCTCCTCTCTAGCCTGACCACAGCAAGGGAAGGAGACTCTCCTAGGTGGCCTTGGATGTGAATGTCTTGGGGACTGGACTGTAGCTAGCCTCAGCCTTGTCCTGGGCTAGAAACCAAGTCAATATGTTGAGTCTCTCCCTATGGCCAGGGCTGAGCCGCTTGGGCCTGGACGCTGTCTTCAGGTCCTTGGACATTAGGACAGGGAGGCAGAAGCCCTCTGGATTGGGAATTGTCCCCCAGCTTGCTCTGATTTCACAAGAAATTTCACAGCTGGAACATCATCCCTGTCTCCGCACCTCTACCCTCCTACTCTCCTAGACAGAGTCAACCTTGGCCTCGAGGCCTCTGTAGCCCGTAGAGAGGACCAAGTGCTGGGGCCAAGACTTGACACCGGGCCTCACCTAGTCCTGCCCCTGACACTGACCAGATGTGGTCTGAACTGATCTTCATAACAACCCCATGGCTTAGGCAGGGGCTTGCTATTCTTTTCCAGATGGGGAAACCATGTGTCTAAGGTCACATGGGGAGTTCGTGGTGGGCCCATAACCAAGCCTCAGGGCCATCACCACAGTCTCACCCTGCAGGGTGGGGGCCGAGCAGACACTCCCACTCAGCAAAAGTGTAGGGACTGCATGGGGGAGGAGGAGAAATGGAAAGGAAGTGCTTCGAGGCAAGGGCTGTGGACAAACTCTAAGCCCTGAATGCCCACGGCTGCTCCTCCCCCCCCCCATGCCTCTCTCCCCGCCCCACATCCATGCACTCCCAACTTCTGTTCCTCTTGTTGTCATTGTTGTCAGGTGCCATCGCATTGCTTCTGACCTGTAGCGGCCCTGTGCACAGCAGAACATAGCACTGCCTGGTCCCGGGAGGGACATCCTCGCAATGGTTCTGGTACCTGGGCCTGTTGAGGCAGCCACCGTGTCAGTCCATCTCCCTGTGGGCCTTCCTCGTGTTCACTGTCCCTTTCTTTCCCCAAGCAGGACGATGTCCCTCTCCAGGAACTGATCTCTCCTAACAACACAGCTAAACTTTCAGACGAAATCTCGCCAGCCTTGCCTTTAAGGAGCACTCCGGCCGGGCTTCTTCCAAGGTGGATCTGTTTGTCCTTCTGGCAGTCCGAGGTACGTTTCTGTCCATCTCACCTCCTCACTATTTAGAATACCCTCACTTCTCTCCAACTCTGTGGTGCTGAGTTCAGTCCACCGTCCTCTCTCCCCTCTCCCTCCTCCTCCACTCTGGCCTCCCCAAAGCACTAACACGGTCATGTCCACGAGCCCAGCCCTCGGTGGCTTCTCTGCTCCCTCCTGCTCTCACTGCTGTCTTCCCAGGTTTTCTACCGGGCCCTGTACTTCCCATCCTGGGACCTTTTGCACGTGCTGTTCCATCTGCCTGAAGCCATCCTCCCTCCTCTCAGTAAATTCCCATCCACCCTTGAGTTCTCCACTCAAGCGTGACTTTCTCATGGATCATGTTCTTGACGTCCTCTGGGGCTCCTGGTTCTTTCGTGGGACCATGTAAGCCGAGGTATTGTTTATCTTTCCATGGGATCAAACAGTAGCCTCTTGGAGAGGCAGCTGCTCCCTCAACACCCCACCTCCCACGCCGGCCCCACAGCTCCTGGCTACGCTCATTCCTTGTTTCCACGATCCAGGACTGTCTGTGCTATGGAGCCTCCAAGAGGGAGAGAACTCTGGCACAAGGGAATGGACGGAGGGAGTCCTTGCTCCTAGGAGCTGGGCAGTCTAATTGGGGTGGTCACTTGTGCTTTGAAGCGAGAGCATGACAGGCCTGCTGGAGAAAGTGAAATGAACTTGACAGATGCCCAAAGTCAGTCAGACCCAGTGATTCAGGAGGGGTTCCCTGCCGTGAGGGCCTGCTTCAGAAGCAGCTCTCTGAAGCCAGCACTTAAGATGTTAAAATCCCCTCTCTGGACCTGCTGTTCTCCACCCCACCCACTCTCCCCAGGGGCCCTGAGGTGAGGGGGCTACCCAGGGGGAGCGTGATGGGGTCTCCTTACCAGACCTGGGATGAGCTGGGGGACACCCTCCACCCTCGTGACACTATGCTGTCGCTGGTCTCGCACTGAAGGCTTTGACTGGATGTCAGTAGAGGCTGTGGTGGCTGAAAACTAGTCTGACTTAAGGACACACCATCTGAACTCAGCCCAACAGCCAGATGTGCAGCGTGACCCCAAACGCGTAGCCGATCCCCACACTTGGAGGCAGGCCGACACTTCGATGCATTGCGTCAGAGACGATGAAGAGCCCGATTGGGCGGCAGACTCCCGGAGCTCTAAAGCCCGCTCTGCCCTTTTCTTCCCTAGCCACTAGGACACGTTCCCTAGCCGCTGCTCTAGAGAGTGGACTGGTAGCGGCTTCTGCTTCACCAGGTGGGAAGGAGTACCTGCACGAACCCAACTGCAATGCTTCAGCCAGTGCCTGGCTCGGGAGTGTTTCCATGATCGTTTTACCCTCTGCACCCGTGTCAACGTCAGTAAAATGGGGCTGACAACAAGACCCACAGTTCGTGCAGTCACTTTTCCAAGGAGCCTAGTACAGAGCCTGGCACACCACATAGGGATTAGGGTGGTTTCTGCCTGGGGCCCCGGGCACAAGCATCAGCGGGTCTAGTTGGGCACATCTCCTGGATCTCCTTTGCCAATTTCCCCCTGGATTGCTCTCTAAAGGTTGGCAGACCACGGGATCTGTTCCTGGGACCTCTCTCTGCATGGAACTCAGCCAGCGTCAAGCTTCAGATGTTCTTACAAGCTGCTCGAGCGCGACTTCTGGATGTGGACGCTAGCTCCCTGAAGTCCAACAGGCCTATCGAACTGCCCACCGACGCTTGACTTGGCTGTCTCAGTGCCTGGCAAACTCAGCTGATTCACAGCAGAACAGCTGGTTCGCTTCTCCCCTCCTCACAGCCTGCTCCTCCCAGGGCCTTGGCCGAGGAGATTACTGTGCCAGCACTCACCCCGGTGGGTGCTTGGGACCCAAGTTCAGGAATCTCTCTGGCTCCTCTGCTGGCCCCAACTCCCCCTCCTACCACTTGCCCCCTCGCTCACTTGGTTCCACCATCAGCCTGTAAGCTCCACTTTGAAGCACCTATAGGTTCTCTGTAAGCGCCCACTAAAGAAATGAAGGAAGGTACCGCCCTCTCCCACCTCCCTCTCGCTGGCCCGCTCATACCTACCGATTAGCAGCTTGGGGAAGTTGGAGGTCTCGATATTGTGATAGTAGACCACAGAGGTGATGGCGGCCAAGAAGGCCATCCCAGCCGGCATGTACAGGTGGAGATGGCGGGAGTCAGTCACCCTGAAATGGGGGCCAGAGAGTGAGAGACAGGATATGGGATGGGCTGAGTACCCAGATGGGCAGCCCAGGCCTCCTGCTTAGGGCTCAGAACACAGGCGACCCTCCAGATTGTGTCCACAGGGCTGCTTCACGTACTGACAGCCCGGCCAACCCCACACTCAGACATGTCTGTTGACTAAGGGCTCTGGAAGCCAGGTGGTGGTGCTGTGAGGCGCAGATTCTGGCTTTGGCATTCATGGCTTCTCACCCGTGTCCGTGCCTACAGAACCTGGCGTGGAGAAGCAAGTCTCAGCAATCACAGCCACAGCCTCTGTCCAGAAAGCAATTCTCTGGGAGTGAGCACAGCTGGGCGCCTCTATCTCTGGGGCCCTGTTCACTGGAGCTCACTTAGAGGCAGGCCTATTTAAAAACAACAGTCAGCACTGACACCCCTCCCCAAGCGGTGTGCGTGACTAATAATAGTCAGTACGACTTGAGCACTGCTCTCAGCATGGAGTCCCTGGTTGGCACTAACAAGGAAGCACATGGCTACTAACCAAAGGTTGGTAGTATGAATTCACCCAGAGGCACTGTGAAGAAAAGCCTGGAGATACTTCTGAAGCCTCACGGCCATTGAAAACCCTATGGAGCGCATAGGGTGACCCCATGCCTCCATTGGCTCCCAGGCATGTAATGTATATTAATGTATTCAAATGACACAAATATACATAATGCATATTAATGCATTTAAATTTCATAAAGCCCCTGGCTGTAGCTGCTCTCCACTGTCATCGAGCCACGCTGACTCACAGCAACCCTACAGGACAGGGCAGAACGGCGCCTTTGGGTGGGTTTCTGGAACTTGAACTTGAACTCCCAAGCCCAAGTGGATAGAGTCCCACTGGGAACAGATTTTCTCTGTTATGTTCATGAGACAGTATTAGCATAGGGTGTGTCTTATATTAATCTCCTTTGAGATATAAAAGAGATTATGCTAGTAAGTGACCGAGCAGAGATGGGAGAAGAGAGATGCCTACCAATGAACCAAGG
This sequence comes from Tenrec ecaudatus, assembly GCF_050624435.1. Lineage (NCBI taxonomy): Eukaryota > Metazoa > Chordata > Mammalia > Afrosoricida > Tenrecidae > Tenrec > Tenrec ecaudatus. The sequence continues at coordinate 53,206,268 of NC_134533.1, read as the reverse complement.
AATCGAAGCTGCTGAGAACAGGATCTTCACCCAAAGCTGATGGAGAGAGAAGCCTTCCCCTAGAGCCGGGCATTGATGTGTAACTGAGAGTGTCCTGCCAGTGAGACGATGCACTGCTGTTAGGGAAAGCCACCACTGCAGTGCTCCTGTTAGTGCAGTGCTAGACAACCAAGGATCCTCACTGAACTACACGGCTTTGGTTGTCCTGAATTCAGAGCATCACCCCCAGGAACAGGACTCATGGGGAGATGGGAACGCTCCCCAGGTCTAAGATGCCCCAATTAATCACTTAATGAAGTTGACTTTGAAAATCACAGCCGTCACCAGTCCCCTCTCCCACTTGCCTCCTCCATTTCACACAAGTTCCAGCCAGGTCTGCAGGCCCAAGCTGGGATGGACTGGGGGTGTCATATCTTATGCCAAAGCCCTCCCCCTCTCTCGCTTGCCCAGGGATGTGACTCACAGATGGATAGACCAGGGGAGAAGTGATGACCTGCCCCTTGGGAGGGATGGCCAATTGCCCTGAGCTGGAGAGGGTTGAGGTACAGATGTACCCCCGTACAGGAGGGATGACTGAACAACAAGCAAGAAGGACACCTTCTGCAGGCCCCCAAGAATACTCCGGTGGGAGGCTTGGCTTCTCCCAGGGTGGTATGACTCTGCGCCCTAGCCATCCTCTACGCATGCAGCCAGGCAGGGACCACCCGTGTGTATTTCACAGGGAGAGCAAGCCAGGACAGCAAGGCAGGATGACTTGTCCAGAGTCCCCCAGCTGGTACCCAACAGAAGCCAGAGCAGACGACCTGGCCTCCCTTCTCCAGAGGCAGGGTGCTTTCCTCTCTGTGATCCCAACTAATGAGAACCAAGTGAGGATTCCTGGTCGGAGGCCTCCAGAGATGTCCCTCCCTCTCTAGCATTTGTGCTGCTGAGGTGAGTGAGGGGGGGTGAGGATGAGAGGCAGGCGTGGCACCTGCTAGCTACGTGGCAGTGTGCCCTCGGGCCTTGCTGGTATATGGGGACTTGGATAATTAGGAATTTCGGCCACTCCAGGGAAAGTAGCTATCACAGATGACTGCCGAGGCCAGGATTCGGGGACACTAACAGGGATGACAGAATGGGAGGTGTGGGGGAATCCCATCCCATCCTCTGACCCTCCACTGCAGGTGCCAGGGTCAGCAGGAGAGAAGCCTGAATGTGATCTGATACCAGTTCAGAGGGGCCTCTCTCGGTCTCACTACCAATGTCATTGAGCTGATGCTGACGCATAGCAATCCCATGGGGCAGGGTAGAACTGCCTCTGTGAGTTTTCCAGACTGTTTCCCCGCAGAGCAGCTGGCTGGTGGTTTCAAACTGCAGGCCTTGGGGGTCGCAGCCCAATGCCTAACCACTATGCCACCAGGGATCCTTTCAGAGTGGCAGCACCTCGGACATTCAAGCCAGATGTTCGTGCTTCCCCCTCCTCATTGCCGCCCACCCACCTGTCAATCCCTGAGCCTGCTTTGGTAGTGGGATGGCCTCTCCACTAGTGACACACCCCTTCCAGCTGCAGTTACTTCTCACCTAGACCACAGCCACCACCTCCTGAATGTCTCCACTTCTAGCCTCGCCCTGTCTCCAGCCTGCCCCGGCCTTGCCATAACCCCCCTCTTGTCCTGATGATATCCCTCTTCTCTTCCAAATGGCTGCTCAGCTCAATCCAAACACTCAAAGCCCTCCCCAACCTGTCCCTGATCCAAGCCTGGCCCTCACTGCGCCCCTGTGTGCCTTCTGCCTCAGTAGCACCTGGCTGCTTTCCTCTGGGCCTTAGCACCCTCCCTCTAGCGCCTGCCTCTTGCTCTCTCTTGCTATCTCCGGGCCTGTCAGAACCCAAGTCATGCTTCCAGCTCAGCTCAGAATCTCCCTCAACCCTGGCGCCTGCCCAACTCCCTAACCAGAACCCAGCCCGCCTTCCTCCCCCGCCCAGCGTATTTACTTAGAGCAGTTTTAGACTCGCAAGGACTCAGTAATTGAACATTGTCACTGTGAGTATGAAGATGAATAAGACCCAGACTCCAGCTTTGAGCTGATACCTGATTCACGGGGAGACACTTCGGCAAACAGACGTTTCAACACACAGTGTACTCCGTGTTCTGGCAGAGGCTTTGAGAGCCAGGTGTGAGGAGTTGTGTTCTATGGCCCACAGGGACAATGGTGTCACTTGGGGGCTGTGGACGGCTCCGAGTGACACTGTCAGTGGGGTTGACACCAAAACGACTCGCTATAAAATATTTTTGTGCAGTGCTTCAGCAAAAATTCATTATTTAAAGAGAAATAATGTCCTTGTGTTTGTTTTGGTAAACCCAGCTTGCATGTATCAGTGTGACTATGTAAGGCTAGACGTCTATGGTGATTTACTTCTTGAATCTTGTAACGCACACCAGTCCGTGTTGTCATTATTACCCAGTGACGATGGTGCTTTCAATCGCATGTGGCTTTGTCTGCACACAATACAAACACTCGGTGCTGTTGTCATTGCCACCAGTGTTTTCTGTCGTTGCTGACTGTGTCAAATGTGCTGGCATTTTAGCTATAGGATTGTGATAAGGAGGCGCTCTTTTGGCACTAGTTGTTACAATTTGGGCTGCTAACCTCAAGGTCAGCAGTTCGAAACCACCTGCTGCTCTGCCGGTGGATGAAAAACAAGGCTTTCTATTCTCGTAAAGCATTACAGTCTTGGAAACCCACAGAGGAAGTTCTGTTCTCTCTCCTGAAGTTGGAATCGACTCAATGGCAGAGAGAGAGATTGTGGTAAGTAGTATTTGTCGATCAATAACTTTTTAAAGGATGATCAAAATCCGTTCTCGTCGAATCAGTTCTGATTTGAGACTATACATCTTTAAAGGAGCGGCAGCCGTATCTTTTCCCCAAGGAGCAGATGGTGGGTTGGAATCGCTGACCATGCAGTCAGCAAGGCAAAGCCTAGCCGGTGTTGGAAAGCAAACACCCACACCCACCGCCATCAAGTGAATTCCGAGTTATAGTAACCATGTATCCCAGAGTGAAACTGCCCCAGAGGGTTCCTAAGCCTAGGGGTCTACACAGAAGCTCCCTCCCATACCCCGCCCCCCCACCCCTCCTCATGCAGAGCAGCTGCTTAACCACAGTACCACCAGGTCTCTAATTACAGGAAGAGAAAGAGCAAAGAAGGCAAAAGCTTCTGCTAAGTTACTAATTACGTAGTTCAACTCGCAGAAGGGGTTTACAAACAATTTTGTTGTTGATAGTCATATAAGATAAGAAATGTTACATTTAAGCAATCTGTAACTACATTTATGACACATCCTATGTTTCAATAGATAATAAATGATACTGAGGATTCTGCATGGTCTGGTAGAGGAGAGGGTATGTGGGAGGTGGGGAGGTGGGGGTTGACACCTTGCATGACCATACTGGGTGACACCCATCCCGGTGACACCACTGCACTGGAAGGGGGGGGGGCTTGAGGGAGAAGGAGGGTCGGGCATGAGGGTGACTTCGAGGAACCTGGTGCCTGCCTACGGAGTACTTGTTACCACAGGGAATCAAGGAAGGGTGTAAAGCAGGAGTGAGTGATGTGCTTAGATTTGGGCGGAGATTGGGTGGAGAAGGTTACTGCAGCAGCAAGTGGTAGAGCCTGGCACTATCTGCGGAGCTGGGGCACTCGCGTGGGCTCTAGGATGACCACTAGGCCTTGGCATTCAGGCGTGAGTTCCTGCTACCCTTCTGGGCCTGGCTCTCACCTGTTTCCCTGCTGTGGAGCCTAGCACAAAGCACCTGGCACTTCCAAGGTTCTGGGTAAACGGTGCTAAGTTTATTGCCACAGGATGCTGGTTCATAGAACCCAGGTGAGCCGAGATGAGCCTGGGCCTTTCAGGTAGTACCTGGGAGCAGAGTCCTGACAGCCACTCACCCGTCAGACAGGATGCCTTCAGCGATCTCACACACCAGGACAAAAAGCAACATGAAGGTCAGGATCCAGCGCAGGTTGTGCCCAGGGAAGTGGAGCCAGGTGCTGTGGTGGATGTGCACCTTGGAGCTCTGACTGCCCCATCCTGCAGGGAGGGACAATGTTAGTGGGGCAGGCCTGGCCCACCTGGGGACCGGGGCTGAGCCCCAGAGGGCGTTTAACTTTAGATTGACTGTGGGGGTATGGGGAAAATACACATGGACGTTTAGATCAGCTGTGGGGTGTGGGGAAAATACACATTTTCACACTGTGCCTGAGGATCCCCCAGGGGTTCACCTGTGGCAGGCCCACCAGGGTTGGTACTTCATTGTGTATGCAGGCCATTCATGTAACAAGTCACCAGGTGAGCGAGCCATTGGGTTGGAAATGGAGGTGTGCATGCTAACACAGATTTTGATATAGCTATGAGCCTAAATTGCGTATGCTTCCTAGTTCAGTCTAGTTGTTTGTCAATAACTAGTAAGCCTGTTTCTACAGTGCCTTTCTCTGTTTAACTCTGTGACAAGCTTCTCTTTGCTCTCAGCAACTAGATGTAATTACCAAATTCAAAAAACCAAACTCACTGCCGTCAAGTCCAAGGGGACTGATAGACTGATACCCACCGTCCCTACAGGACATGGTAGAAGAGCCCACGGGAGTTTCCACGACTAACTCTCTACCAGAGTGGAAAGGCCATCTTTAAGTCCCTTTTAATTAAAGAGGTTTAACACAATTGGAGGAGGCGGAGACATCCTGTGAGTTGGCGGAACTGGCCGGCCTGGGGGGTTGGAAGGCTTGCAGAGCGGCAAGGAGGTGCGCGCACGGGGGTCCCGGCAGGGGCGTCCAACTTTGCAGAAGGCAAGTCAGGGCTACTTTCAGAGCCAGAGAAATTGTGCGACCCGGAGCCGCTCCCCAGTGAGGTCGCAGGGGAAGGCGATCTAAGTCCTCCACTCCCATCTCTCCTCGCCCAGAGCGCGAGGGGCCCGGGACTGTCAGCGGTCAGGGGCCAAGGTCCGGCTCCCCTTGGGAGAAGCATAGGAGTTCGTGGGGGGCCTCCATCTCGGCCTCCGAAGAGCAGACTGCGCTGCTCCCAGGGCCCAGCTGTGACCCGCAGGGAGGTTGTCCTGCGGGGGAAGGGTGACTCAAGTCTTCAAGCTGCACCGAACCCCGAACCCCTCTTGACCTTTCCAGAGTCGGGAGATCTCTGCCTTTCCCCATCCCCATGCCAGCTCCGGCCCCGGGGTAGCAAAACTTGCGGGGGGTCTACTGGGTCAGGGATGTGTGCTGTGTTCAGCACCGGCCCGGGGCATCCTGGAGAGACCCGCGGCGCGGGGGCTGGGAGCTCCAGGGGAGTGCGGGGAAGAGCCGACATGCGGGGACCCGGGCACAGTACTCAGAGGCGGAGACCCCCGGTGACCGGGCCGGAAGGGGACGCAGAGCGGCGCGGCGCACGGCGCCTCCTCCTCCCCCTGCCCCTCCTCCGCCCCGCGCGCCGCACGCTCACCGATGAAGAGGATGGGGAAGGTGATGAAGAGCAGGAAGACGTGCGGCACCACGTTGAGCGCATCCACGAAGCAGCCGTTGTTGAGGACGCCCTGGTCCACCCGGTAGGCGGCCGAGTGGTTCTCGCTGCCGCAGAAGGCCAGGGGCATGGCGGCGCGGGCTCGGGCTCGGGCTCGGCTCGGCTCTGGCAGCGGCTGGCTCCGCGCGCCTCCCGCGCCTTGGTCCCTCGCCGCCCGCCGGCCCCGCCCCGTCGGCCCGCCCCGCTCCCCACACCCCGCTCCCCACACCCCGCTCCGCTACCTGCGGGCTGGGCTGGGGAGGGCGCGGAGCCCGACGGGCGGGGCCGAGCGGAGTCTCGCGTTCCAGCTGTGCGGCCCGCGCCCCAGATGTGCGCCAGGACGCTTTGTGAGTGTCGGTGGCGCACGCGCGCCCCGGAGCGGAGAGCAGACTGGGTGGGCACGCTCGCGTCGGGGTGGGAGGGGGCGCGGAAGAGAGAAGGAGGTCCGCGTGGGCGGGCGGGTCGTGGTGTCCGAGGGTGACTTCACTGCCAGAGGTGGGTGCCTAGGTGGGGCAAAGCGGGGCGGGGGTGTGGATGGAGTTAGATCGGAGGGTCCTGGTGCGAGCTGAGTGGCGAACCCACCAGCCAAGCTGAACAAGAAAAGTGAAGGACATTTCACTGGGCGCTTCCACCAATGAGGCTTCCCAGCGCCTCTGCTAAGAACGGGTGATCTCTTTACCCATTTTTGTGATGAGCAAACTGAGACCCAGGGGGGGGTCACACTGCTGGGAAGCAGACCGAGAACCCAGCTCCTCAGATCCACCCCCTGGTACATTATAACCTTACAGCCACCAACAGCAAATTGGCAGAACGGCTTGGGCCCGCCGAAAGAGAGGCAAGGTTGGAATCCTATCTAGCAAGAGGGACAGATGCGGAGCAAGAGGAGGTGCCAAAAGAGGCTTTGTCACCTTGGGCTGTCTGTTCTTCACCGGACAAACTGATGGGTTTCCAGAAACTCAGGAAATTTTAAAGATCGTTTTCCTGCCCCACAAAGATAACACTTTCTGGGGGAGAATCTTCATGCTTAACAAAGTTTAAAGTTTTCTATGACAAAAGGGACACTGGGATTTTATGTTAGGTTTAAGAACTTTCTGAGTTGAGGGATTTGGGATATAAATAAATATATTCTCAGGGGGCGCTAGAGGGGCACCAAGAGATCCCTTCTGCCCAAGAGCCTCATCCCCACTGTTTCTGGGGTCTGAGATGGTTCTGAGCCCCCAACCCCAGCCCCATTCCTTCCAGGACAGGGTCAGGCAAAGCCTGGGCTCTGGCCCTGGCCCTGGGAGAGTGAGGACAGAAGCAGGCACCAGGAAACAGGGCAGACGGGGAAGAGGAAATTGAATGGGGAAGGCAGGGTCTGAAGGCCTCGGATCATCTCTGACTTCTGGGAATCTTTCTGAAGCTGAAAGATGTTTCCTGCCAAAAGACCGACAATGTGGTGGAAGTCACTGTCCAGCACCAACCAGGGCCAGGCGTTAATTAACTGGGGCGAGTGCAGCCACTGTTGGGATGACAGCTGGGCCCTCACAGCTGGAAGTGGAAAAAAAAGCTTATGAGATAGCGTCAAGCGAAAAAGCAGCAAACAAAATTGTGTGCATCCTATGATTACCGCTGTATTAAATATGTATGTTTGAAACAAGCCCGCAGGCGGAAGTTCCTGTTCCATTAGCACGGGGCTCACTAGGCCTTAGTTACCGCTGCAGCCAGCTGGTTACTCTTGCGGTTGGGATCATCCTGCTCTTTGAAAACAAGACTCGACAGTGATCCATAGACCTAGACTCACACAGCCAATTTTTGTTTCTTTCAGGATTTTTGTTTTTCTGATTTTATTGTTCCCCTTTTGTTTTGTTTGTGATTCCAAGCTTTTTCATCGTTTTCTCAATGCTATTATTTTGTAGTTGCAAGTTCTATTTTTCACACTTTCTGCAGTGCTGTTTTTCTTTTCAGTAATAGGAATTTCTGTGTTTTTAAGAACGGAGCCACTCCTCCCCACCCCCTGTCCTGGTGCCATCACTAGGAGGTGGTGTAATGGTTAAACTCCTGGTTGCTAACTGTAAGGTCAGCGGTTCAAGCCCACCCAGCAACTTTGCCCGAGAAAGCCCCATGATCTGCTCTCATGAAGATTCCAGCCTGGAAAACCCCATGGGGAAGCTCTACATTGTCATGTGGGTTGCGCGCGATTGGAATTGACTGGACCGAACCCAATAACAAGAATCCTCGTGAAAGCGGATCTCTGGGTGTTCCTCTGTGGAGCGGCAGCGGGAGGGCTCATTTGGGACCAGCCACCAGAGCAGAGCACTTAATCATTGCACCACCAGAGTGAGTTCCACTGTCTCACCTGGGGTCACTCTGAGTTGAAATTAGCAACCACAATAGCATTCCTGCCGTGGGATGTGGAGAAGCCAGTGCCGAGACTAAAGGCAGGTTGTGGGTTGTTACTTGTAATTAACTCCAGGAGAAGGAGTTTGGTTGATTTACTGTGTTTTTAACAAATGCATACAGAAATGGGAAGGTGATACTAAGAGGTCAAGTAGAAAGTAAATGTTTAGAAAACGATGGCAATATATATACAAATATACTTGATACAATTGATGTGTGGATTGTTATAGGAGCCCCAGTAAAATGAGCTGGAAAAAAAGGGGGGGTGGAGAAGCATCAAAGGCAGGCGGCCTGGCTTCAAAGGCTAAGGAAGCCGAGGCTACCAGGGTTGGGGGCTTCTCTGTCTCTGAGAGTATGTTATCTGGGTTGACTAGTGAAACAAATTCATAGACACTCACGTGTATAAGAAAGAACTTCATATCAAACAGTAATTGTATATTAAGAAAACATCCCCACCCAGTCCAGATTAAGTTTGGAAATTCATTAGCCCATATGTCCGAAACCAGTCTGTAAATTCCTCTTCAGACTCATGTAACACATACAATGATGTCGAATGCAGGAAGATCACTGCCCAGTGGGTGCAGAGTCTGTGGATCCAGTGGCAGTGGAAGCATCAGCACTGGTGCGGGTCTCCATGTGGCTCCTCCAGCTCCAGGGCTCTGGCTCCATCAGTGTGTCTCCATGTGGCTTGTCAACAGAAATTTAAAGCAGAGAGTGTGCCCTGCCTCCAAGGAGGAAGACAGGGGTTCCCAGAATCCTCAGGAGGCCATGCCCACGCAGAGGCATTAATGGCTATGACCTGATTGACAGGCTAGAGTCCACCTCTTGGCAAGTTGACAGATTATGTAACTGCCCCAGAGAGGAAGGAATATGGGGGGAATCCAGCTCAGCTTGAAAGTCAGGGTCCAGAGCACAGGCTTTTGGGAAACCATAGCATCTGTTCGTTGTTTCCCTTTTCAGTTAGAGACCATAGAAAGCTGCAGCCTTGTCCCTGGTCCCAGTCAGGGCCAGATGGGAGAACCTGGAGTGTGCCAGGAGTCCTGGGGAGCTAGGGGCTCACTCCATGGGTGAAGCCAGCACACAAATGACCCCACTGCAATTGGCTTCGGGGACAAGCAGATGGTTGTATGTGAGCTGCACAGGCGGCACAGGATTGTGGGGGGACCCTGTGCCGTGTGCTACCAGCCACAGTACAGCAGAACCTTGCTCAGGCCTCAGTTAAAGAGGATGCCTCTGGTACAGGCTGGCCTCCGACAGCAGGCACAGAGCAGCCATAGCTGTCTGGGCCTGGGGATCCTGCCAGGGCTGGGGCTGAGGCCAGGTGAGGTAGGGCATAGGCAAATGACCTATGTGCTTCTCCCCTACCTAATCGCAAGCACCTTACCCATTACCGGACTTGATCATCAGCTTCCTTGAGGGCAGGTGGCAGAATCGTTATTATACACAGTGAGAACAAGGCAGCTCAGCGAGGACAGCTGGAATAACCAAGACCATCCAGCAAAATAGGTACAGAGCTCTTCTAGTCCATACCAGGGCCAGGTGGACTTCTGAGAAACAGAGGAGTGGGCTGGGCTGTGGGAGGGGGCAAAGGAGAGAGGGAGCGATTGGATTGAAGGGAGCACTGCATGGTGGATGGGAGAGAGCGGCTTTCCCGGGAGCCGTGGTGGCAGCGTAAGCCCACTGTTCTGACTGTGACATCGTCGCTCTGAGTGTGTACATATTGGGAACTGCTGTGTGCACCTGGTGTGACGGGTGTGTGCTGTCTGTGGGGCAGGAGGAAGACCACCTGCTGTGCTTGGTCAGAGAAAGAACAGGGAGGGAGTGATACTGGGGGGCCGGATTGGGCTGAGAGACACCCTTGAGACAGCCTTACAGCCACCACCAGACCTTTGCCTTCTCGAAGGCAACACTGCTGAATTGCCTCCGATTGAAGCAGAGTCCAAAGCTACTTTCAGTTAGATGTGTACGCTAACTATTCACCCTGATGAACATACTCCATTGTAAGGTAGTTTGAACAGTCAGTGTGTCCCTGAGGAGGTAAAGATTCGGGGCTGGGGCTGTGCTGAGGCTTGAGCAAAGGACAGAAGCTGGAGACATGTGATGTAGAAGAAAGAGTCCATTTTGATGAGAAACAATCTTTTCCACTGGAATTGGAGAAAGCAGATTCTGCTGGACATCCCTCAGGAGGGGGCTGACGTGCTGTTTATCTCCCCTTCCAAACCCAAAGCCTGCTCATTCTCATCGAGTCGATTCTGACTCTTAGTGACCCCACCGGACCAGGTGGAACTGCACCCGTGAGTTCCTGTGCCTGAACGCTTTAGGGGAATAGAAAGTCTCGTCTCTCATGAAGCTGAGGGTGGTTTTGAACTGGTGACCATCAGGTTAGCAGCCCGACTCATAACCACTACTCCCCAAGGACTCCTTATTCCCCAAAGTAGGAGGGTGGTGTTGGAAGGACTTGACTCAGTCTACAGTGTTTAACAGGTACTCTCATAGCTGAGACAATCAGCCAATTAGTTACCAGGCATTTACTGAACACCCACAGTGAGCCCCTTAGATTTCCCTGTAAATGTGCAAAGTGAGTATTATGATGTCGTTAGGAACTGAGAGACTGAAGGACTTGTGCAGGCCCACAACCCAGTGAAATTGAAACCCAGGTTCCGCAGGGTCCCCAGCTAGCGTGTTTTCCATGACCAACGGATCCTGACCATAGCCACCCTATAGGACACAGTGGCACTGCCCCTTCCACCAGGTGCCCAAGGCTGCAGTCCTTTTGGAAGCAGACAACCACATCTTTCTCTCCACAGAGAGGCTGCTGTATTCCCAGCGCTCCCCTTTCCGATAGCAGCCCAGCCCTTCAGCCACTGCGCCGTTGGGGCTCTTTGTTTCCATACAGTGGTTCATAAAATGTGCCCCTGCACCATCACATCACCTTGGGAATACGTTAGCCATGCGAGTTCATGGATTCCCACCCGTCGCGAATCCAGAAGTCTGTGGTAGCAAGTCTCCAGGCAATTCTGACGCATGCCAGAGTTACAGAGTGTTTGTTCTCTGCCACATTACTGCCTATTAAGGAAAAGAAATGGATGCTCTCTGTCCTCAGAAGTTGGTATCAGGGTGAGGAAGCAAGATACACAAACACACACTAAAAACAAAAGCCAAAAAGGTAAGTTCCTGTTTGGGATGATAAAACGTTTTGGAAATAGGTAGTGACATTGGGTGTGCGCTATTGCGAATGTCATGAATGGCGCTGAGTCCTGCACATAAGGTGGCAAAGTTTATGATATATATGTACCACAATAGAATAATAATTTCAAAACAACAGCTTAAGAGTTATATCAGCAGAGGCCACATGTGCCTGAATTTTGGATTCTGATTTGAACAAATGATTGTGAAAAGTAGACAAAAAAGGAAAGCTCAACAGTGCCTGATTATTTAATGATATTGAGGTATGATCCAAAACCGAACCGACCTTCTCTTGGGTTTCTGAGGCTTAGTGAATCTTCATGATGTCTGGGGGTACAAAAGGGACCCTGACTTAACATTTAAAGAGAACATCTAGTTAGCTTTAAGAGGGCAAAGACAACATACACATCATGTGATCTGGATGAGGTTCAAATGGCATCCAAGGGTTAGTTGAGATGCCAAGCTTTTAAAAGGGTGTGGGTGGGCAGAGGAAATTGCTACAAAAGCATGATTGGTGGCAGATCAGTACATCACAGTTACAGGGGGGACTACAGAAGCAGGAGCGGGACCATGATTGGGACTTGTACATTGTTAGATAGATGGGCTTACAGGATTGGTCCAGGGCCTCTGACCAAGGCAGTCAGGGTGAATCTGATAAGGCACGACTCATGACTATTTCACCCTCAGTACCATCCCCTTCATGGTGACCTCCATCAAGGACACACGACAATCAACTCTCCAAGGCATCCTGTCTGAGGGTAAGACTAGCTACATCCTTGGCTCATGATCCCTAAGCATTTAGTGGAGGCTCAATCCAAGGGGGTACTCTGCAAAGGGTTTGGGGCTGTCACTGTCCTTCATACCCCTTTGCACACCAGGGTGCTCCGCATTTAAGTTTTTATACAACGGGAGCACTTCGTAGCCTTTTCATTCTCCCTCAGAGAGGCTGACTGTTTTGACCCACTGACTTTGAGGTTAGCAGTCCAATCCTCACCCCGCAGAGTCACCAGGGCTCCTTTTGAGTTGATTACAGAAGGATGACTAGCAGTTGGAGGGTGTCTGGCCTCAGAGAGGTAACCTCACATGGGCCCAGTGTATAAAGATGGAGCACCCTGCTTTGATTCTGCCCTTACAGCAGCTCTTAGGAGGCACCTGTTGTGTCTGCCGGGCACTAGGCAATGGAAGCTAAAAACAGGGCTTCCCAGAGGCTGCTGGCCCCTCTCTGGGGCCACCTGACAACCTGCTGTTCAGCTTTCAACACTGGATTCAAATGTCTCTCTCTCTGGAAGCCTGCCCTGCAGAGCCCCACAGGCTGGCCCGAATTGAATCAGAGAGCCCATCTCTGACCTTCCCTTCTCCAGCCCGCACCAGCACTTAGGACCCTCCCTTCTCCTGCACTTACTGCCCATGGCGCCTCATCACCAGCAGTGCCTGCCTCCCTGCGTGGAAAACTGCAAGCTTCTCTTCCATAGCTTTGATTCAGACTCGGGTAGGTAGGTGTTCAGTCCCAATAAAAACTTGTCTGCCAAGCTGAGTGAGATTCAGATGTTTGTAAATGGGATTCAACTTTCTTGTGAACTTAGTTGTTTCATTGGAGATGCATTTTCTTGATGTTTTTTTTTCTTGACCTGTTTTGACACATCATTTAGAAAATGTATTTGACTGTGTTTTAGGTGGGAGTGTACAAAGCAGATTTCCAGTGAACCGTTTGATTAAAAGTCGTTCTTTGACATTGGCTGCCACTTTCACAATGTGTGAGGAGTCTCATTGTTTCCATTCTGTTTGTTGCGTCCGTGGACCTAGCTCCCCCACCCCTCCTGTCTTCTCAGCTTGCTTTGGGGTAAATGCTGACGGCTCGATCACCTATAGCTCACTGCCATCCAGTCAGTTATGACTCATGGTGACTCCATAGGGCTTTCAAATCTTCTGATCACCTTTTTAGAACCACCTAACGCAGTGGTTTTCAACCTTCCTTATTCCGTGACCCTTTCATACATTTCCTTATGTTGTGGTGACTCCCCAACCATAACATCCTTTTCGTTGCTGCTTCATCACTGTCATTTTGCTTCTGTTATGAATCGGGCAACCCCTGTGAAAAGCCATTCAACCCCCAGAGGGGTCGTGACCCCCAGGTTGAGAACCGCTGCTCTAGCGGTTTCTGTTTCCATCTGCCTCCAAGGGGTAACTTCCCTCCAGGTCCAGTCTGGGGGAGAGGGCAGGCTCTCCAGGTGACTGAGTGCGTGGAGAGGATCCGCTGCCCAGCCCTCCCCAGAGAGGGTCCTCTCACATGAGTAAGACAAATAGACAAATCCCCGATGGAGTTCAGTGAGTCATCTGAGGATGGGGTGTGGGGGCTACATACTGATTATTCAATTAGCCATGGATTAAATTAATGATTAGTAGGATGATGAATAAGAAATCTGATCTGGAGTATCTTGTGAGTACATTCAGGATAAAATGAATAAAGATGAGTATTATAAACCCAGCATATGTGTGTATGTGCGTGCACGTGTACACACACACACACACACACACACACACACTTAACTGGAGATGGGGGGTGAGGCAGGGGTGGTTCCTCTCCTAGGAGAAGCGAAGGCACTGGGAGACGTGCTTTCTCCTTTGGCATGGCAAAGGGGAGACGGCACCCCTGCAGCTGCTCAGGGTTAGTGTGCGCACACGGAGGCAGCGGAAGGACAATTATTGACCTTTTAGGCTGCCCCATTCTGAGGGGGGGTCATGGACTCTGAACTGCATCTCCATAGGATCTCTCCCAGTTTTTACATAAAGTTATCATCAATTTGAGAGCCAAGCGTGTTCCCTAAGCCCGTTCGTTACCCGTGTTCCTGTGACGAGGCGCCATCTGCGAGTGTAAGGGGCATGCCCAAGGCGGGGTCCCAGTTCTTGCTGAACTGAGGTTTCCAGATCACGTGCTGGGCCTCCGATAGGTCAGCCCTGGGAGCCCATGGTCTTAGGAGACGCCCTCTTCCCACGGCTCGGGACCTCAGCATCTGGTCCTGAGGGCAGGTGTAGAGTGCGCAGAGGGCGCAGATGCGGCTTGAGCACAGGAGGAAGGCGGAGGGAGCTTTTGTTACAGCACCCTGATGTCCCCTCATTCAGACTGTGTGGTGTTGTAGGGCCCACTCCAACCCCGGACTCCACGCATGGGCAGGGGACCTAGGTGTGGCCAATCAGTGGTGGCCACGCCCACAGACTGGACACCAGAATAACCAGAATTTAGCTGCGAGGATCAGGAAACGACACGCTCTCCTAGCCGGACTCGCGCTGCCCGGGAGGATTCACCCGGAGGACTAGAGGCCGCGGTGGCATCACGTTCTAGGGGAAGCGCCCAAGGGTGATGAAGCAGCCTCAGGAGGGTGGAGCCAGGAGTTGACGAGCAGGCAAGAACAACCCCCTGATGGCATTGTTGCTAGCGTCTGGAGCCAGCCAAGCCTGACATCAAATACTCCAGGATTTTTCTTTTCTTCTTTTTTCACTTAAAAAGTCATTTGGAGGTGGATTTCTGTCACTTGCAACCCACACCGTCAATCCCAGGAGGGAGCAGCAAACTCACACCGAATGAGCTCTCACTCTACGTCGACCCGTTGTCCCCTTTTAGAATTGACCAGGGCTTTGAAGGATGCATAGAAGTTCACAAGAAGATCAGGTTAGCATGAACCCTAGGCGCAATGACGCAGAAAAGGGGTGGAGCATGGCACATCAGGTTAGCTGAAGAATTCAGCGTGGCTGAAGGGGAGGAAGTGATTGACAAGAGATGAGGTTAGAGACATGGCGGGGACCGCGAAATGCCGGGCTCTGAAAGCGCTCAGGATTTTAAACTTTGCCTTGAGGACAGCGGGGAAGTCCCGGGCGAGTCCCAGCAGGACTTGGCTGGTCCGCTAGGGAAGCGAAGCTGGGAGTCTGGTGCTCCTGAAGTCAGGTTCTACACATTCCTTCTTACTCATCCATTCAGCGGGCGGAGGTGCACAGTGGCTAATGGTACGGATTCCTGGGTGGGAATCCTGACGCTGCCCCCCACTCACTCCCACATTAACCTCGGCTATGCCCCTTAGTGTTTTGATGGCGCTCTTCCTCTGTGTGAGGAACACCGCAGTACCTGCGTCAGCCTCTGCTCGACAGGGCTCAACATCACGCTAGAAGGAACCCCTTGCCTGGCACCTAGCAAGAAGCCCAGAAAGCCCACTGCCGGAAGCCCAGGCTGACGCACTGTGGCTCTGTAGAGAGTTTCAGAGATGGTAAATCCTTATGGGAGCAGTTAGGGTGGGAACTGCTGACCTTGTGGCTCTCAGGGAAATGCTTGGCCTACACTGCCACCAAAGCACCTTAAGGACCCATTTTATTCCTACGAAGGCCCAGGGGTGGGCTCCTCCGCTGTAAATCAGGCGAGCAGCTTCGAGCCCAATGCCCTCTCCCTGCCCCAACCCCACCTGCTCTCCCTGGGGGCCCAGTGTTCCCCTTTGGTTCCCACAGAGGCATGGCCAGCCTGGGCTCCAGGGAGCTGGGACGGGTCACTGCAGGGACAGGGGGGAAGAACAGGGCTTTCAGCTCTGGAAACAGATTCTTATCCAAATCCCAGGCTTGGGAAACCGGGTGAAATGGAGGGGAGCAAGTTTCAAAGGCTTATGCAGGCCTAAAGCTGGTGTCTGAGACACAGAGGCCACAAACCTGGCCCCGTCACCTCAGGCTCCTGCACTCAGAGGTGAGAGGCTGGGAGCTGGCTCAGAACACCCCAGGGCCCTGCTCTGTGGGAAGCAACTTCAGGGAGATAGGTGGAATGCTGGCTGTTCCTTGTGTCCCCAGCCGTCTTAAGGGTTCCACCCTGTTTCCACTCTGTGCTTCATTGGAAAGGGCAGCTCGGCTGCCAGTGCAAGGAATTCTGGGAATGTCACCCCTCCTTGACTGTACCCTCACTAGCCCATTGGTGCTACACACACCTGCCTCAACCTACTTTCCTCCAGGGGTATCTCTGGGGTGTGGTTTCATGGAGGGGTGAGGCCCTCTACAGCCTGGCTTGGTGGCCTCACGAGGAGCTACGGCCATGCTGTACTGGAAAGAAGCTGAGGCACCCAACACTGCAGGACACCCCATGCCTGCGGGGTGCCCCATACCTGGAGGCCACCCTCTGGGTCCTGCCTTCAGCTCCGTCATCTGGACTTGAGCAAACCCGGTGCCAGAGGAGGCTCTTTCCTGACCCCTTACTGAGGTAGAGACTCGGCCAGCCCATCTCCTTCAGCCCCAGCCTTCTGCTCAAAGCCGGGCCTGGCCCTTGGATCCTGTGCCTCAGGTCGGGCCACGACGATGGTCCTGGGCTCGTTCACCTTGTGGTTTGAATGCTAGGGCCTTGAATCTGCTTCCCAAATCCATCCTCACTCCGTTAGGATGAGAAAAGCCTGCTTATTTTATTCGTGAGCTCAGACTATGGTTTGCGGCAGCCATTCTCGCAGCAGTTGCAGCAGGGCAAGCAGGGAGAGGAGCCCCAAGGATGTGGTCCACTCAGGGGCCACAGGAGACCTCCGGGGCTGGGAGAGAGCCAGGCACAGGGCGGAGGGAGAGGGGCGGGGCCTCCTCTTCCTGGTGGCCTTCAGAAGAGTGGCCCGCTGCGATCCTTGTCCAGTCCGAGTTCAGGGCCAAAGAGAGTTTGAGGTCCCCAGATGTGGCTGGGGTTCCCCAGGACGTTGTCTTTGCCCGCAAGCTGGGTGTCTTTGTGGCTGGTCCCAGGCCTTGTGTTCAGGAGGGTGGGTCTAGAGCTCACTGTCTTCCAGGGGAACTTTGGTTTCTCCCTCCGGATTTCAGAAGAAGGTCCTGCGGGGAAGAAGGAAGCAGGCCAAGTGGGTGGGCTCTCAGCCCAGAGCAGGACCCTGACACTGAGGTGCACCAACTTGGGCAGGTACACACTAGCCACAGCCACAGCACACAAAAGACCAGAGAAAAAGCAGAATGGTGGCCGGGGGTGTGGGTGAGGAAGGAGGGAGCCAGGAGGAAGAGGTGCCCATGCCAAGAACAGATGACAAGTGACAGAAAACAAAGAGCCACCTAAGCCACCAGAAATCACAGCATAGCAGGCCAGCTGTCCTGGGAGCATGGGCCCTAGTGTTTGGGGGAAACTTATGGCAGAAAAGCCAAGCAGTGCAGGCTTGGGTGTGTCCGTGGCAGGCTCCGGGCCACACCACATACTGGTTCCACATTCATCTGCTGGTTCCATCCACGGGAACAGCTGTCCCACCTGGGACATAGCCCATGGCTGGGCTCCACGCTGCACCTCTCACAGAGCCTGGACCCAAGGGAGAGAGCAGGCACAAAGGACAGTTTGGACACAAGCAACTCCAACCCTGGTTCTTTGGACAAGCAGGGAGGTAGTCACAGGCAGGGAGCACAATCCTGGGGGAGATTCAGGCTGCCCTTCCTCTGTTCCCCCACCCCCTCCCTGCCAGCTCATCAGCCTTCATGGAAGGCGCATCTGCACCTATGCTTGGGGATCCACTCTGTTCCTTGGGGTGCTTCATGAGGCCTGAGGCAGGTCCCAAGGGCTGTGGACCAGCCCCGAACCCCAGTAGGTGTTACAGTGGATTCGGCTCCACTACCTGAGCAGGAGGACCTCAGAGTCCCACAGATTTCCTTTGTGGGGAATTTGATTCCCGTGGCATTTTAGGGGTGGCGCCTTGTGTACCCTTTCAGGTGCCAGTCCAAAGAACCTGTTGACAGGGTTGGAAGCCGACAACCAATGCACACAGTATGCACAGGCGGGGTCCTGCACCCCTCCTGTCTCATCACCGTGGGGGGCTGCACGTGGAGCCCCTGTCTGTGCAGGGGAGCATGGTCTTCAAGGGGCTTTTGGACGGGCTGGGGGCTCTGGGCTGCAGAGGAGGAAAGAGAAGCACTAGGCACACAGAGCAGAGAGGAAATGGAACTCCCGGGCTCGGGTGTTCTGGGCAGAGCTCCAGTGGACCTCTCCCATCCCCTGGCTTCATCCTGCACAGGCCCTGGGTTTCAGAATGAGGCACGGGATGGCCTTCATTTCTTCGAGACATGCAGGGAATGCATTCCCTGTCTGTCATGAGGCAAGCAGGGGTCTGGCAAGGAGAGGTGAGTGTGTGTCGGGAAGGGGCTGTGGTCAGCTAAGGATGGAGGGGAGACCCCAAGAAGCAGAGAGAGAAATTGATGCAGAAGGAGGAAGCTGGAGAAGGAGGGACTTGTGGCTAGGGAAAGAGGGCTCAGAATGGAGGAAGGATCAGAGAGAAGGGGGGGAGGTCGAAGGGAAGGAAAAAGACAGATGGTGAGACAGACCGACAGGAGGAGGGGAGAGGGGATAGAGAAGCAAGAGGAGATCAGTGGAGAGGGAAGAGACAGACCAGGAGGGAGGGAGAGACCCATACAGAGACAAGGAGAGAGAAACAGGTTCAGAAAGAGACAAGACACATAATAAATCCCGAGAAAAGACAGCCATGGAGCCAAAGCTTCCTGGAGATTCCTGCAGGAAGGGCCCCAAGGCGTGTGGACCTAGACAGTCAGTGGGAGAAACTGCAGTTAGACACTGGGAAGACCTGACCGAGAGAGAAGGTCTTTAATCTAATAATAGCACAATGGAAAAAGTCCTGAAGTCAGAAACCATGACTCTTCAGCCTAAATTCCAGTACTTGGTCTGAGATCTTGAACTCTCTGGGCTGCAGTTTCCCATGGGCAGAGCGGAACTTCAACACGATGGCCTCAGAGGTCTCTCTGGCCATGTGTGTGGACTGTGGCTTAGCTCTAGGATTTCTCTGGGCTAGGGGATGAGAGCAGGGGTGGGATAGGAGGAGGAAGAGGAAGAGGATGCCCGCACACACTTACAGCTCATCATCGTACTCCTTGGGAGGGCAGATGGCCACCACAAGGTCAATCCAGTCCTGTGGGGAGAAGTCATGTGACGCTGAGAGACACTGGTTAGATGGCACCTCTGCCCCTGCTACACTATCCCCTTTCCTGGACATCGTGGTCCAGGGCCAGTTGGCTGGAGCCTTCTTCCCATGGGGGCCAGGTGAAGATTAGGGATATTCCTTTCAGGAATGGGTTCCCTGGTCTGGGGAAGCTTCCAGTCTCCAAGGCTATGGAACCACAGAGACCAGGGTCTCAAGACCCTCAAATGACATTTAAGTTCCCAAGTGCTAATCTGTGAGCCAGGGCCAGGTGACAACCTTAGAATGCTTTGGGAGAGGTTTCTTAAAACTGAATGGGGCACTTTTAGCCTAGCTTTCTGACCCTAATGTTTGAATTCCCTCAGTCACATCCCTGCTGTCCTTTGCCTGCCTGTCGTTGCCCACCCTTGGTTTGGATGCATCCCATGAAAAGGATCCGGAGCATCACAGGGCCCCTCCCCCATGGAATAGCTCCTAAATATTAGTCCACAATCTCTTCCCAGGATCTCTCCCCATCCAGTCTGGCCCTGCCCTTCAGTCACCTAAATACTTCTGCACCCTCTACCCAGTGATCACCGAAGACAGTCATCATGTTACCCGTGAGTCTTCTCTTCTCCATGTCCCTTCATGTGGGTCCCAGTCCCATCCGATCAGCTTCCTTGGCATTGAACTTAATACCTCAGGATCGGCTGTCTGCATAGTTGTACAGGTTGTGCACAGCACAACATACTGGGGGGGGTACCCTTCACATTGCAGTTGGTAGGAAGGCACCCCCCATGGGTTGTGCAGTGCACAGCCTGGAAGGTCTCATGTGGTGGCCTTGACCCAGGTGGGTGTCTGATGGGTGCAGAGAGGACTACTGCCGGCCCCTCCTTCATCGTGGGCCCACTACTTCTGGTCATGCTTTGAGTAGCCCCAAGAGTGCTGTGGATTCCCGCTCAGCGCGCACTTAGAGAAGACCTGGAAGTCTTTTTCATGGGTGGGGTGCCATTCCAGGTCTTCTCGAATTTATATTTTGTGCACCTGATTTTTGAACCACGCTAGGAACTGACACTTGTGCTTCCGGAATCCCATCACATCAGATTTAGCCCATTGGGTGTCACTAAACCATTTCCTGGACCCTGCGCACCCTCCTGGGATGGGGCCCCTGACTGTAAGGCCTGGCTGCGGAGGCCAGGGTTTGAGATAGGCAGGTGGGCAAGGGAGGGAAGATGGGTGGGGGTCGCGCTTACTCCGCTCCAGGCCTTCTGCAGGGCAGCCTCCGCCTCTGCAAGGGTGTAGTCAGTTACGATCTTGCCGTTGATTGCCATGACCTCGTCCCCCTTCACAATGCCACCTGTAAGAGCAGAGGAAGGGGAGTGGTCGACTGGACTGTATGTGGCTGGTGCCAGGAGCAGGGCTTGGCCAGGGCCACTGTGCGGGATGCAGATAAGGCCTCAACCCTGGTTTCTGAAAGCGCACACGGGCTCAGAGAGCCAGTGAAGCCACCCACAGGTTACTCGGGGTGGGGGGGCATTCTCCCCCCACCAGCCTCGTCCCCCCACCCCC
The DNA here is from genome assembly GCF_050624435.1 of Tenrec ecaudatus. Classification (NCBI taxonomy): domain Eukaryota; kingdom Metazoa; phylum Chordata; class Mammalia; order Afrosoricida; family Tenrecidae; genus Tenrec; species Tenrec ecaudatus. Next base: position 53,185,717 of record NC_134533.1, on the reverse strand, counting down.
CCAGCTTAGTAGACTCGGGACCTCAGTGACGAAGTACACAGCTCCTGGGTATGTTTCTGAGAATGGATCTGGCCAAAGCCCTGAAGAGACAGCCCTGCATTGCTGGCGAGGTTACCAGACACAAGAGTTCCTTCTGCTAGGGGGCCCTCTCCACAGACTGGGTCCCCTTAGGGCCCTGAAAATGCCAAGCACTTTCCTGACCCAGGGCCTTCCTGTGCTGCTGCATCTGAACACGCCCTGCCCCCCTTCTCTTCTTTTAGGTCTCTGGGGAAATGTCTCTTCCGACCCTAACTGGACCTAAAGTAGGTCTGTCCTATTATTCTCTCCAGACCCCGGTCTTCCTCTGCACAGCACTGTCACAATTTAGAATCATGTATCCATTTGCTTGTTTCCTGGTGGGCTCTCTCACCAGGCCGAAGGCTCCATGAGGGCAGGGGCTATGTTTTGGGTGCGCCACTCTATTTTGAGGGCTGAACCTAATGCCTGGCACAAGGGAGGGCACTTGGCAGCTACTTGCCAAATAAGTCAATTCTGTTGAAAGGTGTACTTTGGTAAGATGTCTTTATCCTATGGTGTAATGCCTTTGGGAAATGTTGGGTCCTGTCAGAGTCTTTTGTGTGTTCCCGTGCATGGCGACTGTCGAAGAAGGGGGCAGGCTGGCCATGGCACTACACATGGCTTTGGCTCCAGCACCCTCTTTGGAAGGTTTGCTTGGTGCCCCAGTGGCCACAGCACACACTCTGGGCGATCTTGAAGTGGGCCCATCCGAAGTTTGTGGACATGGGTATGAGGGCCGCCAGGGGTGGTGGTGGTGATGGCTTGGAACACATGTGCTAATAGAGACACGTGCACCAGGGACTTGCATGTCCAAAGTAGGGAGGGACGGGGCTCCATTCCCTTGGACGATGGGACTGAGGCTGGGTAGCTGATAATGTCCACTTGCCCATTGTGTACAAAAGCCTGCCCTTTGAGTTTATTAAAGGATATGTGCTATCTTTTTCACTTCGTAAACGAAGAAAAGCCACCAGAAATGGCAGGGTTTGAATTCTGGGTAGACTTATCTGTGGCGGGGGTAGGTGGGTGGTGGTGGTGGTATGGAAACAATGTCACCAGAGAAGGCTTTGGCTATATTTGTGATGTTTTATATCATAAGCTGGGTGATGGGGACACCAGGCCAAAAGACCAAACTCCCTGCCATTGAGCCGATTTTGATTCCTGGTGACCCTCCAGGACAGGGTGGAACTGCTCCTGTGGGTTTCTGAGACCATAGCTCTTTATGAGACTAGAAAGCTTCATCTTTCTCCGAAGGAGCGACTGGTGGTTTTGAACTGCTAACCCTGTGGTTAGCAGTGCAATCAAAATCCCCTGTCCCACCAGTGCTCATTATATTATTCTCAGTAGGTTTTCCCATACCTGAAATAATTTAAAATCTGAACTCACATGGGACTGGGTTTGAGATACTGGCGAGGCCAGGTCTGGAGGAGTCTGTTTGTCTGGGCACCCGTAGGTCCTGGCACACTGGTCTGCCCACCAAGGAGGCTGGGCAGTGGCTGGATGGACCCCGGGAGCACGTCCTTGCACCATCGTCACCCCTCCTCAAAGTCGATATCTGTCCACTCTCCTGGAGGGCCCTGTGGAACCCTCCACCAGCCCAGCCAGCGCGTGGCTGGTCCCACTCACCATGCCGCTCAGCGGCTCCCCCCTCGTAAACCGCTGACACCACCACCTTCCCGATAGGGGAGTCCACACCGCCTTCCAAGGCCAGGTCTAAGGCTCCCTCCTGGTGAGAGGAAACAGGCCAACAGCTGTGGGCACCTGAGCAACGGGGCTTCTTCAAGGAGAGGGCAGGGAAGCCAGGGGCCGACAGCACTGTCCTCGGGCAGAGATCGGACAAGGGTTCCTTCCCGTGGGACCGAGGTGTGTGGCCTTCCCGGGGGAGGGAGAAGAAGGGGGGCTTTGAGGGGTCATCTTGAGAGTAGGAAGAGCAGGGAATTGAGGTGGGAGAGGGAGGGGCAGGGGAGACTGGGGACTGTCTAACCTTCTTAATGCGCAGGAGCCGGACATCTTTCCCTAGGATCTGCTCGGGGGTGAACTGGAATGAAAAAGACAGTGGGAGAGGTTGGAGGCTTCCTGAAGACGGGGATGAGGGTCGGCTGGCCGGGCAAACCAGGTGCCTGGCGGCCACCGGGCCCCACAGAATACATGGATTGGGGGTGTCTCTTTTGCCAGTCTTGCCTTTCTCTCTCTCTCTCTCTCTCTCTCTCTCTCTCTCTCTCTCTCTCTCTCTCTCTCTCTCTCTCTCTCTTCTCTCTCTCTCTCACACACACACACACACACACACATATACCCTCTCTACTGTGTGACCTAGGAGAAATGAATAAACCTCTCTGTGCCTGAGTGTCACCCTCTGTGAGCTGGGAGTGACTGATGTCTTCGTCCTTATTCTGAGGACACTCCCAGCACACCTCCCGGAGGGACTTCTTTCTTACCATTGAATAGGGATCAAAGCTTTCCTCATATTTCCGGAAATCCTGAAAGCAAAAGAGGGATTTAGGATCTCATGGCACAGACCCTCGATGGCTCCGGCAGGAAGCAGGCGCTGGGCGAGGCGAGCAGAAAGGTGGTGTAGGGTGGCAGGCAGGGAAAGGTCAGCCACAGCTTGGTTGGAGACAGAGGGAGGAGCTGGCAGCCTGGATAGGCAGAGAGTCCTGCCAGGGATCCGCCAGCAGATGCTGCGGGGAGCCTCTGAAGGCCTGAGCCCTGCCTGTACTGTGGCTGGGAGCTGGCATCCCAGGCGTCCACAGGGATGCTGACCTTTCAGGTGCTCTGGGCAGGTAGTACTGGCCTTACTGAAAGCTCGTTTCTCCACAATGGCCCAACCTCATTTCTTCCGAGGGCCAAGTGAGGTTCGGAGTAGGCCCTGAGGGCAAAGTGGGCTCTTCTCCCCCAGGAAGAAGGGCTCAACATGGCACAAGTGGCTGTCCACCCTGGGGAACCCACCTCCAGGTGCTTGGAGGAGGCAAGGGGACACTGGGCACCTGGAGGGGAGTGGGGGCAGAGCTGCCTGCGATTGCCTAGTGCCTGGCACCATCCTCAATGTGTGCTTACTGAAGAAGAAGCCTCTCTAGGTTTAGGGGACACAGGTTGGCTCTTCAGCCAGAGGAGAAGAGGGCGTACACAGTTCAGAGGGCTTGTTTGGGGTGGAGCCAGAACTCACCATCTCCCCGAGGGGGTCACACAGGGAGCAGGGAGCAGGGGAGGGGCTGGAAACCCTAGGCCTGAGACTGCAAAGCCTCCCCTAGTCTCTACCAGAAGGTGGAGAGGAGGGACTTGTGGCAGGTGCCCGCAGGGGCCTTGCTGGCCCCAGGGGAACATCACCCTGAGCACACAACCTCTGCTCGGTTGCAGCAAGCATGGGTCAGGACCTGCCTCATGGCCAGCATCCCAGCGAGACCACAGTCCCCTCTGTGCTCAGCAAGCAGAAAGCTAGCCGTGGGCACAAGAGGAGAGCCCAACACCAGCCTGTGGACGCACACCCCTGCTCTCCCCTTCACCTCTCTCCAGCCCTAAAGTGGAACCAGGCCCACATCTGCCGCCACATCCAGGCAGGCTGTGGGTCTCAGAGCAGCAGACAAAGGAGAGAAAGCCCGTGGGGGGAAGGGCTCTCTAGGCAGGGTCAGGGTCAACACGCGGCTACTGAGGGGGTCCTGACTGTTTCTTGGAAACACAGGATACTGCTGGTGATGGGTCTCCCTGTCAGACAGCCCTCTCACCATGCCCCCAAGAATGCTTTGAAGAAGAGGCCAGTGGCGGCATTTAGGTCTTGCGGGGAATTTAGATCTCATTCACAGTGAGCTATCCAAGCTCTTTCTCTAAAAACCATTGCAGTTGGTGAACCTTGAAGAGGGAGCCCAACTCACCCCTTCAGTCGACGGAAAAGCAGACCCTGAGAGAACGCCACCTTCATGCACATGGGGTTGACTCCCAGCCTGGAGCCTTGGCGCCTTACCATTCTCTCTCTCTCTCTCTCTTTCAATCTGGCTCTTGGTTGTCCCAAGCATCAAGATGCAGGGTATTGGAAATGTGCCCCATAAATGGTCACAGACAGCACATCTGACAACCAGGATTCAAGCCGAGGATCTCACACTGGCTGGACCATCCTGGGCAAGTTTCCTAACCCACCTGCTTCTGCTTCCCATCTATCAACAGGGCAGACACTTCCTCGTGGACTCGTGGAGTGGTTGGAAGAGTTAGATGGGGACTATGCACAAAACCTTTAGAGACTGTGCTTGGCTGCATCTCACCGAAGGCCTGTCCCCCCTCCCCACCAGGCCTGGGCTGCAGGCCTGGGCTGCAGACGTCCAGGCCTGTCTCCCCCTCCCCCCCCAGGCCTGGGCTGGAGCAGCTGCTTTTTGGACGTCCGCTGCATTCCACTGTACAGGGGACGGCTCCCTGCTTGGGGTCAAATCTGCCTGCACTGGTGGCGGGTTATCAGGGAGGGGCAGGGACATCTTTCTCCCTCTCCCTCTGGGTCTCTTCCATTGTTGTGGCTCTTGGACCACAAACCCCAGGGGGTGGGGAGGGATCAGAGACTAGCAAGGACTTGGACACCCCCATCCACAGGGCCCTGGCATGTGTTTGGTACCAGGTGGCCGCTTTTTAGGCGAAAAGTGTGATTTGTCCGGCAGGTGTAGTCAACCTAAGGGAGGGTGTTGGGCAGGCAAAATCAGGTCTGGACCGGGTCCTTTTGCTCCTTTGAGGCCCCCCTCTGCTTTCCTCCTCTTTTAGCAAACAATTAATGAGCTCCCAGGCTCCAGACTGCTTATCAATTTAAGCAGGGATCTAAGGAGCCTAGAAATCCCCACCCCTGCACACTTTGAGACCCTCCCTAACCTCAGTCCTCTGGCAAAGGGGTGAGCCTTTCTGGACTGAGGTTCAAAGCAGAGGGCACTCCTGGCTGCCATACGATGCACACTCCAGGGGAGAAGTCAGGCACACAGTGAGAAGAACTGAGTGAGGAGGACCCCACCACCCCAACACACAGTGACCATCATGTTACTTGTCTGAACGCTGTCTGATACACCACCATCCTCTTCAACATCTCCTGGGGCTGCCAGAAGAAAAAAACAACAAGTTCCACACTGAACATTATCAATGGGTCTCGCCTGCCCTCTGGTGCCAGCCCAGGGCTGCAGCCAGGGCTTCCCGGATCGTTTTCCTCCCCAGACAGACAGACAGACAGCCCAAGAACGTCGGGTCCAGCTCAGCGCGCCAGGTGCAGCAGCTACCCAACCCCGCTCCAGCAGACACTTCCCTAGCCACTGGCCAGAGACTGCAATGTGAACACATCAGCAAGTCACCCCAGGAGCACGAACTTTGCTCTCTGGGGAGCTGACAAGACAGCTACAGCTCAAAATAAGTCTCTGAGCTGTCCAGCCCTGACATTTGGATAGTGTTTCCTTAAAAGGGAGACAGACATTTTGGCAAGGCTCTCTTCCCTGTGGGTAGGAGGCCAGCCAGCGCTGGGCATCCCTGGCCACTAGATGCCACTCCCAGCTATCAGGACTTTGGGGTGGGCAGACCCTTCCCATTCCCCTAGGGCCACAGCTCAGACTCCCAGTCGTGTGTGTGTGTGTGTGTGTGTGTGTGTGTGTGTGTGTGTGTGTGTGTAAAGTGAAATGAAGCAAGGAAGTGGATTTGCTCACACACCCAGGCCAAGCCAGGACAATGGGAATGCCTGCAGGCTTCAGCCAGATGGCAATGTGGGTGATTGCATGGGCTTGGATGTCCAAAGCACTTGAAGTCCTATCTCTACTTTCGATTTCATCTCCCATCACCTCAGCTTCACCAGATGGTAAATCACTGTCAGTTGCCATTGAGTCTAATCCGACTCAGGAGACCCTGGTGGTGACAGAGGAAACGACTCCATTGTTTCTTTGCCATGGCCGATCTTAAAGGGAAGCAGAGCTCAAAGGCTTTCCTTCCATGAGATGGCTCTGGATGGGCGCAGACTGTCAAGCTTTATGTTAGCGGTCAAGGCCTACTCCTTTGTGTACCATAAAAAACACAGCCTTGGCCTTCTCGCTGCCTCTATCTCATAGCAGCCCTGTAAGGCAGCTGCTTGGCAAGGGAACTCCATTTGGACTCACAGTGAGCTACAGGGCATGAGAGAACTAGCCCTGTGGGTTTCCAAGACTACAACTCTACCAGAGTGGAAAGCCCGTCTTTCTCCCTCAGAGTGATTGGTGGTTTCAAACTGCTGAACTCACAGTTAGCCGCTCTATGCATAGCTCACTATGCCCCCAGGGCTCCCGGGAAGACTTTTAAGTGTTCAGTAGGGATCACAGTAGGCTCATCTCACTGGAGTGGACAAGACAGCTAACGTTTATTTGTGAGGATTTGATAAGACCATGCAGACCCTGGCACATGGTGGGATCTAAATAAGTGTTCACCATTATGATCACACTTCTTAGATGAACCTCCAGCTCATTTGGTCAAGTGGGAGACAGAATTTCCACCGGTCATGTCAACATTCACTTTCACCCGTGTGGACTCATCTCCCAGCCGATGGGAATGTGAGGACGCTCTACTCAGTTTCAGAAGCCCATCTCATCCTCCCTCCACAGGCTGTCCTCGTTTGTTTCTCTAGATGCCCATGGGGAACCCCCAGAGCTTACCAGGACCTCTGATTTCACAGCCGGCCTGTAGATGAAGTTGGCTTCTTGGTGGACCATGACAGGTTTGGAGATGGTGGATACACCAGGGCCTCGTGGGGGCTGTGGGCTTGGGCAAAATGTCTATAGGGTTTCGGTTAAGAGAGTTCCAGGTGAGATCATGGTGTGTGTGTGTGGGGGGGAGGGTGCCCCCAGACCAGCCATGGCACTTCTACATACATGTGAAGCCACACCATGCACGTGCTGAACCAGGCCCAGTCCATTCACCCTCCGGTCCTGGAAGGTGTGGCCTTTGGTAAAGAGCTGAGAAGTCTATCGGCTATTGTGTGCTAGGAGACCACAGGAAAACACTACTGACTGACTCTGAGAATCAGGGGCTGGGGCTAGAGCCCGGCGAGTGGGGTGTCCTCAACAGTCACTGTCACTCAGCAGATTCACTTACAAAGCTCTCTTGTGGTGCCAGCCAATTGCCCCTCCGACATCCCCTGACTCTGGCTTCAGGTCCCACACGTCAGCACCAAGCACTTGCTATTGCTGGTGGCTGGGCACGAAGTCTCTAGAAGCCACGGGGGTGAGGACCAGTAAGAGTGGCACCCAGGGGAGTCGATGTACCCATCTATATTGCCTAGTCCACTTGTTCATCTCCATGCTGGTGTTTGTTATTGGTACACAACGCCCTTCCTCTTCTCCTTCAAGCCTCACCATCCCCCAAGGCTGAGCTCAGGAGCCCTCGAATCTACAGAGGTGTCTTCAGCTTCTCATTAGAATGAGCCCCTCCCACAGTCCACAGACTAGGCCCGTCCTGCCAGGTCTGCTGTCCATCTCTCTGGGGAAAGTTACTGGATGACAGGTGTGCTGGTCTGCTCAGTGTCCTTGTCAACACTGCTCTGCTCGCCACCTCACCGAGAGGCACTGGGCAGGAGGCCAGGGGCTGCTGAGCGGAATTTACTCAGGGAGAGCTGCTGCCCATCAGCATCCATCTCAGGTGGGTCTTTCCATTGCATGCTCGGTGGTGGGCCATCACAGCGTGGCCCTTTGTGCCAGGCTAACTCAGCCCCCTGCAAACTGGCTCCTGGCCGGGATTAGTAGGAAGACACCCCTGGTGTGGTAGTTACATAATCTGGTGGAGTCTAGCCTGTCAATCAGGCCACAGCTTGATAACTTCATTTGGAGGTTCCATGGAGATAAATAGCTCCCTGGAGGTGGGACACACATAACACTCCCTGCAAGACATTCCTGTGGACAAGACACATGTAGCTACCCTAGAGCCCTGGAGCTGAAGGAGCCACATGGAGAGCCCTGCCAGAGCTGAGATGCTTCCACTGCCACTGGATCCACAAGACTTTGCACCCACTGGCCTGTGATCTTCCTGCATTCAGCATCATTGCATGTGTGCGTGAGTCTGAAGAGGAATTTATAGATTGGTATCAGACATATGGGCTAATATGAGACTTGGGGACTTGATCTGGACTGGACTGGGAGGTTTTCTCAATATTCAACTGCTCTTGTATATAAAGTTCGTTCTTATACCCATATGCGTGTCTATGAATTTGTTTCTCTAGTCAACCCAGACTAATAGCCCTGGTGTGGGTGGCCTTCTACCTGTTGCAGTTGCAGGGCTGAGGGTCTCACCAGAGATCTCCAGGGAGTCTCTGAAAGTCGCTCTGATGGGAACTGCATCCTAGCCAACACCTGACACTCTCTTCACGCCATCTCCCTTCTTCCAAGTACCCCCACTGCCCTGAGACACCTTGTTCTCCTCGCACCCAGGAGTTCCAGCTCACTCAGGAAAGTTCATAAAACCCACCGGCTACATGCTGCTGGTCGCCCCTCCCAGAGTGCCCTCCTTCAGCTGCTATGAGCTGCTTTCGCTCTGGCCTCAGGGCAATGCCTACAGGAATGTTTCCCTGCTTGGGAATCACAGCGCCCCTCTTCCTTGGGGATTGCCTCATCCGAAAATAGTCACTGGATTAAGGACAATTAATAAGAAACATGTCTTCTTGAGAAAGATCACTGCAGTCCAGCTTTTTGACATCCAAGAAAAAACATCTCTAGTCTTTTAATATTAAATCTGGAGAGTTCCTGGAACACGCTCATCTTAATCTTTCTACAGCTGGAGGCTGGCCAGGTATTTCTGGGTACGGGCTATGCATGTCTGACTGAGGGACAAGGACTTGTCCCTGAATGCTACATATATCTGCCCTTGCTTTGAAATGGCCGGACCAAGCCCCACCAACAACAGATTCTTCATCACAATCAGCCTGCTTTGCTGCATGCGCAGTGTTTAAACCACTGAAATGACGGGATGATTTCATTAAATGCCACCTTTTCCTGCCCTAGAGCCAAACTCACTGCTATTCGAGTTGATGCCAACTCATTGCGATCCTATAGGACAGAGGAGAACAGCCTCTTTCTCTGTCTAAGGCTGTAACCCATTGCAAGAACAGACAGCCTCATTGTTCTTTTTCAGGGCAGCTGGTGGGTTTGAACTGCTAACCCAATGGGTAACCTCCTTCTTGCACTAAAGTAAAAAGATAAGAACCATATGCACCTGTTCTGACATGCCTATGGATTTAACTCAGAGACACACTAGGGAGTGGATCTTGTTGGGAACCTGGGGCTGGCTGCAGGACATTTCAAGCTGCCAGAGAAAAGACCCTAACGATTGCAGTGTCTTACCACGGCCTACGCCATCATCATCGTTTCCCTTCCCAACAGAATCCCTTTCTCCTGCTCCTCACCCCGGCCTTGTTAAACAATGGACTCACGTCCCACACTCAGAACTTGATAGGCCAGTGTCACAGCATGCGGCAAAGATCTCTGACCATTCATTAGCATGGCCTTCTAAATACCCTCTTGCAAGGTACCAGCACAATGGAGCCAAGAGGGGCAGACAGAGAGCAATGCACACGGAATGACTACTGTCACTCATCTGAAGGGTCCCACCTAAGCAATGCACTGCAAACCAGCAGATACCACGCACATGCAAGATGCCTCCCACATGCAGCTTGGGGGACTCATCCCAGGCAAGGGGCTGGGCTGCTGTGTCCTCTGTGCCCACTCACAGAGCAGCCCACCCCCGTCTTCCTGCTGAACAGGGGTGGTACCTTTGGGGTGGGTGGGAAGCTCCGTTCGGGGGCAGGGGAGTTGGTGGGTTTCACGCTGTGATTCTTTGCTTCCCAGTCCTCCGTGGGACTGCCGGTGTCCCCCACACGGAAGGGGTGGTTGCCCAGAGCCTCTTCCAGTGCCGAGGGCAGTGGGCGGGTCAGAGTGAGATCTTGGGTGGGAATGGATGGTGGGGGAGGGATGGCGATGGGGGGTGGCGTGCGTTGCACCCAGGGCGAGGATGAGGCAGTCACCCGGCCTGATGTAGGGAGGACAGGGGGTGCAGGCACCTTGAGGGGTGGTGGGTTGGAGGGTGGAGGGAGGGGCATCACAGGCAAGGCAGAGGGAATCTTAGGGGGATAGTAGAACATGTCCAGGGGGATGTCATCCAGGTCAGTGGTGTGCAGGTGCAGCCCACCTGCAAAACGTCTCAGGGGAGAGACCAGTGGAGACACCGACGGTGGGGGAGGTGGGGGCCCCGTGGTCATCTGGAAGAGGGGGGTGTGCCGGTTCTATACCTGTCCACGCGGAAAAGCCCTCTCCTCCAGCGCAAGCGCGTTTCATGCCTGAGAAGACCCACCGCCCTCAAACCAGAATGACAGGAGTGTCACTTCTCTGCCATCTGAGCCCACCCTAGGCAGTGGGCACAGAGGGTCCCAAGTTAGGCCATTTGTCGGTGGCCAGTAAGGCTGATCATGAGCCCAGTCAGCATATTTATCTAGACTGTGAAAGGGGTGTGCTAAATAGCAGTGGCAGGACTATGTCCCGACAGGGGCCATCTCTGAAACACTGGGCTTCGTCACTCTGGAGATCAGGCCAGAAATAGAGACATGTCCCTCCTTCCTGAGAGGGGAGTGGGCTGGCGGGGGTGGAGTGGCTGGGGAAGCACCCAGTGCCACCCTGCCCCCAACTGCCCTCAGGGTGGGTCCTTCTGAGGGCAGCAGGAAGGTGGGTGGACAGAAGAGCCCTGTTACCTCCGGAATCTCATTCTCAGCAGAGGAAATCTGCTCGAGGCGCGTCTGACAGAGCCTTTCCACCCAGTACTGAATCTTTTCCGACTCCTCAAGGTCTTCCCGCTCTGTCTCAGACACCTGGGACCCCGGAGTGGCACCAAGGGAAGAGGACAGAGGGGACACTTTAGTTGCACGTGGGCAGCACGGCACAGAAACAGCTCCTTTATAAAGGTACACAGGGTATGGAGAGGCGGGCCGATGCGCTCTACAAAGGCCTGGGCTGGTTCTGTCTGGCTACAGAGGTGGCAGACCCAGGAGAGCGCCCCGTGACGGGTCCCTGCAGTGCAGAAGCGGAACTGCCCTCCGGGCCACCACCTTGGCCCATCCTCCAAGAAATGGCCCACTGGTCAGCTCCCAGCACAGTCCAAGAGTTTAACCTTGAGCGCTCTCTTTTTTTCAATACCTTCCGGCTGCCTTGTCCTCAGAAGCACAAGTTCAATTTTATTTTTAATTTTGAGGCTAATTTGTTCCTAATGCCAGGCCTAATATGCTTCACATTTTCCAGGACTTCATGGGCGCTGTAATCTAATCGGCCTGGCATTCTGATTCATGGAAGCAGCGAGAGCAGCAGCAGCATCTGCCACAGCTAGGGAGGTAAGGGAGGTAAGATCCTTCTGCTCAACGGGAATCAGTCCATGCGGCCAGACAGCTTTCAGCTAGGGCTGGGGAGGGGAGCCTGGGAAACGGTACCAGGTTGAGGAGCTCTCCGGTTAGGTACACCCTACATTGAGGGGCGCAGCCTCAGACCTGTAGCCTAAGTAAGGGTGTGGGGGTGGGTCCCAGAGCTGCCATCTACATACACAGAAGGGTTAGTCTCAGACCCCCGGAGTCACGCCATTGTGGGGAACCTAGTTCAGATTCCTGGGTAGGCAACTGGACCGGCGCAGACTCACTCACCCCGAGGAGGAGGGCTAACTTCAGACTTAGAATCTAGGCAGGGGCGGTTAGCCTCAGACTCAACCTGAGCACAGAAATCAGCCTAACAATGACACCCAGACTGGAGAGGCCTGGCCCTTGGGCTCCGACCAGAGGGAATGGACACAGCCTTCTAGCTGGGTGGGTGGAGGGCTGGCCCCAGACCCATGCCCTAAGGCTCAATCCCAAGCCCTAAGGAAGGGACTAGTCTCTGGTGACCCTGGGCAGGCAGGATGGTCTCATTTTCCAGACCGGGGGTGAAGGAACAGGGTTCACCCCAGCTTTGGACTCGGGGAGAGCAACCCTCGCTGGTGTCTTGAGACCAGAGGGGGGCTTCCGGACACGTATGGGGTGCTCGCCCGGGCTCCGAGCAGGGCACGTACCTCTTGGGCCAGCCGGTTGATTTTCAACTGCTTTTCTTTTTCCAGCATTTCCTCTTTCTCTTTGTAAAGCTTTTGCTCAAACTCCAGCTCCTTCTTATTCTTTCTCAGCTCCTGCAGGCTGCCATACTCAGCTTTCCTCTGGTCTTTTCCTTTCTGAGTGGATGCGGCATTGTTCATATGACCAGGGTGACAGGGGAGCGTGGACAGGGGGCAGCGCACAGCACACAGGGCATTCCGTTCTCAGACAGCCACTCTACCACGAGCCTCGCCCCCAGCTCTGCCCGACCCCACTGGGCCCCTGCTGCGGGCTGACCAGCTGACACACCAGGCTAAGTGCCTTAACCTCTCTGGACCTGGTCTACCTCACCTCCAAAATGGGGGAAAGCACCTCCCCAGCAGAGCTGCCATCTGAGCAAACCAAGGAGCATCCATGAAACGGCTGCCGCTAGGACCCGCTGTTGAGTCGGTTGACTCACAGCCACCTGATGTACCAGATACCGGCTGCTGTCCTCGAGAGTGTAACTGTCTGAGCCCACTGCGACACTGTGTCAGTCCACGTCCCCGAGGGCCTTCCTCTCTCCCCTGCCCTCTACTATAGCTAGCACTGCTGGTGCTGAGTGACACATAACCAAAAAGCCAAAATCAAACTCACTGCCACCAAGTCCACGCTGACTCAGCCGCCCTCCAGGACAGCACAGGACTACCCTTGTGAGTTTCCGAGATGGTGACTGTTCACCGGAGTGGAAAGCCCTGTCTTTCTGCCCAGGACTGCTTTGTAGTTTTGAACTGCCGACCTTGCAGATCACAGCCCAACACACATAACCACTAAGACACCAGGGCTCCTTTGCCTAACACGTGAGGCGTTATCACCTCCTATTCTCTGGGCATATGCTGGCCCGTCATCTGGGGAGGCAGATGTCAAATGTTCACTTCCCAGAGATGCACCCAGGGAGGTCCCAGGTGACTCCCAGGCAGGGCTGCGCCTCTGCAGAGATCCCTCGTCTTGAGTCAGCCCAGGAGCTGGGAGGCCAGAGCTTCGGGCATTCCATTGTGCCTCCAGATCCGACTGGGCACCTGAAGCTGGGCAAGGGGAGGACAGCGGCCCCTTTGACACAGGCTGTCCAGGGAGGCTTCCAGAGGGAGAGGAAGGGTGAATAAAACCCCTTCCCTTTCCTGCTGGAATTGGATCTATGACTTCTGATGTCTTGCTGCTTCACTCATGGAATTGCCTGACGCAGGGCCAGGGTGTGTTTGTGGGGTGGGGGAGGAAGTGAATGGATTTACAGGCTGCCCACGCATCCAGGGGTCAACACCGATCCTCTCTGAGGCAGGTCTGATTTCTATTTTATTGACGAGGAAACTGAGGCTCAGAGAGGTGAAGTCACTTGCCTGGTGGAAGACCCCTAGTTAAGCCAGTCAGGGCCTATAGCTTTTCTGCAGCATCCTAAGGCAGCGGTGAGCTGGGGCACCAGGGAGTGTGGTAGGAGTGGGTGTCAGCCCCCATCACAAACAACATGGGGGGCAGCTAGCACTCAAGAGAGGGGACAGCAGAGAGAGTTGACGTAAAGGATTTCTGGGTGCAGGGAACCCACATGCTCACAGGTTCATCCCCAGGTGTCTTAGCACCAAGGTCAGGAATGAGAACCGGACACACCTACCACTTACCTCCACAGCAGAAGATCGCACGGGGTTTCTATGAACCTCTGACTGATATACCCCGTCTCCCCTCCCCTCTGTCCATGCTCAGCCAATGCTCACTCGTGGGGCCCCACCCACAGCCGTCTATGAGCCATTGAGAAAGTGGCTCTCGCTGCCTTGGGGTCCTGCCTGTGGTCCCTGAGTTCAGCCGGCAGGTGACCTCACGTAGCCCTCCTTCTACTGACCTGCCCTTGACTGCACTGCGTCGACATGACATCTGATTTTAAGCCTGGTAGAATGTTTGTGGCCGCCAGTGCTGAGGAAGCCTGTCGGGCACCACGTCTCCAGCAGCGTGGGCTCACTGTTTGTCTGCAAGTCACATTTCAGTGATTCTCAGGATATTTCAGACTTTTCATACTGCCCTGGTGGGTTTCTGAGACTATAATGCTTTATGGGAATAGAAAGCCTCATCTTTCTTCTCTAGAGTGGCTGGTGGTTTTGAACTGCTGATCTTGTGGCTAGTAGCCCAATGGATGACCCACGACTCCACTAGGACTCTTTTGATTCGCCATTCCTGGGGCAAGTTTACTGAGAGAATGTTCAAGTAGACTCTTGTATGTGTGCTTCGTCCCTTCATCCTCTAGTTGCGTTCTAGTAGAGGCAGTATATGGAGGACAGTTATAAATGTAATTCAGTGACACGTCCTAACATTTAACTCAATGAGAAACTGTAAGTCACATAGTGTGTGGGGGGTTGTGGGCTGCTGCTGACTTGGCCCCCTCACGCACGATGACCCCATGCCCAGCAGAAAGACATGCTGCTTGGTCTGTGCCAGCTCCATGCTCGGTTTCAGGTCAGATAGTTGTAAGCCAGAGTGTGATTGCTGGCTGGACTTCACACGTTGACCACCAAGTCTCTGTTCCTCTTTTAGTCTGGAAGCTCCGCTGAAACTTGTTCAGCATCTTGGCAGCACATACGCCTCCTGTGAGACAGGTGGCCTTGGCTAGGAATGGAACCTGGACCCCTCCCAGATGGCCACCTGTGCACATGAATAACATTGTTATCCCCGCTCCATGGTCACAAGTGGAAGGGAAGGCTGGGTTGTCCCCAGTGTATGAGATAGTCCACTTCACAGGCAGGGAGACGTGACATGTCATCCAGGTCACCTCTCGGTCTCAGGGCTATGGTTTCAGCGGGAACAGCATCTTGCCAGGAAGAGCTGGCTACGTGATGACACCGAAATTAGCTCCCTTAGATTTATGCTGATGCCTGACTTCTAAACACCCCGCTGTCTGGAATGTCCACTCCATGGATTAACTGCAGCGTTTTCATAATCAAATGCCAAAGTGATTTAGGAAGACACAAGGGATTGGGTGGTATGGGGGGCGGGCTGGAGATACTGTAATAAATTTTTCAGAAAGCATGAAACTGGGCAAATGCAGCTTCCTAGGCACAGGCAGGGAGCTTTCTAAGACAGAGTTGTGGCTGGGCAGCTTTGTACCAATTCCTGGCAGCAAGTCCTTCGCCTTGACAACAATCTGAGCCAGGCCTGGTCCAGCTCCGTGATACACGCGATGTGCCCGAGTCAGCCTTGGGCCTCGGTAGCAGATGAACAAAGCCGACACTGTCTGCCCTGGCCCTGCCTGCTGGCCTAGCGCAGACACAGCAGGGCCTGGTGGTACGTGGGTGGGCCTCACGCCATGAACACCTTTTCCCAGGACACCTGTTACAACGCCCTGCCTGTCGGAGAGGCCTTCCGAATGAGCAGACCGGCTCCCGCTGTTGGAGTCAGCAGGGAAAAAGCCAACGGCAAAGAGTGTTTGGAAGAGGCCGGAAGTCACAGCACACTCAGCAGCACACCAGAGCGGCGCCAGACCCTCCTACCTTGCGGATGGTCGGGAACTTGCCATCGTAACGGTAAAACCACCCAAAGGCTAGAAGAACACAGAGAAGCAGTGGTGAGACTCGCTTGGCTCCGCCAGCGCCTCCTCGGGCCTCGGCGAGAGCCGGACTTTGTGAGATGCCACCACTCTCTACTTACCTGGGGGGCCGCGCAGGCCCCGGGGCCACCTGAGAACGGCCCCCTTCCCAGGCCCTGGGCCATGCTCAAGGGCCTCTGGCCAGCACACTGGCTTCAGAAGAAAGGGCCAGGCGAGCAGAGAGAAAGCCCCTTGTAGAAGGATGAGCTTTCAGGAACCTTGGCCAGTGTCCCAGCACCAAGTTCAACTGCACGAGAGTGAGGCCTCCCCTCAGCCTCCTGTCTGGTCCCTCCACCCAAACAAAGGGCCTGGGCCTCTGCCTAGAACTGCCTTCAGAGAGAACAAAGCTGTCTTGTCTCCTAGTGAGGGCAGAGTCCTCTGCTTCTAACAGTGAAAGAAAAGGATCGAGAAGGAGGTGGGGAGTGTACAGCTCGAGGGGAGGCAGCGGGGGTGGGGGTGGGGTGCTCAAGCAGGAGCGGGCAGGGCAGCTGCTACTGAGAAGTCTCTCTCTATCCAGACCACTAGGGCATGCGCCTTACTGCCTTCACACTTGAGGCAGGAGTACCCCAACCCTGGACCTCCCTGGGGCCAGAGACAGGGTTTCATTGCCCGCCCTTAGTGCAGAGCAGGACTCTGAAGGCGCTCTCCTGGGTCAGGCTGCATTCCCAGAGTTGCCGGGAGTCTAGGGAATCCTGGGGGAGAGCCAGTGCCTCGAACAGGGCTTGGGCCAGGACAGTCTTTAAATCCAGGAATTGAGTCCTGCTGGTGACTGATCTGCCTGGCATGAGAGCTGTCCCCAGTTGGGGCATGGTAGAGCTTCCTGGGTCCCCGGGGTCCCCACCACAGGCCGTTTGCACTGCTGTCAGGAGGAGGCAGGCAGGAGAAGCAGAGCAGCAGGGCTATTGAGCGGAAGCGGGGATGCAAACCTGGGCTCCCTGCTCCTCTGGGCCTCCGTCTGGCTCCTCTGTGGGCTCAAGCTGGGCCTCCATGCCCTGAGCATCTACCCAGGAAAAGAGGAGGTCACTGATGAAGGGAATAGGACTCAGAAACTGAGGCGAGTGGGGCTCTGGGGCCCCGGCTGGCTTCTGAGCAGCTTCCTCCAGGGCAGGAACAGGGCTTAGCAACCCAGAGCAAAGGGGTCTTGTTTTGGGGTAGGGCTTTGAATTCTGGTGCCGTTTGCTTCTCTGTCTGTAAAATCAATTAACAACAGTGTGAGGGGCATTTTGCTGGGCAGTGAATTAAAACTGAAGCCTGGGGCATGTGGTGGAGGAGATGGGGAGAGCTGAGTGTGTGCTGTGAGGAACCAAGGACCTGCCATGGGGGGACAACACGCCCTGGGCTCTTCTTGACATCTGGTCTGAGAGATCTAGGTCCCTGGGGCCATCTGAGAAATGTGGGCAGGAGATGGAGGCTTAGGAACCCGAGAAACTGTGTGTGTGTGTGTGTGTGTGTGTGTGTGTGTGTGTGAGAGAGAGAGAGAGAGAGAGAGAGAGAGAGAGAGAGAGAGAGAGAGAGAGAGAGAGAGAGAGAGAGAGAAGAGATCCCTGGGTCTTGAAAGCTCTATAGAATATTGGGGGTCCTGTTAGACAGTCATAGGTAAGTGGGAAGAAGCAATGATGGGAAGTGGCAGGTCGTGGTAGAGGGAGCTGCCAGTCCCAAGCCTGTATCTTTAGGATAGCTCTCTCATTTTCCAGGCATTAGCTGCTTCACATTCTTACCTGTTTGTTCAGGAACACAGGGTTCCTCTCACAGGCACAGAGATCAGAGGCAGGTAGAGCTTGTCTGCTCACCACGTCCCAGGGTTGAAGAGTGGTGAAGGAGGAGGGGCTGCCTGGGGCCTGTGCCTGTGGACCCAACACAGCCCAAACCATTCCAGACTCTTGGGAATGAGGAGAGAGGTAGGAATGGAGCTGGCCCAGGGCTTGCAGCATTCCTGATTGATCTCCAACTTAGAATTAAATTGTCGGTGCATATGAAGATGGATGACTGGGCAGCTGCCCCAGCACAGGCCAGCAGGCTCCACTCATCAATCCTGTGCTTGGTGGGGGCTGCCTTAGAACACATTTTATCATGGGAAAAAAAAGTTGCTGAGTCTTTTATACAAAAAGCTTGATTTGGTTAAAAGACACTAAATGAATAGCTAGCCAGTGAAAGCGCTTCTCTTTTCCATAGTCCCTGTGTTTGCAACAAAGCCGAGACTCAATTTCTAGGCAGGTACTAAATTGACTAGGATTACTTTCACAAGAAGCAATTAAAATTGATTTCTCTCCTTCTGAAGCTCCTATTTCACCCAGGAGAGCAACTTAGCTATCTGTCTAAAATACAGATGATTCACCGGGAATTTCTCTCCGGCCACATTCTCAGCCCCCCCGGACCGTCAGTGGAGAGCTGAATGAGGGCACGCTTTGTCCTTTCAAGAGGACCGTGAGATGACACTGTGCCCTGCTGCCAAGGGGGGATGTGCTGGGCTCTTTCCTCTGCCCAGGGGTGGCAGTGCCCTGCAGTTCCTGCCTTATGCCAAGTGGTCTGTGCTGGCAAACTGACTTCCCTCCAGGGCTTGGATTTGATCTCACGTTGGGGATGGATAGGTCCAGATCTCATCACAGGCTCCCAAATGGCTGCTACGTAGCAGAGAGGGAGACCCTTGGTTCTTGGGTCGATTCACCCCGTGGCGAGACGTCCCTAGGTCAGCTGAGCAAAATCAGCTGGAGAAGAGCCTGCTTGGCGTGAAGTGTCAAGCCAAAGAGCTTTAGGATAGGGTAAAGGCTTGACTAGGAGTCTGTGGTCCCAGACTGCCTTGCTCTGGCTTCTCACCACTGGTCCACTGAAGAAGCACGAAGGTTTAAACCCGCTTTCCCCTGCTGATGTGATCAAGCCCTGGGAGAGACATCCTGGAAGCTGACGTTGAGAGCAGGTGGACCGGGGTCAGTTAGTGGTCAACTGGGCTGAAATTGGAGGAGACAACACTGGGCAAATGAAAAGAAGAGATGGCAAGGACAGAGGGAGCTGAGGGCCGAGGACTATGATTCAGCCACCAGACTAGTGGCAAGGCGGGGCCCTATAGACATCTCCATCTCTCTGCTTGGAATGGCATGGCAAGGTCCTATGAATAGGATGTAGGTGGTAGAGGCTTCAGGAGAGCTTCTTTCCCAGTCATCCATCAGCCTTGGACCAACATCGTCCTTCTTCAACACGAGCCCCCTCCCTTCTTTCTTGCTGCTGCCTCCACTCCATCCCAATCCGGAACATGGCAGGAGGCAGACACGGCACTCAACACATTTAGATTATAGTTCTCCGGACCAGTTCTGCTTTTCTCACAACTCTCCACTTCCTCTTTCTTCCTTTCCAATGGGCACACCTTGCTATTCTCGTTTCCTAAGCCAGGGCTTCCACATGGTACTGAAAAGGAGGGGTGAGAGTCTTATTCCCAGTCTTGGGAGGAAAAGCATCTAGACTCTCATCACGACGTATGATGTTCTAAGACGGTAATTGCTTCCAGAATTCGAAAGCCTCATCTTCCTCCCAAGGAGTGGCTGGTGGTTTTGAACTGCTAACCTTGCCATCAGCAATCCAACATGTAACCCACTGCACTACCAGTGTTCCTCGGTAGGATAGTAGTGGTTGATTTTATTACAGGAGTTCTTTATTAGGTGAGCTCATTCCTAGTTTGCTAAAACCTTTTTATTATGAGTGGGTGTTGGATTTTGTTAAATGCTATTTCTTTATCTATTGATATAAACATATATATATATATTTCTCTCTCTTTAGCCTGTTGTGAGGAGCTATTAGCTGATTTTGGAAAGCTGAATAAGTCGTGCATACTTGGAATAAATCTCACTTGGTTGTGTCATATGGTTCTTTTTATACTTCGTTGGGTTCAGTTTGCTACAATTTTGTTGAAGATTTCTGCATCTGTGTTCATGACACAAATCGATTGATAATGTTCCTTTCTAGGAATGTGCTCAGCAGCCCAAAGGCCTTTGAGTGACTGACCTGCCTAACTCGGTGTTGTGGGGGACAGACTGGTGGCTGGGGGTGTGGAGCAGACCTCCAGGCCCAGGCGGCAGACAGAGTCATCCCCCTCCCCCACCAATGTCCTGGCAAACAGGCCCTGGCATAGGACTGGCCCTTCAAGAAGGGACTGTGGTCCAAGGACTATCCACCTGGAAGCTGACTGAAGGAGGATCAGCATCTCTGTGAGGTCTTGCTACACCCTCTTTGCCAGCGGTTCTCAACCTGGGGGTCGCGACCCTAATGGGGGGGGTGTCAAATGACCCTTTCACAGGGGTTGCTTAGTTCACAACAGTAGCAAAAGTACAGTTATGAAGTAGCAACAAAAATAATGTTGTGGTTGGGGGTTCACCACAACAGGAGGAACTGTGTTAAGGGGTCGCGGCATTAGGAAGGTTGAGAACCACTGCTCTGTGCCCCAGAAGGGAGCCCGACCCCAGCACATGGTACATACACTTTGGCTTGCGAAGGGGTATCGGGTGCACTTCGGCGGTGATGGTTTTGGGCATGAGCAGCTGTTCCTTTGAGCCCCAGTCTTCTTCCCACTGCTTCCTAAACTTCTCTTCATCCTCCACAATCCTAAAACAAGACCTCAGCCTGTGATCAAAGCTAGAACTTTCGAAGGGGAGAGGCTTCAAGGTTCTAGTCGCTGGAGATATTCACACACACACACACACACACACACACACACCACACCACACCACACCAAACCAAACCAAACCAAACTCACTGTCTTTGAGTCCATCCTGACATGTAGTGACCCTACAGGACAGGGTAGAACTGCCCCTGTGGGTTTCTGAGACTAACTCTTTACGGGAGTAGAAAGCCTGGTCTTTCTCCCAAGGAGCAGCTGGTGGTTTCGAACATCTGACCTTGCAGTTAGCAGCCCAACATGCAACCACTGGATAGCTCAGAATATAGCAGAGAATAAAACTTAGGCTCTGGAGCTTGTATTTTATTTCTTATTATTTTTTAGTAATCATTTTGGAGCTCATATTTTAAATTGAGGGCAAATGTCACCTGGCTGTTACATGACACTAGGTGCTAGTCCGATGATCATGAAGATGGGTAGAACGGACAACCTGTCATTCTGTCACATGGGAAGTTGCTGTGGGGTCAGAGCTGACACCATGGCTGCCACAACAACAGGTTCTAGTGACCCTGCTCTGATGGGATTTACGAGCATTGTGAAATGGCTACAGATAACGGCAGGTCTGCTAGGAGACAAGAGGGCCAGGGAGACGGGCCTAGAGTTGGCCTTCAGTTGGCCAAAGCCCTGCGAGCACATCCATGTGCACACATAGACATGCATGTGCACATGAACTTGGAATTGCGTGTACTTACTGTTCCATCTCCTTCCGGTATCTCTCGTTTTCCTCTGCTGCCTTCTGGGCAATTTCCTTTTTCCTTCTGAAATGCAAATGCAGGTTGGCATGTGACAGGTGACATAAGACAATTCAACTCGTCCCTTGGGCTACTTCCTGATTTGAAAATGGGTTGCAGTATTTCTCCCAGGTTCCCTTCCAGGAAGACTTGGGGTAGACCTGGGTACTGGGGAAGTCCAGGGCCCAGGCTCTGGTGTGGTTTCTGAGCACAGGTCCTGTGCTGTAGGAACCAGGGAGCAGGTCCACGTGAGGGCCACACCCCACACTGCCCACCTCCAAACACCCACACAGAGCGCCAGACTACAGTGAGATGCCGGGGACCAGGCCAGGTCGGCGGACAGTGAGTGGTTCCACAGGGGCTGTTCTGCAGGGAACTTAGGATAGAGGGAATGGAAAGATCCTTTGCTTTTCCTCCAAATACTTATTAAGCTCCTACAGGGTACAGGGGTCTTCAAAAAGTTCGTGGGAACATGGAAAGAAAAGATACTGGGATTTTTCCATGAACTATTTGAACCTCCCTTATGTTTTGATATGAATTTTGGCCGTAGTTTTTGACATTACAGGAACTGCTTGTCTGGTTTATTCTTCCTATCCATTTCTCAAACACACTGTTACGTGTGTGTATGGGGGGGGGGTCTCGTCACCTTGGGTTGTCAGCCCTATGTGGCTTAACCCTCTTATCTGCAAAATGGGGCTACTACCATCTACCTCTCCCAGTTATTGTGGGAATGAAATTAGGTAATACAGTCTCTAATCCAGTGGCTCTCAACCTGTGAGTTGAGACCCCTTTGGAGATGGAACGACCCTTTCACAGGGGTCGCCTGATTCTTAACAGTAGTAAAATGACAGTGAAGAAGTAGCAACGAAAATCATGTTATGGTTGGAGGGTCACCACCACATGAGGAAGTGTATGCAAGGGCCGCGGCCTGAGGAAGGCTGAGAACCGCTGCCCTAATCAATGCCATCCATCGGCAGGGACTCGGCAAAAGCTGGCTACTGCTAAGATGAGGCGCTGTGCTCCTGTATGAATTGACGGTCTGGGAAATCGCAGGGGCAGTTCTGCCCTGTCCTTTAGCCCCAGAGTCCCTGCTGGTGGAAATGGCAACGGAAAGGTTGGAGGTCTACATACACGTCTTGGAAGCAAAACCTGTGACCCACTTCCCAGGAATCAGCCGTGGAAGACACTCAGGAGCACAGTAGTATTGCGACCCACATGGGTCATCAGAAGTTGGACTCAACTTTTTTTTCCCCCTTTTAAATCAGAGGCTCTTCTTGGCCAGGAGGGGAGGAGAGGGTGGTGTCGGGGTGCTGAGCTATGGTTTAGGACAGCCCCTGGGGGGAGGGCAGGCAGCCAGGACAGAAGGCAGGCAGGGAGGTGGGCGGTGGGAGTGGAGGGGGAGGCAGGCGGGCTCACTCACTGCCTCTCGGTCTCCTGCTGCTCCTGCAGGATCTTGTTGGACTCCATCGCCAGCTTCTTCTGCATCAGAAGCTCCTGCCGCTGCAGTTCGCGCTGCCGCACCTCCGCCAGTCGCTCCCGGTCGGTCAGGAACAGCTCTCGGCCCTGGAGGTGGTAGGGAATGGTCCTCGGCTCAGCACCCTGGGAGATCTGGTGGCCGCTGCTACTGTCCTGGGGACCACCCCATAGGCTGTCTTTTAGCCTCATGCACTTAGTGTCAAGCCCAGGGGGTTCGTGTCACCTCTGACCCAACACTGCCTGCCGCCTGGCTCTGGCAGAGCATCAGAGACGACCCCACGGCTCTTCCCAGGAGTGTGGGGCCGAGGTCAGGGGCCCTGTGGTCCCCACTAACTCATTCTGGACTTACTGCCCCGGCGACGATGGAGATGGTCAGACTGCGGCTGCCCTTCAGTATGTTCACAGCCTGTGGGGACAAGAGGTCAGCCAGCTGGGGCCTGAGAGATGGGAGCAGACCAGGCTGAGAGGCCATGGAGGGTGTTGGGTGCCAGGGCAGTGCGGGGTGGGAGGTGGGGTGGGGCATGGGGAGGGAGGTAAGCACCAGCAAGGGAAGATCCCACCTCTCACCTCCTTGTGGTCCAGGTTAGAGAAGTCGATGCCATTGACCTCGACAATCTGGTCCCCTGTCTGGTGGGGAAACAGAGAGGGAGCGATGTGCTCGTGTGGCCCAGACACTCACTCACTCACTCACTCGACGGCAAGAAGTACTCTCTGTTGGGGTCAGGGCCTGGCACTGGGCCTTCAAGGGGATGTGTCCCTGCTCTTCCTGAGGAGCAGAGCGGTTGGCACTCTGGTAAGACTCCAAGCTCTCCTGGCATCCCTTCCTCCCACACTTCTCTCACTGGCTGCTACTATACCATTAGTGGGTCATTTCTTTGGCTGTACTTGTGACATTTGCTTGAAGATCATTGGGTAGAGGTAGGGGTCTTCAGGCCTGTCATGTGGCAGAGGCACAGTCGGATACACCGACGCCTCACTTAGTGACAGTCTCATTATCTGATGTTTCACACAAAATGCCTACTATGTGACTAGTTTGCACATTAGCAATGTCCAGTAACCAACCGGACACGCCAGGCAAGCAGAACCCAGGCTGTGATGATTAAGCTTAGGTCTCCGCGTGGCTGGGCAGTCATGGGGCCATGGAAGTGGCGGTGGGGTAGTGATAAAATCGAGGCAGCTGTGCGACACTGTCATTTGGCAGTTATGTAACGATGTAGTCACCTTTCCTTTTCACATAGCATCAATTTTTGAACCTCTCCAAGCCAATGAGTGAGAAGTGGGTGCAATAATAACAACTAACACTCATTGGTTACTCAGCACCTGAATTAAGTCGTAGTCTACAAAACATCCCTGGCAAGAATGCACTGTGACCCTTCTTTTCCAGATGAGACAGGAAGTACATTTCCCAAAGAAGCAGAGTTTTGGCTCTGGAATGTGACGCCCAGCCCTGCCAGTGCCAGGTACCCAGTCTTAGAAAAACGACCTGATGGAATTGCCAGGGTTGACGTAAAGCTGTACGGGCTCAGGACCAGGTCTGGTCTGATTGAGTGAAGTCTGGTTATTCTTGCTGCACTCTCAGGGTTGGCCATGGCAGTCAAAGGTCACCCCCTGTGAAGCCTGCCCTTGGCTGGTAGGGAGGGATCATCAGCCAGCACTGCAGGGCGAGGGCTATGCGAGAAGGCATGGGCCTCCCTCACTGTCTGATTAACCGTCTGACACCCGTCCCCCACACCTCCCCACACACACTCACACTCTGATTAACTATCTGATACCCATCCCCCCCCCACACATACTCATACTCTGACAGCCCAGGGTTACTCACCTCCAACCCAACCTCGGCCGACAGGGAGCCAGGCTTCACGTTGCTGATGAAGATGCCGGGTTTCTGGACGGGGCCGCTGGAAATGCTGAGGGAGAGATGGGCCATGTGGGTGAGGCTCTGCCCCTTGCCTCTCGTCCACTGCAGCACTCGCTCATTCTCAATGTTCTGTCCATCAGCCTGCGGGCCAGAGCACCCACATGGGGTCCAGGGCTCCAGTCCCTCAGGAGACTGGTCAACCCTTGAGCTGAGTAGCTCAGTATCTCCGTCTCTGGCGTCATCTCCACTCTGTCCCTGAGCAACAGCCATGCCAACTTGCCCTCGCTCAGCTCGCACCGCATGTCCCACAAATGCTGTCTCCTCTCTCTCTTTAATTTTTTTTTAGCATTTTAATATTCACTCCTTAAGGCTCAAATGCTCTCTCCTCTGCGAGAATTTCATCCCCCTCCCCCATATTTCATCCCAAGACTAAGCCAGTTGCTCCCTTCTCAGAGCTCCTAGAGCCCCTGCAGGATGGATGGCAAACATGCTCGAATGCTCCCCTTCCAGATCTGTGGCAGACATCACTAATCCATCACAGCACTCTGCTCCCTAGCTGGGGCACAGCCACAGAATCCTATTCAAAACACGACCCCAGGCAGATATTTCTAACTGATTAGAGATGGTGCAGCGCGGGAAACCCATTTGCCATCCCTGACCTAGAATAGAGCTTCATTATAGTTGTATATGCCACCCTGTCCCCTCAATGTGAGTGTGACTGATTTCCTCCTTAGGCTGTTCTAGTCTAGGTAGAAGGGCGTTCTAGCTCTTATGCTTTCCACGAGCGTGTCAAATAAGTGTGAGGAAGAGAAATGGTAAAAAGACATCACTTCAGTGATCATAGCTAATATTCGCCGACTGCTTTCTTACTGCCCATCAGGCATTAAGCTTAGAACGTTGCTTTGTCACCCCACTGCCTAGTGACATGGTAAGCCCTGCGTCATGGGCGTCCTCAGCGCTGACTTATACAGGGAGACACCGAGTGCGGCTCAGCAATGAGAGGTGGTAGGTGAGCCCCAGGGTGTGCGCTCCACCTACCTGCAGCCAAGACCCCGGGAGCCCACCAGGCTGATGAAGACCTTCTTCTCCTTGTGTTCCCGACTCCCGGGGGAGCCCAGCATCCCCTGCCCGCCCTAGAGGAGGGATGTAGTCTAGTCACTGAGTGTCCACAGGCACGCAACTGGCCTCTTGCGTTTGAGAGGCTTTCAGGGTGAGCCCCAGCCCGGCCCTGTCCACACAGGCCTGGTTGCTGTGCTGCGAAGGCGCAGGGGCTCAGCACCAGCCGACCGGGCTAAGGGCCCACAGTCCCACAGCAGCATTCTGGGTGTGGCTTGGGGGGCTGTGTGATGTTCGCATGCCCCTCCTTGGAGACCAGGGCACCCAGACCCATCACAGGGTGGTCTGGAACCTTACCCCAGATTCCGACACAAACTGATCCACATATTGCCATTTGAGGGTCTCATCAGGAGAGCTGGTGGGAGCGAATGTCAAAGGGGGTATATTAGGGAGAGATCTTTGAGAGACAAGGCCTGTCTCTGAATCTGCCCCACTTGGAGCCCACCACCACCATTGACCAAGGAGCAATGCTGGCCTGGGGGCAGTGGGGTGGCCCTCAGGGACGCTAAGGCTGTGGGGCAGAGTCTGCCTGGAGGGGCTGGGTCTTGCTCACCTCTTCACGGGGATCAGGCCGATGTCTGTGGGAGAAAGGCGTCAGAGTTAGGAGGGCTCCTCCCCAGAATCTGGGCACCCTGTCGTCCACTCTCCCCCACCCCCATCCCCTGCACCCCCTTACTCACGTCTCACTTTGATGGACACAGTCTTCTTGGTGCGGATGAGGTTGATGACCTCCTCGTGGGTGCAGGAGGAGATGGAATAGCCATTGATCCGGACGATCTCATCCCCAACCTTGGCCACAGAGAGAGGGAAGGAGCTCTGGGCTGAGGGAGAGTCAGGCAGCTGGGTGGGCTCACTGCCAGGTGGTACAGGCCTGACCTCTGGTGATGGGCCACCAGAAAGGGGACAGTCACCCCTCCCCTTGGAGAATCCTGCCTCTGTGCTCCAGAGCCTCCCCACAACCAGCCACCTCCCTCCTCCCGAGGAGGCCAGGCCCTGTGGTACTTCTGAGCAGTCTTTCTGCCCCATTTTACAGATGGGGAAAACCAAGAAAGGGCAGGGCGCACACCATTAGCCCTACTGGGGCACTGTCAGGTTCTAAAATCCTGCAAGGGTGGCCCTTCACCCAGCTTCAAGCTGCTAGTTGCTAGCCATTG
This sequence comes from Tenrec ecaudatus, assembly GCF_050624435.1. Classification (NCBI taxonomy): domain Eukaryota; kingdom Metazoa; phylum Chordata; class Mammalia; order Afrosoricida; family Tenrecidae; genus Tenrec; species Tenrec ecaudatus. The sequence continues at coordinate 53,159,012 of NC_134533.1, read as the reverse complement.
TCCCACATTGCCCCAAGAAAAAGGCTCCCCAAAGAAACACTCCCATCAAGTATGACTCACAGCAACCGAGAGGATAGAGTGGAGCTGTCCTGGTGGGTTTCTTTGTTTAAAACAGTTTTCCTGACATATAATTCATACATCATGCCATTCAATAGTTCAGTCGTACTGAAGTGCGTGGTGCGATTACCACCACAATCAATTCTAGAACGTTTCCTTCTTTCTTGTACTCACTGTCGTCAGCACTCCAGTTCCCAGCAACTTCTCCTGCCGTGCCCCTAAGAAACCATTCATCTGGGTACTGCCTCTACAGACTTACCTATCCTGGAGTTCTTGTACAGCAAAGCATACAAGACAAAAGCAAAAACCAAACCAAAACAGAAAATCCCAGCAACAACGACAACATAAAACAGAGAGAAATCTCAATGGAAAAGAAAGCAGAAAATATTTAAAACCGGAACAAGTTTTAATTGGGTCAGTAAGAAGATCAAATGCTAAGGTGCTACATTTTAACCGAACCACATCTGCCATAATCCCTTACAATGCACCCTGTCTGACAGCACGGCTGTTCACACCCCTGGTCTGTGGTCAGGAGGCTTAAACCATGCACGGACCCTGCTAGTGGGCTTTCACTGTCATCCATGACTTTTGGCAAAGTGGGTGTTCAGAATTTAAGTTCTAATACTGTTCCCTCCCGCAGATTTGGATGTTATTAGCTCCTATGTATTTCTGAGACTATAAATCTTTATGGAGTCAGAAAGCCTCATTTTCCTCCTGTGGACTGGTGGGTGGTTTTGAACTGCTGATCCTGTAGTTAGCTGCCCTTGATGCAACCCGCTATGCCACCAGGGCCTCACAGCTCCTCCCCCTCTGCCCCTTGTCTCTGTTAGTCTCATAACACTGTGACTGAGATGAGATGGGGAATGCCCATGACTATGAGCACACACACACACACACACACACACACACACACACACACACACACACACCAAACAAACAAACAAACCAAGCTCAGTGCCATTGAGCTAATGCCAACTCACAGTGACCCTATAGGACAGGGTAGAACTGCCTCTGTGAGTTTCCAAGACTGTAACTCTTTTTCAGGCATAGAAAGCCTTCTCTTTCTCCCAAGGAGCCGTTGCTGCCCTTGATGATCCGAGCCCAATGCATAACCACTACTCCACCAGAGCTCCTGGCCCAAGAACACACACAGGCTTTTAAAGAATGCCATAGAAACTGCATGAACTCTGCCTCAGCCCTGAACTCTTACTTCTTACTTTGAGAGCAGATGAGCACAGGGCCTAGAAACTAGATGTCCTGGGTCTGAATCTCTGCTTTATTAGCTATGTGGTCTTGGGCAAGTCCCCTGGACTTTCTGGGCCTTGGTTTCTCTCCTGTGTAAAATGGGAGAACAATGTGGTTCACTGTGGGGATTAAATGAATAAGAGCTCAGTAAATAGCTGCCATTGCAAGCATTAAGGGGTGCAGTTGGGGATGTGGTCGACAACCTGCTAACCACAAGGTTGTTGTTCAAACCCATTAGCATATCCTGTAATGATTTCCAGCCTGAGAAACCCCCTCTAGGCTTGTTCTGAGTCGCAGTCTACTCCACAGCAGTGGGACTGGGCCTGAGCCCTAAAGACTCTGCTCAGATCCATCTTCTCCGGGGTTAGGCCACAGGAGAAGGGGACTCGGGGTCTTGCACGGTGAGACCGTCCCCTGCTGGACAGTCTCTGGATTTTGCAAGCACCTAGGCCCTGGCGTGCAATCCGGAAGCTCCTTATGTGGGAACAGCAGGGCAGGTGGGACCCTCAGAAAGCGGCTGAAATTGAGACTCAGAAAGGTAATCCAAGGCCACACAGCAAGACCAGGGTCCCCTTCTCCACTCTGGTGGCAGCGTAGGCCATACTCTTTGGAGACACGATGGCCAGGCACGAGTGAGGGGTGTAACAGATTAAGGAGTTGTAGCCTTGGGTGCCCACAGGGGCAGCTCTACCCAGTCCTAGATCATTGCTATGGGTCGGAGTCGACTTGACGGCAGTGAGTTGTTTGGGTTTGGTGGGGCCTGGCTGGGGGTGGTGTCGGCACACTGCCTCTCTCTGAGGGGTTCTCTAGGCCAACTCCCACCCTCTCCAAACACCCACACAGAGTCACCATCTTGTTATTGCCACCTGAGCCACCCCCGCTCTCCAGGACACACAGACCCCAGTCTTCTTGGGGACCAGAAAGGAATGGGGAGTAGCTCTCAAGAACAGGAAGGGCTTCCCTGGAGACCCCTCTATCTCCTGGGGACAGCTATGGTTAGGAGAATGGCCGGCACACGCTCTGGTCACCACTACCTTCTAGCACCTACTTTTCACAGCAACCTGCAGGGCAGCAGGCAGTGTCCCTGGAAGCAGATGAGCATACGGAGGGCAGAGTGGCCACATCCCCTGCTCGGGGCCTGCTAGCTAGTAACCAGCATGATCTCCCTGACTGCCAGCATTGTCTCTCAGTTGTCTGGACACAGAGCAGAAGGGCAATTGGCCAAGGCTGCCTGTAATTCCCTGCATCCTGCCCTCTTGGGACCTCGGCTACCCACCAGAGCCCTGGGATCCCACAAGAACGGAAGCGATTTTGCTATCCATTTTACAGCCAGGACAATCCAGGCTCAGGGAATCACTCTCTAGCCCAGTGGTTCTCAACCTTCCTAAAGACGCCACCCTTTAACACAGTTCCTCATGGGGTGGTGACCCCCAACCATAAAATTCTTTTCATTGCTACTTCATAACTGTCATTTTGCTACTGTTATGAATCAGGCAACCCTGCTGCTGGGCTGCCCAATGCAAGGCAGAGGGCTGGCGTGACTGAAGACAGTGATCAATTGAGAAGCATCTCAGACATTCCTAACAGAAGGATGGCGCCCTAGAGCTTGGTCCTACTGTTGGGGCTCAAGCCCAGGCTCACAGGTTCAATCTGAGCCCGCAGCACCTCCCGGACTGTGTCTCACCCTGCCCTTCTCCTGCTTTCTGGAATCTTCTCCCAGTTGCCCTCATCGCGAGATGTTTCCAGAAAGGAGAAGCTCAGGCAGGTCAATGGATACAGGCTTCTTCTTTTTTTTTCCTCTCCCCAAGTTCCTCTGAGTGAAGTCCCGGATCTTATTCCTACAGGGAATGATTCCCACACATGCCCTGGCTCAGCTTATGGGATCCACTTTCCTCTCCCCCCAGGACCCCTCCTGAGTGCAGTCCAGCAGAAAGGCCCTTTGTGAAGGGGCTGCAGGCAGGATGATCCGAGGGGCAGTGGCAGAAAGGGGAGACGAACCCATTGGCCTGTGAAAGGGTGGACAAGTCACAAGCCTGAGAAACAGGCAGGTGAGGTTTCAGAAAAAGCCCCGGAGCCATTGCCCCCACTCCTGCCCCTCTGCTGAGAAAGGCCAGTCCTGGGAGGAGAGGCTGCTCTGGAAAACAGGGCCTCCGAGGACAGATGGACGGACAGGCTCATTATGCGGTGGCGGCTGCATTTCTGGGCTGGAAAAAGTGTTGCTGCTGAGGGGAAGAATGAGCGGGCTGAAATTTCAGACGCCACCGGTGAGCCAAGGGATGGGGATTTAGAACAAAGCCAGCTCTGTCAGCGCCCCTCCCGCTGCAGTATCGTGCACATTAGCCCCTGAGCCCCTTGAAACCCCCGGCTTGGCAGCGGGGATCAGGATGTCGATAACAGACAGCCAGCAGCCGGAGGAGGGAGTGGGGGGGGGGTCCTTTATCTGGACACACAGAAACATGACTGGGGGTATGGTGGGGGGCTAGCCTGGAGAACTGCTCATCTCTGCTCTGATACCAAGGGTGCTGCAGGGAGAGGCCTGTGCTTGGCAGTCAGGAGACCAGGGTTCAAATCCTAGCTCTGCCACTTCCGTGACAGTGTGAACCTAGTCAAGTGGCTGAGTCTCTGTTAACAACCAATAGAGATGACATCCCCTGGGTTGTGAGCATAACACCTGGCACCTAGCAGGTGCGTATGACAGCACCCTCTCTGTTTACTTAGCAAACATCAGCACTCAAGTGCCAGGCCCTGCTAAAAGCACTGTGTCGCTCTCATTCATTTATTCTTTCATGAAGGTATAACAATATTCATTGATTTTTATTCCTATCAACCAGGTGTGTTAAGTCCAAACCAAAACCAGACCCACTCCCATAGAGTCAATGTCGACCCTATAGGACAGGGTAGAGCTGCTCCTGTGGGTTTCTGAGACTGTAACTCTTTATGGGGGTAGAAAGCCCGGCTTTCTCCCATGGAACGGCTGGTGGTTCTGAACTGCTCACCTTGTGGATAGCAGCCCATCACACATAACCACTGTGCCACCAGGGCTCCTGCAGAGAGGTAGGTAGTAGGCTCATTAGCTCTGTTTTATATCCCTGTGGGGGCCTGTGGGCTGCTATGGAGCTGGAAGCTACTCCCCAGTTTTTAAAATATCAACAGGGTCACTCTCGGTGAAGAAGTTTCAGTAGAACTCCCAGACAGGCTAGGAAGAAAGGCCTGACAAGCTACTTCTGAGAATTAGCCAAAGACAACCGTATGGCTCACAACAGAGTATCATCCGGTGCTGGGCCGGGGACAGAGCCAGCGCCCTAGCTTGCACTGAGATGGACCCCACAGGCCCCTGCGCACTATCACGAAGAGGGCTCTGCCCAGGCAGCATGCCGCTCTGTTGTGCGTTGAGATCACATGAATCGGAGATGACTCGGCAGAAACTAACACCAGCACCGAGTTCCTGGATGAGGAAACTGCGGTCCAGGGGCTAAGTAATCCCCCCAGTTACACAGTGAGTGACCACCATAAGGGGCCTTCACAAAGTTCATGGGGAATCCCATTCTCTTTGCATCAATTTCCCCAAGCACGTGTCCAAGCTCCCTTGTATCTCACTGCCATCGAGTCAATGCCAATTCCCAGGGACCCGAGAGGACAGAGGAGAACTGCCCTGTGGCTTTCCGAGGCTGTAACGAGTCACACAAGTTGAAAGCCTCACCGTGAGTACAAACTCCCTGCCAATCGAGTGGACGCTGGCACACAGAAGGAGCCCTGGTGGGGTGTTGGGTTATGTGCTGGGCTGCCCCCCACAAGGTCCACAGTGCAAAGCTGTCAGCTGCTCGGTGGGAGAAAGAGGGGGCTTTCTGCTCTCGTAAAGTGTCACAGCCTCAGAAACCCATAGGGCCAGTTCTCCTCTGTCCTAGAGTGTCCTTGGGATTTGGAATAGACTGGCTGGCAGTGAGGGTTTGTTTTCTGGGGGCTTTTTTGTATGGGCCAGACTTGAACTGGAGGAATGTGTCTCCCTGCCTGAACCACCACACTGCACCATGCCCTCCTGTAAAGCTCCGGGTGCCAGGACATAGGAAGGCTCCAGGCTCCGGAAGTGGGGAGGTCTGGCATGGCTGTGGTTGAGACCACAAGGTCCCCAGCTTGACTCGGGAGAACAGCTGAGCGCCTGCAGCCACATTTCTGTGGCTCTGCACAAGCCTGTCAACGACACCAGCCTCTGTTCTTAAAGGCTCAGGGTGACCAGGTAGTGCTACACGATTTGGCTTATGGCTTGGAAGCAGGGTCAGGAAGCCTGAGGCCTGCGCCCTTCTCCCCTTCCCCCAGCAGGTGTGCTCACTCACCTGGAGCCCAATGCTGTCGGCCTGGCCGCCTTTGATGAGGTGGGAAATAAAGAGACCACAGCCAAACTCCAGGCCACCGCGCACACTGAGACCCAGGCCTTCGGGGTGCAGCCGGTCCAGGCGGACCTCCTTCAGCTTCCTGCAGTGAGGGAAAGGGCATGATGGCCAGCCCTGCCCCATCCACTCTCAGGGTAACCTCTCCCACCCCCACCTCTAGGCCGACTGCCCCCAACGCACCTGGAGCGCCTCGGGGTGAGCTGGTCGTACTCCACCTGGTGCTTCAGCGGTATCAGGGGCCGGATGGCATCAAACAGTGGCAGGCGGCTGGGCTCATTGATGACCAGCTTCAGGTCTCCCACCAGCACAGCCACATCCATGGTCCTGTGGAGAGCCCAGGGCGCCTGATATACAGATGCCAACACCCATCCGAGGCTGACACTGATCCCTCGTCCTAGGTTGCCCGTCCCTGAGTCCCAAATCCTTCTTAGCAGGAATGAAGGAAAAAGCCACTGATACTAAGAGGGGTGGGACGGGGGCTGAAACTGAAAGATAATTCACAACAGTTGCAACTATGCCTCAAGAGAGAACTGCCAAAAAGTTCAAGGCAGGTTCAGAAGAGGATGTGAAACAAGAAACATCATTGCTACTATTAGATGGGTCTTGACAGAAAGCAGAGACTAGCAGAAAGATCATTGCTTGTATTTCACTCCCTATGAAAAACTTTCCATGGAGTGAGTTATAACAAATTACGGATACCAACCGTGCAGAGAATGGGGAGCTCCAGCGCAGGTATGTGGAACCTGTGCAGAGACTAAGAGCAGTCATCTGAAGAGAATATGGGGCTATAGCCTGGTTTCAAATCTGGAAAGATGCGCATCAGGGTTGTATCCTTTCCCCACACACATTCAGTCTATGCTGAGCAAGGACAGCACGAAGCCGGCCCATATGTTGAAGAACCCTGTGTCAGGATTAGAGCAAGAGTCTTTAACAACCTGCGGGACAGAGGTGCCACAACCTTGCTGGCTGAGAGTAGAGAAGATTCGAAGCCCTTCCTGATAAAGATTAAGGAATATAGCATTCAACTCAGCATGAAGAAAAAACTCTGGACCAAAAAGTCACATCACGATAATGATGGAAAATGGTACCGTTGTCAAGGAGCTCGTTGTCCTTGGATCCACAATCAATCAGCGCAATCAGCACAATCATGGCGGCGGCAGTCAAGAAATCAAATGAGGCACCGAATCGGGCACACCTGCTGCCAAAGACCTCTTGAAGTGTTCAAACAAAACCAAACAAACCAAAGTTGTTGCGTTGTGGGCTAAGGTAGACCCGACCCAATCATCTCATCCACATGTGGACGCTGGTTTCTGGCGTCTGGGAAGCATGCTGAGAGTAAGTAGCATGCACCAAGAAGCAACAACTCTGTGTTGGATGAAGTACGGCCAGCTTGCTCCTTCGAAGAGAGGATGATGGGAATTTGGCCCACAACTTCGGACATGTCATTAGGAAGGGCCACGCCCCGGAGAAGGACATCATGCTCGAGTCAGCAAAAAAGGGGAGACTGCCAACAAATGGACCCTCCCAATGGCCGCAACAAGGGGCTCCAACATAAGCCTTGTGGTGACAGCGTAGGATCCCACAGCCGGTCATGCTGCTTCACATGGGGTCGCTGTGAGTCAGAACTGACTCGCCTCCCTAGAGCATCAGGGCTGAAGCCTGTTTTCTTAACCTGGCCTGCTGAGAAAGCTCTAGTGGAACCTAACCCTCTGGGGGAACCTGCTAGGATTTGAAATATTGGTGGCATATCTTATAGCACCACAGCAAGACTGGCAAGCATAGCAAACTGACATCTTGGGCTAAGGCAGACTAAACAGACAGGCCCGGCAACTGACTTCAGAGAACAAGGCAATGGAAGCTCCGTGGGTCTCCATAGAGCCCTGTCCAATATCGGTCTAGAAGATGAGCCCCCGGGTCAGAGGCGCTTGGAAGGCACGCTGCCCTCAACAATACCCCGGATGGAGCATGCTCACTCCTGAGAAGATGGCGCAGATCCGGGCAGCATTTTGCCCAGCAGCATTTTGCTGTATGTGGGGTCGCTGTGAGTCAGGGCCAGTTAACAACCACCACCACCACCACCACCACCACCACCACCACCACCACGGGGAGGAGACAGCAGGAGAGAAAGCGGTGATTGTGTACTTGTCCTTAAGTAGCCCAGATGTTCTTGCTTGGGGTTAAAGGCTATCTGCAGGGTTTTAAGATTTTTTTAAAAATCCTCTCATCCTTTAAAACATAACTCAACCTTTCTTGATATTTCGCCACAGTTGGAAGTAAAATATCCATTCTTCACACCCCTATAGCATGCTCCTTTGACCCCTGACTTGGTTATTTCACTGTAGAGTTCTGTGTGTGTGTGTGTGTGTGTGTGTGTAAACCCTCCTACTAGGATATAGGTTAATCCAGAAAAGGGACTGGGTTTTACTCATTTCTGGATTCTCATGGGACTCAACAAGTGGCTTTGATTGGTATTCCGTTCTCACTGCCACACTGACTCACAGTGATCCTATCAGACAGATTAGAACTGCCCCATGTGGGTTTCCAAGATGGTAAATCTTTATGGAAGTAGAAAGCACTCTGGAGGAGTGCCTGGCGGATTTGAACTGCCGACTTTGAGGTAAGCAGCCAGTTGTGTAGCTCACTACGCCACCAGGGTTGGTAAATGTATGTGGAATGCAGGAAAAAGCAGGTGAGTCATGAGAGGTGTCTAACACAGGGATTTCTTGTTCTTTCTCAGCACTGAGCCTATCTGGCTACTTGACAGCCTCCCCCATCAGACTGTGAGCCACTGGAGAGCAGGGACCTGCCTGTCTTGCTACAAAGGATCCTTAGCCTCTCACACAGAGCCAAACACAAAACGCTGGTTGTATCTGCAGAAGTGGGTGAATGGTGTGCCCATTTGATCCCAAGGAGCGCTGAAACTGCCTCCCCAAGCTCCCTGTGCTGGCCCAAGACAGGGTTCCCTGGAAGCAGAGCCAGCGGTGTGGTCCATGACAGCCAGAGTCAAGACACTTACTGGTGGTACATCCGCAGCACGTCATAAAGATAGTCCTTCTCGGCGTCATTCTCAATCAGAAAATCCACCTGGAAAACCCAAGGGCAGAATTATCCAGGCCCAGCAGTGTCCCTGCCCCCAGAGGACCCCAGGAAAGGGAAACCCTCCAGGGTGACCACCCCAGCAGCATCTCCTCAGGGCTGGGGACATGAGGAGGGGGTGGGAAGAAGCCAAATGCAGACCACCCCACTGTGGCCACAGGGGTACCTCTGTACCCGTACCATCAGGATATGGCCAGGCTGAGTGAGCACTGTCCCTGGTGGGGTGACATGCTCACGCACATGCACACATGTAACCCCCCCCCCCCCGGGATGGCAATGTTCCCCTATGGTAGAGCTGCAACCCCCTCTGTCATGTTACCCCATGTCCAGGAGAGGCAGGGCCACTTTCAGCTTACCTGGTGATGGCTGTAGTGCCGGATAAATGCTTTCAGGAAGGATTTGGGCCACTCATTCTGACAGCACATCCCACCCCCAAGAAGCACCTCACTCCCAAGTTCTTCTGGGGGCCCCAATGTCAGGGAACCTCCACTCTGTCCTGTCCCGGGCAAAGCTAGATTGACCTGAGTTCTGCTCACTCACTGGTCAGTCTACAGGACACTCCTTCCCCTTCCCAGGTCCTTGAATGTCACCCCCCCCCCTCATGCCACCACCCCCGTCTCCAAGAAGGGGACAGGAGGAGTCAGATTACATCATTTCAACTTTGCTGACGTCAATGTCATGGACTCCAAGGTCAAGTTCAGGGACTGTTTCATTAGCACTTCAGTCTCAGGGGACTGGGTGAGCCAGGAGCCCCAGATCCGACTCCCTGGAGCAGCTCCCTGTAGACCAAGGCTGAGAAACAGGGCCAGGGCCAAATGGAGGCAAGGGGTCTGTGGGTCCCTCCCCCAGCCCTGAGGCCCAAGTTTTGTCCAGGGCTCCAGCAGTCACAGCCAGAGTCTGACGCTGGAAGTTGCAAGCTCCCACCGAGTTGGGACTCAGAGGAAGGCCAGCGCCGCCTTGCCTCTCTCTTGGGCACGCGAAGGACTCTGGAGGATCAAGCGGGGGTGCAGTCTGTCTACCCCAACACAGAGGCTGGGATGAGCACAGATGCAGATTTCCGGTCTCCCTTGGCAATCCCCCTTTTGTGCTAAAACCAGGCCGAGAGTTTTCATTTAAGGTGAGACCCGCCCTCCTTTGGCCCATAGCTTGGACTTGCATTCACCTCCTCTGCTCCAACAAAGGCATGCCTGTCTTCTCCAGCTCTCCTCTAGCCAAGGGCCCAGTCCCCCGGAAGAGGAGAGAGGGCATCTGCTTGAGCAGGCCGTACTAAGCCTTAGGGTTTGCCTGGGCTCTTGCACACACCACTTAAGGGGGCAGCTTCAAGAGCTCATTTTGATGAGGAGTCAGCCCAGGACTCTACCCACTGCCCAGGCCTGCAAGAGAGGACATGGGACTTCACTTTGCCAGGGCTGGGATGCCCAGACTTGGCTATTATGGAGACTCTGCGCAGAAGGAAAGCCTGAACTCCCCTGTGGTCAGGGGTCAAAGAGAGCTTTCAATTCTATTGATGAGGTCATGTCATTTGGTCGCTTAATAGCTGCCATTGCACTTAAAACAAAACCCAAAACAAAACTCTCCACCTTGACTTATCAAAACCCAACCTATCTCCCAACCCTCTTCTTCCTGGCTCCCTGGGCCTCCTCTAGGCGGCCTCAGGGCCTTGACATTGGCTATGCCCTTGGCTTGGATGGCTTTTCCACCTCCCTGCCTGCCCCGCCTCCTTCCCAGGGAGGTCATCTCTGCCTATTTATCTATATAGTAGCCCCCATCCCCAGCCTCAGGAGGGTTTCCAATTCCTTTGTTACATCAAAGCACCATTTGTAAGCAACAGCTTGCTTGCTGGTATATTGGTTTGTCCACCACCACCGCCGCCACCACCATCATGGCAAATAGCAAACTCCCTGAGAAGAAGGATGAGCGATGTGTGTTCTCGCTCCCTGTTGTTGCTGTCAGATGCCATCAGGTTTATTCCAACCCATAAACATGCCACATACAGAAGAGTAGAACTGTCCCATAGGGTTTTCCTGACTGTGAACTTTATGGAAGCAGGCTGCCAGATCTTTCTCCTGTGAGCTGCTGGCTGGGCTCGGTTAGCAGCTAAGTACTAAACAGTTACACCACCTTCTGAGTGCCTGATGTGCCCAAACCCCCAAACCTGTTACCTTCAAATCAATTTCAGATCACAGCAACCCTGTCAGACAAAGTAGCCTGTCCCATAAGATTCCCGAGGCTGTAATCTTTCTGGAAGCAGATGGACATGTTTCTCTCATGGAGGGACTGGTGGGTTTGAACTGCTGACCTTTTGGTTTGCAGCCAAGTGCTTCACCACTGTGCTGCCAGGACACACACCATATGGTGAGTCCTGTGGATAAAGAAGTGTTGAATGGATTTGCCCATTTTCCAGAATCCTAGTGTGGGTGTACCAATGAGATGGGAGGGAATGATGCCATGGGAAGCAAAGGGGTAAGGAAACCATCCCTTCGGGGACCCACAGGAGCCCCCCTGAGATGACACTAAAGCCCAACATGGAATTTCTTAGTTTTCCTTCTGCAGACATAGCTGAGGCTGGCCTCCGGATACGGTTTTGCCCATAAGAAAACTGACTATCAGAGAAGTTAGGTTAACCACAGCTAATCAGAAGTCAAGTTAAGGTTTGAACACCCATCTGTCTGACTCCGAAGTCTACGTTATCTCTAATACACAACTCAGGGGTAAGCTAGGCCTTCCAGGGGAGAAACTCGCAGGGCGCCTTTAGGCCAACATTTCAAGGGGCTCTTAATAGCTCTACTCTACTCTCCATCTATCTCCTGGTGCCATGAAGACAATCTTTCAGGCTGGGTCCATGTCCATAATCAACAAAAACAAAACAACCAAGCAAGCAAACAGAACACACACTGGGACATTGTTCTGAATGGTTCTTTGGACATCAGATTCCCTGCTCGCCACAGGAAATGCAGAAATCCCCCTGCCCCCTCCCGAGTTAGAGTAAGGGCACCCCTGACCAAAGAGCTTCTAGCGAGCAGGAAGAGCTCGCTCATTGCTCAGGACTGGCATGCTCTCCCATCGCCCCTTGCGGGGGTGCCTCCGTCCACTGCCTCATTCGCTCGGTTCAGGAGGCGGTGAGCCCTCTTCAGTCAGCGATGCTGGCAGTCGGTGTGGAACGTTCGAGTAGAAAACACAGGAGTTCACAATGCCGGAGTAGAAGGGTCTAGAAGTCTGGTGTTTTTGCCTTCTCTGCACCAGCCACACATCCCTTGGAGAAATCTGTATGTGTGTGTGGTGAGGGGAGTGGGGGTGGGGGGAGTCTGTTCCTGAACTGCATCTAGATGTATCCAGAAAGCACCTCGTTCAGAGTTCAGCTCGACCACCAGCTCTTGTCACTCCAACCCTGCTTTTCAGTGTCACGCTTGCCCTTTTGTTAGGCAGCTTAGCCTAGGGAATTGGGAAGTCCATTTACGCATGCCCAGGAGAGCCAGCATAGGACAAAGCTGGATTTTCCCCGCCGGTGGGCGCGGATGGGCGTTACACCTGGAGCAGCCCACCTGGGCCAGGTGATTGCAATTCAGCCAATGGGAGCGACCTGGGGTCGTTCACCACGCCTCCCCCGGGAACCCTTGAAAAGGCAGGGACCGGAAGGGAGAGAGAGGATCTTGTCTGGTCATCTTCGAGGGAGGAAACTTGGGAGAGAGATCTTTGTGTGACCCCGAGCAGTCTCTGCCAGGCCGCATGGTCAAAGGAATCCTATGGGTGCCGCGTAAAACCTGAAGCTTCTTTTAACTCTCATTAAATTCACTTGGATCACTAGCCTGGCTTCGGCGTGAAATCTTTCTCCTCGAGCGGAGCCAAGGACCGAGGTTGGAATTTAGCCCAGAGAGAGAGATCTTACACTTTCTCCAGCGACACTGCCGACGCATCCCCAGTGCCAGTGCAGCTGCAGCCAAGCAGACCCGGCCTGACACTGGGGATGGCTGCATCCTTTTTCAGGATGCTCCTGGCAGCCTCACCAAACCTACTCGCGCCTGCAGCAGCAATGAGTTCTGTGCCACGCTAGCCGGGGAAACAAATGTGGTTTCTGCAGAACGCTCTTTTGTGGCCAGTCTCAGGGCGAAGCAAACAGGACGCTACGGAGGGGTCTGGTACAGGCGACCACTCTCAAATCGAGGAAGTGCCCTGTGCCGACGTGTCATTTACCACAAAGAACTGCCTCTAAATGGACGGACGCAGAGATGGCAGCGCCGTGCTGTCCTCTCACCACAGCCCACACTCTCCAGGCCGGAAAGCTACCTCAAAAAGCCGAGTCACGGGGCAGCCAGGAGCTGCAGACCTGCCAGGAGCTCAGCACCACTGTGACACACGCCGAAGAAAGCTCGCCATACACCTTCTCGTATTAGGAGAAGTCTAACACACATCTAGGAGGGTCCACCTGGCACCGGTCCTATGCACCAGCGTCTAGAAGTTCCTGCCCCAGGGCATACCTAATACCTTGTCCCCAGACCCGTCTGAAGCACCAGGCACACAGGAGGTCGTCGATATTCATTTTCCCCTCAACTCTGCCCACGGTCCTTGTCTCCCTTTGGCACCCAGCACTGTGTGTTGCAAACCACCAAAGACAACTTTCCTGTACACCCTTGTCTGATACGCATTTATTGAGCACCTACTATGTGCAAAACACCGTGTCTTCTTTCTTTAACCAGATTGACAGTTTATCATTTTCTTGGATCTGTCTTAATACGAGATATAGAAAGCCTAAAAGTGTGTGTGGTCTACACAGAACTTTGAAGGGGTCTCTTTTGGGCACCAGTCTCTACCCAGATTATGTGCGGGCCTCTTGGTCCAGCATCAGTATCCCCTGGCTTATGCATACCTGGCCCTGTGCTCTCAGCCTGCATGGGCTGAGAAACTGCCAAAGCAGCTAAGACCATGCCCCACACATCCACTTTCACGAAGCTCAGGACCCTTGTCTGGGGCCCCTCGCCTGCCTCCTGATCCTGCATCCTTGGCCCTTCAGGACAGCCACCCAGCAGAACCACACAATTTAACTCACGCAAATTCAACTCCATGTGTGTACCCAGCCAAAAAGGGGGCAAGTGAGCAAGAACAGTGTAAATAATAGATGTGTTCCACTCCGTGAATATCAGCCCTCCCCGGCTGTGGTAGGGATGAAATGAATGAATACATAGAAAGCACTCAGACCAGTTCCCAGGACATCCCGCTGGCTGCAAACTGTGCGCCGATCTTCTTCACTGGTGCTTCCACACTCACTCTGTAGGCTTCCCGCCCCCCTGTGTCTGAGAAGGCTTCACTTGAGCTCCCCCCCACCCCCGGCTTCTTGCTGAGTTCAGCCAATGGGAGGCACAGGTCAGAGGTGAGAGGTATAAGGAGAAGGCACTGGGGGCTTGATTCCTCACTTCCTTCTCTTCTGGACCTCAGTTGGCACGTGCCTCTATCTAAGGCTGGTGCTCTGGTCAGAAGCCCTCTTCCGCAGTCAGTTCTCACCAGGTCTCGTTAGCCCTCCCTGCCCTCACCTCCTGGGAGCTCTGGGTCCTGCTGCTGCAACTCTCATGGGATGGAACCCCACCTTGTTGGCTCGTGTCTCCTAACCCTGACTGGTATGAGACATTAGCTAGAAGCAGTAAACGTAACCCTAGTGTTCCCTTCCCGTGACTCTCTATTCACCTAGAAGACCCACGTCACACGTCACTCTCCAACAGAGTCAATCATGCCATCCTCTCTGTTGCCACCTCTGCCACCGTGGGACACCCTAGGTGGTGCTGTCATCTCTCTTGACGTGTCTGTTTGCCCTCTAGATGGTGTGTGGCCCGGACACATTCTTGGGATATGAGGGTAGAGGGTGGGGCAGACAGGGCTGTGGCAGCAAGCCCCTTTCCCAGCTGGCCCTGCACCTGTCTATGCTCCAGTTTCCTCATCTGCTCAATGGAGAGCAAAGCCACTTCGATGCATAGGCTCGCTGTGATCATGGTTAAGAGCCTTTAAAACTCGTTGGGAAGACAGTCCCAGTGGCTGTTGAGTAGATTCTGATTCATGGGGACCATGTGTGTCGCTCTGCTCCATGACATCTCCAATGGTGGGGTTTTCCGAAGGCGATCAATCACCGGGCCTTTCTCGCAAGGTGCCTCTGGGTACAGTCCTTCCAGTGAGCAGCAGCCGAGCGCATCGAGGTTCCTTCCATTCAGCTCCAATTGCTTAGCACGATGACTGGCAGAGAGTGTTTTCCAAGTGTGCATGAACCCAAACAATAAAATCCAACCCAACCCAAACCCACAGCCACGGAGTCAATTCTGACTCAGAGTGACCCCGTTGGACAGAGCAGAACGGCCTGTGTGGCTTTCTAAGACTTGGGACTCTTCATGAGAGTAGAAAGTCTCATCTTTCTCCCTCGGAGCTGGCTGGTTGTTTCGAACCATTAGCTCTGCGGTTGGCAGCCCAATGCCGAATCACTACGCCACCAGGACTCCTGGCACGCAACCAAGACGAAATAAAGGAAAAGCCCCTCCTCTCAGCAGCTGGCACACAGTAGACCCAAAGCAAGCTCACTGGCACCAAGTCTGTTCTGACTCACAGCGACCCTCAAGGCCAGCGTGGATCTGCCCTTGTGGGTTTCTCACAGTATAAATCTGTCGGAGTAGAAACCTGCTCTTGCTCCTGCAGGGCGGGCTGACCTTGCAGTTTGCAGCCCATCTTGAAAGGACGACACCACCAGGGTACTCAGTGTTGTTGTCAGGTGCCATCAAGGCCACTCTAACCCATGGGACCCCTATGCACAGCTGAACAAAACACTGCCTGGTCCGGGCCATCCTCCCAATGGCTCCTGTACCTGAGCCCATTGTGACAGCTGCAGGTCAACCCAGCTCCTTGAGGACCTTCCTCTAGTCCCCTTCCCCTCCATGCCACCAAGCGTGATGTCCTTCTCCAGCGACGGGTCTCTCCTGAGCACATGTCTAAGGTATGTAAGATGAAGTCCGGCCATCTTTGCTACTAAGGAGCACTCTGGCTCTACTTCTTCCAAGACAGATCAGTTTGTCCTTTTAGCAGTTCACGGAACTTTCAATATTCTTTGCCAATACCGCAATTCAAATGCATTGATTCTTCACAGTAGGCCCTTAATTAATGTTGCTTCGATGACAGGACCCAGCCCCACTTCTTCCCAGGCCTTCGCAGTGTGCTTTTCAGCCCAAGTGGGTTTGCTCCACTTGTGTTCTTTATTTATATTTTTTGCTCCACTTGTGTTATTTATTTATTTTCCCCCCAAGGTCGCCCTAATGGCCTTTGGGGAGGAGCTCTGGAGGTCCAAGTGATTAAGCATGCAGCTGCTACTTGAAAGGTCAGTGTGTCCAACCCACTCGCCAGTACAGGGAAAAAGACGAGGCTTCCTACTCCCTTAGCGAGGTACAGTCTTGGAAACCCACAGGGGCAGTTCTACCCTGTCCTGTAGTGTTACTATTTGTTGGAAGTGTCTCGAAGGCAGAGTGGTTGGTGTGGGTCCTCTGAGGTAAGCACGCGGAATTCCGTCTCAAAGCTGAGGACAGTAGAGCTCAGAGAGATTAAACAGTCTGCTCCAAGTTTACTCACTGGCAGTTCACTTATATCATTCATATTTGACCCCTGATCTACCTCTACATAAAAACAACAAATGCAGAGACTGACCAAAACCCGCAGGGGCAATTCTAGCTCTATCACGTCCCAGAGGGTCGTTATGAGTTCGAATCGACTCCATGGCAATGAGAGAGGGACAGAGGGCCAGGCTCTATTCTGAGCTCTCTGCATACAGGTAGCTCGCATTCGGTCCTCACAATCACCTTACCAGGTAGAGAGTACCCTCCCTTCACACATTAGGTGTTAATGAACTTCCTCAAAGTCTCCTAGTACTTTCCATTACACCACACTGCTCTGCCCCCTACCTCTAACAACCAAGGAGCTTGATTACCAACCTTTCCCAAGAAGTCAATTTATTTGAAAACATTATGGAAGGGACACTTTGAACGCAATCACCAATGAGCTGTACATTTTACCCAGTGTGCCCGGAGGCTCCCATCTCTACCCTCTGCTGTTCCAGAGCCGCTCCCCACTTCCTGGAAGCCCCCAGCCAGTCTCCGAAGCAGAAGGGTTCAAAGTCCAGCCTGGGCCTTGCCCAGCTCGGCGCCGCCCTGCCTGCACACACAGAGGCATTAATAGGTAATGACTTGAATGAGGAAGAGCAGAGTAGTGAAAACGCTGAGTCTGAGGCCCGCCCAAGCTTTTGGGGGGTAGGGGGTGGGGAAGAGGGACAGGGGTTTAAGAGGGGTGGGGGTAGGGTGGGTCAGAAACGGGACCACAGAGTTGATTAGGTTATGTCACCGGAAGAGGCCTTTACCTTCAGCCTGAGGGAAGGAGAATGAAATTCAAGCCTGCGTCTTGGGGTGGGAAGAGGAGGATGGGTTCCTTCGAAGTAGGTTGCCTGAAATCTACACTCACTAACTGTCTCTGACAGCTGAAACCTCCCCTTCAAGTCCTCTGCAAGAGAATGCACTGTGGGTGCCATCTCAGTACCCCCCCACCCCCCACCCATCCTGCTGAGCTCCCAGCGAGCTCTCTCTCAGCCCTAGGAGCAGTCTGGGGATGCCCAAGACACGGGTGCCTACATCAAACCTGGGTCCCAGCACCCAGCCACACCTCCAGCAGTTTGAAGGCACAGACTGGGTCTGGCCCAGAGTGGGTACTCAAACATATTTATTAAAAGGAAGATTGGTCCCTGGCCCTCTTCCTACTGGCTG
Source organism: Tenrec ecaudatus (assembly GCF_050624435.1). Classification (NCBI taxonomy): domain Eukaryota; kingdom Metazoa; phylum Chordata; class Mammalia; order Afrosoricida; family Tenrecidae; genus Tenrec; species Tenrec ecaudatus. The sequence continues at coordinate 53,141,455 of NC_134533.1, read as the reverse complement.
GCTCCTTGGGTTCCTCTAGGCCTTTATGTGGGGAAGGAGGCCTTGCCAACTTGAGCTCAGGATGCTGGGGGTGGGGTGGGGTGTAGGGGGTTACTTTATTAAAAGTGCTGCCCTTCTGGAGCTCTGGGAGGGCCTCAGGGCACATGGTGGCTGGCCTTCTGAGTCCTGAGGGGGGTTCACTGGTCTCTGGAAGGGTCCTCTCTGGCTCAGGGCCTCGGTGGAGGCTGCACAGCTCTGGGGATGCCCTTGGTGGAAGCCGGCATCCCAGGGCCAGGGTGTTTGGGGACCCCTCACTCACTGAACACAGTGGGGTGATGTGGCTTTGCCTGGAGGCTCTCGGCAGCCACAGCTACATCCACACACAAAGAGGGCCCCCAGGACCTTCCTCTCCTCTGCCCCCACCAGCACCAGCTCTTCAGTTGCTTCCTGGACCCTAAGAGATGCCTTTAAGCAGGCAAAGGGTTCCTTGATGTGCTCTGAACCATGGCTTTGAGGTCAAAGGGAAGAAAGACACCTGGGTTCCTAGTCCCAACCTCACCTCTCAGGCACTGCCTCCTCCTAGGTCAACATGCCACACAGGTACCCGAGGAGGCCGCCTGCCTCAGGCCAGGGCTCCAGTCCTAAGAAACCAGATTAGCTGCTCTCTGAACCAAGAGTCCTGGCGCCCCCTCCTCCCACCCCCAGTTTACAGGGGACCCCGCTCGAGGCCAAACAGGCCTCAGGATGTCCCAGCCCGCAGGAGCCCAGAGATCAAGTCTGGAAAAGGGAGGTGTGGCGTCCCCAGTAACCCTCCTACCCAATCCGCCCCCCCCCCCTTCCAGGTTCTAAGGTCCTCGGCGTTTGGAGTGCCCCTTGAGGCTCTGACCTTATGGCGGAATTCCCGGGCCACTTTCCTGTCCATGGCTGGGCCGGTTCTAGAAGAGCCGCTGAGAGATCAGCTCCTTCGGGTGCGCGGGTGCGCGGTGGCCAGGAGCTTGCTCAGGAGGCTACCGAGGCGGACCGAACCTCCTCCCGGCCTGGGGGCGGGGCCATAGGGCGGCGGAGGCGGGGCGCGGCTGCGGAGAGCCTAGCAGCCCACTGACGCCTGGGGAGACAGGGGCCACAGTGTGTGTTTGTGAGTGTGGTAGTGGAAGTTAGTGGTGAGATGGAGGCTGGAGCTCTTCCTGAGGTGGCTTTCGAACGCAGAGTACAAGGTGTGGGGCTACACATTGGTGACTGGGGCCTGGGATAAGCTGCCCTACTCTCTGAGCACACAGAGGCCCAACAACCCTGCCTGGTCCACGATCTCTCATCTTCCCATGCGCATGTATTCCACTATTCCCCGTTGCTATCCAGATGAGTCCAATGCATGACGCCCCCATGTGTTACAGAGCAGTACTGCTCCCATATGGCTTTCTTATCTGTCTCTTCAGGGGAGCAGTTTGCCAGCTCTTCCTTCCAGGGGGCCCCTAGGTGGGTCCCAACCACCAGCCAACCTTTAGGTTAGTAAACAACACAAACAAACTCACTGCGTGGAGCTTATTCATAGTCACCCTCTAGGACCAGGTGGAACTGCCCCGATGGGTTAACTAACTTTTTCCACCAGGAAGAAATGCTTGATCTGTGAATTCCTCGTGGTCAGGTCTGGGTTTTATGGGAGGAGGGTCACTGAACTGTGGGGGAGCCTGGAGCAATGAGTGTGAATGTTGACCTCATCTCTCTCACTGGCCCCATCTCTCCGAATAAACACACACACACACACACACGCACGCACACACACACACGCACACACACACACACACACACACACACACACACACGGGGAAAGGTCCAGCAGTGACATCCTGGTTTATGACTGACCTTTAATCAGGGACCAGACACCATATGGTTCATTTGATTCAATCCAACCAAAGTCTGATACACTCCTGCTGCGGGAGGGTAGAAGTGGCAATGCACTTGGTCTGGGCAAGACTGGGCGAAAGCAGGTGAGGCTGGGGAGCAGAGTGGCCTTTACTTGTGGAGCTTGTCCCTGGATTTAATTCAGGGTGGGCACCTGGCCCATTTGTACTGTGTCAGAGTTCAGGGCAAAGAGATGGTGGTTGTTGTTGCTAGGTGACGTCAGGCTGGTTCTGGCTCATAGTGACCCTCAGCACAACAGAAGGAAACCCAGTCCGGTCCTATGCCATCCTCACGATCAATGCTAGGTTGAAGCGTGTTGTTGCAGCTACTGTGTCAATCCACCTCCTAGATGAGCTTCTACATGTTCGATGACTTTCCGCTTTACCAATCATGATGTCCTATTCCAGGGACTAATTTCTACTGTCAGTATATCCACAGTATGTGAGATGAAGTCTAACCATCCTCAATTCTAAGGACCATCCCGTTTTACCTCTTCTAAGGATATGGAGAGCCATTTAAATCAAGTAACCACTTGACACTGTAACTCCAGGGGTACCCTGAAGACCCCCCTTCTCCAACTCCCATCCCCCAATAGTTAAAGTTTTGCCACCAGCCTGTTTTTATTTGGATTAAATTACTGTCTAGTGATCCCTCCTAGGAAAGAACCATAAACTATGACCTACATTTTTTTAAGCTTACTGTCAGCTAGCTAAGTAGTAGATCAGAGGAAGAACTTGTGTGGTCTTCAAAGGTCCAGAAAAGAGTCCACAAAAATAAATGTATCCCCTTCAACTTGCTTCATCGCCCCTCTATCTTTCTTCAATAGGTCACATGGCAGTCTATGTCATATTCAGAATTCAGGCGGAGGGAAGTATGTCCTTGGGAGAGGGAATACGTTCCACTGGCCACCGCCTCCTTTCACATGATCCCTGCCTCCACAAGTCCTTCTTACCCCCACCTTCCTTAATGCTCTCCTCTTGGTTTGGGGGACCACATGACGTCCCGTTCTTCTCTTCTGAGAGTGTTTCTCTTCACACTCTGACCCAGTTCTGCCTCTACTCCTTCCTAACCCAGGGCCCTTTAAGGCTCAGGCCCTGGTCCTGCTTTTGTACAGGTCACTGGCCATTGACTATTGAGTGCTCAATCCCAGACGCATACCAACATCTTGGGGCTCTGGGGTAACAACTTTTCAGGATTCAGGTTCCTGAGCCTGAGCAGTAAGGGAACTTGTGGCTGCACCTCCTGGCTCCTCCAGGGGACTTAGCACTGAGTGATCTGAAGCCAGCTCCCCGCACCCTGCCCTACCCAGCCAGGAGGTACAGCCACAAGGGCAAAGGCTGCCCCCCCCCCCCCCCCCCCGTCGCCTGGGCTGCGTTATGGTAATGAGCTGGGCGGTCCAGTCGCTCCAGCTCGGGGAGGAGCTAGCTTGGGAGGCGGGCCCGAGGGAGCTCCGGGCCATGAGAGCCCAAGCGCCTTCAGCCAGAGAGGCAGTGTGCGCTGCTTGGGCCCCGCCGGCTCCCCTGCCCCAAGCGCCCCTATGAGGGCCCCTGCGCCCGCGCTCTGCCTGCTCCTGGCCTGCGCCGGGCTGCCCTGCGGTGAGAGCGGGGTGGCCTCCGGGAAACGCCGGGTGGGCTCGGGTTTAGGTCCTGTAGGGAAGAGCCGGGGTGGGGGCTAGGGGCTCAGGGGGCGCCCTGGGACAGACAGGTGCGGTGGGGGGGTGGTCCTGGAGAATGAGAGAAGTTAGCTCTTTAAGGAGAAGGGTCCTGAATCCAGCAGGATGGGAGCGACCCAAGGTACGGTCCCGACCTGGGGGCGACCTAGGGGCGGGAGGCCAGAGGGAGACCCTTGTTGGAGAATGGTGAGGGAGGGAGCCAGGGGATTTGTGCGGATGGCGGGAGGGAGAGAGCGTAGGGACGGGTGGAGGGGGGTCGGTGCTGGACGACGAGGGAGAGGGGCCCCAGCAGATGTGTGTCTGGGATGCGGGTGCTGAGAGACCCTCACAAAGGGAGGCAAAGGTTGATTGCAGAGAAACCCCTGTCCACAGTTGCGGCCACCGCACCTCCAGGGAGCGCTGAGCTGCAACCAGAGGCAGCTCCGGAACCCAGGTGAGTAAGTCTTGTGGTGGCCGCCCATCCTCCCATCCTCCTGCCTAGTGTGGGTAGGATGGACTTGGGGGGTGGGGTAGGGGCTGGCCCCCGCGGTGGGGAGGCACAACTCCTCTAGCCCTCCACCCATGCCAACCTTTTCTCTCTTCTAGTCTCAGCCACCAGGAGGCCACCATAGAAGGGGATGCTCCCACAGTGATGGGAGGACAGGTAGGACCCCACCCTCTACCCCCAACTCCTGCCCGCAGGAGGGATGCTTTCTGCCTGAGTCTGAGGCTTCCAGGGGCACTCTGGGTTTAAGGGCAGTCTCATCCCTGGAGTCAGGCCGAGGGACACATCTGAGGTGTGCAGTTTCATAAGACACTCTCCTCATCTCAGTATCCTGTCACCTGGCTCATTTATGTCTGTCTGTCCGGGAGCAGGGAGGCCTTATCTGGGGACAGTTCAATCTTCCTCCCCAGGCTGATGCAGAGCACGTGGAAGAAGGTGGGGCGGGTGTTAGGAGAGGGGAGTTCTCTTTTCCCTACCTGGCTTGGGGAAGCCCCAATTCCTGTCCCAGGCTCCTGTCCATTCCCTGGGCTGCAGAGCTGGGGTGGCCAGGCAGGGTGTGTTGGAGAGCAGAGTCCCGGGTCTCTAGAGCATTCTTCCTTGCCCCTGTCCTGTCTTCGGCAAACACGGCCCTTTTGTTTTCTCCTTTACCCACCCACCACCCACTCCGACAGAGAAAGATGAGGCTTTCTGTCCCGTAAAGATTCAGTCTCAGAAACCGAAAGGGGCAGTTTCTATCTGCCCTACAGAGTCGCTCTGAGTCCAAATGGACTCATGGATTGGGTTTTAATCTTATGTGGTGACTCAGGGTCCATTTCTAGCCCTGCTCTGTATTTGTTGCCTCCTTTCCACAACACCTAGGCTACCAACTCAGCCCACCTGTACGGCCAGGGCCCTGAGCAGCTTGGGTCCCCTCCTCACACCCTAGCCCAAGGGATCAGCTCTGGGGCTGATCACTACAGCCAGCAGGTTGGATGGAAAGCAAAGTGTCCCAGCTACCTGCCCCTTGGCGATAGAGATGAAGGCCTCAGGAGACTGGTGAGGGACCTGCCCATTGGATCTACCACATATGAACTTTCTGGGTTTTTTATTTCCTATATGCCTACCTTGCCAGTTTTAGAACCACCATTCAATAGAGTTTGAGCTGGAAGGTAATGCAGCCACTCTTTTCAGAGATGGAGAAACTGAGGCAGAAGGGTGATATACTGGGGCTCTTCAATCAGCTAGTGGGACCAGGTCTCCAGGGGAGCCAGTCCTCACTCCTCTGGCACATTGAGACCCCCGAATGTGAGGCTCAGGCCTGACACAGACAGGGCCCTGAATGTGATTCCTAGAGAGTGGTCTTTGGCCTCCCCACACATTGGGTCAGCGGCCAAAAGGTCAAAGCTGTCTTCATAAGAGTCCCAGCTACGGAGTGTTCTCACTCTGTAGACAGTGGTCCTGACTGTATCAAAGTGGGACCAGAATGTCCCACAAGACTCCAGGAATCACAGCCTGCTGGCGGTGAAGTCCCAGTGGACTTCCTTCTTTGCTGGATTCCAGGGCAGGTGTTCCCCCTTTGCTTTGGTAAAGGAAAAAAGACCTAGACCCGGACCAGGTAACCCAGCAGGTTTCTCACATTACTCTCAGGGCCAACGAGAGATCAGAATGGGCCCTTCAAGGTGACTGGGTTGGGGGTGCCGTGTTGCTTATGGGAAGCCAGGGGAGGCTTTGAATGTACCTATCAGGATTGCCTGTGTTGGTAGGACACATGGGGCGGGGGTGGGGTCCCAAACCAGCAGCTGACCAGTTTTCATGTCAACATCGTCTTGTTCTCCAAAGCTCAGCTGTTCTCAGGGATCCAAGTTGGGGACTGACACAAACCTCAATCTCACTGACATTTCGCTCCCTTTCCAATTATTACTATGATCTAAAAACCACAGGAATATTAGGGTCAGGGACCGTCACTAACAGAAATCACAGAGAACATCCAAACACCTTGCAGTTGTTGCTGACATCTCAGAATATCAGTTATGCTCATCAGGACTTCAGAGGTTTGACAGGGATGCGACCTGCTTCTAGATCTTGTTATCGAATGTGCTAATGAAGAGGCCCAGCTACTACCAAAGCCTGCGGTTTTATAAAACCTATTCTGAACTGACCTGTGATGGAATTGGTTTCCTATGTGATCTTCCGTGTTTTATTTTACGCACTTAAGGACATTCTTCTGAGAAGGGTCCAAAGACTTCACCAGACTGTCGAAGGACAGAGAATTAAAAGCGCCCGACCAGCACTGCAGTCTAATCGTTTGAGCAGGATCATGTTGCCTCTGATTCTGCGCAGCCCGGGCTGTCTTGCCTTCCTAGCACCAGTCTCCCAGAGGCCACATCTGAGTGGGGGTGGCTCATGGGGGGGAAGAAAGGCCAGGTTGAGGCAGAAGCCCTCTGGACGGGTGAGATGTGGTGGTGGTGATTTTCTCTGACCATCCTCCCTGTGACCGCTGAGCGCCCGTGGCAGAGGGTAGCTTGAATCCTGGGGCTGGGCCCGGGGCTGCTGAATAAGAGCTGTGGAGGCCCCAGGAAGCAGGGACCAAAGTTGGGTGAGAACATTGAAACTTGGCAAAGGAAGGGTTCCTGTCCTCCCAGGAGGTCAGGCAAACAGTGAGAGGGAGAGCCAGGGGACAAGGTGAAGTGCTTTCATTCACCAAGGAAGAGTGAAGAGCTGGGCCCGGGCCCCAGGGACCAAGAGTTCAGAATACTTGCTATATGCCAGTCCTTTGTCGGAGGCTGAGAATTCAGCCAGAGGGGACCCAGAGGGAGGGAGACGGGTTACATAAAAACCCACTGTGCAGTTTGTGGGACTTACTGGCCCTGTGAACAAGAACATAAGCCCTGTAAGGACTGGGACTTTGTCTTGTTCACCCCACTCATCCCTAACACCTTGCACAGTTCCGGGCATATCATCTGAGAAGTTGCATAGGCCAGAGAGGAGAGGCCATCCTTGCCCACATGATATTAAACACCTGAGACTGGCACTTCAGCAGGTTGGGTGTTCAAATCAGCTAGCCGAATGGTGACGGTCTATCCATCAGGTTCAGGGCAGTCCTTATTGCTGATGATAAATGCCATCGGTTGGGATTTCTGGTTTGGAAAATAGGGTTTCTTCGTCACATCATTTGTCTGCTGTGTCAGGTGATAGGTCCTGATTGGAGGAGTGAGAGGTCCCACTGGTGGCAGGTAGAGATGGGGGTGAGAAGTTCCCCTTGCCCTGGCTGAGGGCCTGCTTTTGTGTCTTAGCTCTGCCTCATGTGCTTTCTGTGGTGAGAGGAGAACACGTTTGTTCTCCGGACAAGTGGGTTTTGTGCTGGCCTGTGGCGGACACAAAGGTTTACTGCAGAAGGAGGGAGGGAGGGAGGGGAAGCTGGGGGATATTGGACCATGGGAAGGAGAGGCCTTATTCAGGCAGCAGGTCTCACAGGTCTGCCACAGAGATACCACTTGGGAGAGTACAAACTAGGTCTTGGCGCCTCTGAAAAGTCTCCCTTCTGGACCTCTCAGAGGTCAGCCTGGGCAGATGGAGCAGCTGGGGCTCTGGGGGAAGGGGTCTCCCTTTCTCCAGGTGATGAAAGGGGAAGGCTATGATTTCTAGGGGGGAGGCCCTGAAGGCAGCCCTCACCACCTTCCCTTCCTCCTCCTGTTTTCCACAGGGGCTGGACACCCTGGACTCCTGGGCCATGTCTTCCTGGGAGAGGCGGCTCCATCGGGCCAAATGTGCACCTGCTTGTAAGTGTGCACCTGTGCTTCCTGAGCTGCCAGTGGGAGGGGCTCTTTCCTCCGAGGGGCTGCCCTGGGGCTTCCTGTGACCTCTTCTCCCTGATTGGAGTCTTTGCTGACCTCCTTCGGGCCTGGCCTCCAGCTCTGCTCTGTTTTTTCCTTCCAGGCTGGGAAGTCCTCTCTGGGGTCCTCTGTGCTTAGGAGAGCTACCCGTGCTGTTCCCTGTTCTGCTGTCTGACTCCAATGAGATGACTTCTTGGTGTGTGTGTGTGTGTGTGTGTGTGTGTGTGTGTGTGTGTGTGTGTGTGTGTGTCCCTACTCTGACTTGCCTGTGGCCTTTCCCCCCTTTTATGGCCTCTTCCTGCCCTGGTGTCCATGGCCTCCATCTCCACCCTGTCCTGGGTCCACGGCCTCTCTGGCCCTCCACGGCCCTCTTTCTTAGCACACTCTGCCTGTCTTCTCTTCTTGTGCCCTTTCTCTGCCACATGCCTCTCTGCCAGGTCCTAGTTTACACCTTCCCCTGGAGCAGTGAGGAAGAACCCTGGGCAGCCCACCTGCTCCATCGCCTTTGTTCTGCCCGCCTTACCTGTGCGCCAGAAACTCAACTTAGAGAAATGGAGGCCTAGGGGAGACAGCACCCCTGACAGGCTTGCCTGAGGGTTGCCTGGCATGCTGGGAGGCCTATGCTCCTGCCAGGGAGGGGTCAGGGCTGTGGTCTGAGCTGCCCTCCCCAAGGCTAGCTGCGGAGGGCACCTGCAATGTAGGGGCTGGGACCTGAGGCGGCTGGTGCGTTCCTGGGTCTGTCCACCTTGGCTCCATGGGAGGTGCCTTCTGTGTCTTCCTTGCAGACTTGTTCTCCTGCTTCAATGGCGGCGAGTGTGTGCACCCAGCCTTCTGTGACTGCAGACGCTTCAATGCTACTGGACCGCGCTGCCAGATGGGTGGGTTGGGGCTCCACCCCAGCCCTGGGAAGGGGTGTGAGACTGACCAATCTTGGCCGGGGTGGGATGTAGGTGCCCCAGCCCCACCAGTGGCTGGGTGTCGCTGTGGCTACCTTTTCCTGGCTGTCTTTCCCCTGGCTCAGTGTACAACGCCGGCCCTGAGCGGGACAGCATCTGCCGGGCATGGGGGCAGCACCACCTGGAGACATTCGATGGCCTCTACTACTACCTCTCCGGCAAGGGCAGCTACACTCTGGTGGGGCGCCACGAACCTGAGGAGCAGAGCTTCTCCATCCAGGTGAGACCTCCCCAGCCCCACCTGGCCAGGGCCTCTCCACTCAGCTGAACTGACTGGGGCTCTGCTTGTCACAATTAGAGGCTGGCCCCCTCCCTACCGCAGCACCCACTTAAGGGGTCTGCACTGATGGGAACCAGGGAGCCTCTGGCTCCCAGCCCTGATCTTCAGTCTGGGCCATTACTTTTTCACCCATTCCCTCCTGGTCACCCCTGCCATTCATGCATTCAGCCTGTCATTCACTTATCAAGTATGCATTACATTACGTATGTGCTGTACTTTTTCCAGAGGAGCCCTGGTGGCGTAGTGGTTACGCACTTGGCTGTCAACCACAAGGTCAGCAGTTCGAAATCACCAGCCACCCCACTGCATAGCGGCAGGGCTTTGTACCTCTGTAAAAGTGACTGTCTCAGTAACGCAGCGGCTGCTATACCCTGTCCTCTCAGGTGGCTGTGTGTTGGCATCAACTTGATGGCAGTGGGTTTGGTTTCTTTTTTGTATTTTTCCAAGGAGTCCTGTTGGCACAGTGAGTTAAGAATTGGGATGCTTAACGGAAAGGTAGGCAGTTCACACTCACCAGCCGCTCGGCAGGAGAAAGAGAGGCTGTCTGCCCCTGCAAAGATTTATAGCTTTTGAAATCCAAAGGCCCAGTTCTACTCTGTCCCACAGGGTCGCAATGAGTCAGAATCAAGTCCATGGCCAAGGGGTTGTTGCTTGGATTTGGTCCTCTTTTCCTGGAACCAGGCTAGGTGGACAACAGCACAGATGCAGCCACTGTCTTCCCAGAGTCTAGTGGAGAAAGCACACTCCAAAGCACATGAGCCATTGCAAGTGAAACTGCGTGCTACGAGGAGAAATGCCACAATGCAAAAGCGCATGCAATGGAAACCCAACCTTGCTTGTTGGGAGGGTTGGTGCTAACGGTATGCTAGAAGACTTCCTGGAGGAAGTGGCCTTTATACTGGGATTTGAAGGGTGAATTGGGGTTAGTGAGGTAAAGAGTGGGAGGAGGGAATGGTGGGTGCTTCAAGCCTGAGATAAGAAGGTGTAGTGTGTCAGGGCAAATGATTGAGGTACTAGAAGACTTAGTATAGGAACACCTCCTCCAAGAAGCCTTCCTGGATCCCCTGACTGCCCAAGTTAGCTGATGAGCTCCTCTCTGTAACTGGAATTCCATACCATTTGTCTGGCACCGCAGTTCTCTGACAAAGGTCTGTGTCTGGGTTGGTCTCCTCAGCCAGCTGTAAGCTTCTTGAAGACACGGACGACATCTTTTCACTTGGTGGATTATGACAGACAGACAGACAGACATACAGACAGACAGACAACCAAAACTCACTGAGCTTCCTAGAGCTGCTGTGTGGGTGTGCTGCTGGCTGCCCTTGCATCCAGTACCACCGTGCCAGGGCCAGTGCCCCCCATAACATCACAGCAGTCTGCTCATGCAGGTCTGCCTCATCGCAGCAGATGCTGTGTTCACCTTCACCGTTTCTTGATAGCCTGGGATCACTTTGAATACCAGGGGTCTTCCTGGGAGTTCAGGTGACCAAGGAGGGAGCCCTATGTCCATACTCAATGGGCCCAGAGTGTGGTCCTTTTAGAGCTCAAGTTTGTCACCCACAGGAGTACATGAGAGAGCCACTGGCAGGCAAGCCTGGTCAGCTCAGCTGCACCCTGCAGGAAGTCCACTGGTCAGTGCTAAGTTAGGGCCACAGGGCTGGGGCTTTGGGGGAGACCCTGTGCTGAGTGTCTCCCCGTGGTCCCCTTGTTCGTCTCAGACTGAAAGCTGCCAGGAGGCTGCTCTGGGAAGCTGCCTGTTGTGGGTTGGGGCCAGACTTTTTCCTGGTCTTTGCCATTTTATGATGGACATGTTGTAATTAAGCAAGCCAGTGGGTGATGAAAAAGACAAAAAGAGAACAGAACATTTTCTAAGAATGCATTACACATTAAGCGGGGGTAAACAGAATTCTGTGAAATGTTTGTTTTATTTAGGCATGTCTTTCTGACCATGACTCGTAGTAAGCACTTCAGTGACTCCGGGCCTGGGGGGAGGGGGTGGCTTTCACAAGCCCCACTTGGGTTGGTGTGGTTTATCCACATTCCATAATAATACAGTCTGGAACGGCCTTCTGTTTTCAGCCCTTTCCCCAATATTCTGGGGAGTCCTCTGTCTGGGTCCTGTGACCTGGTCGGGTTGAGTTGTACCTGAGCAGGAAGCAGAGGAGATGAGACGTGTGTGTGGCCTGTCAGAGAGGAGCGCCGTGAGCACCTGTGTGCAGATGCTGCAGCAGCAGGCTGGGCTCTGTTCTTTCAGGAGAGTCCTGTACCGTGTGCCCCGGGGGTGCCCTGTGAGTGTGGGAAAGGTGTGGGATGGCGCGCTTGCGTGTTCTGTGTGAGACTGTGTTGATGTAGACATCAGCCTTCGCTCTAGGGGTGCCTGCACTGAATAAACTAGGAGTCCAGAACTAGGGCATAGCATGGTGTGCTGAAAAGAAGCCTAGAATGTGACCCTTTAGAGCTGGGTTTGAATCCTGCCCCTTCCTAGCAGCATACCCTACGGCAAGTCATTTCACTTCTCTGAGCATCCGCTGGCTCCTCTCCAGAAAACGGAGAAACATAGGCCCGGCCTTGCTGTGATGTCACGGGGACTGGGGGAGATGACGGAGGAATGGATTGATGTTCAAGGGTGGACGGTCAGCATTAGTGGAAGCCCAGAAGGTCTCACTGGGTTCAGAACCAAGCTCAGGGGCAGACTTGGGGCAGGAGCCCTGCAAACTGGCCTCTGCACCTCCTCACTCAGGTGCACAATGACCCTCAGTGTGGCACCACCGCTTACACCTGCTCGCGGTCTGTCAGCCTCTTCTTTGCCGGTGAGCAAGAGATCCGTCTGGCCAAGGAGGTCACCCACGGAGGCGTGAGGTAAGTCATTCTAACGCCTTCTCCTGAGCTGCCCTACCCCTGGCACCGGTGGGCAGGTGCAGGTGGGTGGCATCCGCTCCTCTCAAGCCCGGAGGAAAATGTTTTCTGGGGGAAAACAGCAGAAGCTTTACCACTAGGCAGGGCATGCTCAAGGGCTAGCTGTATTTTAGGGGTTGCCAGAAGTTAAGACCCTCCTGGTTTTGTGGAGCTCTCAGCCCTGTGGGTCCCCAGATGGCAGGGTCCCAGGAAAATAGCTGTGTTTCCAGACAGCTGTGGGGGAGCTGCCGTGGGGTGTGCTGCTTAGCTGCCCTCGCATCCAGTACCACTATACCATGCCCTGTTTGCCCCCATGACGTCACAGCAGTCTGCCCACAGGGATCTGCCTCGTCACAGCAGATGCTGTGTCCGCCTTCACCGTTTTCTGATAGCCTGGGCTCACTTTGAATACCAGGAGTCTTCACCATGGAACTCGGGTGACCAAGGAGTGAGCCTTACGTCCACACTAAATGGGCCCAGATTGTGGTCCCTTTTGGAAATTATTCTTGCCTCTCTTTCCCACTGTCACCTTTTTCTTTGCCCCTCCGCCCCCCCACTTCAGGTGACTGTCAGAGGAGTGGCAGGGAGGTTGGGGGCGGGGTGGGGTGGAAGTAGTGGCTTCTCCTCCTTTCATTTCCTGCTTCAAATCTGGAAACCGTGTAACCAAATTTTGGGCTGAGTTTAACATTGATCTTGGCTAAAAGCAGAAAATACTAGAGGTTTACATGTATTTTATTGACTATACAAAAGGCTCGGATCATGACGAACTGGACAGCCTTGAGAAGACGAGGGATTCCAGGACACTTCCTGTGCTCTTTCAGAACTTGTCCTTGGATCACGAGGCACACATGTGACAGAACAGGGGACACTAGATGGTTTAACATCAGGAAAGATGTGCCCCAGGGCCGTATCCTCCCACATACGTGTTCCATCTGCATGCTGAGCAAGTAATAATTAGGGAACTGGATTATAGGAAGAAGGAGGCAGTATCAGGGTTGGAGGGCGGCTGATTAACAGCCTGTCGTATGCAGATGACACAACCTCGCTTGCTGAAAGTGAGGAGGACTTGAAGCAGCAGCCGAGGAAGATCGAGGCTTGCAGCCTTCGCTGTGGATTACGTCTCCACGTAAAGAAGACCCAAATCCTCACAATTGGACCAATCGGGAGCATCATGATAAATGGAGAAAAGGTGTCAAGGATTTTGTCTTGCTCATTTCTACAATCAGTGCTCATGGAACCAGGAGTCAAGAGCTCAAACGCCTCCGTGCATTGGGTAAATCTGCTACACAAGACTAAGGTGCACCTGACCCAAGCCGTGGTATTTTCAATAGCCTCCCGTGCAGGCGAAAGTGGACCACTGACTAAGGAAGAACGAAGCCGAATCGATGCGTTTGAACGGTGGTGCTGGCTAAGACCGTCGACGTGCCCTGGATGCCAAAAGAACACACACATCCTGGAACAAGTACAGCGATGATGTTCCTTAGGGACCAGGATGACGAGACTGCCTCTCATCCCTGGAGAAGGTACAGCAGCGGGGCAGTGAAAAGAGGAAGGCTCTCGACAGGATGGATTGGCGCAGCGGCGACAACCACAGGCTCACACAGAAGAACAATGTTGAGGATGGCAAAGCACCGGGCAGGGTTTCGGTCTGTTGTACACAGGGTCGCTATGAGTTGGGCGACCCAACGGCACCTCGCAGCTGCACGTGGTCAATGCACTCAGCTGCAAAGGGAAGGTGGGAAGTTCAAGTTCACCGAGAAGCGCCTTGGGAGGAAGTCCTGGCAGCCGGTCATTGAAAACCCTAGTTTGAAAATCAGTCCTTAAAGGGCCTACGGAACACCGCTGTGTTTGAGCATGTAGAGGGCTGCCATGAGCCGGAGTGAACGTGGTAGCACCTGAGTGTGTGTTTGTCTGTGGATCTTTTGGATGCCAATGCTGGCAGCTTAGATTAGAAACATCTTTTGTTTCCTTTTCCTAATTTTTAGGGGTTGGAAGTGGCCCAAATCTAGAAAGGCCAGGGTCTCTCCCAGGAAAGCCGAGAAGGTGGTCACAAGTTCTGCAGCTCTATTTCCTGTGTTGGTGTTTCTCTCTCCTGTGTTTTTGTTTTTGTGTTTCATTCCCTTGGCTTGGTCTTTTCTCTTCCTACTCCATTCCTTTCCCCACCAAGAACATCAACCAAGTTGAAGTCGGCTTATACCATCCCATCTGCCCAGGAGAAAAGGAACCGACAAATTCCGTCACTCTGAAAATCTCTCCCTCCAGGGGAATCGCAGTGTTGGAAAAAACCTTGGACGGAGAGAGTCTCTCTCCGATAGTAGACTTCCAAGTACCAAGGAGCCAGGGGGTGGGCTGTGGGATCTTGAGGCCCCCTTGTCGCAGTGGCCATCTGGATGAACGGGCCCTGGGTAGTGCTGAAGCCCCGGCATTGGGCAGCATATCTTTCGGTGCAGGTGGGGTGCGTGGGTGGGGTGGTCTCCCTGGAACCCTGGCTGTGCCGTGCAGGGTCCCTCTGCCCCGTGTGATGGGGAGCACACGTCTTCAGCGGCTGGCCGGCTACATCATCGTGCGGCACCAGGCGGCCTTCACCCTGGCCTGGGATGGCACCTCTGCTGTCTACATCAAGATGAGCCCCGAGGTCTTGGGCGGGACCCACGGGCTCTGTGGGAACAACAATGCTGACCCCCAGGATGACCTGGTGACCAGCTACGGTGAGACCCAAGACAGCTTGTCTCAGACAGGCTTTGGGGTGGTGGAGGTGGTGGTGGTGGCGTGGCATAGATTAGAATGGACAGAGTGGAGGGACCCTGGGATCTGAGGAAGAAAGACCCAGTGGGTGGCCTCACAGCCTAGCAGTTGTTTGGCCTCATTCAAGTTCTGAAGCACCCGGGACCTCAGTTTCCTCAGCTGTGCAATCGTGGAAACGGGCATCCCTACCCCCATGGCTAAGCTTGTAGAGGTGACTGTGCTGTCTAAAGGACCAAACTCCATTTTTCACACTGCAAGGGGAAAAAAAATCAACCTTCATGTCCTCCCTGCAAGGTGCTGCCGATAGCCCCAGCCTCCCTGGTGGCGGGTGGGCGGAGTGAGACCATGTAGAAAGGCACCTGCCCACTGGAGGCTAGGCAGGCGCCCCAGGGCTTCAGGACCAAAGCTCTTCCGAGGAGTTCGGAAGGATTTAGTCACTGACTGTGTTGACCTTGTGTCCACAAAACACTGCACTGCTCATTTGTGTCTTCCTTCCGACAAGCATTCTTAGAGCACCTACTCTTGCTAAACACTGTGTTCAGTAGGATTGGCCCCTGCAAGATGTGTGTGTGTGTGTGTGTGTGTGTGTGTGTGTGTGTGTTGAGGGAAGGGGACTAGCGAGGAGCTAGGAAGAGAAAGGGCCCAGCTGGATGTCAATTTTGGTAGGAAGTCTAAGTCAACATCCCAGACGGAGCCCTGCTGACTGTGGCCAGAGGAAGAGAAGTACCACTTCTAAAAAAATCATTTTATTGGGAGCTCATACAGCTCTTATCACAATCCATCCATCCATGCGTCAAGCACATTTGTACATTTGTTGCTATCATCGGAAGTACTGCTTTTGGAGCACCCACACTGCATACCAGTGCTTTGAAGACCCGAGTCACCTCATAGGGGGATTAGTGGTTCCATTTTATAGGTGGGGAGATTGCGGCTCAGAGAGGAGCAGGAACTTGGACTGCCTGGGCAGCTTCCCCGGAGCTGGTGTGGCACGGTCGGGGCTACTATAGATTCTTGAGCTTGAGCAGTCTTGAGGTGAGGATGCAGTCCAAACGGCTTTTCCAATCAGGAGAATTACTCAGTTGAAACACACCGAACGGAACAGGAGTACAGGAGCCTGGACTCTCCAACTCCTTGCCCATCCCTTGGCATCCCTCCCCTCTGGCCTTCCTGTACCCCCACCCATGATTACCCCAGTTGTCCTCTGCAGGGAAGCTGACAGACGATGTGACTGAGTTTGTGCATAGCTGGCAGGAACCAGCCCCCAACCAGCCTCCAGGGCCCTCGACTTCCTCCCCTCCTCGCCCACCGTGCCTACAGCAGAGCCCGGGAGCCATGCAGGTCTGGTCTCTTGGGGGACTCCATCGCCACCCCACCTCTACTCCGGGGTCTGGCTTTGCTCCCGTCCAGCTCCTGACCCGTCACTGGCTGCAGGGGCCCAGGCCCCTTTCTTCTCCCCACCCTCTTCTCCTCTCTCTGGCCCACGGGGGTGGGAGGGTTCCAGGGGAGGCTGGTGAGATCGAGGGGCTGTCCGTGGCCCAGCTGGCACTCACCTCTGGCTCCTGGCCCTTGCTCAGGGTGTGTATGAGCGGTGTGAAGCTCTGCTGCGGCCTCCCTTTGACGCCTGTCATGCCTACGTCAGCCCTCTGCCCTTCATGGCCAGCTGTAGCAGCGACCTCTGCCAGTGAGTGGGCAGCCCAGAGCTGGAGGGGTTGGGCTGCAGAAGGACCTTTCCCACTATAGATCAAGGGCCTGAGAGATACCTCCGACCACCTGACATTTAATCTGGCTGCATGGGACGGAGCTTCCCAGTCAAACTGAGGTCCAGACAGGGCCTGACCCTCTCAACCCTTTAGGGGAGCGTTCTGTGCACGTAGATGCGCTCCCAGCTCTCTCTCCAAGCTTGCAGTGGTGCCTTGCAGCCCCTGAAGTCTCTAGTGGGCTCTGCCTGGGGGGCTGGGGGCGTGGGGTGTCATTGCACTATGACCCTTCGTCTTCCTGCCCAGATCAGCAAGTGACGAAGCCACCTGGTGCCGGGCGCTGGCCGAGTATGCTCGGGCATGTGCCCAGGCGGGGTGCCCCCTGATGGACTGGAGGTCCCAGCTCCCGCAGTGTGGTAGGTGCAGCCTAGCTGTGGGTGGTGAGGGCTTGGACAGACTGGGTGTCTAGTGTTGCTCAGAGCTACGGTCGGCAGAACTTTCACTCTGGTCCCATCCTGCATGTGGCAGATGGAAAAACCGAGGTTCCGAGGGAGGGGGGATGGTGCAGGGCCACAGAGTGAGACGAGGGGGGGGGTCTCAGAGCCTCTTAGACCCGTGCCAGTTTCATCAGTACTAGTGTGCTATGCTTGGACTTCTCACCAAAAGGTCAGCAGTTGAAAACCACTAGCCTCTCCGTGGGCAAAAGATGAGGCTTTCTACTCCTATAAAGAGTTATAGTCTCAGAAACCCACAGGGGCAGCTGTATGGTTGGCATTGACTCGATGGCAGTGTATTTAGTTTTGGAAGGGATCAGAAAGATCAAAGCCCTCCCGCTCCCACCCAAAGGCCTGGGGTAGGGATGGGATCCTGGCAGCACCGGGGCCAGGGCGGGGCTGACAGGCCATGGCACCCCCGTCCCTCCCAAGCTGTGCGCTGTAAGGAAGAAGGCTTCACCTACAATGAGTGCATCGCCTGCTGCCCCGCCTCCTGCCAGCCCCAGGCATCCTGTGTGGACAGCGAGATCGCCTGTGTGGACGGCTGCTACTGTCCCAATGGTATGCTGGGGTCGGGGGTCGGGGGTGTGGGGAGCAGACAGCATCCCCCTGGCCTGGCAGAGGTGGGCAACAAGCAAGGGGTCCGGAGATGTTTGCTTGTGCAGAGTGCAGCGGTGACGGTCAGGGCTGGGACTGCAGCCCCTGGCTCTTACACCGATGGAGACTGAGCTTTCTGGGATATGTAGATGAGGACACGCATTCCTCTGCACGCACGCAAAGCGTGAGCACCCAGCCGTGCACGTTTTCGCAGAGGACACGCCCGCAGTGTCCCTGTGGCCTGCAGCTCATTTGATCAGGAGTCTTGGTGGCAAGGGGCGGAGGGAAGAGAATATAAAGATACTGTCACTGGCGTTAGGAATCTGACCCAGGCTAGGACTTGGTGTGGCCCGGGGCCTGTAGTTCAGTAGGTGAATGGTTTGTCAGGGCAGGCTTCCTGGGGGAGGGGTACCTGAGCTGCATCTGGACTCTGTGCTCCCTTCTGAGAGGGGGTCAGGAGAAGCTATTCAATGTGCAGGTGTGGGTGCAGGTGTGTTCTCTGAGCACGGGCCTCGAGGCCGGTTCTACTCCGGAGTGCTCCCAGGGCAGTGGATGGGAGTCCGCTGGCTGAAGCCCGGGAGTGTGTGTGTGTGTGTGTGTGTGTGCTTGGGTGAGGGAAACTTTGTCCCAGGCCAAGGGAAGCCAGGGGAGGGTTGTGAGCAGGACCACAGGGGAAGTGGGCCGACTCGCTGTCTCCCCAGGGCTGATCTTCGAAGACGGGGCCTGTGTGGCCCCTGCTGAGTGTCCTTGTGAGTTCCACGGGACCGTGTACCCGACTGGCTCTGTGGTGCAGGAGGACTGCAACACCTGGTCTGTGCCTGCCACCTCGGGGGAGGGCCTTCCTCCCAGGGCTGCCCCAATGGATCTGGGGGTCCGGAGGGGATCTCAGTAGAGACAATTCGGATGGGGGGTGTTATATGCATGTGTGTCTGTGTGTATCTGTCTGTGTGTATCTGTGTCTGTGCGTGTGTGTCTGTATGTATTTCTGCGTGTATCTGTGTGTATCTATGAGCGTCTGTGTATATCTGTGTGTGTGTATCTGTGTATGTGTGTCTATGTGTGTCAGTGTGTGTATTTGTGTATGAGTGTGTCTCGGTGTGGTGTGTAAGTGTGTTGGTGTGTGTATCTGTGTTGCTGTGGGTCTGTGTGTGTGTATCTGTATCTCTGTGTGTATATGTTGGGGTGGGGGGACCTTCACCTCCCATTTCAGAGATGGGGAGACTCGGGGCTGGGGCCATGAGCATTATGGGCCTGCAATCTCCTGAGCAAAGCACCTGGCCAGCCTGACTGGGAGCCCCCTGCCCCCTGGGCCTTTGTGTTTCAGCACGTGCACAGCAGGCAGATGGGTATGCAGCTCGAAGGTCTGCCCAGGTATGTCCTTGAACTCAGGGCCTGAGCTCCCCTCAGGGCAGGGCTGCGTCTCCCTTCAGATTGGCCTCCAGGGTCAGAGGCATCACCCCACTGACCAGGGCTCTCAGCGGGTGGGCCAAGGCTGCCCTGGTTCCTGTCTATTGCTCATGCTCGGAGCCAGCGAAGCAGCTCCCATGGACAGGGCCCTCCCTCTGCCCTGCAGCTGAGTGCTCAGTGACCGGTGACATTCACTTCACCACCTTTGATGGCCGCCGGTACACCTTCCCTGCCACGTGCCAGTACATCCTGGCCAAGAGCCGCTCTTCGGGCACCTTCACCGTGACGCTGCACAATGCACCGTGCGGCTTGGTAAGAGCTGGGGGGTGGGCTGGGGGCAGAGCCAACCCAGCTAGCCATCCCCTGCCCTACTCCCTGTAAAGAGGCAGGGGTTTTGAGGCAGGGCCACAGGTCTCCCTACAGCCCACTTACCCTGCTGCCCCTCCTTCCTGGGCAGAGCCGAGAGGCAGGAGCCTGGCCTCTGGCTCCAGCACGTCTGCTGGCCGGAGTCCCTCCCTTTCCGGAGGTTCAGTGGTTGTTGCTTTCTGATCTCTAAAATGGGGCTAGTTCAGGGTCCTTCTGTGCTTCCCTGGGCTGCACTGTCCACATGTCTGCGCACTGGGTTCATGTGCTCCAGGCATCCGCTCAGCAAACACTGAACGCCGGTTTGTGCCAGACGTTGGGCAGGATGCAAGTCCGACCTGGCTCTGTCCTCCTGGGCCTGCTTTGCAGACCATGAGCTCACAGACCAGCCTGTTACAGGAGCTCGGGGGGGCTGGGGGGGGGGAGGGTAGACCTCTAGGAGGAACTGTTTCACTGTGAGCTCCCTCGGAGTGTGGTGTTTGCGAGGCTCCTTTGAGTAAGTGATCTGTGGGCTGTGCCGGGCACCAGCTTGAGGGTGCAGGGGAGACTTGGGTGGGGTGTTGAGGTGCCCCCCAGTGGTGACTCCTTTGCTCCTGCCACTGGCTGCAGTGGAACCAGCTCTCTAAACCCTGGTCAGAGCTGCAGACCCAGGCTCTTCCTGATCTGGAGACTAGAGGCTCACTCCCCTCAACTCAGGAAGTCATCCCCCAGATATATGTGTGTGTGTTTATATATATGTACATATACATATATATTTATCTGTATATCATATAAATTAAAGATCCACATCTAGATACATATATATCTTTAATCTATATATGTGTATTATCTATGTATATATGTGTACATACATGCACACACACACACACACACACATATATATATATATATATATATATATATATATACAATGATGAGCAAGATAAACAGGGCTACTAAGAAAGTATCTCAGGAACTAGGCTTGATCTACAGAGAAAGCAGAGTGCCCTAGAGCTGCGGTTCTCAATCTGTGGGTCATAACCCCTTTGGGGGGGATTGAGTGACCCTTTCACAGGGGTTGACTGATTAATAACAGTAGCAAAATTACAGTGATGAAGTAGCAACAAAAATAATGTTATGGTTGGGGGTCACCACAACATGAAGAACTGTATTAAAGGGTCGCGGCTTCAGGAAGGTCCTGAAGCCGCGACCCTTTAAAACTGAAACTATAACAATAATAATGAAAGCATTAATAATAACTGCTAACTTTAGTATAGATTTACTATGTTTAGGTGATAGCCTATCCCCTTTATATATGGACAGCCCATGTGGTAGATCAGAAACCTGATGCTATCTATCTATCTAATTTATCTATTCCTATTCCTCTATATATCTGTTGAGAGAAAGGGCATTCTGGATGGATTCGATGGTGAATCAAAGCAGTGACATTGGAATGTCTAGGAATGCGTCAGTGTGCGGTGCGTGTGTGTGTACAGTGTGGGGACAGTGTTGGTGTGTGTGTGTGTGTGTACGGTGTGGGGGCAGTGTTGGTGTGTATGTGTGTGTGTGTATGGTGTGGGGAAAGTGCTGTTGTGTGTGTGTGCGGGTGCGTGTGTGTGCATGTGTGTGTATGTGTACGGTGTGGGGGCAGTGTTGGTGTGTGTGTGTGTGCGGATGGTGTGGGGAAAGTGCTGGTGTGTGTGCGGGTGCGTGTGTGTGCGTGTGTGTGTACGGTGTGGGGGCAGTGTTGGTGTGTGCATGTGTGTGTATGTGTATGGTGTGGGGGCAGTGTTGGTGTGTGTATGTGTGTGTATGGTGTGGGGAAAGTGCTGGTGTGTGTGCGTGTGTGTGTGTGTGCGTGTGTGTGCGGGTGCGTGTGTGTGTGTGTGTGTACGGCGTGGGGGCAGTGTTGGTGTGTGTGTGTGCGGGTGCGTGTGTGTGTACGGTGTGGGGGCAGTGTTGGTGTGTGTGTGTGCGGGTGCGTGTGTGTGCGTGTGTGTGTACGGTGTGGGGGCAGTGTTGGTGTGTGCATGTGTGTGTATGTGTATGGTGTGGGGGCAGTGTTGGTGTGTGTGTGTGTATGTGTGTGTATGGTGTGGGGAAAGTGCTGGTGTGTGTGCGTGTGTGTGTGTGTGCGGGTGCGTGTGTGTGTACGGCGTGGGGGCAGTGTTGGTGTGTGTGTGTGTGCGTGCGTGTGTACGGTGTGGGGGCAGTGTTGGTGTGTGTGTGTGCGGGTGCGTGTGTGTGTACGGTGTGGGGGCAGTGTTGGTGTGTGTGTGAGTGCGTGTGTGTGCGTGTGTGTGTACGGTGTGGGGGCAGTGTTGGTGTGTGTGTGGGTGCGTGTGTGTGTACGGCGTGGGGGCAGTGTTGGTGTGTGTGTGCGTGTGTGTGCGGGTGCGTGTGTGTGCGTGTGTGTGTACGGTGTGGGGGCAGTGTTGGTGTGTGTGTGTGCGGGTGCGTGTGTGTGCGTGTGTGTGTACGGTGTGGGGGCAGTGTTGGTGTGTGCATGTGTGTGTATGTGTATGGTGTGGGGGCAGTGTTGGTGTGTGTGTGTGTATGTGTGTGTATGGTGTGGGGAAAGTGCTGGTGTGTGTGCGTGTGTGTGTGTGTGCGGGTGCGTGTGTGTGTACGGCGTGGGGGCAGTGTTGGTGTGTGTGTGTGTGCGTGCGTGTGTACGGTGTGGGGGCAGTGTTGGTGTGTGTGTGTGCGGGTGCGTGTGTGTGTACGGTGTGGGGGCAGTGTTGGTGTGTGTGTGAGTGCGTGTGTGTGCGTGTGTGTGTACGGTGTGGGGGCAGTGTTGGTGTGTGTGTGGGTGCGTGTGTGTGTACGGCGTGGGGGCAGTGTTGGTGTGTGTGTGCGTGTGTGTGCGGGTGCGTGTGTGTGCGGGTGTGTGTACGGTGTGGGGGCAGTGTTGGTGTGTGTGTGTGTGTGTATGGTGTGGGGAAAGTGCTGGTGTGTGTGTGTGTGTGCGGGTGCATGTGTGTGCGTGTGTGTGTGTGTGTACGGCGTGGGGGCAGTGTTGGTGTGTGTGTGTGCGGGTGCATGTGTGTGCGTGTGTGTGTACGGTGTGGGGGCAGTGTTGGTGTGTGTGTGTGTGTGTGTGTGTATGGTGTGGGGAAAGTGCTGGTGTGTGTGTGTGCGCGGGTGCATGTGTGTGCATGTGTGTGTGTGTGTGTACGGCGTGGGGGCAGTGTTGGTGTGTGTGTGTGCGGGTGCGTGTGTGTGCGTGTGTGTGTACGGTGTGGGGGCAGTGTTGGAGCACGGAAAGATGAAAGAAGAGTAAGATGAAGTTGAGAGTTCAATCTTGGGCTGTTTCCGGGATTTTCTGTCCCCCTTCAGAGAAATTGTTGCCAAAGGTCTTTCCAAGAAGCTCTAAGTCTTGATCATCTCTTTTCTGTTCACCCTCCTGTTATGCTCTCTCTGGCTCTTGGTTGGACTCAGGATAAAGTCCAGAAAGATTTCAAGGCTTTTTCTAAGACAACCCCTGTTTGTCTCTTGAACTTCATCTTAAATGACTGAGCTGGTGGCCTCTGGTCCCTCAGGCCTTCTTTTACATCCTGGAATGCTGGAATGCTTGATACACCTGGCGGGGACAGGGCTTTGGCCCAGTCTGCTCCTCCTGCCCAGGCGGGGGTGGTGGGGTGAGGGGAGTTCCATGCATCCTTCGACCTCAGCCCAAATGTCACCCTTTTGTGCCTTAGTTTTCTGAATTGCAACATGGGGCTGTCCATAGCACGTGCCTGGTAGAACTGCTATGAGGATTAAATAATATCTCTGTTAGATCAAGGGGCCAGAATAATACCTGAACACAGTACCTCTCTAGTAAAGTTGGCTGCTATCATTATCAATGCTTTCATTATTGTTGTTATTGTATATTTCAGCTTTCCTTATTCTCTAAGACAGTCTTTGCTTTCTCTGAAGAGCAAGCCTGGTGCCTTCGTGTACTTTCCCAGCAGCCTACACCTGTCAGCTCACCACGCAGTGAACTAACCAGCTGTGTACCACGTGTATAATGTCTGTCTCCCCAGAACATGTACTCTCCATGAGGACTGGCACTGTGCTTATCTTGTTCGTCATCGTGTCATAAAGCCGGCCCAGCGTGCCCTGCGCATCATAGGCGCTCAGGACATGTTGGAATGAATGACGCTGTGAATGTCTTTCTGTGAAGGGGAAGTCGGGATGGACTCCATGAGAGCCCCCCTTTTCAGAGAGCGAGAACTTGAAACCCAGAAAACGTTTGCTCCTTTCCTGCCTCTCAGAGGGGCTTGATCCTCTCGTTGTCTGCATCCTGGACAGAGATACATAAACAGCTGTGAAAGGATGACGCGGAAGCCCTGGTTAGGCTCTCCTGGAGTGTGGGCTTGGTTGTCTCCAACCAAACATGGCAGTGGGCTAGTATCACGGCAGTATTTGTTATTCCAGCTCTGCCACCAACCTTCTCCAATTTGAACTCCATCCTTCATTTCCCAAATGAGGGCATTAGGTTTGATGGTTCCTAGTGTCACTCTGAGAAGCCCACCCCGGCCTTAAAATGGGATGGAGTCCCTGCCCCTGGAGAATCCTCTTGGGACCAGCAGGCCAGACAGACTACCTCTGTCCCATTGGCCTTTCCCTCTCTCCAGAACCAGGACGGGGCCTGTGTCCAGTCTGTGTCAGTGATCCTGCACCAGGACCCTCGGAGGCAGGTGACCCTGACCCAGGCGGGGGATGTCCTTCTGTTTGACCAGTACAAGGTCACTCCACCCTACACAGACGGTATGACTCAGGGTGGTCAAGAGACTTAGGGTGGGGGCTGGTTCTCCCAGATCCTTCTGCCCACAAACATGGCCGCATGTGCAAAAGATCCAATGCTGGGTGGGTCAGGTCAGGAGGCACTTTGGCCCCAGGAATGCGATCTCCCAGAGTGTGGTCTCATCCCCACCCAAACACCACGGTGGTCATCGTAGCCGTATCATCGCTTCACCTAACATCGCCCTGTGAACGAGGCCATCCTTGCTCACGGTATTTATTAATCGCTCACCATCCTGCCTGATTTCATGAAGGACTTGGCAGTCCGAACACAAAAGGCAAAACTATTGAGAAAGAAGAGCGGAGCAGCAGGGAGAAGATTTTTTTTTCAAGAAGGGGATGGTGGTGGAGGGGGTTTCATGGTCCCGGGGAGTGAGGATACCTGCCGTTTGAAAAGGCCACCGAGATGCAGGCCACAGGCTGTAACGTTAGTTACAATTCTACAACCCAGTCTGAAATTTAAGTTGGCTGTAATTGAATATAAGGAGCCCTGATGGTGCTGCTGGGGAAGCCTCAGATGGCTCACCACAAGGTTGGTGGTTCGAGCCCGCTATCCACTAGATGGGACTATCTGTTCCCGTAACGATGAGCAGTCTCAGAAACCCTTTAGAGGGACGCTGTGAGTCAAAATCTGTTCTATGGCTACGGGGCAATTGAATGTAGCATCTGCATTGTGGCCTTCCTTGTTGCCATTATGCAGGAAATAGAGAATCATCACTCGTGTGGTCAAGGATGCTTAGGGAGGGCGAAGCTTTGACACCTTGTGCTAAAAGGAATTTCTCAGCTGGAGATGCTTTCGCAGGTTATCTCTGGCCCCTAATGTCATCACTGAACAAGGTTTCCTCATAGAGCCCGTGACCTGTAGGGGGAGGTGGAAGTGGGGCCTGGGAGTGTTGGAGGGGGCGGGATGGGTCCTGCGGGGGGATGTCCTTCCATCTCGTGTCTGCTTGTGCGCGCAGATGCCTTTGAGATCCGGAGGCTGTCCTCTGTGTTCCTGCGGGTGAGGACCAACGTGGGTGTGCGGGTGCTCTACGACCGCGAAGGGCTGCGGCTCTATCTGCAGGTGGACCAGCGATGGGTGGAGGACACCGTGGGCCTTTGCGGCACCTTCAACGGCAACACGCAGGATGATTTCCTGTAAGCGCGCCTGCCCCGGAACCCGAAGTGGGGAGGGTAGGCGGGCTTTTAGGGGAAACCAAACCCGGCGTGTAGAGTCTTGCAGACTCATCAGGGCAGGGTTGAACGGCTCCAACGGGCTGGTCAATGCTACCGATCTTGATGGGAGCAGCCCGCCGCATCTTTGTCCCGTGAAGGAGGTGGGTGTGGGTGTGAGCAGCCAGCTCGCGGATGGGTCGCCGAGCAGGGTCCCACGGTGTCTGCAGGGCTCTTTTGAGGGTGCACAGAACTAACTGGCTAAGAAAGTCGCCCAGAAGCTGTTAGCCCCGACTGGCACCATTAGCAAGTGATTCCTACTCCTAACTTTCCGCGTGTTTAGAAATACTGTTTTATAGTGAGGTCTTCCAATGGAAGGAGCGCAGGCAGGGCCGGATTTAGCTCATGGAGATGTTTTTCGAAAGGAGACCTGGTGGCACTGTGGGTTAGGTATGGAGCTGCTAGCCCCAAGGTCGGTGGTTCAAACCCACTAACTGCTCCCAGAAAGAAAGATGAGACTGTCTGCTTCCGTGGAGATGTATAGTCTCAGAAGCTCTGGCTAGGTCGGCGTGTGTTGGAATCATGGCAGTGGGTTGTTGAGGTGTTAAAGTGCTTGTTTTAATTGTGATCAACTTTACATAAGTGTAAGCCTCAGTGAGTCAAAGACACCAACATCCCTACTTTCACTTTCTGTTCTACCAAGCTGGTCGAACCGTGTGCTCTTCCTGCTTGATGGCTGCAGGCTTTTCAGCTTGTACCCTCGGAGCACCCCAATATTCAAGGCGAGGGACCCGCCCACCCCCTTTTGGGAATGAACACTGTTTAGGAACTTGGAGGACAGAATCAGACTTTCCAGAAAGGAGAACCAGGGCCTGATCTTAAAGACTGGAGCTTCTGGCCACTCCTTCAAGTGACAATCATTGGCCAAAGCAGGGAGACTCAGGGGAGGCTTTGCTTGCTTGTGGTTGTTAGGGGTCATCGAGTCGATTCCAACCCATCGCTGCCCCATGCACAACAGGGCCCAATGCTGCCCTGTCCGGCACCATCCTCACACCATTGTCCATGTGCTGGGACTCATCGGTGCAGCGCTGTGTCCATCATCTCCTTATTTCCTTGAGAGAGATGCCCTTCTCACGGGACTGACCTTTCCTCAAAAGTGTGCCAGAGATTGGCTACCAAATCAAAATCCAAAGTTTCTGTGCAAACTAAAAACAAGAAGACACCGAGAGCCTTTCAACGCACACACCTTTTAAATCGCAGCACCCCACCCGCTTTTGCCTGGCGAGACTGAACGGATGTCAGGGCAGCTGACCACAATGGTGGAGGCTGACCCTGGTGTTCTCGATTTGAACTCTGGGTGAGGATGTCCCCGTGAGACGGGCGTGCTCTCCCTTCCCCGGGTCAGATTATGGGCATGGTGGGTGCCGAGCACACTGATGTAAGTCCCACAGACTACGAGCCCAGCTAGACTCTCTCTCCACTCCACACCTGCTCCTACTCTGGTGACTCCTGGTGACTGCTGAGAGCTCTCCTTTCTTCATTTACTGCCGCCCCCTTGACCGTTTCCTACCTGGAGAGAAAGGGTAAAGGCGTGTTCAGAACCGCTCTTTAGAAGTGTGGAGGGAGGAGATCTTAATAGAGTACTCACGATGGCGTCCCTGTCTCTCCCATTATAACCCGGGGCACTGGGGGTTGGCGGGGCAAGATGGGACAGTGTATGGCCCCAGGGCCACCTGGAGCCTTTTCCAAGTTTATTAAATGTAATATGTGTCCCTGAGTGTGTGTACACACACCTATAATTCCACGTGCTTGACCTTGGCTCCTGTGTGTGCGTGGGTGGTGAGGAAGGGAGTGCACCTGCTGAGCCTGTACGAGTGCACCTTCCATGTCTGAGTGGGACACACACGCCTCATGTGCGAGTGTGCACGCTTCATCTGTGTGTGTAAGCAGAAGCAGGTGGATGCCTCCCTGGGTGTGTCCATATGTTCACCTGGGTTCACACGACACGCGTGTGAATGTGGCTGTGCTGTGGCTGCAGGTCCCCAGTGGGCGTGCCTGAGAGCACCCCACAGCTCTTTGGCAATTCCTGGAAGACGCTGTCTGCTTGCTCCCCGCTGGCCGCTGGCTCTCCACTGGACCCGTGTGACGTGCACCTGCAAGCTGGTGAGGCGCCCAGACGTCAGGGGGAATGAGGCGCCAGGGAGGCTCAGGCCGCCAGGAGCACTGGGGCCTGGTGGGGAATGGGCCACCTGGGCAAACTGGTGCAGATGGGTAGAGGAGGAGGAGCTTCAGGTAGGGGGGCAGGAGAGGAGGGGGTGCCCAAGTGAACTGGAAGCTTTATGTCCTACCGCGGGCATGAGAAAACACACACACACACACACACACTCCTGGATCTCAGGGAAAACCACAATCCTGACAGTAGTTCACAGCGCCCAGCACTCTGCCCACTCCCCTCACCTCCCAGACCTCCTGCTCTGGCCAACTAGCCTCCTGAGTGTTCCCCACCCCAGCCCTGCTCCCACCGCAGGTCCATGCCCTTGCCCTTCCCTGCCTGCAGCGAGCCTCCTTCTGATGTGCACCCTCCCCGCCTCATCAGCGTTGCCCTCACATCCCAACTCTTCGCCAAGGCCTGCCTGGCCACCTCACAGCGGTCTCCTCCCCCTTCCCAGCGGTCTCCCTCTTCCTAGATCCCTTGCCTTCTAACTCACTGCATAGTTCACTCTGCTGAAGGACGGTCCCTCCCACAGAATGTGAGTTCTGTGTGGTCAGGGAGGCCAGTCTGGCTCACAGCTATCTCTCTCCAGCAGATAGATTTTCCTGGGCACATGCAGAATGCATTGTGTGAGTGCGTACCTGTGCCTGTGTGCACTTGCACGCACACCCACTCCACCATCACGGGCACTATGCTCACAGACAGCTATGTCGTCACGCCCAGCCAGAATGACGCACAGGCCCAGTAGCTGCAGTCTCTGCCCACATGCTGTGCACATCCTCTCTGAACATGTGCGCGCGCACACACACACACACACACACACACACACACACACACACACACACTCGGGCTGTCCAGAGAGGAGAGGCTGGGGTCCTGGGCACCGATGTGGGCCCCTCCACCCCTTTCTTCCTGCTCTCAGCCTCCTATGCGGTGCAGGCATGCAGCGTGCTCACCGGGGAGTTGTTCAAACCCTGCTCCACCTACGTTAGCCCCGTGCCCTACTTCGAGCAGTGTCGCCGGGACGCCTGCCGCTGTGGGCAGCCCTGCCTGTGTGCTGCGCTGGCCCACTACGCCCACCTGTGCCGGCGCCACGGGCTCCCCGTGGACTTCCGCACCCACCTGCCTGCCTGTGGTGAGTGCCCCCCACGTGGACGCCCATGCGAGGTCAGCCTGGCGGTTAGAGCTCAGCAACCTTGCGCAGGGGAGCTGGCGAAGCTCTCCACCAGGCTCGTCCCGCCTGCTCTCACAGCGGCCATACAGAATTTACAAAGGTGCCAGCCCCTGTCCCCGCCGGCTGGCGTCTCTGTGGGTTCAGGAGCATTAGCTGCCACCCCCCCCCCGCCACTCCTCCTGCTCCTGCCCACAGTCCTCCCCTGCAGGCCCCCTCCCCGCCCACCCCACCGAGACAGACATTTGCAGATATTAGTGGATAAATGAGCCAGGCACTGCAATGGGCCGCAGGAGGCCCGGTTCTGATCCAGCTCTGCCGGTAACTTGCCGTGTGTGTCCTGGGGCCAGGGCCCGCCTCTCTTCGAGCCTCACTTTCCTCAGAGATGGTTGGATGGGACCAGGGGTCTTTCAGAATCACGACAGAACTTCAACAATGAAACTAGGCTCCCAGGTGGGCCGAGTACACTATTGATGAAAACATAGCTGGCTGTGGGGCCCAGGGGTCTGGGTATAACAACAAATTAGTAATAGATCTCATTTCACCTCAGTGTCCAAGTGTTCATCCATCTACCTCGTCCTCTCTCACTTTCTTGAGATCTGGCCGTCTTATCTTCCTAGCTAGCTATGTGTCTATTCAATGTGTCAGTAACAGCCCCTCCTCTTTTTTAACCTTTTCTAAGGCAAGTCTTTGAAATCTGGTGTGTGCATCGTATGTAGGGCATGTCTCAGCTTGGACTGGTCACACTGTACGTGGCTCAGGGTTGCCATCTTGTCCAGAGTAGTGATAGCAGATCAGAGTCCACCACACTGGCCACTCTGGTGTGCAGCTTGGCCTGAGCACCGTTGAGCTTGGTGGTGTCTGGGGCCCTGCTGGCTCTGGTGACCCTGAGTCTTGGGGAAAAGGCCCTGGCGGGCATAGTTGACCTTCACAAGCCTGTTTACCATCACAGCCAGGGCTGGTGCAGGCCCACGAGGGGGTGGTGACGTCCACACCCCTCAATAGCCCTATCTGAGGCAGTGTCCCTTAGGACAGAGTTGACACCCTGTCGCACTGTCACCCAGCACAGTGAGAGGGCATGCGACTCTGGAATCGGCCCTGGATCCAAATCCCAGGAGGTGTGACCTGGGCAAGTGTCTCCTCTGCTCTCAGTTCTCCTCAGTGGGATGTGGAGTGACTCCCTCCACACGGTGGGGACCATGACGGCCACGCACGGCTCCCCTTTCCGCTGCAGCACTGTCCTGTGAGGCCACCAAGGAGTACAGCCCCTGTGTGCACACGTGTGGACAAACCTGCCAGGACCTGGCTGGCCTCGAGGCCTGTGGTGTGGACGGTGGTGGCCACCGCAGCGGGGATGAGTGCGTAGAGGGCTGTGCCTGCCCACCAGACACCTATCTGGACACCAGTGCTGACCTCTGTGTCCCCAGGTAAGCGGGCCAGGGGACCCCGGTGTGCAGGAGAGAGGAGGCCAGGATCTGTCTTCAGGGCATCCAAGACTGGACATCTCTGGCCCTGCCTCCTTTCATTGGTGCAGGACAGACCTTGGTGGGTGGAATTGGGGGAAGGGAGGGAGTAGGTGGGCTCCCACCTCTGGACCTTTCTCCCAGGTCCCTCTCCTCAGCTCTGCTTCCCCACAGGACAGGGCTACTCCATGGAGCCAAGAGCTCTCTCTCCCTTCTCCTCCCACTCTCACTCCACCCCCACCTCCTTCCACAAGAATCGGTGGTCCCTCCAGTGGCTGTGGCCGAAAACCAAACAGAGTCCCTGCTCACAGAGCAGGAGGAAGCAGGCACAGCCATGACAGTGGGGCGGAAAGCTCCGAGCAGAATCAAGTGGAGCATTCCCCACAGGGAGTCCTGGGCCCCGGGGAGGGAGGGGGCCCATGCCGTCTTATCTGCCGTGATTCCGGCCAAGGTGAGGCCGGAGCGCAGACCGGAAGGACATGAGGGAGGAGTGCTCCAGGCAGAGAACACAGCCCAGGGCCTGCCGTGAGTGCTGAGAAGCCTGGGGACCATGTGCCAGGAGCAGGGTGGCCCCCGGTGGGCCTGCACATGGGTCTGTTAAATGTGTGACATTTGACTGGCGGCTCTCAGTTGGTGGTGGGGGAGGTTGGAGACCCCTCAGAGGGCAGAGCACAATCACGCACGGGCCGTTTTAGGGAGCCTGTGTCAAAGGGGTCACGGGTGAAGGAAGCTGAGAAGTACCAGGCTTGGATGAGTTTTGGTGTGCCCCCACTGCCCGAACTCGAAAGTGTCCTGCCCTGACCAGTACATGCATGTACTGGGCAGGGGCTGTGAGAGGGGCTAGAGATGGAACTACCTTTTCCCTGAACCCCTCCATGGAGGAGTCAGTGGGTGGTGCATGTGCTGGCCCCAGCCTGGCATGGTTACCCTGGCATGGTGACCTCGTTGATGGCCCAGGCTACTGTAGTTCATCAGAAAGCATGACCAGCACTCCCACACTAAGAGTTGATGCCAACTGGTCCCTGCTGTGTCCTGGACCCCCGAGAACTGGGTTCCCCATCTTCTATTGGTGCAAAGAGGCTGGCTGTGGAAGCATGTTAAGACCAGGGAGGTTGGCATCATCCTTGTGGGCTGAAAGGCGGAGAGGAGTCAGGGACATCTCCGGTGGGCCTGGGAAAGGCACACAGACCGGAGGAGGGCTGAGGCTGCTGCACTGATACTGCTCTGCATGTGACTACGAATCCATCCTCTCCCCTGTCCTGAGTCTCAAGTGACCTGTGTGCAATCTCCCTCCCCCCCCCCCCCCCACCCTCAGTCTCTTAGGCCCAGAACCAGGGACATCTGCTACAATCAGAAAGGGTTCCTTTCCTGGCTGTGCTGGCTCTGTTCGCACCCTTTCTCCCTGTGCTCCCTGTCTCTGTCCTGGGCCCCCTTCCCTCTCCAGGTGATGCACAGGCCTCTCCCCAAGCCCCTGGCTGCAGCCTCCTCCCTGGGATAGCACAGTGGCTTCCCTGCCCCAGTTCGAGGTTGGGAAGGCGGCCCTGGCCTTAGTTCTCTGACATGGCTGCAGCAGAGTGCCCACGAGCTGCTGGATTGGAAGACTGGGCACATTTTCCCTCATGGTTTAAACCCGTGGCCATCAGGCTGATTCTGGCTCATAGCCTCCCTGTAGGACAAGGGACAATGGCCCCAGAGGGGTTCCCAGGCTGTGTCCCGATGGGTAAAGCACTTGACTGCTGACTGACAGGAGGGTGGGTGGGGTAGACTCCGGGGAGGAAGAAGAGGCAGTGTGTCTCTGTGAAGACTGCAGTCTTGGAAACCCCTCGAAGCCGTTCTGGGGGCCACTCTGAATCATTGCGGACTGGGCGTCGATGCTCTCCCTGCTTCAAATCTGTGTGGACGTCGCCCAGGTGGCTCAGGGGCTAAAGCTCTGAGCTGCTGCCAGAAGGTCGGGGTGGTTTGAACACCCCCCTCCGTGGGAGCCAGAGGATAGGCTGGGTTTTTCATCCTTTATGGAAGCAAACCGCCACGGCGTTCCCCTGTGGACCTGGACCCCAGCCTCTCCCAGCGCCCTGGTGGCACCATGGTTGAGAGCTCTGGGTTCCGGGGAGGCTCCATCTCTGTGGGCTCCGTGGGGAGACTGTAGTCTCTTAGCTCTGTCCACTTGGGACTCCCTACCCCCACCCTGGTGTGTGTGTGTGTGTGTCTGTCCTTTCTTGTCTCTGTGCCCGAGCTGCCCTTGTCATATCTAAACTCCATTCATGTTTCCTACACACCCTGCACTGGCACAGGTGCCTGGTGGCATGGCACTGACGTGCTTGGCTGCTAACTGCAAGGTTGGCGGTTTGATTCCACCGGCCTCCCTGAGGGACATGGACATGGCAGTCTGCTTTGGTAGAAACATTCTTCCTTGGAAACCTGCTGGGCAGTTCTGCCCTATCCCCTCTGGTCGCCGGAAGCCAGCACCACCTCAGTGGCAGTGGGCATGGCATCCTGATATGGCTTCATGACTGTAACAGAGAAAAACCCTTTCCAAGGGGAGGTCATCCTCAGGGAGAGGTGTCCTCGTGACTCCAGTGCAGCCTGGGGGGCTGGTGGGGGGCACACTTCCAGGATCGAGACCCAGCCCTGATTGTGTCTCCAGTGGCCAGGCCGGGCTCCCTATTCCCTGGCGATGTGTCATCAGTCACAGTAGGTGCCATCCCCTCTCTGGTGTCTGGAAGCCCCGGCAGGCTCTTCCCGAAGCCCTGAGCATGCTCCTTCTCTCTGCTCCCTGTTCGACAGGAACCAGTGTTCCTGCCACTTCCAAGGAGTGGACTACCCGCCCGGAGACAGTGACATCCCATCCCTGGGCCACTGGTGAGCTCCCTGGGTGTCAAGCAGACAGACACTCACGCAGCTGAGCGCATCTGTCCACGGAGCGACACCACCCTCTGCTCTGCTCAGGGGGCCTGCGACAGTGAGCAGGACTGCCTGTGTGAACCCCGCAGGAGCCCGAGCAGAGGCCTAGGGCCCCCAGGGCCTGCAGTGACGGGGATTCTGTGTCGGGGCTCTTTGGTGACCAGGCTGGGCTAACCGGGTGCCTCTCTCCCTGCAGCCACTGCAAAGCAGGAGTCATGAGCTGTGATAGCAGAGCCCCAGGTAAAGGTGGAGGGAAGGGCGGGGGTGGCCTGGGTGGTGGGGAAGCGCCCGAACACAGACCAGGAGGGAAGAGCCCAGCCCTGGCCTTCTGTGTTGAGTGGCCTCCTGGGAGAGGCTGTGGCTTGGAAGGTGCCCTTCTCAAATGCTGTTCCAATGTCAGCCCCCTCCAGTACTGTCCCTCCTGGTTCCTGGGACTCGGCCTCCCTGGGAGCAGTCACCTGGGCTGTCTGGCAGCTCCTACAGCTGCCTTGGGCCCTAGGTTTCTCTGGTCTGGGCCTTTGATGATCTGGGCAGGTTCCCTCTCTGCCCACCCCGTGCTGGGCAGGATATGGGCACAGAGATGGGAGTGAGGGGCAGTCTGGGCCTTTAAGACGGCCAAGCAACAAAGACAAGGCGAGGGATGGAACTGTGGGAGATCAGTCTGTGCTGGATGTGGAGACAGGGTAGAGTCGTGGGGGTCGACACAGGGGGAGGAGGCTTGGGAAGGAGATTGACATAGATGGGATTCCAGAATAACCACTCGGCAGGTGGTGAAGGGCAGGCTGTCCAGGGAGGCAGTCTGGTGGTTGACATGTTGTGAGACAGTACACATCCACCTCGCTCTGTGGTGTGTACTTGAGAACCCAGGAACTGCCCCATGCTAGTCAGGACCAGAGGAGGCAGCCGTCTCTCTGAGTCCCAGATTCTGGGCACCCCTGGTCTCCGTGCTATCTGCTGGGTGCCCATGCTGTCCATCACGCCTGTCCCCTCTCTCCCAGCTACTGCCTGCCCAGCAGGCCAGGTGTTCGTGAACTGCAGTGAGCTGCACACGGAGCCAGAGCTGAGCAGGGAGCGAACCTGTGAGCAGCAGCTGCTGAACCTGAGCGTGCTGGCCCGTGGGCCCTGCCTCTCGGGATGCGCCTGCCCCCAGGGGTATGTACCCGGTCGCCTTGGTCTCCCAGGCCGAGGGCGGGCAGAACTAGGCTCCCCCACCCCCAAAGGCTTTGACAAAGGCTAAACAGCTTTAAGTAAAACATTGTGGATTAAATACCTGCTTTTTCTCTGCTTCCTCCTATACCCGCTAGGAAATATTGGTAAGATAGGTATAAGCCCACAGAGGCAAAGAGGACAGGGGCCCTCGGGAGTGGCCGTGGTCGTGCAGAAACAGACATTGCAGAGTGGGACTTGCCAAGGGGAAGGCCAGGAGGAGCAGAGTCAGGCTGCCCCGGGAGGGGCGGGAAGGGAAGGGCACACAGTCTGAATGGCAAGTCTGCCCAAACAGCAATCCAGACCCGGCCTCACAGCTGCCCAGAGGTTCCAGGGATGTCCAGAAGCAGACGGCATTGTCCTCTGCAGAGTGGCTGGTGGGCTCAAACGGCCCCTGCAACACCAACAAGACCAAACGAAAAAACACCTTGCTGCTATTTAGCCGATTCTGACTCATGGGCACTCCCTCTGAGTGTCCGAGACTGTGTATGAGAGTAGAAAGCCCAGTCTTTCTCCCTTGGAACTGCTGCTGGTTTCGAACTGCCGCCCATGTGAATCACAGCCCAACCACTACACCACAGATCAGGGTGGAACTGACCCTGTGGGTTTCTGAGACTGTAAAACTCTTCAGGGGAGTAGAACGTCTCATCTTTCTCCAGCAGAGTGGCTGGTGGTTCTGAACCACTGACCTTGTGGTTAGCAGCCCAACACATAACCACTGTGCCACAAGGGCTACACTGCCACACCAGGGTTGCTTAAATATGTGTCTAAAAAAACCACAAACAAAACCCAAGCACATCACCATCCAGTCAATTCCGACTCAGAGAGCCCCTGCAGGGCTGAGTAGAACTGCCCCGCAGACTTTCTGAGGCGGTCATTAGAGAAGCAGGTGGCCACAGAGCCCCTGCGGGCTTAAACGGCCAAGATTTGGGTTCACTGTGGAGTCTTCTCTGGGTCTCCTCCCATCCCCGATACGCAGGAGACCAGTGCAGAGCACCTCTGGGGAAACTCACACAGAGCCCTCCCATCTTCGGGGCGGTGGGCTGCAGCGGGGGGCCTGTGTCTGAGGGCTGTGCGGGGCCGTCAGCGCCTATGCCCAGGGTCTGCTTCTTGGTGCACACCATGTCCCCTCCTGAGCTGCATTCTGCGTCCTCATGGGTGGCAGACTTCTGGGCCAGGCCAGGTCTGCCCCTCCCTGACTTGTCCAGTGACAGAGGTAAGTTTGAACCTCACTGAGCAGCAGCCGGATGGCTCATGGGCACATGACCAAAAGTCCCTTCTAGGGTAAATGCTGAGAGCCCCCTTCCAGGGACGACCATGTGGGTGAGGGGTGCTCTGCAGATGGCAGGCCTGGGGAGCTGTGCTCCTCACCATCTGCTTCTGGGTCCTTGCAGTCTGCTCCGACACGGCGATGCCTGCTTCCTGCCAGAGGAGTGTCCATGCACCTGGAAGGGGAAGGAGTATTTCCCTGGGGACCGGGTCACGTCGCCCTGCCATGCCTGGTACGTGGGGTCCCTGCTTGGGTTTGGCTCTTTGCCGAGGGCTGCCTATGGGGAGAGGGCCCCCTCTCACCATGGTCGTGCCGCAGTGTGGGTTATATGGGGGTCTTAATGCATGCAACCGTGCACACAGAAAGGAATATTTAGGGTCTTTTGTATGCATGTGGGGGTGAATTTGTTTATGTGCTTATAAACATGCCACCATGTTTGCGTATCTCTCTGAACACATGTGTGTGGGCACAGATCTCTCTTGGAAGCCCATTCAGTTATTGAACATGGGCCCTCACGCCGTGTCTCATGTGGGGCAGACACTGTCCATGGTAGCTGCAGGGTCAGGGTCTGGTCTTTAAGCTCCAGCCTGCCTTCCCCCGCTGCATCCGGGCGTAGTTACAGGCCAGAGGCCTGGCCGTCCGACCCCAGAAGTCCCAGGTAGAAGATCAGACACAGAGCTCTGTGCGGCATGTGTGTTCATAGGCATGTGGGATTTGGTGACTGTGGCGTCCCTGGGTTGACATCGGTGCCACATGCATGTGACGAGAGACTGGGGCCAGCCGGCCTGGACAGGCAGAGGGTACTCAGGCATGCGTGCTGACCCCAGCACATCTCTGGGTCTCCCCCCACCCACACTGCACCAGCACCCCGACCCTTGGGCAGGGGGTGGCAATGCTATGTCAAACCCCTTCCTGGGGAGCACCTCTCGCTCAGAAATCACCCCCAAGGCAGAAGGCGGTGGGGAGTATGGAGGAAAGGCCAAGGGGCGGGGATGGCTTTAAGGCTGGAATTCTGGTGTAAGGAGAAGCGTGTCCTCTTGGGAGGGACTGACTTGCCAAGGGTGGGTGCCCGCTCTCCCTGAGGGGATTGGAGACATGTGGACAAGGTGTGACTTTTTAACTCTGTTTTAAAAAATTCCACCTTCCTGATACATGCACAAACTTCCTCCAAGTTCTCTCAGGGAAAAACTCGTCACCATGTCCCAGATTCCAACTGCCCCACCGCAGGCAGGTGGGCATGTCCCTTAAGGTCTCTATAGGACATGGGAGCCTGGGCTTCTGCCGGGGGTTGGCGATACTTGATGGCCCCTGGTCCAGGGCTCCCGGGGCGGCAGCAGGCTGCGGTGTGGGCCAGTGCTGAGAGCAGGTCTCGGGTCTTGTCTGTGTTTCAGCGAGTGCCGGCAGGGCTCCTTCCAGTGCACGCTCCACCCCTGCGCCTCCACCTGCACAGCCTACGGGGACCGCCATTACCGCACCTTTGACGGGCTCCCCTTTGACTTCGTGGGGGCATGCAAAGTGCACCTGGTCAAGGTGAGTCCTGCATGTGCCTGCCCAGCTGCCCCCACACTCTGCCATGGGGGCCTCGAACAGCCGTGGCTGAGGCCCTATCCAAACATGTTGGTGCTGTGGGCTCCAGCCTGATGCTCAACTGGGAAGAGCTGAGTCCTGGTAGCCGGCTGTCTAGAAACTGAAATAAGTGCTAAGAAGCAGGCTCAGACTAACAGAGTCCACCCACTGCCTGTCCATGCAGCAGTACAGTCCACCCCTTAGGAACCTGAGGGCTTTCTGTCTTCAACACTAAGAGCTATTTCATTTTTCTTTCTTTTAAATGAAATTTTTATTGTGCTTCCAGGGAAAGTTTAGATAGCAGATTAGGGTCTCATGAAACAATGTCTATACAACTTGTTCAGTTGGTTGCTTTTTTTTTTCCCCAATGCAAAAAAAAGCAGGAAATAATACAAAGTAGAACAAATTAAGAATGGGCCAAACGAGAAAGCAAATGATAAGATGACCTTTTGACCTAACTGTGTCTGCCAAATTAACTTTCTGATGTACTCTGTGTGCAGACCCGGCTTTGCACATCCCCAATCAATAGTCTGAGGGTACTCCAGGGAGGCCTGTTCTTCATGGGGTCTCTGCCAATGGATTTTGGCTTTCACTGTCATCATAACCTTCTGCAACCTGGGTGCTCAGATTTCAGTACATTTCCCTCCTCTGATCATGGATTTTGATTGAATACTTTTTTTTTAAAAATTGTGTTATTGGGGGCTCATATATAGCTCTTATCACAATCCATCCATCCATCCATCCATCCATCCATCCTCCATCCATCCATCCATCCATTGTGTCAAGCCCATTTGTACATTTGTTGCCATCATCATTCTCAAAACATTTTCTTTCTACTTGAGCCCTTGAGCGAATACTTTTTATGGAGCTCTGGGACCAGTGTTAATCGCTTTGCTGCTAACTGAAGGTTGGTGGTACAAGTCCACCCGCTGCCCCGAGGGAGGAAGATGGAGGCAATCTGCTTCCATCATGGTTACAACCCGGGAGTCCTGTGGGCCCGTTCTGCTCCACCCTGTAGCCTTGCCGTGGCTGGACTCGACTCGAAGGCACCAGGCTTACTTTTGGTTTATTACTCATTGAGCTTTGATTATGTGCCTGGTGGCCCACTGAGCCATTGTTTTCAGAGATTATTTTACTAAATTTTCAACAAATCCACAAAGTAAGACTCATTGACTCCCTATTATGTATCTCGACCCAGGTCACATCCTAGTAAAAGGTGCTTCACGAAGTTCACAGGAAAAGTCCAGTCATCTTTTTATGCCATTTCCCCACACACTTTCTGAAGCTCCTGTGTGCATGTGTTCGGTGCTCAGGTTTGAACCAGGGAATCTGATGCAGGGGTTGGTGGGTTTAAGGGATGACACACTGGAGCCGACAACAACACCTGGGAAGACGGATGGCGATATGGGGGCGGTCTGGCAAAGACAGAGTTCTACAAAGGGAGAAGCAAGGGCCCTGCGGGCGATGTGGCAGCCCCAGAGACACATTCAGAGGGGCAATGGTTTTGCTACGAGGCTGCCCATCTCATCCTAAAGTAGCAAGAGCAGCACCACCAATAAGAATGATTTTTAAAAACTCTCATAGAGTGAGGCCCAGCTAGGAGGCAGGCTCTCTGCTGGGATCCTTTACATAATTTGGAGGGACTCTGTGAGATCAAGATTATTGAACCCATTTTATTTTCATTGCAAAGGCAAGTCACAGTCTGCACTAACATTTAAGGCTGTCTTGAAACATATATTGAAAGCAAGTGTTCTTCTTCCGCAGTACAGCGATCAATCTGAACGGTCTGCCGTGAGGCCTGCAAAGCCATGTTCCATTGCACACACGGGCGTGTGCGTGTATACCCCCTCCTCTCCCACCTGCACACACAAACGCTTTGTGTAGCTTAAATACAAGTCTCCTGCAACTTTCCCGTCTCGCGTCTCCTGGACATCCTCCCGCATCAGTATGCCTAGATGCACGGTCCCTTTTGATCAGCCGCCTTGAGCGCCAGAGCAAGGCCCTGCTCTAGTTTGTGTGACTATTTCCCCTTCGATGAACACTGAGGTTGTTCCCAATACTTAAACAGCCAAATGCTGTGGGAAATACCTTTGTAGACACCTTTCTAGCTTCCTAGATGTAGAATTGCTGTACCTAAGTTAGGTACCTTTCAAATGTTATTCAGGGCTGGCAATGCCCCGCCTCCACCCCGCCAAGACCTCTTCTGTCCCCAACAGTGTTTATAAGGCAGGGCCCTGCCCCTTCCCACCCGTCCTTCCCATTCCACATTAGTTAATGTTAATTGCTCGCGTGCATTTTTGAGAGTCGCCCCACACCAGTCACTTGAGCAAGCTGAGCTCCAGAGGCTGCAGTGGATTTCCCAAGGCGACACATTTCCCAAGGAGTCGCTCCCAAGCCACCGCAGAGCGGAAGCTCCGCGCCTCGCCCCCGGCTTCAGCAGACGGAGCCCTTTCCTCCTCAGAGCACAGCAAACTTCAGCTTCTCCGTGATCGTGGAAAACGTCAACTGCTACGGCTCAGGCATCATCTGCAGGAAGTTTATTTCTGTCCACGTTGGGAACTCGCTCATCATCTTTGACGACGACTCAGGAGACCCCGTAAGGCCGCGTGCGGGTGTAGGTGGTCCGGGGGCAGAAGAGGGCTGGGGTCTGGGTTTCTTCTCTTGGGGTACCACTGAGCCAGGAACCCAGACGGATTTTCTTGGCTGAGGTCAGGCACACACAAAGGTCAAGGTCAGGGGGCAGTCAAGTTGGTGAAGCCCTGGGGCTAGATAGGGACGTGCCGCCAGGCCCAACTGACCTGGCCACACGGGCCTCGTGAATGACGCTGTGTCTTCCTAGAGTCCTGAGAGCTTCCTGGACGGCAAGCAGGAGGTTCACACGTGGCGAGCGGGATTTTTCACACTGGTGCACTTCCCACGGGAGCACATCACCCTCGTGTGGGAC
Source organism: Tenrec ecaudatus (assembly GCF_050624435.1). NCBI lineage: Eukaryota > Metazoa > Chordata > Mammalia > Afrosoricida > Tenrecidae > Tenrec > Tenrec ecaudatus. The sequence goes on along the minus strand of NC_134533.1, from coordinate 53,101,526 downwards.
CAGAGAACCACCGTGCACGTACAGGCTGGACCTCAGTGGCAGGCAAGCAAATGACCGATGACCCTGCTCCCAGTCAAGACCAAGCCCAGGGACCAGCTGTCTTTGAGTGAACTGCTCCTTCGCAGAGGAGCCGGCAGCACCACCTCATCCCTTTGGCCCATCTCACAACAGGACCTTCCCCACCGGCCTGCTCTGCTGCTCGGCATCCATCGCCAACTTGTAGGCTTGCGGCCACTCCCGGCATCCGGTGAATGACCACTGTGGTCCCGGGACTAACGGTGGCCTCTTTTGACCTCTCAGGGACAGCTGACGGGACTCTGCGGAAACTTTGACCTGAAAACCGTCAATGAGATGAGGACCCCAGAGAACTTGGAGTTAACAAACCCCCAGGAGTTTGGCAGCAGCTGGGCTGCAGTGGAGGTAAAGCTCCCCAAACAGACGCATGCTCCAGAAGGGACTTGCCCGCACTGGCAGAGCCAGCTCCCCAGGCAGCACAGAGGGTATCTGTGCCCTCTCAGCCTCTAGCCTGGCCTTCCGGCCCTTGGCTCTGTCCTCTGTGTCACTCCCTGCCCTGCCTCAAGCCTTGATCGATGGCAGCAAGTGGGGACACGACAGAGTCTCTGTCCCAGGGAAGATGGAAAGGGGGCTTATTGAAGCACGGCCATCTCCCCCTCTCTGTGACCCTCAGGCCTGGGGTTAGTCCTAGCACAGAGGAGAGACCCGAAAGGCACTGATATGGGTGAAGGCGATCAGAGGCGGTTTCCTGAAGAAGGTGGGGGGCTGCTGGTACTTGAGGTGTAGCCCTTCTTTGTACAGGCGAATGTATCCGAGAAAAGGTGTCTGAGCGGAAGGAGGGGAGCGCCCCTGAGACTCAGGATCTGTCAGCTATGGAGGGGACCCAGAACCTGGTGTGGGAGTAGGAACCCGAGCTTTGTCCGGGATCCTCCACACTTCCTTGAGGACGGTCCACCTTCGCTGTGCTTTCTGGGAAATGAGGGGGCTGTGCCCGGAGAGGGTTGCTAACTTCACCTCATGTGACAACTCTAATCTGTTGAGTCTACTCCGCCAGTGGCGTTGGACACGTCCTGAGATTCGTGCTGGAGCGTGGCCACCTTTCCTGACTAGGTGAACTAAGGCCTCTGCCTGTTCCTCATTCCCTGCTGGGGCGTTGACAGAGGTGGTCCTGGGTAGACTGGGGGCTGAGAAGCAGGTGCCCATGGCCTGGGAACTCAGTGTAACACAGGTGGGACAGCGCTGTCCCCCCAGCCTCAGGGGAGCGTGTTCTCCCTCACCTGCTCCGTTTGACACAACCGGATTGGGTGATGAGCCTTTGGGAGGTCCGCACCTGTTTCTTCTCCCTCCCGCTCTCCCTTGACATACCCGGGAGGGCTGCAGGGAGGAGGAGGACCTCCTGGAATCGGTTTAGCTCTGAGCAGACGTCGGGGAAATCTGTCTTAGTTTTGTATTGACGGGTAGCAAGAGTGCCTAGCAGGTTAAGACAGCACACATATACTCATATTGCCTCATTATTTCTGTGGGTCAGGAATCTGGGCACAGCTTTACTGGGTCTCCTCCTTGGGACCTCATGGGGTGAAAGCAAGCTACCATCCAGGGCTGTATTCTTATCTGTATTCTTATCTGTAGACTGGGGAAGGGGCCAATCCCCTACGTGTGCGGCTGTTGGCAGCAGTCCATCCATTCCTGGCAGCAGTGGGGCTGGGAACTTCAGGTCATTTTGTGAGCTGCTGGTCAGAGGCCACCTTCAGTTCCTAGAGACAACCATGGCTCCTTGCTGTCCTCACAGCCAGCGAGGACGAGCTTCTAGCAGGATGAGCTGAGTGCTCCACTCCTCTGTAGCACCCTCCTCTGAGCACTGTCATGCCCATCCCAACACCTTTGTCACCTTCTATTGGTCAGAAGCAGGTCCCTAGTGTCATTGACACTCAAGGAGAAAGAGTGAATTCTACAGGGGCATGAATACTACAAGGCGAGGATTCTGGGGGCCCGCCCATCTGTCCACCACACCATGCAATAGCCCTACTTTTGCCTCCTCAGTGCCCGGACGCACTGGACCCCCGGGACACCTGTGTCCTCAATCCCCTCCGGGAACCGTTTGCCAAGAAGGAGTGCGGCGTCCTGCTCAGCGAAGTCTTTGAGACCTGCCATCCCGTGGTGAGTCAGCCCAGCCCGGCCTGCCGAGCCCCTCTCTCACTTGCCTCCATCAGCCCTGTCCCAGGCAGACTCCCCCAGGCCCACGAAGAGATGCTGCAGGGCTGTTGGGGGCCTACCCATTCCATTCCCCTGCGTCCACCGTCCAGGCAGGGGAAGCTTTCCCGGTTCCTTAGATGGCCCAGGGACGGATGGCGAGATCTGTGGTGCCCATTCAAGCCCATCTCAAGCTGGCCCCTTGCCAGGAAGCCAATCCGAGCTCCTCAGTGGTGGTGTCCCCGCTGCCTGTTCTGCCTTCCCTGGGGGGCAGGCAGGTGCTTTTCTGCATGGCATACTCCAGCCTTGAAGGCTGGCCTTGACTGTCTCTGGGCTTGGCTTGACAACTCAGACGTGTTCTGCAGCTCTATCTTTAGCCCCCGGGACAACTAGCCTGGGCTCAGGGAGCAGAGTCCAGCCTCAGAGCTGGCGGCTCTCAGCACCGGGTTCTCGTTCCTTCCACGCTGGCTGCCTTCCTCCCCTTACCCTGCACGAGGTCCTTCCTGCCGCTGTTGCTCTCTTGAACCCAGGCTGCGGGCCTTACACTCAGGATCTGACCTCTGACGTCTGAGTTTTGACTGCCTTCAGGTTGATGTCACCTGGTTTTACTCCAACTGCCTGACGGACACGTGTGGGTGCAGCCGGGGCGGCGACTGCGAGTGCTTCTGCGCCAGCGTGTCAGCCTACGCCCACCAGTGCTGCCAGCACGGGGTGGCCATTGATTGGCGGACCCCCCGTCTCTGCCGTGAGTGCCCCAGTCAGCTGGGCTAGGGACCACAGTGGGCAGCCACATGCTGGCTTGGGTTTACTAAGCACTCACTGTGCGCTGGGCACCAGCTGCCTGGCCACACCTTTAATCCTGTATGTAGCCCCACATGCAAAACCCATGCCATCAAGTCTATGCCGACTCACAGGGGCCCCGTGAAGACAGGGTAGAGCTGCCTTGGTAGCTTTCTGGGAGTGCAGCTCTCTGAAGAAGGGACTATCCATTCCCTTCCTCACTGGTTGAGGAACTGAGACCTGGAGAGAGCGATTAGGGAACATGCCCAAGATTGTTGTGCAGGTTAGTGCTGGCACCAAGATCCCCCTCCAATAGCCTGGTTTCACTGCTTGGCTAGAGGAATTGGGAATCCTGGGCTCCAGACCCTGCACTGGCATTTACAAGCTGTGTAACCCCAGCTAAGTCACTTAGACTCTCTGGTGCTCAACATTCTTCCCTAAAAAAACAAAACAGGCTTGCCCCGCCGGATATATAATGAGACTCCAACAGGACAGTGCATGTAAAAGCCCTCTGCCAACGGGGTCCCACATGCCCCAGCAGAGACGCCAAGAGCTGGCAGTTTACCCGAGCCCAGGAGTGGTCGCCAGCCGTTGTAATAGCACACCCAAATCTAGTCAGCATGTCTGGAGCACGTATAGAACTACACACAGATGTCTGCTTATGTGTGTAAGTCCGGGGAGACTAGAGAAACAAATCCATTGACACTCACATGTGTATAAGAAAGAACTTTATATACGAGAGCAGTTGAATATTGAGAAAACATCCCAACCCATTCCAGATCAAGTCCATAAGTCCAATACCAATCTATAAAGCCCTCTTCAGACTCACGCAGCACGTGCAATGATGCTCAATTCAGGAAGATCACAGGCCAGTAGGTGGGAAGTCTTGTGGATCCAGTGGTATTGTAAGCATCTCAGGACTGGGAGGGGTCTCCATGTGACTTCTCCAACTCAGGCTACTAGTGAAGTTCCATGTGTCTTGTTAGTTGCAATGTTTCCCAGAGAGTGAACAGAGAGAGAAAGTGTCTCCCACCTCCAAGGAAGAATACCAGAGTTCCCAGAATTCTCAGGAGAAGGCCATGCCCACATAGAGCCCTCATTGACTATATCCTGATTGACAGGCTAGACTCCACCCCTACACTCTTAACCCTCAAATTGACACCGGATTATGTAACTACCACACTATGTAAAAATATATATCCACATAAGTATAATATGTGTCATAAAACAGATTCAATAATTATTGAAAAGATAAAATTTAAATTATACAGGGTTTGACTACCAGTTCATTGCTTAGTTATTTATTCCTGCACACGGATGGGTTTCCCTTGTGTGAGCATGTACTTTGGGGGTGAGGGGTAGTGGTTATTACACAGGCATTAAGGTCAGGCCACCTGGGTTCAGACACAAGCTCCACCTGGTCCATCCTTGCCCCTAGGGAGGCCTCTGGCCGTACTTCTTCCAGGACATGCCAGTTTGTCCTTTGACCAGTTCATGTTCTCTGCCAGCACCATAGAAAAGCATGGATTCATCTTCGGGCTTCCTTAGCCAATGCACTACTTTCACATGCACGCGAGAACATGGAAAATGCCATAGCTTGGGCCAGGCCCCCACCTGTCTGTCAGTTTGACATTCTGCCGTAGCTTGTGGGATGCTGGAAGCAATCTTACAGGCATTTCAGCCACCAGCAGGGTCCCCCAACATGAACGGATTTCGGCTGCGCTTCCAGACTAAGAAGAGACTGCGGAGGAGGGGTAGACTGCCCACTTCAGAGGAGTTAGCTGCTGCAAACCATAGTTTCCCTCAAGGTCGGAGGCTTCAAGGCTGAGGACACTGGCCAAATAGGCTGTGGTATTGGGATAGGCCACTAGAGGGCGAGCCGTGCTCACGCTTGTAAGCCGCTTGTCCAAGCCTGGCTTAGGTAGGGTAAGGGAACTTCTGGGCCTGGAGAAGCCCTGTCGCCAGGAGGCCCATGGCCCCCTTCTCCCCCAAGGTCTCCATCTTACGCTCAGTACATTCAGCTGCCCTTCTGATGGAGCTCCATTCCCTACTCTTTAGGACCACACAAAATGCCGCAGCTTTCTGTCCATCCTTCCTTCCTTCCTTCCCTTGTTCTTTTCACGGACCCATGCTGGTGTCTAATCTGGGCCAGGCCTGAGCTGTGTGCTGGGCTCACAGAAGGAGCCACGGGATGTCCTCTTCCTACTGCGCTCTGTTGGCTTAGTGGGTTCAGCGTTGGGCTACTTACCAAAAGGTTGGCGTTTCAAAGCCACCAACAGATCCTCAGTAGAAATAGAAGGCTGTCTGTCCTTCCCTAGGGATTTATAGTCTCTGCAATTCTAAGGAACAGTCTGCTCTGGCCTTCAGGGTCACAGTGAGTCGGAATCGGCTCTGTGGCAGTGGGTGGAGTCTGAGCCGGGAGCTGAGGGAGTGATTTTGCCCATCTACTTCAGGCCTTAGATTGATTTCTTACCAAGTCTCTTCTTTTTCTTTCAGCATATGACTGTGACTTCTTCAACAAAGGTAAGTTCGTGCTCCCCAAGTGGGGCCTGCCAGCCCTGTCCTGTTGCTGCTTCAGCTGTGCTGAGGCTTTGTTGGCCTTGGAAGAGCCATGGCAAGGACTGGAGAGGGACCACTAACCCCCTGGGCCCTCCATCATCCGAAGAGATGCCCTTGCCACTCTGTCCCTGCAGCTCTTGCAGCCGCTGCTCAGGACTTAACCCAGGCCAGGCAGGGTCCCACTCCCTAGGGACTGTGGCCACCCATGACAGCTCCATCAAGGCTTCCAATCCCCATTTGCATTACCGTGACAGGCCCCGGACCTTCAGATTCCAGCCTCTCAGTCCTAGGAAATGCGGCCTTGGGTTTCCTGAAGGTTTGAGTTGGCCGAAGCTGATGTAAACAAATGGCTGGTGTAGGGCCTATGGCCTGGCTCAACCTACCGGATTCATTTTCAGATTTGGCCCAAGTCTTAGGGCACAGGATGTACTCCAGCTTCTATATAACTGGGGTGGAAATGCAGCCAGGACCAAAGGTCCCACCGGAGGCTAATGTCCAGTAATGGATCAATTTAATCGCTGGCTGAGGCAGGGCTGGGCTGTCCACAAGTAATTTTCTACCCTCTTCACTGGGACCTCGGTGAGACCTTGGCAGGGTTAGATGCTCATCAGATTCCTGGTGCTGCTCCCCATGGACTTCAGAGCCCTGTGTCTCCACCAAGCCCCACCCTTCCAAGAGCAGGCCTGGGTGGGGGCAGGTCTAAGGCATTGTTCTATTTGTCGCTTTGTCAGATATTGGCCAGGAGCACACCTGGACAAGAGGAAGGGGGGCGGGATAGAGAGAATCACATTAGGAGCAAGGTCAGCGGGTCCAGGTTCTACGTCGTCCAGGCTATAGTTCACAATGACCGCAGCACCACTCAAATGTTAGCCCTCCAGGAGACCCCTGACGGCCCCAAAGCTTTAACACCTAAAGGAACAAATCCGTAAGGGTAGAATGGCAGTCTCTGGGAGAGACGAGGTCTGTCTGACGCTGGGCAGTAGCAGGACCCCAAGACATTTCAGCAAAACAGCTCAGAGCCGTTCTATGCCTTCTGTGGCATTTCAAGTGGCAGCGACTGGCAAAGGACAAGCTGTTTCCAGCATCTTCCACCTACCTACCCTCCCACCCAGCCCTTGCTCGGTTCTTGCACCAGCGTTTCTCTGGCCCAGGCCTGGCTGGGTGCTGGGAGATGGTGGTCAATGAGACCTAGCACGGTGGTGCCCAGCTGGCTTGCACTGCGTCTCCAGAGCCCATCGTGTGCATTTGGCTCCACGTTCCGTGGGTGGCTTGAATTTGGCCATCCTGGGGGTATTTACACCACGTGCATCAGCAGTGGCTAGGGATGGAGTCTTTCTTCCTAGCTGCATCCTGCTCCCGTTTTCTTTGTTTAACACCTGGTTGTTAAGTGTCAACCAGCACACTGCTACCTGTCTCCTGTAGTGGGAGAACAGATACGGCCATGAACCCGATCCACATCCTAGGAGCCCCGCTCCCAGGACTGGGGGAGCACAGGGGAGGAGGGATGGTGTCGGTATGCAGGGAAGACTCCTTGGGAACATTTGGGGCCCCAGGATTGAGTAGGTGTTTGCCAGGCACAAAACAGGGAAGGACCCGTGGAGGGGTGGTGGGGGTGGAAGCAGATTAAGGAAGGCTCCAGGGGTGAAATCACTCTTTCAACAAAGTGTGAGAGCGAGAGCAAGGGGGAGGATCCTGAGTAGCTGACAGAATTCACCGTTAGCCCTGAGAGTCTATGCTGAGGGTCAGGGGGACCCTCAGGACAGTTATGGGCAGGGAACAAGGTGAGGGAAGGGAAGGAGGTGTTAGAGCAGGTGCCACGCCCAAGGCCAGCGGGCAGTTAGGAGGCCAGTGTCCAACAAGCCCACACCCCAGTCCAACAGCTCCAGGAACCCCAAAGACACAAACGTCACACACATCTGAAATCAATAGAGCAGCACAAACATTGAGCCCAAGTCTTCCCAGACTCCTTCCCCCGGAGAGAGGCCACATCCTGGGTCTTCTCCAGAGGTGATGCCGAACAGAGGGAGGGCTGTAATGGTCACCTTTCAGGCAGTGGGGCGGGGCCCTGGAGAGGCAGATGGGACCTAGATGCCCCCTGCCGATGGCCTGCTCCAAAGGCTCCCTGAGAAATGACTCAGACACTGTGCTGAGGGTCTGTTCCTGCCAGAGCCGGAAGTCCGAGCTCCTGTTCCTCCCCTCTCGTAGAAATGATGCCCCTGAGGGCTGGGATGAGGGCAGGGGTGAGACATGGGCAGAGATCGAGGGCGGCAGGGGTTATGGCGGGACCCCTTCTCTTCAGCACTAGGGAAGGGCCCCTACCAGTTGGCCAGCTTGGCGGCCAGTGGTGCCCTGGTGGCCAGGAAGGCGGCAGGTGGTGCGATGGTCCTAGTACGGACAGAGGAGCTGGCACCGGGGGACATGGTGAACTTCCTGATGACCCCGGCTCTGGATAAGGCCAAGGCACATGGTAAGGAAGCCCCACTCTTTGGGCCCCCTCCAGGCCTCTGGGGAGGGGGAGGGGTGCTAGAGTGGGGTGAGGGTGGGGATGGGGGATGCTGAAGCCCTTGGGCAGTCTGTAGTGCCCAGAAAAATGTGGGACTCCAACCGTTGGACTTGACTTTCCCACATGAAGTCTTCTGGGTCCTCCCGAGGCTCTGCCAAGAGCCACCTTCCATTTCCCCACTAAAAACACACGTGAGTTCAAATGCACACACACTTGCTCTCTCTCACACACACATAAAAAGCAAAACAGAAAATGCACGTGCAAACAGCTCCCTCCCTCCCTTCTTCCTCCAGGATTAAAGCCGCAGGGCTTGGATACACTGTAACTGCCCAGGGAGCTGGCTATTTTCCGGCTCCAGGGGTGCCCCCCTCTCCCCCAGCCTGGAGAATGGGCTCAGCATCACTCAGATTGTGATCCTGGACTGGGGCAGGTGGGATGCAGAAGGGCCACACCGGAAGGCAGTCCCAGCCTTTGGTCTCAGCAGATTGGAGGGCCCGGGCTTCTCTTTGGAGTTCCCTGGGGCTGGGGCTGGCGTGTGGGAACTTGTCTGGTTGGGAGGAGGGTTGGTACCTTGGGGGCATTTGTGACAAATGCTGTGCCACCAAGTCCTCATTGAAGCCGTGCTCTTTTGTGGTGCTTGGCATGTCTGTGCCTCTGTGGCCAGGGCCCCCCACCCTGAAAGCCCTGCTGGCCCCACCCAGTCAAGAGCCCACCCCAATCAGAGGGATGGTCCACATAGGTGGCCCTGTATATTTGTGTCCACAGCAAAGTGGAAGCAGGCAGCATCTCAGAATCCACCCAGTCCCAAACTGAACCTCGGGAGCCTCTATCAGCAACTTAGAGAAAGATTTAGTTCTGAAGATTCCTCCGTCTCTTTTTCTACCCACCCTCTTTCTCTTCAGCCCCTCCTCCATCCATCCATTCCTGCCCTTCCCGCCTGTCCTTCCACCTCCCCTGACTCACTGAGCTCCAAGGCCAGGGCTGGGCATGGGCAAATCAGGGGTATAAGAAGCAGTCTCTGTTCACTAGGAATCCACAGTCCGCCTGGTGGGGGAGGGGTGGACACGTTCTCAAAAGCAGACACAATGCCAGTCGGAACACTTGGGAGAAAGACCCAGAGTGAGAAGCCAGGGACTGGGACACTAGAGGGTCAAAACACCGACCATGCCAAAAAAGAACACTTCTCCCTACATGGTCTGGATCCCCACATCTGTGTGGCCCTCATTGAAGAGAGGTGTCGTACAACATTCCAGATGTGGCAGGCTGTCTGCTTAGTGGGGTACCTCTTCTCCATTCAGTATTCGAAGCACAGTCAGACCTAGTCTGGGACCTTCTCCAGAGACTGGTCCCTCCTGATAACATGCCCGAGTACGTGAGATGAAGTCTCGCCATGCTGGGTTATAAGGAGTGTTCTAGGTGCAGTTCATCCAAGACAGATTTGTTGGTTCTTCTGGCAGGTGATGACATATCCCAGCATGCACACCATGCACACCGATCCTTCGGTCTTCCTTAACCCTCCATCCAGCTTTCACGGGCACATCTGGTAATGAGAAACTGCCGTGGTGCGGGTCAGGTGCACCTGAGTCTTCTAAGTGGCATGTTGGCTCTTTAACACTTTAAAGAAGTCTTGAAAGTGCCCCAGATCTGCCCGGTGCACTCAATGCATCATTTGCTTCTGTGACTTCTGCTTCAAGGAAGATGAAATCCTCCACAGTGTCATTCATGTCTTGGTTTGCCATGCGGCTGTTTATTGGTCCAGTTGTGAGAATTTATATTTTTTCTATGTTGAAGTGGAATTTTTACTGAAAGCTGTAGTTTTAAATTTTCATTAGGAAGTGCTTCTAGTACTCTTCATTTCTAACAAGCATGATTGTGCCATGGGTAGATTGTTAACGAGTCTTTTGTCCATCTGATGCTGCATTCTTCTTTGTATAGTCCAGCTTCTCCCTTTATTTTCTCAGCGTACAGGTTAAATAAGTGGAGTAGAAAGACACAATCCTGATGCACATCTTTACTGCTTTTAAACCAAGCAGCATGCCCCTTTTCTGCTCAAATGACTGTACAGGTTTCTCCTGAACACAACCAAATGTTCTGGTAGTCTCATTCTTCTTAACTTGATCTATAATGTGTTATGATGAACATAATTTAATGCCCTTACAAAATCAATAAAACACAGGTAAACCTCTTCCTAACGCACTGTCATTTTACCCAAGATCCAGCCAGCAGTGACATGCATTCGTCTACATTCTCTTCTGAATTCTGGCTCGAGTTTCTGGAAGTTCCCTTTTGATGTCCTGATGCAACTGATTTTGAGCTATCTTCAGCAAAATTTTACTTTCATATGCTGTTAATAATGTTGTTCAATAATTTCTGCATTCTGTAGGACCACCTTTCAATGGAATGGGCACAAATAGGTATCTCTTCCAATCAGTTAGCCAGGTACCTATCTTCTAAATTATTTAACATAAACGCGTGAGTGCTGCCAGTGTTGAATCTGTTTGTCGAAACATCTCAGTTGGTAGTTCGATTTCTAGAGCTTTGTTTTTTGCCAATGCCTTCAGTGTAGCTTGGATTTACTCTTTAAAACCACTGCTTTTCATGTGTATGTGACCTGAAGTGGTTGGACGCTAACCAGCTGATAGTCTGGGTGGACTACAGAGACAAATCATAGACACTCATGTGTGTAAGAAAGAGCTTTATTTAAAGAGTATTTGAATATTAAGAAAACACTCTAACCCAGTCCAGATCAAGTCCATAAGTCTGATATTAGCCCATATGTCTGATACCAATCTATAAGTTCCTCTTCAGACTATCATAACACATGCAATGACACCTAATGCAGAAGGATCACAGGCCAGTGGGTGGAAAGTGTGGATCCAGTGGCAGTGGAAATATCTCAGCGCTGGAGTGGGTCTCCACCTGGCTCCTCCAGCTCCAGGGCTCTGGCTCTATCAGTGTGTCTCAGTGTGGCTTGTCAACAGGAATATCTCACAGGGAGGGAGTGTGTGTGTCCTGTCTCCAGCGAGCTATTTATCTCCATAGTGCCACCAAATGAGGTCATCAAGCTGGGACCTGATTGACAGGTTCAATTCCACCCCATTCACTCTTAATAGTCTCAAGTTAACAACAGAATATGTAACTACCACAACCATTTCTTTTTGGTATGTTGAGTCTGTGTATTCCATCTTCTTTTGGAACTTCCTGCATCATTTAATATTTTGCCCACAGAATCCTTCAATGTCGCAGCTTGAGGCTTGGACTTCTTTTTTTTCAGTCATGAGAAATGCCAAGCATGCTGTTCCCTTTTTGTTTTCTAATTCCAGGTCTTTGCTTGTGTCATTGTAATGCTTTCGTTTGCCTTCTCTAGCTGTCCTTTGAATCTTCTGTTCTTTTACATTATTGTTTCTTCCGTTCATGGTAGCTGCTCTGTGTTCAAGATGAAGTTTCAGACCATCCTCTGGCATTCATTTTGGCTCTTTCTTTCTTAAATAATTTTTGCCTTCCTTGTGTATGATGCCTTTGACGTCATTTAAGTACTTATCCGGTGTTCCATCATTAGTGTTCAGTGCATCAGATCTATTCTTGAGAGGTCTGTATTCAAAGTTGTACTTTGCTCTTGTTGATTTTTCAAAACTTATTTTCGTTTCAACTTGAACTTCTATATGAGCAATGGATGGTCTATTCCACTATCGGCACCTGGCCTTGTTCTGGCTGATGATGTTGAGCTTCTCCATTGTCTCTTTCACAGAGGTGGTTGGTTTGATTCCTGTGTGTTCCATCTGGTGAGGTCCACATGTATAGAAGCTATTTATGGTGTTGAAAAGCCTGGTGCCAGTGAATAGGTTGCTGGTCTTGTAAAGTTCTGTCACGAGATCTCCAGCATCTTTTCTGCTGCCAAGGCCATATTTTCCAACGACTGATGCTTGCTTCCCGTTTTTCTCCTTTTAATCACCACTAACTACCGTCAATGCATCTCGATTGTATGGGGATTAATTCCAAAGTTTAAAAGTTGGTAAATTCCAAAGTTTAAAATTAGGTAAAAATCTTTAATCAACTTTGGCATTCATGGCTGGCATGTTAATTTGAACAGTATTATTAACTGGTCTGCCCTGTAGAGGTGCGTATATTATCTTATCACCGACAACATTGTGCTTCAAGATGGATTTTGAAACGTTCTTTTTGATGATGAGTGTGATGCCAATCTCCTTCCATTTTTCATTTCTGGCATAGTAAACCATCTGATTTTCCAACTCAAAATGGCCAATCCCAGTCCAGTGCAGTTCACTAACGTCTTTATGCGTTCCGCTCAGTTCCGACGACTTCCCGGTTTCCCGTCCTGAGACTCTGTTCACTCCGCATTGCCATTATCACTGCGCTCTTGCAGTTGCGTCTTTTCACCCCGAGTCACATCAAGGCAGCACGCTGAAGTCCCACGAGCTTCCTTCCAGCCACCTCCCTGAGGTTGACTCCACTTTGGGGAGGCAGCTCTCAGGCAGCCACGTTTGGAGCAACTTGCAGCCTGGGCGGTCCTCGGACGGTGTTTGTTCCTCTGCCCTTCGTAAGGTTTTCACTGGCCAGTGTTTTAGAAGTCGCTGGCCAGGTTCTCCTTCCTAGTCTGCCATATTCTGGCATCTCTGTTGAAACCCGTCTACCAGAGATGGTCCTGCTGGCTTTTGAAATACCAGTGGCCTAGCATTCAGTAGGACACAGGCCACCAAACTATGTCTAACGGACAGGCTACTGGTGACTTCAGGAGAGAGAGGTCTGATTTTTCACGATTGACAAACCAGAGAACTGAGGCTCAGAGAGATACCACAAATCACTGTAGGCGACATAACCAGACCAAACTTACTGCCATCGAGTCGACCCCATAGCAACTGCTCCTGTGAGTTTCCAAGACTGTAACTCTTGGCGGGAATAGAAAGCCCGTCTTTCTTCCTCAGAGCGGTGCTAACAGGTAGCCTTTGGGTTCTAGAGCCCTTTATCCTGACTACTATGCCTGGCCAAAGCGATGCATCAGCAAGATGGCGAGAGGGGAAGGTGTAAGTCATATGAATGTTTAAGGAGAAATGCAGGACTCGGGATTTTGCCCCTTCAAGCTCTGAGTTTATGCTCCTTCTGTTAGGATGTCTTCTTTCATCCTCCACTACTTGGGGCAAGAGGAGTCCTTGGGTGGGGAAAATGGTGAAGTGCTGGACTCCTAATCGAAAGGTGGCTTGTTCAAACCCAGCCAAGGCCCAGCCGCGAAGCATGGGAATGTGACCTGCTGATCTGCCTCCAACAGTTCAGCCTTGGGAACTGTATGGTCTCTAAGTGGTTCTGCTTGGCACATGTAGCATGACTCTACTCAACAGCCACTAACCGCCACGGCATCTCAGCCGGAGCCTGTGTGAGCCGGAAAACAGCCTGCAGGCAGCATGGTGTGGGCAGAGGGGAGACTGGCAGGCAAGCCGGAGCGGGTACAGCCAACCCGCAGAGAGAGAGAGTTGTTGAGAGTGGAGTCATTTGCCTGGATGTTGCCTTACACACTCAAGCCCGCCGTCCGGATCACGCCCTCTGCTGACCTGACCACATGGCTCGTTGCAGATCCTGACGCAGTATCCCTGGAGTCAGCGGACAGGCCCAACTTCTTCCTCCGAGTCACAGCCAATGGGTCTCTGGAGCTGGCTAAGTGGCAGGGCAGTGATGCCTTCTACCACCATGCCACCTTCTCACTGCACCGGGGGACATGGCAGGCAGGCCTGGTGGCACTGGAGTCCCTGGCGGAGCCTGGCTCCTTCCTTTATGGGTTGGGCTCCACGCTGGTCCTGCGGCTATACGAGCACACAGCGGCCTTCCGCCGGAACATGCTCTTCCACCTGCTAGGTAGGTATCCACCCTGCGGCTGCCCTTGAACCCTCTACTCTCCTCACTCATCTCCCTTCCCTGCCCTCTCCCCATCTGAGCCCTCCAGTTGCCCCCAAAGAGCACTCTCATTGTCCTGGCCCAAGGAGGCCGTGCGGCGACCCCCAAGGAGGTCGTGCAGCGAGCCCCCTGGGATAGGAGGTGATCCAACCTCCATGCTGGCGGCTGCAGAGCCCTGGACAGTGTGGCCTGAGACTCGGCCAGCTCCTGGAGGCTCTCCTGGGCCCTGCCTCCGGCCACAGGCCAACCACAAGATCTAAAAATACCATGGCCTTTGTGGACGTGAAGGGGAAACAGTCCTGGCCGCAGCGTGCGTGGCCGGAGACTCGGGTTTCTTGCTGATGGGAACACATGCCTGCCTCACGAGCTCAAAGACCGCCTGCTGGCCAATGGGGGACCCTCTTCTACCTGGACATGGATGGAGCAGCGCCCCGACTTTCCACCAAGGCCAAGGGGGCTCCAGGGCTTTGCCACCCTCTCTACCATGTGTGTTTGCCCCCGCCCCATGTCATTTCTTCTCAGCCTGGCCCATTGAGGAAGCAATCATAATTTCTTTATTGCTCCGGCCCGGCCTCTCTGTACAGTGTGAGCACAGGTCTGTCTGTACCTGCTGGAGGAAGGGGCCCATGCACATGTCCACATAGGTGTCCCCAGCCAGCCCTCAGCTTATCCAGGCCACAACCCACTTGCAAGGCTGGGCGAGCTCCTCCTGACATTCTGTGTTTATGTTTACGGAGGCCCACCCAGGACAGCTCTGCCACTGCGTGGGAGGGGAAGACTCGTCCAGGATAGGAATGCTGGCATGCGCTCCTTTCTGGAATGCACCAGGCAGAAGGGTACCAGCCTGATGGCCTCAGATCCAAATCCTGATGTTGGAGGAGAACCCTATCTCCCAGTCTGTTTCCTCACCTGTGAAATGGGAGCATTTGCCTCATCAGGTTGTTGAGACGATTGACTCTATATATATCCTCAGGGTCTGGCACACAATAGGTGTTCCCCTCCCTCCCCCCACCCCTCCAACTGGCAATGTCAGTTCTTGGCTCTGAGGTTCTTCATAGAAGCTGCATGGCAATCGGGGAGCCTGGAGGAGCTGTGTGGGGCTGCCTCCCTGTTGGATCCCACCTCCTTGTTCAGTCTGGGGTCTGACCTGTGTGCCAAGGTGGTCCGAGGTCTTTGCTGCCTTTCAGCACCCCGCGGGCCACCTCCTGAGGACCCTTCACTTATCAAAGCACTAGCCTCTAAGTCTCTTTCAGGAAAGTTTCCCCTGGAAAAGTTCCTCTGCCTTCTGCGACCCCGTTTTCTCGTCTACAGAACGGGATACTCACAGTCTCCCAGGAGGATGACTGAGCGCGCCCTCGGGGGAGGTCTAGCATCGTACTTGGAGCATTTCAGGATCGGCGGATGCCCTTGTTATTAATATGGTTTCTGTTTGCCCTAGCTACAGAACAAGGGCAGTGGGCAGATCAACCACACCCTCCAAGTGGAAGACCGGCTTACAAAGAGGACGCCCCAGGGTGGCCCTCTGGGAAGAGAGAGGGCAGGGGGGATGGCCAGCAGGTCTTGAACTGAGAGAAGGGACCCCTGCTCCAATGCCTCACCTCACCCCCAAGGGCTGGGCATGGAGACTGAGTCCTGGATACCGTTTGAGCCTGAACACCCTGCTCTCAGGGCAAGAGGTCCAAACTTCCTCTGGCTGCTCTCAAGGCCCAGCCCCAACCCTGATGTGTCCCCCACCCCACCCCAAGCCCCCATGGCTCCAACTAGAAGACATTAACCCCATGTTTCCCTTTGGGTTGGCTTTTTCGTTTTCTTCATGGTGCCTACATGAGGCCATTGGTCTGGTCCATGGCACAGGGAGGACACAGGGTGGCCTGGGATGACCTCTGTCCTCTGGCACCTGACCTGGGACTGGTTGGTGCTGTCTCAGGCTAGGGCCCTGGGGTGGGTGCCTTCCAGGTGTCAAGCCCTTGGGGGCTGCCTACCCCATCTGTGAGTGGCGCTATGATGCCTGTGCCAGCCCCTGTTTCCAAACCTGCCGGGACCCACAGGCAGCCAGTTGCCAGGAGGTGCCCAGGTAAGCAGGCAGGGGTCCAGGTGTGTACACCCGTGTGTTTGAACATGCCTGGGTGCAAGCTTGTCTCACTGTGTGCATGGGCTTGTGTGTAGTCCATGGACGGAGGCATGCCCGTGCACTGAGGTGTATGTATGTAAGTACCGGCAGCCTCTGGGCCATAGATCTCCAACTGAGGTGCAACCTGCACTTACGAACTGGCCCCTATAAAAAATATTAAAAACTCAAGGTACACACGATGGCTTGTAATAACAGATGGATGCTATTTTGTGACACACGTCAAAATGTTGTTATTGTTGTTGTTACTGTGTCCCTGTGGCACAGAGGTGATCAGTGGCTGTAACTGCAAGGTCAGCAGTTTGAAACCACCAGCCGCTCCTTGGGAGAAAGACGGGGCTTTCTACTCCCGTGAACAGTTACCATCTCAGAAACCCACAGGGGGCAGTTCTGCCTTGTCCTAGAGCATCGCCGTGAGTCGGCATCCGCTCGATGGCAGTGAGTTTGGGTTCTGGTTTGGTAGTATGATGTTAAAGATGCTCGAGTATATCTGGAGACGTTCAGGGTTTCCTGTGCACAGAGAGCTCATCACATATTAACTGAAGACGAAGACAAGCAAAGGACCAACTGGTGTTTGATACGGGCTGTTCCCATTTACGGACCCATTCAGCTGCGAGTCAGATTTAGGAACTCGTTTGTAATTCAGGACTGCCTGTACTCACATGCATTTATATGTGTGTTTGGGTGTGTTTCATGTGCTGTGGCATGAGAAGGTGGGTACCAGAGTGACTATGCCTTAATACAGACGTATGTGCATATCTGTTTGGGGATACTGTGCATGGAACAGAATGTGTGTATGTGTGTGTGCAATACAACCTGTGCAGGCTGTATGTGTTTAGTGCTTTGTGCAGTTATGTGTCCAAGGGTGGTGCTCACACTGATTGCTTGTGTGTGTATGTGTGTGGGGTGTGTGTATATGTCTATGTTTATACATGTGTGTGTGACTGCTTTGAGGCCTGCCTACTTGGATGGGTGTGCAAAGCTACATGAGACTGCACTTATGTGGGGACGTGTGCGGGTTTGTGTGAGTGCTCCACATGCACGTGCAAACCCAAACCTTGTTCACGTGTTGCCCTGTCGGAGTGAGCTCCTCTGCAAACATGTGCCTTGTGCACGTTTGGGCAGCGTGCTCCGAAATCCCCGTGTACCGGTGTCTTAATGGAGACTCGCGTGAGTGTGTAAGATAACACACACACGGGTGTATATTACGCAAAGGGGAGCCCTGTCCTCTGCCAGAAAAGACCGGGTGACCCTGCCGCAGACTGCTAACCTGCTCCTGCTCTGTTGGCAGGGTGGAAGGCTGTGTCCCCGTGTGCCCCGCCCCCAGGGTCCTGGATGAAGTCACTCAGAGATGCGTCTACCTGGAAGACTGTGAGTTTCCAACAGCTCCTCCCTCCATCTGTTTCCTGTAACCCCCAGGCCTCGCTGGGCATGGCCCCGGGAAAGCAGGGTCAGCATAGGGGTCAGGCCATCTGGCCCACCCGCCCTTTTCACGGAGGGAAACACAGAGGCCTGGAGAGGGCGCTTACTGGCTCAGGGTCTGGAGCGAGAGCACAGGCAGCCAGGTGCCGAGCTGGCTGTGGGCCCAGGGTGACACCTGCTGATCCGCCTGGGGACAGACCCTGAGTGGAGCAGGCTGCCTGGGGAAGCCAGAAGCGGCTGCCCCCTCAGCTCACAGGAACCCAGTCATCGCAGCCCCTCTGAGGTCACCTTCCCCACCTACCTAAGCTTCTCTGTCATCTTCCCCAGGTGTGGATCCAGTGGTCTGGGTCCCCACAGAGACCCTTGGCAATGAGACGCAGCCTCCCAGACAAGAGCTGTCCACCCCTGGTGTCCAGGAGCTGCCCCTCCCACAGGAAACTCCCACGACCCCTCCCCACAGGCCAGCCCACCCCACAGCCGCCCCCCTCACCACAACCCTGAGCCCACCGCCGGCGGCCACTGAGGGGCCAGCACCAGCTCCAGGCTCCACCCTGTCCATCCTGCAGCCATTGCAGGGGCTCCCTGCATCTTATCTCCCCGTCCACCTCACTGAGGCCCCGACCAGCCAGGGAGCACCTGATGGTCAGCCGGCCGCCCTCCACACCCCACCATCCACATCCCTCCACCTTTCACCGCAAAAACCCACTCCTGGTCCAGCGCCCAGTGCTGTGGAGACCCTCAGGGTGACTGTGACCCTCCCAGAGACCCGCAATGTCACTGTCTCCTCCCGGTCGCCCCCTGTGCCTCGCTTCCCACTCCTGACCAAAGCCGTGACGGTGCCCAGCCACGGCCCCTGGCCTGTTAAGTCCACATCCTTGCCACCCATCTCCAGCCTGAGGCCACCGGCAAGCCCCTCCTCTATGCCAGGGGCTTCCCCAGCAGTGACCACCAGGCCTGCCACCTCCTCGGGGTCCCACAAAGCCCTGCTGACAGCCACCATAGCCAAGGTCACACACAGGACAGGGGGACCCCTGGCTACCCTGCCCCAGAGCCTCTCCACTCCCAGCAGCCCCCCACCCTCGGCTCCCCTCCATCTTGCCACAACCAAGAGAGTAGAGGTCGTGCTGTCCTCTGAGAAGGTTGAACCCGGGCACGGGCAGCCAGGGGGCCTGCCACAGCCAAGTCCCTCTCGCACTGCTCCACCCCGCCCCACCCAGCATACCACCATCACCACCACCGCCACCATCACCACCACCACCACTGCCACCAGGGGGCCTCTGGCTTTGCCCCCTAAGGCCCCAGCTGCCTCTAGCCGGCCCACAGTTGCTCAAGGGCTAGGTGCCACCCCCTTCAAGTCCCTGGACTCGACTCGGCCATCCCAGCTCCTTTCGGGCCTCCCTCCTGACACCAGCCTGCCCCTGGCCAAGGTGGGCACCTCTGCCCCAGTGGCCACGCCTGGCCCCAAAGGCTCTAGCACCACCTCTTCACGCCAACAGCAGGCTACATCTCTGGCCATGGCCACGGCCTCACCTGCTTGGACACTCAGCCCAGTCCTGCCTCTCAGCCCGGCTGTCATGGCCCCGGGGCACCCACCAAGTCACACTGCCGCCCAGACAACAGGCATAGCTCCAGACCTGCTTCTGGGGGTAACGCTGTCAACTGCTGGAGTCGTGGCCGCAGCCGAGGGGGTGGCCTCTGAAGTTTCTGTCACCTCAGCAGAGAGCACCACGGGGAAGAGGGCCACGCTGTCGGAGCCAGGGGCTCTGTCCACCTTAGCACATGGCTCGGCCCTGGATGGGCCCGCAGAGCTCACAGCGACTCTGGGCCACACTCTTACTGCCTGGGTGACTGAGGCCGAGGGTCCCCGAGCTGGCTCGGTGCCACCAGTGCCCACATGGTATGCCCCGAGCCAATTGTCCACCAGGACCACCTCTTGGGAGAGCTCGCTGGTTCCACTCCCTCAGCAGGTTGAGGCCCATGGCACTCCGGCAGGACCTCAGCCCCCCACAGGACCAGCGGGAGAGGCCACCACTGAGCAGTCTGGGCGCTCAGCACCAGCCAAAAGCATCCCCGAGGGCCTGGCTGAGGCCTGGACGGCAGACACGGAGACCAACACATCTGATACCTGCATTGTGAGTGACTTGCTCTGGCTGCCTGCACGCGCGTGGGGGCTGAGCTGGTGCAAGCGTGTGTTTGGGGTGTTGTGCGTATGGGCAAAGCAGCTTTGGGGGCATCACGGGCCAAGTGTCAGCGGTGCCTATGTTTCCATGCGTATGAGCCGGCGAGTGTGCACACTGGTATCCCTGGAGTATTCTGAGCAGGTCAGGCAGCCAAGCAGAGTAGTCAGAGCCAGGACCCTAGACGCCAGGCCTCTCCGGAGTCCAGCCCCCGCCTCCCGGGGTGGGTAGAGGCGCAGGCCCTCTGTGCAGTGGAGCTCACACTGGGAGGGGACTCTGTTCACCCTCTGTATACCTTCTGTGCAGCCTGAGGGTTGGGGTGGGTGGCTCTGGCCTCTAGTCTAGGGTGGACATTCATGTAGTCCCCTCCCCACTCTGTCCTCAGCCAATCGCCGAGCAGGACTGCGTCCGCCACATCTGTCTGGACGGCCAGTTGATCCGTGTGAATCAGACTCAGCACTGTCCCCACGGCGCTGCGCCCCCCCGCTGTGGGGTGCTGGGCTTTGCCGTTCGGGTGGGCGGGGACCACTGCTGCCCACTCTGGGAGTGTGCCTGTGAGTCCTGGTGTCAGCCGTGGCCTCTGACCTCACAGACCCCTCCCATGTGACCTCTGATCTCTGACTTCATAGATTTCCTACCCAGGGACCCCTAGCCTGAGTGACTCTCCTGAACCCTTGCCCTCTTCTCCCCCCCTGCGCCCTCCCCAGGTCGATGCTCCATTTTCCCCGACCTGAGCTTTGTGACCTTCGACGGGAGCCACGTGGCCCTGTTCAAGGAGGCCATTTCCATCCTCAGCCAGAGCCCTGATGAGATGGTCACTGTCCACGTCCTTGACTGCAAAAGTGCCAACCTGGTGACCACCCTGGCTGCCCCTCCTGCTGGTGCCCTGGGGCTCGAGGGGGGTGGGTTGGGAGTTGAAGGGTGCCAGTTGAAGGGGAGGGTACACACGCACCTGGGACAACAGCTCCTTGCACCACCTCGCAGCTCTGGAGAAAGGGCTGGGTGCAGTCTGCCACCTCCTGGCCCTTTCTGAGGCCTGCGAAGTCACCCAGCCAGTCCTCCTGGCGCAGGGCAGAGGGGGAGGGCACTGGAGTGAAGAGGGGCCAGGTCTCTCCTAAGCTGTCTCCTGGGAGCAGTGGGGGATGGCCCACTGAGATGCCCCCATGGAAGGAGGCGGTCCTTGTCCCCGCAGGGCTTGTGTGAGGTCGGGTGGGGCTAGCAGTGTGCCAGCGGACGGACGGACGGCATTGCACCATCTGCGCAGCCGTGATGGGCGCACCAGGGTAGTGGGCAGGGAGGCTGTGCTGACGCTTGCTGCACCTGGGCTGCAGGTTGATGAGTGGGGCTCTCTCTGCAGGGGCACCTCAACTGGCCGCCCTTCTGCCTCGTGATGCTAAATGTGACTCACCTGGGACATCAGGTCACCATCGACCGCTTCAACCGGAAGGTGAGCGCATCCAAGGGCCGGCCCTCCAGGGCTGGGCAGCCAAGTGCCAAGCAGCAGGGTGTCCGGTGTGGTAGGGTCTGCGGCTCAGCTCGGAAGTGGTGGAAGAGACAGGTGAGGAGGGGACTCTCTTCAAGAGAAATAATACAAAGTTCAGCCTGCTCCCCATCAAGTTGGTCCTGGCTCATGGCGCCCCTGGCAGGGCAGAGTAGAACTGCGCCCCAAAGGATCTTCAGCAGCCGGAGTCGTCCTTATGCAGAAATACCACAGGGGAGGCTTTGATGAGCAGAACTGATTTTCTCACAGTTGGAAAACTAGACGTCTAGGATTGGAGGAGGCTGGCCCCAGGGAAGGCTCCCTCTGCCTGTTGGCTCTGGAGGAAGGTTCTGTTGCTCTTGGGCAATGTTCATGGGTGTGTGTGTGTGTGTGTGTGTGTGTGTGTGTGTGATGCGCGTGCCATCTCTCTCCTCCCATATCTGCTCCTTCGCTTGTTTGCGTCATCGCCTTTATATCCCTGGCGAGATGGATTCGGACACAGCCGACAACAGCCCCAGCTCCTGACGGCAGCACAGACAGCTCATCCCCAGTGGCATTAGACCCACAGGCTGGGAATGACAACACATATTCTCAACTCACCATAGCTGGTTTTCCAGAAGGAGGTCACCAGCCTGTTTTTCCAGGGCACCTCCAGGTGGACATGAGTCTCCAACCTTAAGGTCCGCGGTCTAGTGCGCTGACCATTTGGGCCACCCAGAGAGTCCAACACAGAGTTGTTGTCATTGAGTGTCGGTGGGCATGGAGACCCAGTCTGACCAAGGAGCATGGCCCCGTGGAGTTTTCCTGGCTGCCATCTCCGTGGGAGCAGATTCACCGTCTCCTGCAGAGCCACTGGGTGGGTGGGCCTTTCCATGACCAGTTGAGCACTTAAGCCATCACACCCGCAGGGCTCCTTAACACCGAGTCAGGTCCACGGAAAAGCGATCGTCAGCTTAGAAGTGACTGTACTATTTAGGATGATGGGTCCTCTGGAATGCCCAGGAAAGAAGCATCGCCGGAGCACTTGTGTGAGCGAGGAAGCCGGCATGGCAAGCGACACTGCCCTTAATTATTGTGGTTAAAGTAATGAATGGTTAAAGATGGTGGCTGGGAGAACATGCTGCGAGGGCCTTGCCACACTCCCAGGGGCCACAGGTGTAAGTTTCACTAGTGGAATGAAGGGACTCTGTCAAAGGGCCGGAGAGTCCAGCCAAGATCCGCCCCTGTGGTGGGCAGCTGGGTCATCCATTCAGAGGCACTAGCAATCCTTGCTCCTCCCAAGGGCACAGAGTCTTCTGACCCTTGGGCCAGGACCTCTGTCCTCGACACACTTGAACTTTCTACTAAGCCAACAACAAAGTTTGAGAAAAAAATCTGTAACTTTGCGCCATAGTTGAGTCAAAATCTAATTTGAAAAAATACCTGTTACAGGCTGAGTGAGCCCTGGACACAAAAGGGAGATGTGTTAATCCGGCTAAGCGCCTCGTTTGCTCAGACAGAGGCTCAGCAGAATATCGTAACCTTGTGCAGAATATCATAACCACGGTTCCAAAGGAAGTCAGTGATACCAGCAGGAAAGCCGATAGAGCCAAAGGGAAAAAAACACTGCGAAATTCGAATCGGATCTCTGCTTGTCTGATTAGGCAGCTGAATACAACACCAGGATGTCGACACTGTCAACATGGGGGGAGGGGCGAGTGATTAAAGTGGCAAATGTAGCAAAAGGTGTGAAATGGTTAACTACGAAACAAAGAACCATGAAGAGGTTGAAAGGGACTGTTAGTTTGGATACATCAGAAACAACGGATGGCAACAGTGTATCTGAGACAGTGATATTCGAAAAGGTAGTGATTTATAAGTGTGATTTTTTTGGCCTTCAGAACCAATTATTTGCATTTTTAATGATTTCTTTTGGGAAAAATATGTTCATGTCTCCAACTATTTTGGAGTTCGAACACAAGTTTGGAACAAATTGAGTTTGTCAACTGGGTATCACTGTAGTTTATGTTCTAGGTCATCCACAAAGCAGTTAATAAAACAGGAGGCTGCTTTGAGGGAAGGGGAGACTGTCATGTGGTTACCCGACTCAGGGTGACCCAGAGTGTGCAGGGTGGCCCTGAGCTCCAGGGATCGTGGAAGCAGGAAGGAGTTGACCTTGCCTTACTTTTGAGATGCCTCCAGGCGGTTTGACCCACCAACCTTTGGGTTAAGAGGCCAGCCCTCACCTATTATGCCACCCAGGGACATCCCCAAGGTCATTAAACCTTCTGCCTCTTGGACTGGGACTCCGTGATTCATGTCCTGGATAATGTGCCACATGGTGATAAAGCATAATGACATCTTTGGGGATGGGTATAAAGTCATTACTCCTATGTTAAACCCCTAATTTTTTAAATCTCACATTTCTGCAGAGCAGAACTGATAGTTTGTAATACAACCACATTTAACCTCATTAATAGAGGCAGTCAATCTCTCACTGACACCGAGTCAATGCTGACCTATAACTACCCCCTGTGGGTTTCTGAATCTACTTGTTATAAAGAAGTGGAAAGCCCAGTCTCTCACCCGCTGTGCTGCTGCTGGTTTCGAACTGCTGACCATGGAGCTCACAGCCCAACACTTAACCACTACCCCACCAGGGCTCCATAAGAGAGGTTTTATTTCATTTAATTTAAAGAACTTGAAAATGTGAGCATTGGGTGTGTATTTAAGAAACATTAATTGAGTTCTAATTTATGTCAGGCCCAGGGCATGGACTTGGGATTTCAAGATGATCAGACTTAATATCCTAGAGAAACGCACGGTCCGCTTGTGATTTTGGTGAGGGGGCAAATAGATGCTGTCCCTTGGACAGCCCAGGATAGGGACACCCAGAGAAGGTATGCTCAGCTTAGAGGCTGGACGTTCCAGGAAAATCTCGCTGAGGAACTGGCCACAGCAGAATCAGGATCAGGAAAGAGAAACGTGTTGAATGGCTCAGGGTTGGTGGTTCTTTGGGTATGGAGACGTTGCTTGGCTCCAGCTGGCTTTTCTGGTTTCTTTGACTTTTGTGTATAAAAGTGTTTCCAGATTCTCTCATGTCATCTTGGACTATGTCTTTCCATGTTTACTGGAAACAGAGCCGGATACATAGCAAGTGCCTAAGGAATGGTTGTCAAATGGATGGATGGATGGATGGATGGATGGATGGATGGACGGACGGACAAGTTGTTCTCACATACCACCCCACCCTCTCCCAAACACAGGTAACTGCGGATTCACAGCCAGTGCACCCCCCTGTGAACAGGTATGGGTTCAGAATCGAGGACACAGGCCACATGTACGTGATCCGGACCCCTTCACACATTCAGATCCAGTGGCTTCACAGCTCGGGGCTCATGATCCTGGAGGCCAGCAAAGCTGCCGAGGTCCAGGGCCGTGGTCTGTGTGGTGAGGTGGGACCCAAGTGGGGAGGGAGAGGGATGCTTTCCAGGCCCACCTATGCCTTGAGGCACAGGCACCCAGGGGAGGCAGGGACGGGATGCCAGGTCATAGGGTAAGATTAGCAGGGCTGCCAGAGCACAGAGGCAGAACATCTTACATTCTGGGGCAGCCAGCAGGGAGATGGTGCAGGGCTCTGGCCTCGGCCAGTTGTCACCTCAGCCGGGATTGTCTGTCAGCTCCTGACAGCCTCCTAATGCCAGATAATCCTCCCCGTCTGCATTTGCCGGGGCACTTCACAAAGCTTTTGCACACACTGACCTCGCTTGTTCCAGGTCAGCCACACAACTGCCTTGAGAGGGGGGCATGATAGCCCCTTTGAACTGAAGAAGAAAGGGGGCTCAGAGAGGTTAAGTGGCTGCCTAAGGTCACACAGCAGAGATGCCGCTGTGCATAGGGCTAGTCCTAAGGGACTGAGTGTGGCCTAATAGAAAAAGGAGGGGCCCGGGGGCTTGGGGATGTAGGCTGCTGCACCTTGCCATGGTTGAAGTGATGGCTGATGTAGAAGCACTTACACTTGGCAATGCCGAGTGGAGACTTGGAATTGGGGACCCTCCAGTGTGGGGACAAGACTGAGGGTGTCCGTGGATGACGAGTGACATCTGCACAGCCCAGAGCAGGAGCAAGGCAGCTCCAGGAGAAGGGTCTCTAAAAGAGACTTTTCGGTTACCTCAATAAAACACCGAGAGCCCTGGTGGTGTAGTGGGTTACTCCTGGGGCTGCAAGCCACAAGGTCAGCAGCCCGAGACCCCCAGGCTCTCTGGGGGAGAAAGCGGAGGCTCCGACTCAGACAGATTTTCAGTCTCAGCAATCCCCGGAGGCAGGGTTGCCAGGAATTGGAATCACCTCTATGGCAGTGAGTTTGTGTTTGAGACCCAAACCTCACCCACTGTCTTAGAGGCTGTTCCCAAGGCTGTGAATCTCCATAGGGATAGATTGCTTCATCTTCCTCCCATGGAGTGGTGAGTGGGTTTGAACTAACCCTATAGTCAGCAGCCTGACACTCATCCCACAGGGCCACCAGAGCTCCTAAGGTTACTTTGGGGTCTGGAAAGTATTCAGATGAAAAATTATTTCACTAGAACATTTGCGGTTCGTGTAGTGAAAAGCACAAGAAAGGCTAAGCACACAGCCCCAATGTCCACAGCAGAGTCAGTAGCTAACATAGACATCTGAGAAACGAATCCATACCGGAGATACTCGAGTATAAGCTGACCCGAATATCAACCACGGCACCTGATTTCACCATAAAAACTGCAGTGAAAATGTGCTGAAAAGCTTGGCTTATACACGAATACACACGGTACATAAAACTCAAGAAATGCCAGTATCAACATGCTATTAGGGATTAGGGGCAAACGTGGAATAAACAAAGGACAACAAAAGCTATTGTCTTTGGGAGCAAAAATGGGGGAGGGCAATGTGGGGGCAGCGTGGGATGGCTGACAGACCTCGTAAATCTAATTTTAGAAGTGCCTGTATGACTGGTGGAAATGGTTGAGTACACGAGACGAGAAGAAGCATGCACACCCACATTACATCCTCTGCACCTACGAGCACCTTTCCACCCTAAACCCTCTGCGCCACTCTGGCCCGAGTCAGTCTGCCCAGGCTCAACTCTCGTTTGTGCAACACGTTGTTTTTAGCTGCTGTCCCAGGAGACACAGCTGTGTCCAGATTCACGGTCTGGGACCCCGTCAGAGCAGGTCGACGCTGGCCTACAGGGTTCTTGTGTGAGGGAGTTGACACACTCACTGGCAGTGTGCTAGTTTTCTTTCCTTAGTTTGGTCACAGGAGCTTGGAAGTGAGAAGCTGACACAGTCCAGTTTCAGAGAGAGCCCCGTCACTAACCCGACAACCCAGCTACCATCCTCTTCACACCATTTCTTCCTGCTGCCCAAATGCATGGCCAGCAGGAGTCCAGGGAGCTAGTGCTTCCTTGGTGACCCCCTTGGGGCCTCAAAGACAAGACCAAAGAGCTGGCCAGGGAGGGGCGCCAATGATCCAATCTGAGGGTCACTTATTAAATCATGCTTTATGTTCATAGGACTGGTGGTGGGCAGTGTCAGAGATATCAGCCAGCTCATACCTCTGTCTTTCTGAACTACCACACCCAGTTTTCTGGGCACATTCATTGCTAGGTATCTTGGAAAAAAAGACAAGATCAGTGTCTTGTCCTCAGAGAGCTAAAATCTTCTGTGAGAGATGGACCTGTAAACCAGTAACTGCCGTACAGAATCAGGATGGTTGTGGGCAGGTGCACCACGCTTCCTTGAAGGCACACCTTCTAAGAAAGCATTTATGGGGCAGGAGCAGCCTAGGCAAGGCCCTGGGCAGAGAGGCATGTAGGTATTGCAGAGAGCACATTGGAAAAACGTGAAGCTGAAGGGCAGTCAAGGCCATACCAGTGGCTCAAACAGATGACCTTCCATCTGATCCCCATCCAGGTGCACTAATACCAGTCACCTCATCTCACTGGTTAGCCACAGCCCAGAGCCCTTCCACCTGGAGGATCGGCCGTCTCCCACATGCAGCCCCTAACTCTACAGAAGGGAAAGGAACATGGCGGCTGGGGTATGGGAAACTTTCCTGGATGAGGCCCGCCAGTGGTGCCTTAGCTCACATTCCATTGGTAGAACTCAGTCACGTGGTCTCAGTCAGCTGCAACGGGGACTGGGAAACAGGCTAGCTGAGTGCCCGGAGAAGAGGTAACAGAGGTAGCCATCTGCCAAAGCATATTTTTTCGAGATATGCTTTATTTTGATCAGCGTTAGGAATTGCAAAATTAGGGGGCAATTCCTATCTATATTTGCTTGGATGTGTATTCCCTGAGCACAAAGCATATCCTTGCGCAGCGCGCCCGAGCTCTGTGGGCCTCGTTTCCTGCATCAATACTGTGGGGATAATATGAAACCAGCATCAAGCATCGTTGTGTAGCAGGAATACACATGCTGGGGCTGGGGCTGGGGCTGGGAAGCACTGGGGATGGATGGGATTGCGGGGACCATCTCCCCCCTTTCAGGTATCTGTGATGGTGATGCAGCTAATGACCTCACCCTGGAGGATGGCTCTGTGATAGGTGGGACCGAGGACCCCGCTCCCTTCCTGGACAGCTGGCAGGTGCCCAGCTCCCTGACCTCGGTGGGCCAGACCCGCTTCCGCCCGGACAGCTGCGCCACGGCTGACTGCTCGCCCTGCCTGCGCATGGTGTCCAACCGCACCTTCAGCGCATGCCACCGCTTCGTAGGTGCCACGAGTGCAGGGTGGGGAGGCGTCCCGGGCTGGGCGTGTCTGAGTGCGCGGGAAGCAATTGCGAGCCTGCGCAGGCTCCGCGTCCCCTCTGGGCAGGCCTGGGAGGAGCTGGGCCCTGAGGCGGGTGCAGGATGAGGCCGGAAGAGCCCCGCACTGCCTGGTTCCTGTGCCCAGGTGCCCCCGGAGGCCTTCTGTGAGCTGTGGATCCAGGACACCAAGTACGTGCAGCAGCCCTGTGTGGCTCTAACTGTGTACGTGGCCATGTGCCACAAGTTCCACGTGTGCATCGAGTGGCGGCGCTCCGACTATTGCCGTGAGTGTGCTGGGCCGGGGCGGTGTTGCTCCTCCGTCCCCAGTAGAGGGGGCCCAGGCTGCTGGCCACAGGTCAAGTCTGGGCTTTTGCAGATGTCATGACCCCTCCATGCGTCCATCCCCAGATACCAGGGGAGTTCCAAGGGGGATTAAAAGATCAAGGAATTTTCCCAGCAACGTTTTCAAGCCCCCTCATGTTAATAAATTTATAAAGACCTTATAAATAAAATCACAGATCAACCCATCTGTGTACTTCATTATAGTCTATGTTAAAGAACCAGTATGATTTAGTTGTTAATTACGCCATTTCTCGGAGTTGTTTTGCCTCACCTTGAAATGGGACAATGATAATAGTCACCTCCTGGTGTTGCTTGCAGTAGCCTAGTGGTCATGCATGGGGTTACTAACTGCAAGGGGTGCAGGTCAAAACCACCAGTCACTCCCTGGGGGCGAAATGAGGCTTTCTGTTCTCATAAAGAGTTACAGTCTTGGAAACCTTAGGGGCACTTCTGCCCTGCCCTGTCGGGTCGTCACGAGCCAGGATTGACTCAATGGCAGTACATGTGTTTGTTGAGTAGTACCAGGCAGGCTGGTCTGGGCCCATGGGATGTTTGTGCTAACACCTGGTCCAGAGGAGGGCCTGGGATGCCCGTACCCTCGGTTTCTGTGGTGCAGGCTGTGAGGCAGCAGCGATGCTCTGGGTGGCTCCCCAGCCCTTCCTGCCCTCTCGGCCATCAGAAGGGAGCCCTAGCCAGGTTCTGAGTGAGCCCTGGTGCCCACTGTGCCCCTGCAGCCTTCCTGTGCTCCAGTGACTCCACATACCAGCCATGTGTAGCAGCTTGTGAGCCCCCAGAGACCTGCCAGGATGGGGTCCTGGGCCCCCTGGACCCAGAGCAGTGCCAGGTGCTGGGCGAGGGCTGCGTCTGCGCAGAGGGCACCATTTTGCACCGCCTCCACTCGGCACTCTGCATCCCGGAGGACAAGTGTGGTGGGTCCTTCCTTCCCGTGCCCGGGGCTCTCCCCACGGTTGCCCTCAGCCTGGGTCCCTTGTGCCCCCTATGCTCAGGTCTATATGCTGTCCCTTTGGGTTTGTCTTGTGAATGGGCACTGCTCCCGAGAGGGTCTAGTGTGGCTTGGGAGAGTCGGGGTCTTTCCTCCGCCCCCTCCTCAGTCTCCTGCCCACCTTGCCACCCCTGCAGCCTGCACTGACAGTGCAGGAGTGCCACGAGCCTTGGGGGAGACCTGGAACAGCTCGCTCAGTGGCTGCTGCCAGCACCAGTGCCAAGCCCCGGACACCGTGGTTCCTGTGGACCTGGACTGCCCAGGACCCCGCCCTGAGAGCTGCCCACGCTTTGGGGAGGTGGCCCTGTTGCAGCCCACCGAGGACCCCTGCTGCCTGGGGGCTGTTTGTGGTGAGTTATTTCACAACCCTGAACTCAGCTATGGCCACCAGCCCTGTCCACTGGCTTCATGGGTGGGACAAGGCTTGGAGATCAAAGCGTCTTGTGGGGTGTGGATGTGTGTGTGTGTGTGGGGGGAGTTGTTGGGAACTCTGGTCGGGGCAGCAGGGACTGTGGATTATACATTATTTAGTCCCCCAGAAACAGAAACAGCCCAGGTAGATGCCTTGAGTCTTGGTGTGTTTGGAAGATGACAAGTTTGGGCGTTGGGTCAGTTCTAGCAGAGGGTGTCCTCTGCCAGCTCAGGCCATAGTTCCCGGTCTCCTCTCAACATCTGTGGGCCCGGGACTACATGGCGCTCTTCCCATGTCTTCCCCTGGGGTCTCCGTGCAGGAGCTCTGGGTGCAGAGATGCGCTTTGGCCTTGCTCTTCTGTCTCAGTGATGGGCCCATCCCTCCTTCTCTGCTTCCTTCTCTCTTGTCTTCTTTTGTACAAGGAAGGGTAATGCAGGCGACACCCCAGGGAAGCTCCCTTACATCCCATTAGAGCCATGGACTGAGTAAGGGGGTTCCTCCCCGCTCATCCCCTTATAACTGATTGATCACATCGGATCACCTCATTATACAACTGCTAATCCACATCGTCACCTAACTGGCAAACCACTGAACGTCATGGCCCAGCTGAATTGACACTTATTTGGGGGATCACAAGTCATTCTGTGGGAGTAAAGGTTAAAGAGGTGGATGCTGGGTGGACTCTTATTGCACCGCCTTGTAGCCGAGTGACCTCTGCCCAGACATCGAGTAGCCTCCAAGTCTAAGCGGACTCACTTGGAACTTGAGGTCAATAATAAACTCACTCCCATCTAGTCTTTTCCGGCTCACAGGGAACCTGTGGGGCAGGGTAGAACACCCCTCATGGGCTTCTGAGTCGGTAACTCCTTACAGAAGTATATAGCAAGTCTCATCTTTCTCCCTCAGAGTAACTGGTGTTTTCGAACTTCTGACCTTGCAGTTAGCAGCCAAGCAAGTAACCCCACGCCACCAGGGCTCCTAGGGATAATAATTGGACCTACATTTGGGGTTGTAGGAATTTTCTAGGTTAACAGTGATTTAAGATGGTGCCTGGCACACCTCTGGGAAGATGAGCTCTTTTTGTTCTGGTCTCTCTGGGACCCCCTGTGTACCCTTCTTGGAGTTGGGGCCTGGAGGAGTAAAGGGAGCCAGGTGTCCAGCAGTGCTGCAGGCCCCGGGCCATGCTGGGCCCCAGGTGACAAGCCCCATGGTCCCTGGGCCAGTGTGTAACCAGACTCTGTGTGAGGGCCTTGCCCCGACCTGCCGCCCAGGCCACCGGCTCCTCACCCACTTCCAAGAGGACTCCTGCTGCCCCAGCTATAGCTGTGGTGAGATGCATGAGGGGGGGGGAAGGGTGATTCGGGGGAGGATGCCATCTGGGTCGGGGGCAGTCGGGGCCTACGGTGGGTGAGGGAGGCTGGTTCTGCAGACTGGGCTGTGGAGAGATCAGGGCAGAGCTGGGCAAGGTCAAGGCATGGCCAGGTCAGCTTTGCTTCCAGCTCTGAAATTCTGACTCCCCCTTCAGAATGTGACCCAGGCCAGTGTGAGGCGGAACTGGTCCCCAGCTGCCGCCAGGACCAGATCTTGATTGGCGGCCGCCTTGGGGACTCCTGCTGCACCTCCTACTTCTGTGGTGGGTAGACCCAGCCCACAGCCAGCCCCTTCCTCACCGCTGCATCCTTAGGCTGCTGGAGGACAGGGGGTGGGGGGTTGTCTCCAGGTGGGGTGGGCACCTGACTACTGGTGAGATGGCTGTCCAGAAAGATGCATAAGAGGACGAG
Source organism: Tenrec ecaudatus (assembly GCF_050624435.1). Classification (NCBI taxonomy): domain Eukaryota; kingdom Metazoa; phylum Chordata; class Mammalia; order Afrosoricida; family Tenrecidae; genus Tenrec; species Tenrec ecaudatus. The sequence goes on along the minus strand of NC_134533.1, from coordinate 53,070,069 downwards.
GGAAGGGAGCCCTCTGTGTGCCCTTAGATGAGCAAGCAAGAGGAGACGGATGCTTGGTGGAGATGAGGGCTGACTTCCAGATTCTGAGTTCAGGGTTGGTTACAGAAGACCACAAAACACTGCCACTTGTGTAGCTCCTGTCGCACGAGGGCCATTGACCATGACCCACCCCCACCCACCCCCGGCTCCCTACCAAGCCCTCCACGAGGGGGACGGTTTGTGACAGTCATGCGCCCTCTTTCCCCACAGCCTGTGGTGACTGTCCAGACCCGATCCCCGAGTGTCAGGAGGGGGAGGCCCTCACAGTGGCCAGGAACACCACGGAGTTGTGCTGTCCACTCTACCAGTGTGGTGAGTGGAGGCTCCCGCTGACCTTGCAGGAAGGGGCTCTGTGGGTTTCGTCGGCCCACTGAACCCCGCTGCAAAACCCGTACTCCCAAGGCCAGTGGCAGCTCAGTAGGAGGGAGGGGGAGCCCCCAGTGCCGAGCTCTGGGCATGTTGAACTCAGGCCCCGTGAGGGTGCTGGGCCAGGCCAGGGGAGTCGGATGGTGGCGGGTCGGGGCAAAGGCACAAAGGGCTCTGAAGCTCCATAGAGAGATTCACCATCTGTCTGTCCAGTTGTGAGGATTGTGCTTTTCTGTATATTGAATCCACACTGAAGGCCTTTTATATTACTTTTATAGGACACTGAGAACTTAAACATGATCTAGGCAGGGTTAGGAACCTAAGTTAGTCTACCTACCTCCTTCCCCGATTCTAACTCATAGTGACTGTGTAGGACAGAGTAGAACTTCCCTACAGGTTTCAGTCTTTATGGAAGTGGTCAGCTGCATCTTTCTCCTATAGAGAGGCTGATGAGTTAGAACCTCCAAACTTTAAGTTCTCAGTCCACTGCTGACCCAGGCTGCTTAAGTAATGCTAATGGGAAAAATGAATGCAATGGATAGATGTCAACAGGTCACAAAGGACCAATAAGTATCTTCATAATCAATGGAGGAAAGGTTAAAGGTTGTGGAGAAGCTGCCTTGCTTGGATCCACAATCAGTGCTCATGGAAGCAAGTCAAGAGATCAAAAGACGAGTTGCCTTGGGCACATCTGCTGCCTAAGACCTCTTTAGGATCTTGGAAACCAAGGACGAGAGACTCCCTTGGAGATCTGCGTGCCTCCTGGCTCTAGCAGCTCCTCAGCTCAGGGATGCACTGTGCACCTGATTCTTCTTTCTTGTTCATCATCAGCCTCCACTTTCTGTGCTGGCTTCTCCTCCTTTTGCCTCTGGCAAGATAAAGGAAGATGTAGGACACATGCCAGGGAAACCCACCTCACCTCGGCTCGGGGTTGGGCCCTGAGTGAGGGTGTGGCATCCCACTCGAAACCCCTTATGACTTGATTGGCTTATCACATCAGATCACTATGGGGAATGACTGCATCATTCATTCCACAACTGCCAAACCTCTGGGCATCCTGGACCAGCCCATTGTCATGCAGAGTGTGGGGAGACACAATCCAATCCATGACAAGGCACCTTTTAGAAAGTAGGAAAGCGCTACCTTTCTTACCTCCTGGAGATTCCATCGCTAACACTTAGTGCGTATTTTGTTGAATCATCCATACGCCTCATGTACACGAGAGGGGTTCCAAAGGTGCCTGAGAAAATCCCTTTGTCTTTTAATGCTCTTTCCCCTTGGACTTTTTGATGCCTCCTGATACATGTATATCTGTGGGCCTGGGTCTCTTAGCACAATCAGATCACACTGTACATGCTGTCTTTTAACCTGCTGTGCTTAGTTAATGATCTCCACCTTCCCATGCTAACGAATCTTCAACTCCTCTAGTGCGCAGTCCCTATCTGGCCCGGTTTGTTCCACCTAGGGTCCAATTTAGAACCACACATCTCAACTGTGTCTCTTAAATCTTTTCTGACTCAGCACAGATCCTAATTGTACAATCTGGACTGTGGCCCTATAGAACCCATACCCTGGTCATCCCCCCTAGCCCCCCCCCCCAGATTTGCCCGGTTCCCTCTGGGAGGCGCTGCTGGTGCAGTTCCTTCATCCTCTCTGCTGACTCTAAAGTGGAAGTCAGGCTGAGTGGATCCCAAGTCCAGTTGACGTATCTGGCGAGACAGTCCATGAGCTTCATCTATCCTCCTCCCATCCGGGGATGCATGCTGTCCAGCTGAGCCCCACAGCATCTAGGGCAGTGGTTCTCAAACTTCCTAATGCCGCGACCCTTTAATACAGTTCCTCATGTTGTGGTGACCCCCCAACCATAAATTTATTTTTGTTGCTACCTCATCACTGTAATTTTGCTACTGCTATGAAGTGGGTGGCCCCTGTGAAAGGATCTTTCAACCCCCAAAGGGGTCACGACCCACAGGTTGAGAAGTGCTGTTAACTAAGTGAAAAGCTAGAAGTTCTGACACACCCAGAGGTCCCTTGGAAGACTGCCTTCCCCAGCTCAGCCAGGGAAAAGCCTCAGGAGCACAGTTGCCCTCTGACCCCCCAGGTCACCGTGAGTCTGAGCCACTGCTTCCGTTTCGGAAAGCCAAGAGCTGCTCACCCTAGTTGCAGCTCTGAGGGGTCTCAGGCTGACACGACTCCTGCTTCCCTGCCTCCCAGTGTGTGAGAGCTTCCGGTGCCCCCAAGTGCAGTGTGGCCTGGGCACGGCCCTGGTGGAGGTGTGGAGCCCAGAACGGTGCTGCCCGTACAAGTCTTGTGGTAAGTCCCCGGACAGGGACGCTGCCCCCCACAAAGGCTGGGGATCTGTGCTGCGCCCCTGAGGGAGGGGGGACAGAGAGGAAACAGCACTCCCCCTCCACTGTCAAACTTCCTCAAAACCAAGCCCTTCCTGAGTCACCTGAGGGAAAGCAGCGCATTCCCTCCCTGTCCCGTGTTTCCCCCTGAGTCCGTTTCTTCCGAGGGGGAAAGAGGGACAAGGGGAGTTGTTTTTTGAATCCAAAATCAGCTCTTCTTTAAGAAACTCTTTATTACGATTGTCTGATGGCAAATGGCTTTTGCGAAAAGGCACCCCAAGCCCTTTTGCGAAGCAGTCACTGTCGCCGCTGCAGGCCCGTGCGTGCCAGAGGAGCGCGTGTCCGTGTTAAAGAGCGAGCAGCTGGACACTGCGTGGTCTTTTCTGGTCCTTACTAGGACTCAGGCTTCAGGAAGGCAGGGTTTCAGCTGCTTTGTTCATCGCTCTGTCTTCAGAGCCTAGGACCAAGCTGGCTCTGTCGTAGACACTAAAAAACACACGCTCCCAGGAAGAGTGACTCAGAAGAGGGGTCTGCAGCCACCCTTGCTCTGAGCTCCCTTGAAGCTAGCGCTGATGTGTCCCATATGCCAGAGAGCCGTGCCTCGGCTATTGCCTGTGCACACTGGAACACGGGCCCTGCCCCTGTAGACTTAGAATGGCATCGCGGAGCTTGCTGGAACCGATTCTGGGGAGATGCCGTTGGTGAGGCGTCTCAGTCTCGCCATGTTTACTTGGGGAAGCCCCGCACCTATCCCAGAAGGGCCATGCAGGGATCCGTCCTCGATGGGGAAAGGAGGCCTGTGACAGGCCTGTCTGCCTGCATGACCTCGCCCCACATCCAGGTGGGGGGGCTTGCTGCTGAATGCTCCTCCCTGCTCCCATCAGCCAGCCTGCCTGCCAGGGGAGCTGCAGTTCCCACTCAGGGATGGTGTGAAGCTGAGAGCTTGGCTTCTTCCCCCTCCTTTGCCCCAGGAGAGGGTGAGGACCGTGCCAGCCTCACTGCAGGTGCCTTGAGGGAGGTCCAGGGAACTGGGCATTGCTGCTAAAGTGGACCTGGGCCCCCTTGTCTTTCAGAGTGTGACTGCGACACGATCCCACTGCCCCAGTGCCATCTGGTACGGAGCCCCTGCCCCCCCACCTCCTTTTCTGTGTGTCCCCTCCCCTGGGGAACCCTTTTTCCTTAACCTGGGCACAGAGCCCCGGATCGCAGGTTGGCACTCCTGTTCCACGGGTCACCACTGACTCTCTGAGCACCATGGCCTCGTCTACATGCCCATGCCCCCCACTTGTGGTGAGGACCAAGTCCTGTGAGGATGATGATGGTAATGTAACCATGACAACAGTGCTGAAGAAAGGGAAGATGACTGGGAACCGGTGCTTGCTGAGAGCTGACCACCCGCCAAGACTTTGTGTGCCCCATCCATTAATTCCCCGCCCTCACTCCCCCCCACACCCGACCACCCCACGAGGTCGCTTCTAGGACTCCTTCAATTATATTGACAAGGATGCTCAGGTTGAGATCACGAGACTCGTAAACCACAGACCCAAGGTTTGAAGCTAGGAACTCTGACTCCAGAGACCTTGCCCTTAGCCACCAGGCCACATGGCCACCGTGGTTGTTGCTGGGTGCCACTGAGGCCATCCACAGGGTAGCGCAGCCAGCCCGTGAGGTTCCCTAGGCAGTCCTTGGTATGAAGCAGATCAGCACGTCTTTCTCTCGTGCCGCAGCTGGTAGGATTGAACCGTGGCCCCGTTGGCTAGCTGCTAAGCACTAAAGTGAAAATACTTGAAGAAAGGCAAAGTGATGCTTAGGTACCTTTCTGGCTAATACAGACTGCCCTCCCCCCTCCCCCATACAATATGCATTTCTTCTCCCTTTGCCCCCTTCCCCCTATAACTGTTAAGAGGGGAAAGAGGTGTGAGCCAAGTGGGGGTGGGGCCCACACCATGCCCTCTTGCTGGTGGGGCCAGCGGGCTCAGGATGAAGGAAGAGGCTGAAGGCCCTAGGAGGGGACATTGGGGGTGCCCTTGTGGCGAGACTGAGGGGCCACGGGACGCATGTTCTTCATTGCCCCCACCCTTGGCAGGCAAGTGACTGAGCTTGCAGGATACCAAGGGCCCCCAGGTTTGCCAGCCCACCCCCCTTCTGCCCACCATGAGGTGGTGACTGGTGTAGGCAGAGGCCGGGGGAGGGGGGCAGGGGGGCAGACTGCCCCTGCGGGCGGGGTCAGCAGGCCTCCCCAGCAGGTGCTGACCACTCCACCCTGCCAGTGGGAGAAGTCCCAGCTGGACGAGACGTTCATGCGCAGCGTGGAGAACGTGTGCGGCTGCGCCAAGTATGAGTGCGGTGAGCGGGGTCGGCGGCTCAAAGGCAGCCCTGCGGGCGGGCGGGAGTGGTGGCCGGGCCCTCGGTGACCGGTGACTGTGACCGCCCCTGCACGCGTGCCCAGTGAAGGCCCCAGTGTGTCTGAGCCGCGAGCTGGGGGTGATGCAGCCGGGCCAGACCGTGGTGGAGCTCTCGGCCGACGGTGTGTGCCACACCTCCCGCTGCACCGACGCGCTTGACCTTCTCACCGGCTTCTACCAGATCAACACCACCTCCGTGCTGTGTGCCGTCCACTGTGAGGCGGTAGGGGCCCTCGCACCCCCACCCCCACCCCTAGTAGCCCCTACCCCAACTCCTAGGAGCCTCCGCCCCCCCACCCCACCCCCAGTGAAGTCTGGGAGTGGGCATCAGGGAACCTCAGAGATCTGGGTAGAAAGTTCAGGAAAAGGAGAGATTTCAGACCTGGAAAGAGAGCTCATGTTTACTAAGCACCGACTGGCCCCTTGGCCCCGTTCCTCCCTTTTCCAGTGTGGCTTTGTGAGCTGCTACCAGGCGCGGAGCAGTGCGAGAGGCCCCGGCTGTGGTCCAGTGAATATAAGTTGAGGTTTCCTTCCCCCTGGGCAGACGAGGAATCTGGGGCTCAGAGAAGCTCTGTCTCTTACTGAAAGTCTCACAGGAGCTGGGACTCGGCTGGAGGGCTGTCTGGACTCAAAGCCAGCGGGCGCCCTGAGTCCCTCAGGGGTGGAAATGCTGGGTGCTCCTGGGACTGACTGCAGCATCACCAGGGGGCCTGGGGAGGCATGAAGGACATGGTGCCTGCCTGAGATGGAAGGTGGCTGAGCAGGGGGGGTCTCCCCAGCTGTCTACAGGGCACCCCTCTCAGGGCGCTGAGACAAGAAACAGTGGAAGAGACTGGGAAGTGGAGAGGCAGGTGGGTTCATAGCTGAGCACCATCTCATCATCTCCTCCCCCCCACCCCATCCCGCAGAACCAGGAGTACGAGCACCCACGGGACCTGGCGACCTGCTGTGGCTCCTGCAGGAACGTGTCCTGCTTCTTCACCTTCCCCAATGGCACTACCTCCCTGTTCTTGGTAAGCAGCCTCCCATCGCTTCGCACCTGGGAAAGTGTCCCAGGAGGGAAATGGAGGCTCCACGGGGCGAGGGACATCTAGAACCAGAGCTGGGAACAGATGGACTCCGGACAGTGCCAGGCCCTCCTGGTTCGCTCAGGTCAGCTGTGGGGATTCTCACCCTCCTCTGCTCTGCAGCCTGGCGTGTCCTGGATCGCCGACTGTGCCCGCCACCACTGCAGTAATACACCCTTGGGTGCCGTCCTTGTCCGTTCGCCCATCAGCTGCCCACCGCTCAACGAGACTGAGTGTGCCAAGGTCAGCGCCTTCTGCCTAGAGGAGGGGTGCAGAGGGGGTTCCCTGGAGCCCACGTCTCATTGCCACCTGCAGCCCCAACCCACACAGCTGTCATGTTTGCACTGACCACATCACACCCCAGACCTCACACGTCACCTGGTCACACACACAAGCTCATGCCGACGCTCCACACACACGCTCCACACAGGCACACCGGCACACGCAGAGGTCTCAGCCTGGTGTATGACTGGCCTGCAGGGGCCCAGCACTGGAGATCGAGCTGCCCGAGTGGCCACACCTCAGGGAAGAGGTCCTCCTGGAGGGCTTGGCCTCGGCGTTGACTTCTTCCAAAGTTCCTGAGCTTCAGATTGGGCATTGGTCAGTTTCTGACTCTGACCCAGAGAACAAATACACACACACACACACACACAGACTCAGTCCCACACGCGCTTGTGTGCAAAGACTGTCATGCCATTATTTGACCTGTTTCATTCATTTGGGAAGGAGGGTGGTGAGGGGTGATGGTCCCCATTTTAGAGTGGAGTAAACTAAGTGTGGAGGAAAGGGGTGACTCATCCAGAGCCTGTGGCAGTGGGGCAGGCAGTGCAGGAACAGGCCGAGCCACGTAGCGAAGAAGGAAGCTCCTGACCCAGTCATGAGGTGAGGCCCCTCTGGGCTTCCCATGGCTGCCTGGGGCCCATCTTCCTTCTGGCTGGGGACTGACAGACAGCAAGATGGAGTCTCCTCCCTGGGACATCACAGGAGCACAAGCATCAAGACCCTTGGACCCTTTGTGTCTGTTTGCTGGGATCTTGGCACCCACCCCTCTGTTCTTCTCCTAGGTCGGGGGCTCAGTGGTGCCGTCATTGGAAGGGTGCTGCCGGACATGTAAGGACACGTGTTTGAAGCCAGGGCTGGGGGCATGGTGGGGATGAGGCTTGGTGAGGGCGGGCCAGCTTCCTGGCACAGCATCTCCAATTGTGGCTCTTCAGGGGTGATCCTGCTACCAGACTCAGACATGGGTCAAACACATAGGCAGACAGGGGCCACGCTCTTGTCTCTGTCCCAACACAAGACCCTGCTTCCTGTTGGAGACAGGGCAGTGGGATAAGGAGGTCAGTCACTCACCAGATACCCCATGGGAAGCCCCTCCTGTGGTCAGGAGCCCTGCTCTTGCCTTGTGAGGGGCAGGGTGGGTGTAGAGGGCGTTCCAGCCTGTTGGTACCTGTGGAGTCCAAGTGTAAGAGGCCTGAGACTGCCTGACACCCAGGCTCCCAGGTCCCTGTAACCCGAACACCTGCAGCCCCGAGCACATACACAGGTCCAGGGCAACTGTGAGACCTTTCCCCAAAGCTCTCTAGAGCCCTCCATGCCCCTCCGGGACCCTTTTATGTCCTGCCACACCCTCCAGGAAAGTTGATCTCTGACCCACAGGCCTTATGCTCCCTGAATTCCTCCTGTGTGACCTATGACCCATGTCCCCTCTCCCCAGGTTCCCCGGGGACTCTGTTTCCCGTGGTCCCCGTTAGCCCTGCCCATCCTCCACGGGTTAGTGCCCACTGCCACCCAGGTACTCCTCTCAGAAGCCCATGCATGGGTCTGGAGGTGGGCAGCTGCATTGCTATTTCCAACAGTGTTCCTTCTGCGAGGTGGGGGCATGGCAGGGGCAGACGGGACTCCCATTCCCTGCCTCTGGTGAAGGCAGTCGGTCAGCCATCCACCACCCATGCACGCTGAGTAGGAGCTGCCTCCCGGCCTTGCATGTGTCTGCTTCCGCAGCACCCTTTTCCCTGGCTGCCACCTCTCTGGTCACTCAGCCTGTCACAGTGCAGGGCGCAGAGGGTGCCACCTGGGAGTATAGAGGAGGCCGCAGCAGTGATGGCTCTGACCAGGAGTTCTCCTGCCCGGCTTTGTGGTGAGGCTCAGGGCCCAGAAGAAACGGTTCAATGCCATTCCAAGTGGGCACTTGGGCATACAGAGGCCACACAGCTGGCAGGTTTTTTTTGAACACCAGCCCCGAGCGAGGCACAGGTGTAGGTTTGTAGGCACAGCAGTGACACGACGGATGGAGACCCTGGTCCTCGTGAGCCGACTTCTGAGTAGACCAAACAAGTACAACATATATGTGGATGCGTCAAGCTTGGGGAGCCTGAAGCATATGCAATTTGGGGGTACCCTGATTAAGGGAAAGAACATATTACAAATCCAAGTATAGGTGTGAATGTGGGTATTTCTTTGGATTGAAGAAAGAAATGACAACCCGTTGAGGAAGAAACATGGGTGTGCTTTCTAGAAGGGCCCTAAGCTTCATGCATCTGCTCCCAGGCAACCCTCTGCTGGCCTGGTGAGCACACTGGATAAAGTAAAGCTTGGGGTCCGAAGAGGAGGGAGCAGTGAGTGGAGACAGGAGAGAGTTGGCATTTTTCAAGAGGGGGGACCAGGAGAGGCCTCACAGAGGAGACCTTGGAGCAAAGAGCTGGGGGGAGTGGGTTTGAGGTCACAGTGATGGACAGAGGACACAGCAGACACATGCATGCCAAGGTGGTGCCAGCCATTCATATGCTCAGCTGCCAACCCTCAGGCTGGAGATCTGCATCCATCGGGGGTGCCTCGGATAAGAGATCCGGTGATCTCTTTCAGAAAGATCGGCTGCAGGAAACGCTGGCACCCATGAGCGGCCACCGCTCGGAGTCAGCTCTGGGGCAGGTGGTGACAGCTCTGGGTGAGAGCAGAACCCATGGACCCAATTGATAGATAGGGACACAGAGAACCTGCTATGGACAAACGGTGCCCTGGGCACTGGGATTTCCCACTCCTTTGGGGAACTGACAAGCTCCTCATTCTAGAGGCATGCTCAGAGTAGGACCTCTGAAGCTCAGGGCCGAGGACATGGCCAGACTCAACAACAGGGCTTAGAGACAGGTGTTAGAGCTGGGGTGAGTGGCAGGCTGCCCCTGTCCCCAAACCCGCCTCTGCTCTGGCACTGAGACCTTGAGGTCAGCTCCAGCTGCCACCCCAGGTGTCTTCAGCCTCACCCGCTCCCAATGCTGCCTTGGACTCCCGTCTTGCGGGGTGCGTGGGTTCAAGGCTTTCCCTTGATGAGGTGGGGCACTCACGCATCGGCACTAATGCTGGAAGAGGGTCCTCCAACATGGCACTAACTGCCCCAGTCTAGCCGGTCCTGCTTCTCCCAGGGGACACAGCTGGACCATGGCCCCCTCACCCTCCCTGTGCCCCCAGGTAAGGAAGATGGGCGCTCCTGCAAGAAGGTGACCATCCGCATGACCATCCGCAAGAACGATTGCCGGAGCAACACCCCTGTGCGTGGCACCCTTGTCACGGTGGGGGCCGGGGCTGGGGAGGGGGCCACAGCTGTACTGCAGGGTGCTGGGGGGGGGCAGGGGTGCTTTTCAGGCTGCTTCACTGGCCCGCCCACCCCCAGGTGAACCTAGTGTCCTGCGACGGGAGGTGCCCATCTGCCAGCATCTACAACTACAACATCAACACCTACGCCCGCTTCTGCAAGTGCTGCCGTGAGGTGGGCCTGCAGCGGCGCTCCGTGAAGCTCTTCTGTGCCACCAACTCCACCTGGGTGCCTTACACCGTGCAGGAGCCCACCGACTGCGCCTGCCAGTGGTCCTGAGGCCTGCGGGCCAGGCCGGGCTGGACCATCTCTGTCACTTCTGCTCCAGCTGGCCCAGTCTGTGTGTGTTTGCAGTGGAGGGGTGGGGCGGGGACGAGAGGGTGGTGGAGAGCCGATGTGCACTGAGCATGGGCTGATGGGCAGAGGCACACAGAGCACCCAGAAAGGGCCACACCTGCCCTTCCTGAGTCCTTCTCTGTCCCGTCCCCCCACACATACACATATACACACACCGCTGAGGGTTCAGGACCTCAACTCCACACCTGGCTCGAGGTCGGAATATGTCTGTGGGGTGGGCTGTTAGCATTTGGTGGAGGAGGCAAAAGCTTCCAAGAGCTGATGGGGTCAGACCCCCAGACAACAAAGTGCAGGGTCAGGACACAGAGCCCCTTCTCTTCCTTGGTCTTTCTGACGGTGGAAGGAGGGGGTGCTTTAATGGCAACACCCAGACCTGTGTACACATGCCCAGAAGGATTTCCCAGAAGTCAGCGGGTGGGGTTCCTGGGCCCAGGTCTGTGAGGTCAGCCTGGGGTCTATTGCTTCTTTACAGAGACTGAGTGGCCTTGGTCACCTGAAAGCCTCCTGTAGCCCCCTGCAGCTGGGGAGATTTTGTTATTGACATGGAAATTTCGGCCAGGATTTAGAGGAGCAATATTACCTCTCCCCAGAAAGCCTGTCTCCTAGCGGCAGGGTGGGGTGGGGTGGCTGACTCCTGTGATGGAGGAGTAACCCCCCTTGAGTGTCCGGTAAGATTCATCTCCTGGGTTAGTGGGTAAACCCACCTTAATGAGGGCACTAGAGGCTTAATGGGTACCTTCGCCTCCCAGTGGCCTTGTAAATTGCTTTCCGTCCAAGGTCACAGCAGGGCAGCCCCTGAAGGGCGAGCCAGGCTCTCTGCTCCATGGACAGTTAAGCAAGAGAGCAGAGCGTGTGTTGATGGCAACTGAGCCTTGTCTCTGAACTAATGTCTTCCCTAAGGTCAGGGCCAGAGCCCCCTCTGCATGCCTCACCATGACCTTCTGTATCTCTGGACACCCTCCCTGCCCCCCCCCCTTGGCATGTGGCCTAGGTTGTCCCCAGGCTCTTGCCCTGTTCTGTGGGTCTGGAGGTCTGTGGAAGCCCTTGAACCTCTGGGGGTGAGGGAGCAGTGCCAGGATGGTCCCCCAGGCTCTGTGCCCCTCTCCCGGTGTCCTGTCTATGCATGCAATAAACCACAGGCCTCTTAGCACCTCTGCCAGTGTCGAGTTTGCTTTGACCGTCATGCCAGCTGTGGAGAGAAGACTTCATATGATGACCCTGGTGGGGATCCTGTGCCCAGCATCACAGCCCACATGGTTCAGCGAAGGCCCCCGCATTGGGATTGGACCGGTGGGGACCTGCTGAGTGGTGCACCCAAGTGAAGGGTCCAAGGAGTGCCTCCCACTCATTGGGTCTGACCTGTATGCCCCTCACGCAGGATGTGGGTGGGACAGGCCCTGAGAGCAGATTACTTGCTGACCTCCCAATGTGACTGTGTCCATGTCCCTTTTCCCTGATGAAAACATCTTTCTGCAGTCTCCATTTAGAAGGGTATCCCAGGCTCTCAGATAGTCAGTGGTGGCAGTCATGTCAGTGGACAGTAAATACTGTCAGCAATGTTGGGGTTGTTTGGGACTGGGGGGAAGGTTCTTTCAGACCCACTGGCACACCTAATGGGATGACAGGAGCTGCTCTCCCAGGTCACCCCTAGGTGGGGTGGGGTGAGTCTGAGCTGGTGCTTAAGGAACAAGAGCACCGGTTCCGCTGGAGAACATTCTTTTGAGGTGACAATCTGGGAGTTACTATAGGTTTCACCTCACCGTTCAGCCTCTTCCCTTGCTGCTAGTGTGACACACAGCCCCACACCAGGACTGCCATCTTCTGATGAGAAGGGGGTTTTACAGCCTTCTATGCGGCGCACGCTACATCAGCAGTGGGTCGAAGAAGAAAACAGAATAGAAGTTACACAATATTTTGACCCCCGTGGTCATGGAACATTGGCACGGTGAAGTTGTGAGTTGCCTGAAGCCAAACTTCCTGCTATGTAAAGGAGGCCAACTCACAGCTGTAACCCTGGAGGGCAGAGTAAAACTGCGCCCCCGCGTTTCCGAGACCGTCAGTCTTTACAGAAGTGGACTGCCACAGCTTTCTTCTGCTGAGCCGCTGGTGAATTTGAACTGCTGACCTTGAGGTTTGCAACCCAGCACTTGACCCATTACTCACTACCAAGGCTCCAAGCCATACTTCAAGGTGCATTTGTATTCTTAAATGCATACTCCGTGCCCTTCATGTCCCATTGATAGGGCCAAAGAAGGGGTAGGACAAAGCTTCCAGATGTCAGTGCCAACTCCTAGTGACCGCACAGGACAAGGTACAACTGCCCCCTGTGAGCTTCTGAGACTGGCACTGCTAATGGTAGTAGAAACCCCCATCTTCGAATTGCAGATCTAGCAGATGGAAGCCCAACACACACCCACTGCACCACTGGGGCTCCCCTGTCTGGTGACCAGTGAGCTGTAAGGAAGCGTCTCGTTAGCCATAACCCACTCCCTCTATCACCCAGAAGTAGTTTTCACAGAAAATTTTGAATCCTACGCTCAGCAGAGCATGACTTTCTGTATACCTTTAAAGAGAATGGATGTGAAATCTGGCTTCTATTTTACAGCACGAGGCGGTCCCTCAGGCACTGCTAGAATCCCAGTGTTCCTGGCTGGACATCCTCCCGCTCTCCTCCATGCCCATCCATTCATGCCAGGTCTGAGAAGGCAGCTTCTGATCAGCTGCTGTGGAGACAGACAGAGGCACAGGGCCTCCCATCAAACCGGCCAGCCCTGGCCTCCACTTCTTTCTGTGGTCTCCATTTAGAAGGGTGTTGTCAGGCTCTCGGACACCTGCTTCCCGATTCAGCCTCTTTCTGTTCTCGTTGTTAGTTCTCAGTCATAGCAACCTCCATCGAGTTTTTCTTGGCTGTAATCTTAGCAGAAGGAGGGATGGCGGTGAAGCACTGAACTACTAACTGAGAGGTGGGTGGTCTGAACCCTCCCAGTGACTTTAGCCCAATCCAACCTACCCAGAGGGTCTGGGGGGACAAATAGCAGGTGATTTGCTTCCATGAAGAGAATAACTGAGAAAACCAGGTGGGGCCGCTCTACTCTGCCATATGGCGATGCTGTGAGTTGAACTTGACAGCACCACATACAACAAATCTTCATGGAAGTGGATTGCCAGCCTTTCTTTCATGGTACCCCTGGGTGGGTTTCAGCTATCAACCTTCAGCTTAATCAACCAAGAAAGCAGCCTCACTGCCTGGAGTTGATTCTGACTTACAGAGGACCTATGTGGGGTTTCTGAGACTGAAAATCTTTACCGGAGCAGACAGCCTCAGCTTTCTTCCATGGGTGGATTTGAACCACCAACCAACACCTAAGCCTTAGCACCACCAATGCGAATAGGGGAATGCAAACCATCACTATCTCTTAGGACCCACTTTGGGTGACCTAGTCCTCTCTTACTCCATGGGCTCCAATCCCTCACCAACCCCACCCCCGCCATCTACCCCCAGGTGGCTATAGTTCCTGACGAGTACACCCCGTGGCTGGAATCCCGGTGTTGTTGGCTGTTCATCTTCCACCTCACCTCCATTCCCACTCAGGCATCTCCTCCTCTGTGCTCTTCCTGAAAGCCAGCCTCACACCAACCCTTTGGCTCAAATGGCCAATCCCATCCCCTCCCCCCCTGCTGAAAGCTATGGCACTGGAAAGAGAGGTTAACAAGGAAGATGCAAACTACCAATCAACAGGAGACCCTGCTCTGCACTTCAGAGAAGACAGGACAAGGTGAGGATTTGAAACATTAACCAGTATTTCCCAGTTTCCTTCCCCCAAAGCCAATACCAATAGCATTAATCTGAATACTCGTTGGGACAATTTTGGATGCATTGATTTAAGTGAAAAATACATACACCCTTGGACCAACCTATCCGATGTGTAAGCATCTGTGGTAGATTGAACACACACACACACACACACGTCCATGTCTGAATCCCTGGAACATGTGAATATATTACCTTACATGGTTAAAGGGATTTGGCTTTAATGTGACTAAATTAAGAGTCTGAGATGGGGAGATTACCCTGGATGACCCGGTGTGCCCAATGCAACCTCCAGGTCTTCATAAGAGGGAAGTGTTGTGGGGATGGGGGGGGGGTGCTTGGAGTTAGAGAAAGGAGTTGTGAGGATGGAGGATGGGTTTGGAGTGGTGCTCTTTGAAGATGCAGGAAGACACCAGGAGCCAACGAATGCAGGAGGCCTCCCTCGAAGCAGCTGGGAAAGGTAAGGGACACAGGAACGCAGCCTTACTGCTCTCTTGAGTAATCCAGTGAAACTCAAGTCAGACTCCTCACTTCTAAAACTATTGGGCGGCAGGTGGGGAGGTTTGGGGTGGGGGTGGGGCGGACGGACCCACACAACAACTGGGCTAAGTGGGCGAGTGTTTGGTAATTGGTTAGAGCAGCTACAGGAAAGCCATGACGTATCATAATAAATGATTCTTTTCACCAAGCATGTGCCAGGATGTTGACTGCAGACAAGAGGCATTGGTACCAACTTTAAGTTATCAGGAGGCAAAGGCTAAATTGCCTGGTACAGTCGTATTATTGACATCAGGAAGCCAAAACATGGTGGTCTCTTCCAGACATGTTCAATGAATAAAAGATGTTGTGGGTGAGATCCCACAGAATGACCCACCTCCCCAATGTGCTTGTGTGAAACACACACACACACACACACACACACTTCTATGTAGGTCTCATTTCCTAGAAAGACCTTCAGGACTATGGGGGCCCTTCCTGGTGTCAGGCCAGCTGGCTGGGTGGTGGGTTTGGCCCTGGTTAGCTTGCTGGGTCCTAAAGGTCCCCAAGGCTGATCCTGTGAGGAGGAGGAGGATGACCTGGACTGCCAGCACCGACGCAGGCACCAAGAGCCATCTGGAGCACCTGCCTGTCACCTCTGCCTCCTCCCCTCTCTCCATACATGACTTAAAGCTGCAGGGAGCATGACGGTTCCCTTCACAGCAGAGATAAGGAAACCAGGCTGGCCACTCAGAGACCTGGTGGCCTAGCAGGGCGGTGGCCCGGCCTGCAGTCCCCTGTGACGTATTTGCAAACACGAGGGGTTTTGAGCCCCAGAACCATCCCATTCTCCCCGGTGCAGGCTCAAGTTCCCGCCCTGATTTTCTAGGCTTAATCCTCTTCCTGTGGAAATCAATAAGGACATTGTGATGGAATGATTCACGTTCAAGGTCAGGCCGGAGCAAATTGGAGGCGACATGCTGATTTCACTGCCCTCACTGAGAGGGGAGCCCATCCACTCATGGGCCCTTAACTCTTTCCTCACCACTCACATCTTCGCTGTGAACACCCACACTGCCCCCGTCATAGCCGCTAGTCCCAGGTCCCATGGCCGTGTCCCTCCTGTGAGGCCCTTCCTTCTACATGTCCCCCGGGCTCTGACCACACAAGGGCTTGGGGCCCCACAGACTTGCCATGGTGGTCTGAGGAGGTCGGAGGGCAACGACAGCTCCTCGCAGGGCGCTTGCATTAGAAGGGTGAACATGACTGCCGGCATACACGCTCACTGGCCACATTCTGTCCCAGGTTTGCCCTCTCCATCCCTCCTTGCTAAGGAGCCCTGGTGGTGCAGCGGGTTCATCGCTGAGCTGAAAGAGTTGGCTGCTGAAACCCACCACTTGCTCCACAGGAGGAAGATGAGGCTGTTTGCCCCTATCAACAATTTACCGGCTCAGAACCCCTATCGGCAGTTGTCCTCTGCTCCACATGGTCACCGGGAGGCAGACTCAACCCAAGGCGAGTGATTTCCTGCATCCCAGGCCCCTCTTTCCTGGGCTGTCCCATGTGGCTAAGAGGAAGAGAAGAAGGACCAACATTTTCTCTCTTTTATGGAGAACAAGCCAGCCATTCTCTGTGAGTCAAACCTGATAGACGTGGATCTCTCTTTCCCATCAAAAGCCCTGGGTGGCTAGACCCTGGTGATCACAATTATGCAGGGACCTTGACAGGCTCCTTCTATCTTGAGGTTCTGCCTTCTTTGGGAAGTCAGCAACACCTGCATCAATCCATCTCTAGGAGGCAGGCAGAGAGCATGCACCAGAAAGTATCACTGGGAGCCTCCACTCACATTCCCAAGGGCCATAGCTAGGTGCAAAGGAGGATGGGAAGTGTAGTCCAGCTGGGTGCCAGCTGATTGCCTGGTGGCACTCTCTTGGCGGTAACCTACAGTTAATGACAGCCAAGGAAAGAGGAGAGGAAAGTGTGAGGTGGAGGAAGGATTTCTGTTTCTGATGGCTTGGGGAAGACAGTGTTTGAGCCTATGCCCTGGATGGAGCTAGCACAGAGCAGAGGTTTTCTGTGGAGGGAGATTGGTAGTGTCAGAGGTCTCGGGCACAAACAGCAATAGCGTGGCTGACGCCCCCTCTGGCTGGGTAGGCCCTGTGCTGGATCCTATTTCTCCTGAGTCCCCAGCCCCGAAGGCTGAAGGTGAGGAGCCAGGGCAGCAAAGAGTTAAAGGGTGCATGGTGGGCAGAGGTGAGGAGCCAGGTGCCCCTGCCATACTGTGGGGGTGCCGGTTAATCTGCTGCAGCAGGCAGGGGGCCTGCACGGCTGTCTCTCAAGTTGGGGCTGCAGCCCCTCGCCCCACCCCGCTGCTTGCACAGAGGCTCCGGCAGCACAGGGGCTGGAGGGGGAGGTGGACAGGCAATGTGGGCTCACTGTCTGCACCAGCTTAGCCACCACATGTCATGAAGATCCCCCAGGCCTCTGGTTTCTACTTCTGCCCGCACCCCGAGTCCTACTTGTCCGGGGGCCCCATCTGCCAGTCTGAGTCCATGAGAGGAGACCAGGGAGGGGAGACCGCCTGGCCCGCCATTCATTCATTTATTCACCCACACTTGCATTCAGAACAGAAGAGGAAGCTAAGCAATTTGTGATCGCTGGAGCACTCGGGAGATGAGCCCACACCTGTGTAACTCACATGTCTTCTTGAGCAGGAGGGGGCGTGAAGTGGATGCCAGGTGCCTGGTAGCTCATGCACCAGCCCCTTCATCGGGGAAGCTTAAGGGACTCTGGAAAGAGGATTCGAGTCTCTTGGGGTCAGTTACAGGTTGTAGGACCTTGGCACATTTCAATCCTCACCCCCCATTGTGAGGAAGGCACAGCAGGCTCTGCACCCAGCGCTGGCAGGAGGGTTCAGTGAACTGGCAGAGGGGAAAGGGCTGGGTAAACTGGAGGGCTGTGCCCACGTGTGAAGCTGCCCAGCTGAGGCAGGAGATCCCAGACCAGGGGTCCAGGGCGAGAAGAAAGCAGGAGCACAGAGCCTAGTCCAGACCCAGTCCCCTCTTCCACCACCAGGTCCTGGGGCTGACCTCTTAAGTCTTTGCTTCTGCTGCGCCCCAGCCAGCCAGGCCAGCCTGCCTCTGCTCCACCTCAGCAGGGCAGCAGGATGCGGTCCCAGAGCCTGGGCTGTCGGGTCAGGTTCTGTCTCTGAGTCGATGTGGGATTTATCCTCTCCAAATCCCAGTTTCCTTATCACTGCCAGGGGGATGAGAATGGCCAAACGCTGGCGATCATTTGCATAGAGCAAGCCCCTGGTCCATCTGTGCGTGTCGTGGATGGAGCGTGCTCACCCCTCTCGTCATCGTCTTCCCCGTATGACAGTGGAGGCAAGGGAAGCTCAGAGAGACTCAGTCACGAGCCAAGGCCACCGAGCTCTTGAATGAAAGGAGCAGGATGTCAACTCCGGTTGGTATTTCCTCTCTGCTGCCTCCCATTGGTCCTGTGGCTTTCCAGTCCTGTCCAGTGCCTGGCCGACTGACGGACGTGGGGCTCAGACAGTAGTTTCTGCTGTCTGCGGCACCCGCTGGGCCTTCCAGAGCTTACTTCCTCTAATGCAGGAAGCTTCTGGATCGGACCCCAGCCTCTTGCCCTTGCCCACTGTGGCTTTCCAGGTGGAGTCCCAGTCAGGAAAGCTGCCTCCTCAAGGTGGCCTTGACTCCCAGGATGGAGGGGCGAGACAAGGGAGGAAGGGAAGGGTTAATGACACGGTTGGGGCAGCAGCCTGCAGACGGCCCAGGCTGGAGCTGGGAGGCCTGTGCCATTCCATTCCTTTGCAGATCAGTTACACCCAGCTGTCTCCCTCCCACCGCCAGTGCCCCTCGGATTAGGCGGGAAAGGATCCCCGGCCTGCAGCCTGCACACGGCCCATGGGGACCAGCGCCTGCAGCCCACGCCTCCGCGACAGCTGCTGAGTGTCAGGCAGGAACATAGATCAGCAGGATCCTGGCAGAGGTGCCCCCGTCCAGGCCCTGCCCCCGACATGTGCGGGACGGACGCCAAAAGAGAAAGGGGGTCAGTAAGGGATTTGGGAGGTACAAGGAAGGGACTGCTCCCAAAAATATCACCCAGGCCCATCTATCACGATGTCTCAAATTCCACCACCAGACAGCTGAGCACCTCGAGGTCTCGCAGAGCCACCAGGGAAGAAGTGCACGCCATGGAGATGCATGAGCTCACGTTCAGTGCTGGTAGGATGTGCTGGTGAAGCTGATGCAAATTCATTATAAGCCATGAAGTATATAGGTAGCCCCCCAAAGATATCTCTTCCTCGACACTGGAAGGAAAATCTGTAATATAGGGGAAAGGCTATGTTCTCCAGTCTCAGGATAACAGTAAATAACAATTGTTACATGCTCCCCACCCTCATTAGTGACAAATAGAATTTTGTAACAACAAAAAACCTGTATAACTAGAATGGAATAACAAATCCAGATCTCTGCCGCCTCTCAACCCAGAACTCTTCAAAAACATCTCTTCCATCAGTCAGCCAGACACTGGACAGTATTAGCATAGGCTCTTTTCTTTCTCTTTTGGCGTCTACCTATATAAGACAGGCAGGATAAACAATCCCAAGGAGACAGCAGTGGGACTGAAGGTTTGGGTGAGGCACGGAGAGGAGAAGGCAAGGGGAGGTGAGCAATAAGCCAATAATGACAGGGGCAGGGGAATAGCAAGGGATCTAAAAGTGATGGTGACAGGGGGACAGCATTCCTGCTCATGTTTGATAAATGGAAAGGTGTCTGAGAGGAATTACTGAGAGGTGAATGATGGGTAAACATGATAGTGGGGCAAGAGGAAAGAAAAAATAAAGGGGGAAAAGAACAATAAAGTAAAAATTATATTATAGGTATAAATATAGATATGTATAAATATCAATATATAGAGAGGAGTATTTGTCTGTGTGTGTGTGTGTGTGTGTGTGTGTGCTCCTGCTGATTTATGCACTGGGCTGCTAATTGCCACTGCTTCACAGGAGAACGATGAGGCACTCTGCTCCTATGCAGATTTGCAGGCTCAGAAACCCAGAGGGGCAAGTCTGTGTAGTCTTATAAGGTTGTGATGAGTTGGAGTCAAGGCTACGGTAGAATGTTTTTGTATATTATACAAGCAATAAACATGAGCGAGTTGGAGAGTTTATATTAATAGCAAACAAAATATATCTTAAGAAAAGAAATGTTCCTAGATATAATAATGATCAAATACTGAGTACATCAAGAAGATAGAACACAAATAAAAGCATCTTACTACAATAAAATCCCACAGAGCAAACCTATTTAAAAGAAGCAGACATTTCTATAATTTTATTTAAAACTCTTATCATTTTGCCTAAGTTATCAGAAAACCAACACTGATATTGTCTTACTTACCTGGTGCTGCTGTAACACAAATATCGGAATGTTGTTGCTATGGTGAGTGTCATTGAGCTGGTTCCGACCCATAGCGGTCCCATGCACCACGGAACGAAACACTGCCTGATCCTGTGCCGTCTTCACGTCTGTCCCTATGCTTGAGCCACTGTTATCACCACTGTGACTTAGTAGGTGGCTTTAAAGGCCAGGCATTTATTTCCTTAGAGTCCCGGAAGCTAAAAGTTCAAATCCAGGGTCTTGGTCGTGTTGATCCTTTCAGTATTGGTGTTGACACTCAGTATGGGTAACCTTGGTGATCTGAATTACAAACGACCCCCATATGGCATCTATCTTCCCTTGTATGTGTGTCTTTTTACCCATTCCCGTCTGTTTATAACACCAAAGTGATTAGGTTTAGGACACATCATACACTAGTAAGCCATAACCCGCCCCCTCCCCCCAATCCTATTTTTAAACATCTACGGGTATAAGCACCAGGAGTTTAACACATACTTGGGGGACAAATCCAATCCATAACAGATAGAGAAAGCCTGAGTCATCTAAACGGCCAACGTGTCCTAGAGGGAGTACAGCCAGAATGGTCCTTGGAAGCGAGGATGGCAAGACTTTGTCTCACCAACTTTGGAGACGTGATCAGGAGAAGCAGTCTCTGGAAAGTGACATCTTGCTTGGTACAGTAGAAGGGAGGCACCAAAGAGGAAGACCTTCGATGAGCAACATTGACGCCCTGCCTGCAACCATGAGCTTAAGCACAACCATTGCGAGGCTGGCACACGCCCAGGCAGTGTGTCACTCGGTTGTACACGGGTCGCTACGACCTGGAACTGATCTGACAGCACACAACCACTGCAATGTCAACTGATTTGCCCTAAGTGCCATATAGAGGTCACAGCACCCAACAACCATAGAATAAACATTCGATTCCAAGCTCACATGAAACCAGGGTTTGCCCAAGGTAGACCATATGTTATATTTTACAGAATGAGTCTCAAGACATTTAAAAGGATTAGAATCATGTAAACTATGTTTGCCAAACCCCATAAATTTATATCAATTTCTATCAGAAAACGAACAGAGAGAATTCTGCGAAATTCTAAGTATTTGTAAATTAAACAATATCCCCTTAAATAAAATAATGAAAAATAAATGAGAAAATACCTTGAACTGAATTAAAATAAAATGAATACAAATATAATAGGGGATACAGCTAAAGTTGTGCTATGAAGGATTTGTATTGTAGAAAACAAAATAGATTAAAAAATCAATAATCTAAGTTTTCATCTCCGAAAGCTATAAAGTGAAGGGCAAGTAGCATTCCAAGAAAGAAGAAAATTAACAATAAAAATCATATCACACAGTACTAAAATTATTTCATAAACATGAGATATCTCAAACCAATCAATGTAGAGGGGTTAGAGGCTAACAGTTGTTACCAGGCAGGAGGAATGAGGAAAGGGGGGAATCATTGTGTAGGGGCTAAAATTGGTGATGATTGCACAATATGATGGAAACTTTGACCATTGTATTACGCAGTCATCACAATTTAAAAAATTTAACTGTAAAAATACTGAACTGGCAAGTTCTGTGTTCTCTATATTTTTACAACCATTAAAAAGAGTTATAGAGAAACCAGAAAAACAATAGGAAAATTCAATTAAACAAAAAATTAACTCGAAAAAAATCAGCAAAATTAATAAACCTTTGAGAGAATTACCAAGAGAAGAAAGAAAAAAGAGAAGAAGAAGAAACATTAAATGATCAAAGTTAGGACCCAAAGAGAAGATAACACAATATTGTGCAGAATTCAAAGAGGAGCTCATGCATAACATCATGGCAGCAAATAGACAATTCAAACAGAAAGTATTCTGTGAAAGTCATAAATGATCAAAATTGACTCAAGAGGGAACAGAAAATATGTCAAAAAAGTGAAAGTGATGATTAAGATACATATGACCCAAAATATCTCTGGGTTTTTGCTAGTGAATTCTATCAAACATACTAGGAATAAATAACACAATTTTTGTCAACTCTTTTAGAAAACGGATAAGTATAGAAACATCCCAGCTTATTTCACAACGCCAGCATTATCCCAATACTGAAGCCAAAGATACAACAAGAAAAGAAAACTGCACTCTGATACTTTTCAGAACGCAGATAGAAGACTTCTCAACAAAATATTAACAGACAACGTCTAGCAATCCTTCCCTGATATTGTGAACTTAGGGTTTCTGACATCACCACTTCTATTAAACAACGTACTGGAGACTGGATAAAGTAAGAAAAGACATCAAAGGCACACTGCAATGCAGTGGATTATTTACTACACCTCTTCCAGGCATAACCTTTGTTATTCCTATCAAACAACCTTTGGTTTCCTGATGGAGCTGGGGAGGATGGTCAGGGAAGATGCCAATTATGATTGTGAACAGGGTTAATTGTGATTGCCACCCTACTGGTGGCATGGTGAGCCATGGTAGACATAGGAAAGAAGGGATTTCAGCACCAGTAAGAAAGAAGACCCAAGAGGCGTATGTCCTTTGGGTCTGGAGATCCCTGCACCTTGACCCTCCTTGACCCAGGACACAGCTGTGAGATCAGCCTGCCCCAGCGCGGTGGCTTTCCCAGTCCACAGAGAAAATCAAGCTGCGTGTTTGGGAACAAAAGGGTGGTTTTTGGAGTGGGGTGCCTCCAGGCACTCAATTGGGGAACGGGGTGTGCAGACCCATGGAGCTGGAACTGAGTGCCTTCAGGCAGAGGCATGCTCTTTGGGCATTTATTGGCAACCCTAAAAGAGCTTTGTAACATTGCAGAGGCAAGTCAAGATGCTGAGGGCCAGAGAAAGGCATGCCTGAGGCACAGCAGAGAAGAAATTGCCATCCTGACTGATCAACTGAATCCTGAGCATTTCTCAGCCGAGTTGTGATCTGTGAACTTCCCTCATCAACCTCATATTCATGCGTCTTGTTTGTGAGTTGTGTGTGGTCACTGCAAGGAATGATCAAACTCAACGTGAAAGGAGTAGTTGTTCGGTGCCGTGGAGTTGGCTCTGTCTCACACTTGGCCTTCCGTTGGAGGGCATTGTTAAAGAAGCACCGTGTCCATCCATCTCATGGAGGACCTTCTTTTTCCCCTCCCCTCTACTTTACCACGCATGATGTCCTTCGCCAGGGACTGGTCTCTGTTGATAATATGTCCAAAGCAAGTGAGGCACAATCTCACCCCCTTGCCACTCAGGAGCACTCTGGTTGTACTTCTTCCAGGACAGACACTCTTCACCAGCTCGATAATTCAGAGGCATTGATTTTCCTTCAGTCTTCCTTATTCAGTGTCCAAGTTTTTAGCAGATTAAATCATTTATGAAAGCATGTGCGTCCTAGGGTGGGGGCAACACTAGAGACACAGTACGGGATGCCTGAAACGACGCCTCCCAACCCCCCACACCAGGGCAAAGCATGAAGGGAGTGCAACAGAGCAGCAAGGGGAACAGAGCAATGAAGTCCCTGAGGAATCCTACAGATAGACTTCAGGGACAGGGCTTGGCAGCTCATCAGACTCGATTGGAAAACATTCATAAAGGTCAAGAGACAGACCTGGAACTATTTATAGGCTCCCAACCCCGTGTCTATCTATATAAGATAGGCAGATAAACAATCCCAAGGAGAAAACAATGGAACTGATGATTCCGGGGGACACGGGAGAGCAGGAGATGGGGGAAAGGAAAGGGTGAGCCAACAAACCCAGGGACAAGGGAACAACAAGTGATCTAAAATTGATGGTGAGGAGGGTGTAGGATGCTTGGTGGGGTGTGATCAAGTGCAACGTAGTTAATAGGGACTACTGAAAGTCAAATGAAGGTTGGACATGAAAATGGGACAAGAGGAAAGTAAAAGAAAACAGAGGAACAAAGTAGGAGGCAAAGGACATTTATAGAGGTGTAAACACAAGCACATACATATGTAAATAACTTTATAATAAAATAAAAATTAAATTAATAAAATTAAAATAATAATGATAAGGAAATGGATCTATGTACATATGTTTATATGTTAAGTACTAAGGTAGCAGACAGACATTGGGTCTCTACCCAAGTCCTCCCTGAACACAAGAACATTTTGTTGTAATAACCTGGTATTCTTTGATGCTCAATTTCCCTGACACGATCACTGAAGACAAAATAGGAGTACATGCAAGGGTGGTGAAGAAAGCTAATGATGCCTGGCTATTAAAATATGTGGGAAACTAACATGGAGGGAAATATAACTAGGATTATATTCCCTAACTTATAACAGAGGGAATGTGGAAAGCTAGTATTCCACAGTAGGAAAGCCACCACTTTGGTACATTAGAGATAAAGTCCAAGTACATTATCCTGCTTTAAATGTCATTCCCACAGATTCTCCCCAAACAGCTATGCCGCCTTAAAGTGAGCACATGATTGCTTCTATCTTCCTATAGAAGCAGACATTCTTGTTATCTCCTCCCGCCCCCGTGGCACATATCCCCCGCCCCTCCCCCCCCATGCATTCCCCCAATGCAGGTATTAGGCTTCCTCACCTGTGAACCCAGGGACTTTTCTGTGGTTATCACCCACCTTGTCATGTATGTAACTATTGAGTATGCATGTCTTATGGCTACCTATAAATATTCCAAAATAGTAAAGACTCTATCTCTGTGTGCAGACCTGGCTGCTGAGATCATGGCTTTCCTGAAGTAAGCATGCTATCATGAAATGTGTCTGATGCCTTTATTTTACTTTCTCCTATCTCCTATGACTTTACTATGATCCTTATATATTCTAACTGTACAATTGTGCCTATGGACCCTTCGGTTGTTAGAGGCTGGTTTACTCTAACAAAAAAGAATAGCATCTGGGGTCTTAAAGGCCTGAAGGTGAACAAGCAGCCATCTAGCTGGGAAACAACAAAGCCCACATGGAAGAAGCACACTAGCCTGTGTGATCATGAGATGTCGAAAGGATCAGGTATCAGGCATCAGAAGACCCAAAACAAACAATCATTGATTTGAATGAAGGGACGGAATGGAGACCCAAAGCCCATCTGCAGATATTTGGACATCCCCTCACAGAAGGGTCACAAGGAAGAAATGAGCCAGCCAGAGTGCAGTATAGCACCAACGAAACATACAACATTCCTCTAGTTCTTTAATGCTTCCTCACCCCCAACCCCAGCCCCCACTATCATGACCCCAGTTCTACCTTACAAATCTGGCTATACCAGAGCATGTACACTGGTACAGATAGGAACTCTCAACACAGGGAATCCAGGACAGAGAAACCCCGAAGGAACAATAATGGGAGTAGCGATACCATGAGGGGAAGGGGAAGGTGGGTGGGGGGCAAAACCATTGCCATGATCAATGTATACCCCCCACCCAGGGTGATAAACAACAGAAACATAGGTGAAGGGAGACAGTGGATGATGTAAGATATTAAAATAATAATTTATAAATTATCAAGGGTTCATGAGAAAGGGAGGGTGAGGGAGGAAGGGGGAAAATGAGCTGATACCAAGGGCTCAAGTAGAAAGAAAACGTTTTGAAAAGTATGATGGCTACAGATGGACAAATGTGATCGACACAATGGATGTGTGGATTGTTATAAAAGCTGTAAGAGGCCCCAATAAAATGATTTCAAAAGAGAGAGGCCATGTGCATCCTGTGATAGAATGCGCTTTAAAGGCAGTGGTACCACGGTAAGCATGGTCCCTGACTGACAGTCCACCCACAGCGCACTTAAATTATACCGTCGTCTGGCCGGCCTGGGACACACTTCTGCCCTTAACCATTGGATGCTTTAGCAAGGAAGTGAGTGTACATGGAGGTTTCCTTGACGAGTTAAAGAAGTTGACAACTTAAGAGATTACCAAAACCATATTGTCTGAAGATTAAATTTTATTTCTCCTGTTCATTGGCATATATGTAGCTTAAAATTATATTTATAGCAAAGATATCATGAATCACACCCTCTCCTCTCCCCGAGTTAAATATCAGGAACAAACTTTAAGGATAAGAATTGGGTTTCACAAACCAAGACCAGACACCTGAGTTCCAATGTTCATTGCGGCACAGTTCACAATTGCAAGGAGTTGGAAACAACCCAAATTTCCATCAACTGACGAGTGGATTAAAAAAACTGTGGTACTTACATACAATGGAGTGCTACGCATCACTAAAAAGCAGTGATGAACGAATAAAGCACATCACTGCATGGGTAGAACTGGAGGAAATCATGCTAAGCAAAGTAAGCCAGCACAAAAGGACAAGTAAAACATGAGTCTGCTGAGGTAAGCTTTAAAAAAACAAAAACAAAATGCAAAAGGGGCATAGGGAAAAAGCTACCGCATACAAGCATTCCTGGGGTGAGGACCAGGTAGCATGGCAGGGACCAAAACAAATCCAGGGATACATATGGTAGCCAACTAAAAAGGAGGTGGGGAAAGGAAAAAAAAAGAAATGGGTAACGGGGGCACAGGACACTAACCCACCAAAGGGGAAGGTATTGTTTATATCTCCACAGGGAAAGAGGGACCAGACTTCAACCCAGTGCTCCAAGATGTGAATGCAACATGCCGGCGTGGAGTAGGAGAGTTCTGAGGGGCTGGCCCCAATCCCAACTACTATGTGGACACCTGCCCCTCCCCCCAGAAGAATTTATTTCAAAGGATGTCACTTAATATGCAGCTCTGGGAGAGGGACATATCGGGAACAGATGAAGTGGGAGGAGGAGAGAGTGGAGCACACCTTGGCCTACCAACCCTTGAAGATGATGTTCCCTATTAGAGCAGCCAGTCCACAGAGAGGACCACATGGCCGGCCCCACTATGAGACATGACGTCCCTCACTGACCCGTGGGAATTGCTCCCGATCTGATCCCGCCACACCAAGGCAAAACACTAAGGGGGTGCAACAGAATGGAGTGGTGAGGTCCCCAGGGAATGCCAAAAGTGGACTTTGTGGCCAGGGCTTGGTGCCCCAACAGACTGGACTGGAAAACACTCCTAAAGGCCAACAGACAGTACTTGACCTAACTACAAGCTTTTATTTCTTGTTTTGTTTATTGTCATTGGTTTGTTGTTGTTTTGTTATATGTTGTTGCTTGGTTTTGCTCTGTCTTGTTTTTTGTGCATGTTATTATCTCCGCAGGTCTGTCTAAATAAGATAAGATGGATGAACAATCTGGAGGAGAAAACAATGAGACTGACAGTTCTCAGGGGACATGGGAGAGGGAGAGGTGGGAAAGGTAGTGGTGTTAACAAACCCAGGGACAAGGGAACAACAAGTGATCCAAATCTGTGGTGAGGAGGGTGTAGGAGGCCTGGTAGGGCGTGATCAAGGGAAATGTAACCAAGAGGAATTACTGAAACCCAAATGAAGACTGAGCATGATAGTGGGACAAGAGAAAAGTCAAAGGAAATAGAGTAAAGAGCTAGGAGGCAAAAGGTATTTATAGAGGTCTAAACAAAGGCATATACATATGTAAATATATTTATATATGATGATGGGGAAATAGATCTATGTGCATATATTTATAGGTTTAGTATTAAGGTAGCAGAAGGACATTGGGCCTCCATTCAAGTACTCCCTCAATATAAGAATACTTTCTTTTATTAAATTGGCATTCTATGATGCTCACCTTCCTAACACAGCCGCTAAAGACAAAGCGGGTGAATAAGCAAAGGTGATGAAGAAAGCTGATGGTGCCCAGCTATCAAAAGATATAGTGACTGGGGTCTTAAAGGCTTGAAGGTAAACAAGCGGCCATCTAGCTCAGAAGCAACAAAGCCCACATAGAAGAAGCACACCAGCCTGTGCGATTACGAGGTGTTGAAGGGATCAGGTATCAGACATCATCAGAACAAAAAAAATCATATCTAAGTGAATGAGCGGGGAAGTGCGGAGTGGAGACCCAAAACCCATTTGTAGGCCACTGGACATCCCCTTACAGAAGGGTGTCCGGGAGGAGACGAGCCAGTCAGGGTGCGATGTAAACGATGAAAAATACAACTTTCCTCTAGTTCCTAAAAGCTTCCTCCCCCACCACTATCATAATCCCAATTCTCCCTTACAAATCTGGCTAGACCAGAGGATGTACACTGGTACAGACAGGAACTGGAAACACAGGGAATCCAGGACAGATGATCCCTTCAGGACCAGTGGTGTGAGTAGCGATACTGGGAGGGCAAAACGAGGGTAGATTGGAAAGGGGGAACCAATTAGAAGGATCTACACATAACCTCCTCCCTGGGGGACGGACGAAAGAAAAGTGGGTGAAGGGAGACATTGGACAGTGCAAGATATGACAAAATAATAATTTATAAATTATCAAGGGTTCATGAGGGATGGGGAGCAGGGAGATAGGGGGAAAATGAGGAGCTGATGCTAGGAGCTTAGGTGAAGAGCAAATGTTTTGAGAACGATGAGGGCAATGAATGTACAAATGTGCTTGACACAATGGATGTATATATGGATTGTGATAAGAGTTGTATGCGCCCCTAATAAAATGACATAAAGAAAAGAGTTGGGTTTCAAACCATGTTTTGTTACTATTAGCATTCTTTCCTTTTTTAAAACTGATCAACTCTAAGCATTCAAAAAACTGTCCTCTGAATATCACTGCTCCGACAGTCCCTTGGATATCCATTGGTAAATTATAAATAACATTCCATTTGCAGTTCTCTTTTATACCACTTCTTTTTTTAATTTTTTTAACATGCCAGGTATTTTTATTTTTAATCTACGAAGTGATGACGAAGTATCTACTCACTGCAGGTTAATAAGCTGATAGTCGAGGCTATTTATTCATTTTATTAGGGGCTCATACAATTCTTATCACAGTTCATACATATACATACATCAATTGTATAAAGCACATCTGTACAGTCCCTGCCCTAATCATTTTTTTCTCCTCTTTTCTTTTTTTACATTTTATTAGGGACTCATACAACTCTTATCACCATCCATACATATACATACATCAATTGTATAAAGCACATCCATACATTCCCTGCCCCAATCATTCTCAAAGCATTTGCTCTCCACTTAAGCCCCTTGCATCAGGTCCTCTTTTTTTTTCCCCCTCCCTCTCCTTTCCCCCTCCCTCATGTGCCCTTGGTAATTTATACATCGTTATTTTGTCCTATCTTGCCCTATCCGGAGTCTCCCTTCCCCCCTTCTCTGCTGTCCCTCTCCCAGGGAAGAGGTCACATGTGGATCCTTGTAATCAGTTCCCCCTTCCAACCCACTCACTCTCCACTCTCCCAGCATCGCCCCTCACACCCTTGGTCCTGAAGGTATCATCCACCCTGGATTCCCTGTACCTCCAGCCCTCATATGTACCAGTGTACAGCCTCTGCCCTATCCAGTCCTGCAAGGTAGACTTCGGATCATGGTAGTTGGGGGGAGGAAGCATCCAGGATCTGGGGGAAAGCTGTGTTCTTCATCGGTACTACCTCGCACCCTAATTAACCCATCTCCTCTCCTAAACCCCTCTATGAGGGGATCTCCATTGGCCAACACTTGGGCCTTGGGTCTCCACTCTGCACTTCCCCCTTCATTTAATATTATACCACTTCTTTTTAAGAAATCATTTTATTGGGGCCTCTTACAGATCTTATCACAATCCATATATCCAGTCATTGTGTCAAGCACATTTGTACATTTGTTGCCATCATCATTTTCAAAAATGTTCTATTTGAGCCCCTGGTATCAGCTCCTCATTTTTTCCTTCCCTCCCCCACCATCCCTCCCTCATGAGCCCATGATAATTTATATATATTTTTTCATGTCTTACACTGACTGATGTCTCCCTTCACCCACTTTTCTGCTTTCCATTCCCCTGGGAGGGGGTTATAGATAGATCATTGTGATCGATTCCTCCTTTCTTCCCTGATCCTCCCCTTATCCTCCTGGTATCACTACTCTCATTATTGGTCCTGAAGAGTTTATATGTCCCTGATTCCTTGCAATTCCAACTCTTATCTGTAACCCGTGTACATGCTCTGGTCTAGCCAGATTTGTAAGGTAGAATCAGGGTCATGATATGGGGGTGGGGGGTTAGGATGCATTAAAGAACTAGAGGAAAGTTGTATGTTTCATCGGTGCTATACTGCACCCTGACTGGCTCATCTCTTCCTTGTGACCCTTCTGTAAGGGGATGTCCAATTGTCTACAGATGGGCTTTGGGTTTCCACTGCACATGCCCCCACACTCACATTGATATGATTTTTTGTTCTGGGTCTTTGATGCCTGATACCTGATCCTTTTCACACCTCATGATCACACAGGCTGGTGTGCTTCTTCCATGTGCGCTTTGTTGCTTCTCAAGTAGATGACTGCTTCTTTGTCTTCAAGCCTTTAAGACTCCAGACACTATATCTTTTGATAACTGGGCACCATCAGCTTTCTTCACCACTTTTGCTTATGCATCCACTTTGTCTTCAGCGATTGTGTCAGGGAAGTTGAGCATCATGGAATGTCAGGTTATTAGAACAAAGTGTTCTTGGGTTGAGGGAATACTTGAGCAGAGGTCCAATGTCCGTCTGCTGCCTTAATATTTAACATATAAATATATTACATAGACCTATTTCCCTATCATTATATATATTTACATATGTACATACCTATATTTAGACCTCTATAAATGTCCTTTGCCTCCTAGTTCTTTCCCCTATTTCCTTTGACTTTCCTCTTGTCCCACTATCATGTTCAGCCTTCA
The DNA here is from genome assembly GCF_050624435.1 of Tenrec ecaudatus. Lineage (NCBI taxonomy): Eukaryota > Metazoa > Chordata > Mammalia > Afrosoricida > Tenrecidae > Tenrec > Tenrec ecaudatus. The sequence continues at coordinate 53,039,452 of NC_134533.1, read as the reverse complement.
TTCGGGTTTCTGTAATTGCTTTCAGCTACATTGCCCTTGGATCAGGCTCCACCAGCATGCTATGCCCTCCCTGCCATCACTTTAGATCACTTGTTGTTCCTTGTCCCTGAGTTTGCTGGCTTTATAGCACTTCTAAGCAGTGTGTGGTGTGTGAGGTTGGAAAGACCATCTCGAATAATTCTCATCTAAACTGAAGAGGGAATTTCTGAATATGCAACTGACAAAATGTGAAGCCGTGCCTTTGTTGAGTGCCACAGGACCCAATTAATCTCCACTTAGGTAAGAAACCATGCCCCGGGGAGTGCTGAGGCCTGTGTAGGGCCGTGATAACAAGGCCCACTGAAGCTCCAGACAGTGGCAGTAAGAATGCCTTCCAGCACTCTCATTTGATGATTCTTTGCACCACCAAGTCCTGCGGGCAGCGGTGGTTCTGTTTCACCCACAGGGACACGCAGTACTTGCAGAAAGAGTGATCACCTTCTCCCCGGACCACAACACAATCCTCTTGCTTGTTTTCAGCTTGACATCTAAGGCAAGCATCCATCTCCTGGCCCCTGCAGATGAGATAGGTATTACAGGCCACGTCCCAATTCCATATGGCCACCGCATTCCACGTTTTAAAGGAAAACATTTCATTGACCCCTGAGAGGAGAGAATGCCGGGCGACTCGCCGTCTTCTGTCTTGGCCTTGGTGGCAGTGTGGAGCAGAGACCTGGGCCCTCAGTGTCCAGCTTTCACATGTATGTGAGGCAACTGAAAATACCACGCCGTGACTCAGGCCCCCTTTAGTCTTCGTTTCCTGACATTTTACAGAGGGCTTCTGGAGCCCCCTTACCCAATGCAACGCATCATTTGATCTCTTGGCTCTGGATTTGATCTCTTGATTGCTGCTTCCAGTCAAGACGAAATCCTTGACAGCTTCAATCATTTCTCCGTCTAACATGATGTTACCTCTTGGTAACAAGTGCTTCAAGTCCTCCTCACTTTCAGCAAGCAAGGTGGTGGCATCTGAATATCGCAGGTTGTAAATAAGGTTGCTGATAAAACTTCCTCCAATCCCGATGCCCCATTCTTCTTCATATAGTCTAGCTTCTCTAATTACTTGCTCAGTATGCAGATTGAGTAAGTACTGTAAGAGGATACAGCCCTTACACACATTTTTGTCTGATTTTAAACTGTGCCGCGGTCTCCTGCTCCGTTCACACAACTGCCTCTGGATCCAAGTACAAATTCCACACGGACACAATGAAGCGTTCTGGAATTCTCATTCCTCTCAAGGCTATCCATAGTTATTTTTGGTTTTTTGTGATCCACATCATTGCACGACTTAGCATAGGCAATATAACACAAGTAAACATCTTTCTAGAATTCTCTGCTTTCAGCCAAGATCCAGCCGACATCAGCAATAATTCCCTTGTTCCATGTGCTCTTCTACATCTGACCTGAACCTCTGGAAGCGCCGTGTCGATGTACTGCTGCAATGGGCTGTTGGTGGATGGTTTCATGCAAAATTTTACTTGCATGTGAGATTAATGCTAGTGTTCTATAATTTGAGCATTCTGTTGGGTCACATTTCTTTGGGAGGGGTACAAAGATGGATCTCTTCCAGTCACTTGACCAAGTAGCTGTCTTTCAAATGTCCTGGCACAGTCAAGCAAGGGCTTCCGGTGCTTCAGCATTGTTAAAGCATTTCAGTTGGCATTCAATCCATTCCTGGAGTCTTGGTTTCACTCCTGCTTTCCGTGCAGCTTGGACTTCTTCCTTCAGTCCATTGGTTCTGACTCACACACTACCTCTTGATATGGTGAGATGTCCACTAGTTACTTGGGTACAATGACTCTGTGTGTTCTTTCCATCTTCTTTTGAGGCTTCCTGTATCATTCAGTATTTTGCTTATAGAGTTTTTCAATATCACACCGAGGCTTGAATTTTTTCTTGAGTTCTCCTAGTTTAATCTATGCAGAGTGCTCTTCCTCTTTGATTTTCTAATGCTAAGTCTTTGCGCATTTCATGACAATGTTTCCTCAAGCTCCACTTTAAAACTTTTGTTCAATAGATGCAAAAATCCTTAACAAAATATTGGCCAATAGAATACAAAGGAACATCAAACATATCATTCACCACGACCAAGTAGGATTCATCCCAGCGATGCAGGGATGGTTTAACATCCGAAAATCCATCAATATCATTCACCACATCGAGAAGAAAAAGGATAAAAACCATATGATAATATCCATAGATGCAGAAAAAGCATTTGACAACATCCAGCATCCATTCCTAATCAAAACACTCATGAAGATAGGATTGGAAGGTAAGTTCCTCAAGCTCATACAAGCTATCTATGAAAGACCAACAGCCAACATCATAGTCAATGGAGAAAAGACAAGAACAATACCGCTGAAAAAGGGTACAAGACAAGGATGCCCCCTGTCCCCTCTTCTATTCAATATCGTTTTGGAGGTTCTGGCTAACAACATAAGACAGCGGAAGGACATCAAAGGGATCCAGTTGGGAGAGGAGGAGGTGAAACTATCGTTATTTGCAGATGACATGATCTTATACATTGAAGACCCCCAAAACTCCACAGTTGGAATACTTACAGCAATAGAGGAATACGGAAGAGTAGCAGGATACAAGATCAATAAACAGAAGTCGGTAGGGTTTCTATACACATCGGACAGGGCCATGGAAGAGGCGATTAAGAGGGAAGTACCCTTCACAGTAGCCAAGAACAAACTGAAATACCTAGGAATATACTTAACAAAAAATACTAAAGACCTATATAAGCATAATTATAAAACCCTATTACAGGAAACCAAAAGTGACCTTCACAAATGGATGAAGCTCCCCTGCTCATGGTTAGGTAGGCTGAACATAGTAAAGATGACAGTTCTTCCTAAGGCACTCTACAAGTTCAATGCTATACCAATCCAATTACCATCAACCTTCTTCAAAGAATTGGAAAAACTGACCACCAACTTCATATGGAGAGGGAAGAAACCCAGAATTAGCAGAGAACTCCTCAAGAAGAAGGACACAATTGGAGGACTCGCCCTACCTGATTTTAATGCCTACTACACAGCTACAGTGGTCAAAACAGCATGGTACTGGCACAATGATAGACACTCAGACCAGTGGAAAAGAATAGAAAGCCCAGGAGTAAAATCATCAGCATATAGACAACTGATCTTCGACAAGGGTCCCAAAAACGTCAAGTGGGAAGCAGATGCCCTCTTTAATAAGTGGTGCTGGAAACAATGGATATCCACATGTAGAAAGTTGAAACAAGACGTCTACCTCACCCCATGCACAAGAATACACTCAAGGTGGATCACAGATCTAGAAGTCAAACCCCAAACCATCAGGACCATTAAGGAGGGAATCGGGACTAATCTCAGAGCACTGGCCCAGGGAGCACATAGGCTCACTGCAACAGGGAAGGGGACACACACAGGTGATCTGGAAATCGACAAATGGGATCTAATAAGAATAAAACACCTGTGCACCTCGAAAGACTTTGCCAAGAGGGTGACAAGGCAACCCACAGACTGGGAGAAGATTTTTAGTAATGACACGTCAGACAAAGGGCTCATTACTAAAATCTACAACACCATCATGACCTGCAAAAAGAGGAAAACAGTTAACCCCCTAAGGAAGTGGGCAAAAGAAATGAGAAGAACTTTCACTAGAGAGGAGATCAATATGGCCAATAAATATATGAGAAAGTGCTCGAAGTCCCTTGCCATAAGAGAAATGCAAATCAAAACAACCATGAGATACCACCTAACACCCCTCAGGCTAGCTCAGATCAGTAAATCAGAGAGCAACAAGTGTTGGAGGGGCTGTGGTGAAATAGGAACCCTCCTCCACTGCTGGTGGTCGTGCAGATTTGTACAGACACTGTGGAAAGCAATCTGGCGATACCTAAAGAAAATGGAAATTGATCTACCTTACGACCCAGCCATCCCTCTACTGGGCATATACCCGGTTGAAGGAGCAAATAAAACACGACCAGTCATATGCGCTCCAATGTTTATTGCGGCACAATTCACAATAGCAAAGACTTGGAAACAGCCTAAGTTTCCATCGATAGACGAGTGGATTAGCAAACTTTGGCACATACACACAATGGAGTATTATGCAGCACTAAAAAGCACCGATGAGCACATGAAACACGTTATTTCATGGGAAGAGCTGGAAGGAATTATGTTAAGCGAGGTAAGCCAGACCCAAAGGGACAGGTACAACATGAGTCCCCTGAGGTAAGTACAATCAGCATGACAGAAATGGGGCATTAATCCACCCAAGGGGAGGGGATGGTTTATATCTCCACAGGGAAAGTGGGACCAGACTTCAACCCAGTGTCGCAAGGTGTGAATGCAATATCCCGGCGTGGAGGACGGAACCGGTGGAGAGGACTGGGAGGCTGGCCCCAGCACCATAAATTAAGTGGATTCCTGCCCCTCCCCCGAAAAGAACTTGTTCCAAAGGACGACATTGACCCTGCAGCTATGGGAGATGGACATATTTGATCAGAGCACACGGGAGCAGATGAAGGGGCAGGAGGAGAGAGTGGAGCACAGCCTGGCCCACCAGGCCGTGATGATGATGTTCCTGAGTAGAGCAGCCAGTCCACAGAGAGAACAACATGGCTGGCCCTACTATGAGACATGATGCCCCTCAGTGACTAAGGGCGATACAGGGGACAGCACCGGAGACACAGTGTGGGAATTGCACCTGACCTGATCCCACCACACCGAGGCAAATCACTGGGGGAGTGCAGCGGAACAGCAAGGGAATGGAGTGGCAAGGTCCCCAGGGAATGCTGAAAGTGGACTTTGGGGCCAGGGCGTGGTGCCCCAACAGACTGGACTGGAAAACGCTCCTAAGGGCCAGCAAAGATCCCTGAACTAACTACAAGCTTTTCTCTTGTGAACTGTTTTGTTCTGTTCTTTTTCAGTGGTTTGTTTTGGTTGTTTTGTTGTCTGGTTGTATACTGTTGCTTTGTGTTCCTCTGTCTAGTTTTCGTGCATGTTAGTGACTCCACAGGTCTGTCTGAATAGGACAGGCTGGATGAACTATCTGGATGAAAAACAACGGTACCGACAGTTCCGTGGGGACTTGGGGTGGGGGGTAGGGGGGGTAAGGAAGTGGTGTTAACAAACCCAGGGACAAGGGAAAAACATGGGACCCCAAAGGGTAGAGAAGGGGGAGTGGCAGGCCTGGTGGGAAATGATCAAGGGTAAGGTTGCTTAGAGAAGAGGTATACTCTAGCCCAGGGGGCGATGAAGCATGGTAGTAGGGCAGGAGGAAGGTCAAGGGAGATGGAGGAAAGAGTTAGGAGTCAAAGGGCATTCATGGAGGTCTAGACAAAGACATGTACATGCAAATATATATAGGAGGTTGGGGAAATAGATCTTTGTGTCGATATTTATAGGTCAAGTATTAAGGTGGCGGAAGGACCTTGGGCCTCTACTCAAACACTCCCTCTATGCATGAATACCTTCTTTTATTAAATTGGAACTCTATGATGCTCACTCTCCCGACACAACGGCTGGAGCCAAAGTGGGTGAAAAGTAAATGTGGTGAAGAAAGCTGATGGTGCCCGGCTATCAAAAGAGATAGTGACTGGGGTCTTAAAGGCTTGAAGATAAACAAGCGGCCATCTAGCTCAGAAGCAACAAAGTCCACATGGAAGAACACACCAGCCTGTGTGATCGAGTGGTCCCAAAGGGATCAGTTACCAGGCATCAAAGAACAAAAAATCATATCATTGACTGCACACCTCCATGATAGGATCGCTGAAGACAAATGGGTGCACAAGCAAATGTGGTGAAGAAAGCTGATGGTGACCGGCTATCAAAAGAGATAGTGTCTGGGGTCTTAAAGGCTTGAAGGTGAACAAGCGGCCATCTCGCTCAGAAACAAATAAGCCCACATGGAAGAAGCACACCGGCCAGTGCGATCACGAGGTGCCCAAGGGACCAGATATAAGGCATCATGCAAAAAAAAAAAAGATATAAGTGTGTGTATGTATGTGTATGTATGTGTATATGTATATATGTATGTGTATATATATTATATTAAATGAAGGGGGAAGTGCAGAGTGGAGACCCAAGGCCCAAGTGTCGGCCAATGGAGATCCCCTCATAGAGGGGCTTAGGAGAGGAGATGGGTTAATTAGGGTGTGAGGTAGTATCGATGAAGAACACAGCTTTCCCCCAGATCCTGGATGCTTCCTCCCCCCAACTACCATGATCCGAATTCTACCTTGCAGGGCTGGATAGGACAGAGGCTGTACACTGGTACATATGAGGGTTGGAGGTACAGGGAATCCAGGGTGGATGATACCTTCAGGACCAAGGGCGTGAGGGACGATGCTGGGAGAGTGGAGGGTGAGTGGGTTGGAAAGAGGGAACTGATTACAAGGAGCCACATGTGACCTCTTCCCTGGGAGAGGGACAGCAGAGAAGGGGGGAAGGGAGACCCCGAATAGGGCAAGATATGACAAAATAACGAGGTATAAATTACCAAGGGCATATGAGGGAGGGGGGAAAGGGGAGGGAGTGGGGAAAAAAAAAAGAGGACCTGATGCAAGGGGCTTAAGTGGAGAGCAAATGCCTTGAGAATGATTGGGGCAGGGAATGTATGGATGTGCTTTATACAATTGATGTACGTATATGTATGGATTGTGGTAAGAGTTGTTGGAGTCCCTAATAAAATGTAAAAGAAGAAAAGAGAAAAAAATGATTAGGGCAAAGACTGTACAGATGTGCTTTATACAATTGATGTATGTATATGTATGAACTGTGTAAAGAATTGTATCAGCCCCAATAAATTGTTAAAAAAAATAAAAATAAATAAAATAAAATAAAATCGAAAAAAAAAACAAACTTTTGTTCAGCTCTTCCATTTGCCATAGTTACGTTTCTTCCCTTTGCCTTAGCGCCTTTACAAATATGAGCAAGTTTCAGAGTCTCTTCTCACATCCACTTTGATCTTTCTTTCCTGTCTTTTCAAATGACCTTTTGCTTTCTTCATGAATGGTGTTCTTGCTGTCATAATGTCTTGCTCATTAGGCCTTCTGTCATTAGTGTTCAATGCCTCAAATATGTTCTTGAGATGCTCTAGAAATTCAGGTGGGATCGACTCAAGGTCATAGTTTGGCTCTCACGGACTTTACATATGAGCAATTGGTGGTCCGTTCCACAGTGAGCCCTTGGCCTGGTTTTAGGTGCTAATATTGAGCTTCTCCGCCATCTTTTCTCATAGATGTAGTCCATTTGACTTCTGTGTATCTCACCCGGAGAAGTCAATGTGTATAGGTGCCTTTTATATTGTTTAAAAAGGTATTTGCTATGAACAAGTCATTGGTCTTACAAAACTCTATCATGTGATCTCTGGAAATAAAAAAGTCTATGGTTCAAATTAAAGGGGAGGTGGTTAAACCCATTTTTGACTTGAAATCTGCAAACGAAAAGGCTGGCTGTATCTGGGTGAATGGTGGTTTTTCAACCCTTGGTCTTACTAATCAGCATGGAGTTCCCCTGGTGAATGCTGGGTCTGTAGATGGACAAGTGACCCAAAGGTGCCCAAGAGAAAGACACCGTCCTTGGTTTAGAGAACATTTTTTACCCCATTTTTTCCTCCTGATGAGGGAGGCCACATCTGACTTCCTCTGGTTCCCACCCTTCATCCCTTGTCGCTCTATTCTGATACCAACAGTCTCTCTATTTCTATGTCTGAGTTCCAAAATTCATTGCAAGGACCACACAGGAGGGGCAGACAACGTGCAGGTTTGTGGAATTTACAGGTTGCAGTTCAGATGAGAAATGCTCAAGACACAGATGTTCGGTCCGAATAATTTCTTCTCTGCCACGTCTGCAGGCAGACTTCTCTCTGGCCTTCAGCCTCTAGGCTGGGCCTCTGCCATGCTTGGGCCACTTTACAAAACTCTTTTGGAGCTGTCAATAAAAGCCCGAAGGACTTTAAAAAGCATTTTACTCTGCCACAGGCATCAGCCCGAAGGCACTCAACTCTAGCTCTGTAAGCTGGCAAACCTAGCTCCCCCAGTTAAGTGCCTGGAGGGCACCCACTCTACAAGCCAGTCGTCTGCCCAAAGCACTCAGCTGTACTTGTTCTGTGGGCTGCAAAGTCCACCACTCTGTCTCATTCTCGGACTCCTGGCTCTGCTGTGCTGATTCTCTGATATCAAAGCTGTCTCCTGGAGGCAGGGGGTTCCATTTTCAGGGATCTCAGGGTCCAAAGGACACACTCCATTCCTGGCTCTTCTTGCTGGTAGTGAGATTCCCCACTTCCTCCTTCAAAGACAGCTCATTTTATAGGCAGAGGAGTGGTAGTCACATCACGAACCCTGTAATAATCATTCAAAGCCAGCTAAGAAATGGGAAAATCGGAATCCTCAATGATACGGTTGAGCTACAAAATCCACTAATCCTGGAGCAGACGTTATCTTTAGACTCCATGTGAGTGAGTTACTAAATGCCCTCATTATATAAGCCAGTTAGAGCTGGGTTTTCTGTTACTTGTAGCCAAATTCATTGCACACCTTTCTGATCGAACTTCCTTGACCCAGTCTCTACTTCTCACCAACAGGAAGAGACAGATCCACACAGACAGGAATCTAATGAGACTGGGCCACCATTAACCTTGTTTTATATCCTGAGCCACTTTCCCCTCGTTTTCCAGTCCCCTCCTCAGCTCTGTTTGTAGAGTCCAAACCTATCGTGAGGCACCTTCAGTATAACTCTGGGCTACCCTGGCTGTGATGCCACTCTTGAATTACGGCCAGCAAAGCACCTTTTCTGATCCTCACAGTCTTCTACACTAGACACATCATCAATCCACAAGAACCCGTTTTCCAGGTTCTCATCCCGACCCTACCACCTCCTCCTCTTCCCCTCTGGACCCTAGCATTGTGTTTCATGCCGTAATTGAACTGGACTAGGTGTATCAACGGTGGCGTGGTGGTTACGTGTTGGGCTGTGAGCCACAAAGTTAGCAGTTTGAAGTCCCCAGCTGCTCCGCAGGAGAAAGACGAGGCTTTCTATTTCCCATAAAGAGTTACCGTCTCAGAAATCCACAGGGGCAGTTCTACCCTGTCCAGTAAGGTCTCGAAGAGTCAGAATCAGCTCGATGGCCATGAGTTTGGTTTGGAGGAATGCCCTAAGATCTCTCTTAGCAGCAGCATCCCAGGATCCTTTGACTCTAGAAGACAGGAACATATGTCTATCCTGGTGAACTGAATGCCCCATTTTGCATTTAGTGCACAGCCGCTCGGGGCTAGTCTCCTGGGCTGTCAAAAGAGAGGAAGACAGAAGAAAACCAAAGTCCCTAGCTCGTGGCCCTGGAAACCCTGGTTTCAGGCATAACAGGGCAGCCTCTGCCCCGACTCACTCTCCGACAGACCAAGAGGGTTGGCCTAATCCATAGAGACAAGGAGAAGATGAATGCTAGTGCCAAGAAATGGCCTCCAGGAAAAACGACAGGATGGATTGGGGGTGATGAATGGGTTTGGTGGAAGATGAGAAGAAAAGGTTTGTAACCCCCGAGTGGACAGAGCTGGCCACTAAAGAAATCTCTGTCCTCTCCCCCTGTTTTGGAAGCCCTGATGGTCCTTTCCAATTCTAACCCTCCACCCCCTAAAGCACATAAGCATCTCCTCCCTCCCCATCCTAAGCTTTGCTCCAATTTCAAAGCTTCTTCAGTCCCAGCTGGGTTCGGAAACCAAGGAAGCGGAGAAAGAATAAATTCTAGACCTATTTTGGGGAGGGGATGTGAAGAAGGGGCTGAATGGAAGGGCAAAAACACGTAGTCTTTGAAATGAAAGCTGGGACCAGCTCATCAGAGATTAATGCAGGAAAGGCCTGGCTGGCGTGATAGGGCCCAGATGGTGGGCAGCCTCACAGAGGCCTGCTGACAGATCCTGATGGTCCACAGCTTGGCTCCACTCCTACTGCTCATTATGGTAAAAATATGCAGGCCAGGTTCCTCGGGAACCCTGAGGCTTCTCAGAGCTGCCCCCAAACCAGGTGAGGAGCCAGAACTCGAACCTACGTGAACACAGAAAGAGAGAGAAAGGAAACAACAGATCATTTCTTTCCCAGGCACTTTCTTCCACGCAAAGGCTGGCCCGGAGGAGACAGGTTCCACATCAGACTCTGACCTGTTCACTTGCTAATGTTGGTGAGAAGAGGGTTATAACCACTACCACGTCCTTTTACCTCCTCCACTTTCCACCATGCCCATTGACTGCTCTGTCTCTCCATCGAGTCAAGACCCTCAAAAGGGCTGTCTTCACTCTCTCTCCTCCCCATCCTCATATTCCACTCATTCCTCAGGCCCTTGTGGTTTGGCTGCCACACTTACTGCTTAACACGGGTTAGGTTTGGGACCCGTAGAAAGCTGATAAAGGAGCCTTGGTGGTTACAAGTTGGACTGCAGTCCGAAAGGTCAGCAGTTCAAAACTACCAGCTGCTCCAAGGGAGAAAGACTAAGATTTCTACTCCAGTAAAGAGGCACGGCCTCAGAAACTCACAGGACAGTTCTACTCCGTCCTATGTGAGTTGGCATCTACTGGATAGCAGTGCATTTTGGGGTGGGGGTTACTTTTGGTTTGAGAAAACTGGCATGTCAGTGTTAACCTAACAAAAGAAACCCCTATTTCTAACAGGATTGCATGTACAAGGGTCAAAATTCCATCACATATTTAAAGGGGATGCAAATCCATCACAATGACAGACTGAACTTATTTCATTCAACTCCTCCCACTGGGCTTCCCAACATTGCAAAGGAAACTAGGCAGTTTGGAGTCATCATACATCCTACATCCTCTTAGCCCACAGGGCCAATTGGTTCACTTGCTAAAAAACACCAGGATACTGCTTCTCTCTGCCTCAATTGCCACAAGCTCCTAGGTCACTGCCCACAATTGCAAGCAGCCTCTCACCTGACCTCTCAGCCTCCACTTTCACATTTCAGTAATGCACAGTTGGAAAAACAGGCTCTGGTTCACACTGAGTTTTTAATACGGCTACAAAGTATGGCAACGGAGATTGGTGAATGATATTTGCACAACTTGACTGATGTAATTGGCTCCACTGAACTGTAAATGTGACAAATGCTGAATTGACAGATGTTATGTTAGTTTTATTTTTTAACAGCAATTTAAAAAATCTGTTCATACCTTTTCACCCATTCCAAAGAAAAATGACTCCCCAAATGCAGAAGTTATTTAATAATAGCATTGATATTATATATAAGTAACATTTTACTGTAGATAACTCAAAAACAGTTGCAGCAGTACATTGACAGGAGCTGTCAAAAACTCAGGCTAGATTTGGACGTGGACACTGAACAAGGGACATCATTGCTGATATCAGATGCATCTTGCCTGAAAGCAGAGAATGCCCGAAGAATATTTACTTGCAGCTTATTGACTATGCAAAGCATTAGACTACGTAGATTATAACAAATTACAGAGAACAGTGAGAGAACGTGGGCACTCCCGAGCACTTCACCGTGCTCCTGCAGAACCTGTATGTCAACAAAAAGACAATTGTGAGAACACAACCAGGGAGACTGCTTCACGGTTTAAACTCACAAAAAGAGTGTCAAGGTTGAATCCTTTCAGCGCATTCGTTCATTCTGAGCAAATAATCCAAGCAGCTAGACTACATGAAGAAGAAAGCAGCAGAAAGATTGGAAGCAGTCTCGTTAATAACCAGCCATGTGCAGATGGCACGCCTTGCTTGCTGACAGGGCAGAGCCTTGAAGCCCTTACTGATGAAGGTCAAGGATAGCAGCTTCAGTGTGGAGGACAATGCAACGTGAAGGAAACCGAAATCCTCCCAACTGGACCAATAGACAACGTGACGATAAACGGAGTAAGATGAAAGCCATCAGGGATTTCATGTACTTGGACTCACAGTCAAGTTCATGAAAGCGGTAGTCAAAAAATCAAATGATGTACAGTACCCTGGGTAAATCTGGGGCAGAACCTCTTTAATGTGTCATAGAGCAAAGATGTCCCATTGAGAGCTAAGATGCACCTGACCCAGGCCATGGTCTTCTCAATCATCTCATCAGCATGTGAAAGATGGACAACGAATGAGCAAGACCGGAGGAGAATTGATACATTTGAATTATAGTGTGGGTGAGTAGTGAAAGTTCTGGAAGAACAAATCAGTGTATCTTGAAGAAAGCAGAACCTAATAAATGCCGAGGGAGACTTAGAATGGATTGTGGTGATGTGTGTACAACTCTTTTTAAAAACGATTTAACTATGGAAGTGTGTTCTATGTAAGTATTATAGCAAGACAACTACTAAAAACAGAAATCAAACCTGACCTGTGGTTACCATAGGTGAAGGAAGAGGACATTTTGCTTAGGGACATTGAATTTCTTTGAATGGTAGTAGAACAATTTGGCGAGGGAGAACAATAATGGTTGTACAACACAAGGAGTATAATCAATGGCCCTGATTACGCATGTAGTTGTCGAACCGGAGAACATTTTGTTGTATATATTTTTGCCATCAAAAATATCATTACATGAATACCAAGGAGTAGAGGGAAGAGGAAAATGTTCTACAACCGATTGTGGTAATGATCATACAGCTCTTCTTGAGGTGCTTGAACTATTGCATGACATGTGGATGAGGTGTAAATGAAACTGTTCAAAGGAGCAAGGAAATGAAACCAGACTGCACCTGAGACGAAAGGATGGTGAGAACGCTATCAGAGGCCCGAGCCTGGAGAAGGGTGCCATGCTTCATAAAGCAGGAGATCAGCAAAAAAGAGCACGGCTCTCAATGGAATGGACTGATACTGTGGCTGCAACAATGGGTCCAAACATAGTGATGAGTGAGGAGACGGTGCCGGACTGAGCACTGTCCCATTCCGTTGTGCGTGGGGCCACCATGAACTTAACGACAACCTCAGTACTTAGCCTGGCGTTCGGGGCTCTTCACAGTTGGCCCTAGTCTATGGCCTTGATAGCTGTCCTATCTCTCCTGTACTTTGCCCTTAGACCACCCACTCACTCTACAATCCAACTACACCAGGCACTGCCTTCTTCACGTCTTTGCTCCCACTTCCTGAAGTTACTTTCCAGTTTCTTTGTCTGGAAAACTCTGGTGTCACCATTCGTAGACGCCCTTCTTTAATCCTCCTGGAAAAATTACTCACTTCTCTAGACTCTTGCACCCCTAATGTTGCATTTGTATCGGATTTTACTTCCCCGCTTAAATGTTTGATTCCTTGAGTAGACTATGAGCTCCGTGAGGGCAGACGTTGTGTCTGCCTCATCTTCGTTGAGCCACTGCTTAGCCTGAGGCATGGAGGCAAATGGGTGATAAATAAATATTTGATGAATAAGCAGACGAGTCTACATTTGTGTGTCCTTCTTGGAACAAAGTCAACATTAGTTTCCTTTGCGCCAAATTTAGAATTCGGAGGATCAGTTTACCTGCCTCGAGTGCGCCATAAGGCAACACAGTTATTTTTAAATTGGATATTTTCAATAGGATAGACAATGCTGTGATGAACATCATTGTGCATAAAACTTTATCTGCGTTTTGCGTACTTTTCTTGGGATAAATAAGAAAGAACAGCCATCAAATTACCTGGCTCGTTCTAATTAGGCTTTGTGTTGATTTGGCTGGATTTGGATTCTTGGTAGTGCCCTATAATATGACCTACCTTAACTTAATTAGCTCCATGATAGGATCTGCTGTAAGAGGCCAAATCATTTTGGGAAGACTCAGGTCAAAACTGCGATGCAATTGGCGGAATGTTTGTTTCTTTGGGGATGCTGTGGGGAAGCTAGTCACATCTTGCTAGATCTGGATTCTGTATCTGACTCATCAACCTCTGGTTCTTTGGACTTGAACCAACAACCGGTCATATTGTCTATGATCCTGGGAGCCATCAGCAGCCTACTATATGACCTGATGACCTTGGATTAATCAGTTTCTGCTCACCTTGAAGTCAAACTCCAAACCCACAGTGTGAAGGCCAGTCACAGAACGTTTCCTTCCAACAACCTAGGCATCCGCCAGCCTGTGGTCTTTCTGCTCCAGCTCCCTGCTTTCTGACTCATCGTCCTGCTCCCTAGTGGGTCTTTCTGCTTCCTGAAACTTATTGGGTTAATCAGCCCAACATCTGTGTGAGTCAGGAGACATCTCCAACTTAACATCTGACACACGGAGTTGAACCAGACGGGGCTTAAGTACTTTTACCATTGAGCGAGCCAATTTCTTCTGTCTACACACACACACACACACACACACACACACCACCCATTCAATTATCTGTATATATAGACATACACGTACATATATATATATAACTGTGCGTGTGTATATATGCATATACAAACCAGGGGTACCCATCCCCCAAAAAAACCAGAATTCTTTTTCAATGCTATGTATTTAACTTTTTTTTTACAAAACAACCTTATCACCTTACTCTCCACTACATTTAATACATTTGACAAATCTGCTTTTCCATTCTTGGAAACATTTTTCAAACTCATCTGTTTGGATGGCTGACAGCACCTCCCTAGTTTTTTTTCTTCACCTCTTCTATGTCTTCAAATCACTGTGCTTTCATGTCCCTGTTCATTCGCAGAAACAAAAGAAGTGGCTTAGAGTGAGGTCAGGTGAGTAAGGTGCTTGGAACAAGAGAGACATCCTGGGTTTTTTTTTGCCCCAAACTGGTGCACTGAGATGGCTGTGTGAGCAGGTGCATTGTCATGGTGGCAAAACCAATCCCCCGTCTGCCACAACTCAAGTCCTTTTTTTGCACACTGTTCCTGAAATGAGACTATAAAATCACCCTGTTCTCATAATCACTATCTTATAATAGCTAAGAATGATGATGATGATATACTTGTAATTATTTACGTCTCTCAAGCACCAAGGTCACAATAGTATTCTTTTTTTCTCCTCTTTTCTATTTTTACATTTTATTAGGGGCTCATACAACTCTTATCACAATTCATACATATACATACATCAATTGTATAAAGCACATCCGCACATTCCCTGCCCCAATCATTCTCAGAGCATTTGCTCTCCACTTAAGCCCTTTGCATCAGGTTCCCCTTTTTTCCCCCTCCCTCCTCGCTCTCCCCTCCCTCATGTGCCCTTGGTAATTTATACATCGTTATTTTGCCATATCTTGCCCTATCCGGAGTCTTCCCCCCCCCTTCTCTGCCGTCCCTCTCCCAGGGAGGAGGTCACATGTGGATCCTTGTAATCAGTTCCCCCTTTCCGACCCACTCGCCCTCCACTCTCCCAGCCTTGCCCACAATAGTATTCTTATCTCTTTTTAAGTATGTGGAAACTGAGACTTAGAAATTAACCAATTTCTCCAAAACCATACAATGAATGAAGCCTCACCTGTGGATCGACCAGCCTCAAGCCCACAGTATTAACAATGACCAGGTTCAGGCCAGGTTTCTGTTGAGCATGTCTGCAAGGTAGGAATCCTGATTCCAGAACACCTACCTCTTACAAAGGTTTTTGTAAACATAAAACAGACATGTATGAAAGATCTGGAAATATAAAACAGACATCTGATTGATGACGACCATGTCCCAATGAGGGGTCATAGTATTTTCAATCAATGGTACAGCCCTTGTGTCAGACCATCTTGTTAAGGGCCCCCCACCTTTTTTTGGCTGATATTCTACTTTATTAAGTATGATATCTTCTTTCAGGGACTTCTCTTCAGAGATATACAAACTAAAATCACCACACGCAACACTGGATAGTTAAAATGAAAAAGACATACAATATAAAGATTTGGTAACAATGTGAAAACACGAACTCTTATGCATTGCTAATGAAAATGTAAATCTGTACAACCATGGTGGAGAATTAATTTGTAAATACACCAAAGATGAGTACATGCATCCCGCAAAGCCCACACGTGCGTGGACATCTGACTTGTGACAAAGACCTCCCGAGAGTGTGATGAGGTTTCAATAACCGGTGTGCGTTTAACTTGTATTCCATGGGAGGGAGAACGAAAAAAACACTTTGACTTCCCTACCTCACACCATGCACAAAAATGAATCCTAGTTGTAATACAAATCTAAATGTGTAAGGGAATCCCATTTATAGGTATGTATCTAGCGTAAATATGCTCTTACATACTATGTTATGTGTGAAAACAGCCACCAAAACATACAGTAGAATGTTTTAGCAGCACGAGTCATAATAGGGCAAAATATTGACTGATTCCAGAAGCATCAAAAGATGATGGAAAGAATGCTCAGGCAGGTACCAACATCAACTAGACCATTCCAGGATGTGGCCTGTGAGTACGAACCAACTGAAGGTGCTGAAGGAAGGCATTCAACCTCACTGAAAACAGTAGCAAGAAGCAAGGCTCCAGGGTTTGATGGAACACCAGTGGAAATGTTTAAACAAGCTGATGAAGCGCTTACTCCTCTGTGGCAGCATATTTGGGAGACAGCTCCTTGGCCAACTGACTGGAAGAGATCCATATGTGTGCCCTTTCCAAAGAAAGGTGACCCAACACAACGCACAAATTATAGAACAACATCACCAATCTTACATGCAAGTAAAATTTTGCTGAAGATCATCCAACAACTTCAGCAATACATTGACATGGAGCTAGCAGAGGTTCAGACTGGATTCAGAAAAGGACATGGAACAAGGGCTATCATTGCGGATGACAGATGGATTTTGGCTGAACGCAGAGAATACCAGAAAGAGGTTTACTTGTGCTTTATTGACTATGCCAAGGCATTCAATTGTGAAGATCATAACAAACTATGGATAGTTTTGAGAAAAATGGGACTTTCAGAACACTTAATTACGCTCAGGCGGAACTTGTGCATAGATCAAGCAGCAGTTGTGCCAACAGAACAAGGAAATACTGCAGGGTTTAAAATCAGGAAAGGTGTGCATCAGGTTTTATCCTCTCCCCATACTTATTCAACCTGTATGCTGTAATTCGGGAAGCTGCACTACGTAAAGAAGGATGAAGCATCAGCTTTAGAGAACAGCTTACTAACAACGGTAGATGGCACAGTCTTACTTGCTGACAGTGAGGAGGACTTGACGCACTTGCTGATGAAGACCCAGGACTGCAGCTCTCAGGATGGATTACAACTCAATGTAAGGAAGACCACAATCCTCACAACTGGACCAACGGGCAACATCAAGATAAGAACAAAACCAAAGAGAGAGGAACTCTCCATGAGAAGGATTGGCGCAGTGGCTGCAACAACGGGCTCAAACACAACCCCAATTGTGAGGCTGGCACAGGACCAGGCAGTGTTGCGTTCGGTTATACATAGAGTTGCTGTGAGTCAGAACCAGTTTGGTGGCCCCTAACACAAGTGCATTCTCTGTATTCAAGTTATATTTCAGTAAAATATGTTTTAAAGACTGCATCCATAAAGAGTCCGACCTGGTGCACTGTGAGGGTGCAACAAAAGTGTTGCCTTGGCTGCATCGTGGCTGCCTCTGACTTACCCACCTCCCGGTCAGGTTCCACATACTTTACTCTCACTGCCCAGGTGAGCACACGAGATAAAGAAAGGCACCTTCGTTAGTGGGGCTCTGAAGGTGAGTGATGCAGGCAGACAGTGGAGGAATAGCAAGACCTTCTGGTAGGAAGTACAGGCCCTAACCATGTAGTACCTCCCCCCACCATGGAGCACAATGTAAATCGGTCATCAGAATAACGAGGCAAAAATTGCGCTAATAGCTAATAAATTTATAGTTGCATTGGTTAGAACAAGAAAACAGTTTATGAAAAAAGAGAAATATAAAACAATTCTTGACTGCACAAGATAAGTCTACTAGGGCTCTCATTAATAAATGCATACTTTATTCCAAACAAAACACGTCCACATGTGCCTCTGCAATCAGTCCCACACTTGCCTTCATCTCATTAGGGTTTCTTCTGGAAGCCAGGTCCAATCAAACACTCAAAATAGTGGCTCCCGAAGAGATCTGCTGGACGGTCAAATTCAAGGCAGAAAGGTCAGAGCCGAAGGTGATGGTGACTGTTGGACAGGATCCCAAAGGTGTAATCTTGATAAGTAGACTTGACGGGTCACAACCAATCATGAGAGCTTATTATGAAGAAGTCTTAAGAGAATAGAAAACTGTAATGTGAGAAAAAGGCCTGGAAAATTATGCTGAGCATTTTTGTCATCCTTCCGATGTACCTGCTAGCTCTTTGAGAGTCACAGAACTCTCTCTCAAGAATTTCATTGGGAAAACTTACCTCATGCACCCTACAGCCTTGATCTTGACCCTCAAGACTTAAAAGAAGTCCCCCAAACTCAACGACATTAAAGGGGAACATGATTTGCATCCATTGAGAATGCAGAAACTGCCGGTTTTGACAGGGTGTAAATCAAAGAGCACAGAATTCTTCTGGGAAGGGTTGGAGAGATAGAAACAGATGGAGGATCACCGGACAACAATAGCTTCGTGCTTTGATGTTTTTGTTTAATAAAGGTTTCTGTGATTTGGGAGCAATCCTGTTGTACTTATCCTTATAGAACAATATTCTACTGCTATGAAGAACTTCACACAAAGTACAAAGGGTATGTTCTGATTTGAATTCCTGGGTGGGTTTTTCATTCATTCCTTTGTTTTAACCACAGCGAGGTGAGGAGCCCATCCCATAAGCTGTGCTACACTCACAAACGGTGCTGCCTGTTAAACTTCCTTAAAGAGCCTTTCAAGTTATTTTAAATTTGGAGAAAAATACCCTGCCAACGTTAAAAAGGTAGACATTGTTGAAACCACAGACTACAATGCAGAAATATGTACACACATAGGTTGTACTGGCTCAAAGTAATCATCTCAGCAAACCCAGTTTTCATTCTTGCCCGTTTAGCTTTTTAATGATTTTATGCACCGCCATAATTGCACTGATAATGCTTCTGAAGGGTTACTTGAGCATCTCTCTTACGACTTCGGCGTGTCTGTCACACGGGATTCCGCAACCATTGTTAATGGGGCTGGAGTAAGAAAAGCCAACAAAGCTGTAGTTGTACTTAGCCTTTGGAGTCTTGTGTCTAGATGGGCAGTTACTGTATCAATTACAGGATGAAAAATGATGAACTATAATCCCTTCCCTTAAAGAATCAGCAGATCAGAGGATCATCATATCCTCTGGAGCAGATGACGCAAAAAAAAATCCTTTAAGTATTATCTTCTCAACGGAAAAAGTTTTACAATGTGGGAAATGTGATTTTAAACAGTTGATTTCTTTTACTGTGCTTAGGAAAATGGGACTGTCCACTGTATCGTTTGTAACTGGGTTACAATGGACTGATTACAATTCAGAGATGCAAGAAAATGATATTTTCCTTGTTGTTCTTTTTATCTGTAAAATCTCGCTTTAAAGACCACTCGTTCAAGGAAATCAGCCGTTCCTCGGGACAAAGAGGCTTGCTACTCCCATAAAGAATAAAAGACCTAAATGGAAACCCCAGAGCTATCAGGATCATCAGTGAGAAAACTGGAACAAACTTAAGGGCCCCATTGCAGGGCACACAAAGACTCCCAAGTATAATGAAGAGCAGAGGGCAAGCTAGATGACAGGGACATGCTGAAATGACATCACTTATACACATCAAAAGATTTCATCAGGGGAGTAAAAGGAGAGCCCACAGACTGGGAAACAATTTTTGCCAATGACACATCAGACCAGGGTCTAATTACCAAAATATACAGAACTCTACAACAGCTCAACAAGAAAATGACAAATGATGCAATTAGGAAATGGGGAAAAGACATGAACAGACAGTTCACCAAAAATGAAGTACAAATGGTTGACAAACACATGAAAAATGCTCACGATCACTAGACATCCAAGAGATGCAAATTAAAATCACAATGCGATACAACCTTACAGCTACAATGCTAGCCTAATTTTAAATACCAGAAAACAACAAATTCTGGCGAGGTTGTGGAGAGAATGGAACTCATATACACTGTAGGTGGACTTGTAAATCTATCCAACCAATAGGGAAAATGATACAGCAATACTTAAAGCAACTGAGAACTGAAATCCCTCATGACCCAATAATACCACTCTGAGGCAAATACCCCAAAGAAGTAAGAACGCAACAAGAGTACATGGAGACTGTCTCATGTATATCACAGCACATTCACAGTGGCACGAAACTGGAAGCAGTCCAAATGCCCAAACGTGGAAGAATGGTTCAAGACCATCATCAAGTGAATGGTCTTCTTTCTCCCCTTTCCCCTTCTTGAAGGAGGGGCCCCAGCTAAAGTGAGGTCTCCTTTTTCCGAGGTGTTATTTTGAAGTGCACATTGAGACAAGGCTGTGGCGGATCCACAGGCCCTGGAAGGAATGAGAGGAGAACCTCCCTGGAGGACCAAGTCAAGACCCGGGGAGGGGAGCACTCCGTTTCAGAGGAGGCACTGAGATACCTGGTGGGTGTGTGGGGAGCAGCATCCTCACACCAGGAAGGGTTGCTAAGAAATAACTGCAGAGAAAGTACGGGAAGAATAAACCTGGCCCTCTAGTCCTGGGTGGACACTTTGAATAAGTTTCTACCCAACCCTCAGTGAGCCACACCATGAACTAAGCACTATGATGACCTTAGATGCTGGTCATACAGGGAACATGGCACCCCCCACCCCAAGGTCCACACCAGAAGGACTCAACGTGGAAGCCCAATGGAATGAACTGGGCCCTACCTCAAAACTACCTGTAGCTCTTGGACTTGTGACCAGAATTCCCTGATGGGAGTGGAAGCAGAGCATGACCACCCCCAGACTGTGGAAACGGCCTTCGTTTGACCTTGGGCATTTGGGCACCAGATCGACCCAATACAATGTATTGTTTGATGTTTGGGCTGCTGCTCCCGTGAGCTTTGATTGTGGATACAGCAGCATGAAATCCTTGACCACTTCGATCTTTTCTCCATTCATCAGGATGTTACCTATTCGTCCAGTTGTGATGATTTTGTCTTCTTTACATTGAGTCATCTTCCACACTGAGGACTGCAATCCTTGCTCTTCATCAGCAAGGGCTTCACGTCCTCCTCCCTTTCAGCCAGCAAGGCGGTGACACCTGCATATTGCCTTCCTCCAGTCCTGATGCCGTTGCCTTTCCTCCTGCATTTCAGCTTTCTGGATTTTTGCTCAGCATCCACCGCTTGTCTGTCAGTTTCTCGTGTACTGTGGTAGCTTGCATGTTGCTTGTGTTGGAAGCTATGTCACTGGCATTTCGAATACCAGCAGGTCACCTGAGGTGACCAGGTTGCAGTGGAGCTTCCAGACTGAGAAGAGACTAGGAAGAAAGAATAGGCTGTCCACTTCTGAGGATTTAGCACTGCAAACCTTATGAATAGCAGTGGAAAATTGGCAGACCCTGAAAACTTCATGAATAGCAGCAGAACATCTGCCGAGAAGCTATGTGTCTGATATTTAAATGCTGCAAGTCGCTGTTGAGCAAAATCCAACCAATGGTGTCCCCCCATGTGAATAGGACGGCTCCATAGCGCTTTCAAAGCTGTATGTGCTTTCAGACGCCAATTGCCAGGCCTTTCCTTTGAGGCACCTCTAGGTAGGGTTGAATCCCTAACATTTCAGCTGATTCAAGAGTTTAACAGTTTGCACCACCTGGGACTCCATGTGCACAATGACCATGCCTATTTCATCGCTGAGGAAAGTGAGGCTCAGGGAAATTGAGTAACCTACTTGAAGTCAGAGTCCATGAGCAATAAGGCTGGGATTTAAGCCCATGTAACTCTAATGCTCTTAGTTTTGAAAACTGGAACCTTGGAAAAGTAAATCGTTTGCATACAATTATAAAGCTACTGCGTGGCTGGCCTTCAAATCCAGACCTCATTCCGTTCTAAAACCCTTGTTCTTATCCCAATAGAAAAGGGTAGGGGGAGGGGGCTGAACCCTCGCCACTTTGAGAGCAGTATAAACATGGAGATGGGCAATCAAAGTACAAAATAAGCTTCAAAGGGTCCCTAGCGGGACAGTGGTTACATGTTGGGCTGGCTCCTCAAGCTTAGCAGTTCAAAACCACCAGCCGATTCTCAGGAGAAAGATGAGGCTTTCTACTCCGGTAAAGAGTACAGTCTTAAGAATTCTCAACACAGAGAATTCAGGACAGACAAACTGACCAGGACCAATAATGGGAATAGCGATACCGTGCGGGTAGGGGGAAGGTGGGGAGAGAAGGAGGAGAAAGGGGAAAGCGATCACAATGACCGAAGTATAACACTCCTTCACCAAGGGGACAAGCAACAGAAACGCAAGTGAAGGGAGACAGCAGACGGGATAAGGTTGGAAAATAATAATTTATAAATTTTCAATGATGAGGGAGGGAGGGAAGGAGGGAGGGAAAAAAGAGGAGCTGATACCAAGGGCTCCAGTAGAAAGAAAATGTTTTGAGAATAATGATGGCAACATATGTACAAATGTGCTTGACACAATGGATGCATGGATGGTTATGAGAACTGCAAGAGACCCCAATAAAATGATTTTTTAAAAAGAGTACAGTCTTGGGAACTCACAGAAGCAAGTATATCTGTCCTATCTGATCACTAAGAGTCGGCATCGACAAGTCAGCAATGAGTTTGTATGTTTGTTTGTGTTTCTAGTAGAAACTGGATGGGAGGGTTGAGAGTTGACCAATCGGAGGTTAGTTTCAGCTGGTGAATGGTGAAGTTTACCAACCAGAAACCAAGATCTGCTGTGAGCCCATGGAAAGCCTGACCAATAAGAGTTGCGTATTGTGTTGGGAGGATGGTGAGACTGGCTGATTAGTACCTGAAAAATGAAATTATTTGGTGAAACTAGCCAATCAAAGAGTCACAGGTAGGCCTGTGTCTCTGAACTGGGAACTTGGTTTTTGAAGAGGTGATCTTATTCTCTTATTGCGAAAGGCTACTGCGGGCTCTGACTGGCGCCAGGACGCAGGTCTGAGGCCACTCTCATGCCAGCGGGAACTGGCCGGCGCCTTCACTCAGAGAAGCCATGAGGTCAACCATTGGAGTGACTCACCCCAAGAAAATGAGGTCCCAGTGGCAAGCCTCGCGGTCTCTCTGTAAGCCTCTAAATTGATTTTTTCCAGTCGGTTAAATGTCCCCGCCCCACCTTTGTTTTTATACAGGGGTTTAGAATGTAGCCGGACAGTCCGTGAGAGATATTAAAATAATAACAATGTATAGTCTATCAAGGGTCTATGAGGGCGGGGGGGGGGAGGAAACAGAGGAGCTGATACCAAGGGCTCAAGAGAAAGTAAATGTCTAAAAAAGAATGAAGGCAACAAATCCGCCTGATGTAAGCTATGTATAGGTTGTAACAAGAGTTGTGAGAGTCCCCAATAAAATGACCTTTTAATAAAAGAAGCATGTGACTGAAGATGAAATCTAAAGTATGACCAGGTAACAGCCACCACTGTGCGAGATGCGGAGTCTGGCCAGTGGAACTGGCTCTTTGATGCCGTGGAAAACCCCACTGGCAGCTGGCGAAGCCACCACCAAGGGCGGAGGGAGGTCCCTAACTCGTGTCACAGACAGCTTCCTACTGAAACGCCCCATGGAGTAATCGCCCCCACCCACAAATGCCAAGAAAACACATGTCAAGTCAGAGGACACCTCAATTTGGGACGGAGACGTTAGGAACTTCGTGTGGAGCATGTCCCCGGAAGGAAAGGAGGCTCTGACTGCTGTTTCCCTAAGAGTTGACCTTCGGATCAAAGTTCTTTCCCACCAGCCTGTGGATGACGGAGAAAGCCCCAAATCCATTTCCAGAGTCCTCGAGTAGATTAAGCCTCGGGAGCATTCCCCTTGGCCATTGGCCAGGATGTAAGCGCGCAGCCTTGTAGCAGAGAGTGCATTGGACCGCGGATTCGCGCCGATGGAGCTGGGTTTTAATTGAACCTTTATTTGTTTTTCTTCGTGCTCCATTTTGAATTTGTTCTAGTTTTTAATATTTTCTGCTTTCTTTTTCATGGAAAATTTTTAGTTTGTTACTGTTGTTGTGTGTGTGTGTGTTTCCATATGTGAAATCCAGGTCAGGTCTATGTATAGAGACAGTAGTGGTAGCCGTAGTTTCTTAGTGTTAGGCAGGCAAGGTGGAGTGAAGTGGAGCGCTAATAACATAGAGTACAAGAGAGATGAAGATGTTCTAAAATGGATAGTGGTGATGACCACACGACTCTTTTAAATATGATTAACCATTGAGTCGTGTGATGATGTGTGAATTATATCTCAATGAGAATGTTAAAAATAAATAGAGATAATTGAGAGAAGTTATTTTAAACAAGTTTTTTTTCCATCTGTTGTCCCCATGTGTCCCCCACCCCCAAACACACACTTGCCCAGCTGCTCCACAGTTCACACGGTCTCTCTCAGGTATTCTCCCAGGGCAGGCACACCATCCTGACTTGTATTCCTCCCAAAGATGAGGACTTCACTGAGGTGCTCTTTTCAGGAGAGGGTCCCAGGAAGCAAAAGCGTGGGAGTAGAGAGGAGGAAGCAAGGGACCAGGCAAAGCCACCCTGAAGGTGTGTTTTCTGCAAGTCGCGGCTGTAGGCAGCAGGAGAAGCGTTCTGCCGGACCCTTTGCCGGGGAATGGCTCCAGCAAGTGTCCAGCAGAAACAGCAGTTGGAGTCTGCTCCCACCAACATCGGCTTCCCTCTCTTGTGCTTGCAGGTGCTGGCATGGCGGGCCCCTGAGCCAGCACTCAGAGAGACTGACTCCTGTCGGAGGAGGGCGACAGGCTCGGTCTGGATGGCCACCACAGCTGTGGTTGAAATCAGATGTGGGTCAGGGGCTTCATGAGCAGTTTCCCAGGGGCTGTGTACACTAACTGGAATCTTCTGGAAAACTCTAAGCAAGAGAGCAAAGTGAACCAGACCTCATCCCAAATGAGGTCTCTAGTATCCCACACATCCATTCCATAGACATTGGGGTAAAGGTACTTGCTGGCTTTTCTAGTCTACAGACTTGGGTTCAAATGCTCTGCCATGTACTAAGTAAAGAGCCTCGGGCGTGGATCTGACTGTTCTAAGCTCTGGTTCCATAGTTGTAATATGGAGATCAAAAGATACGTTTTAAACAGTTGTATGCACAGCTCTGAGTTGTGATTGTGAGAGTTCCAAAGTGGCTGCTGGCGTGAACCGTTGAGGGTTTACAAAAGGGATCAGCTCTTTAGTGAGAATCCCTATGTTGAGACAGATCCTACCCTGCCCGGCCAACGCTGGCCTCAACAATCCATGCCAGGAGCCACTTCGGAACTCTACACTGTCTCTGAGAGAACGAGGCCATTTCACCTCGTTGGGCCAAGAGCTAGCTAAAACCCTGATACTTCAAGGCCAAGACTAGTGACCCATATGGACCCGTAACATAACTGCTTCTTCTGGACCCCAGGTTCTGAATGTGACACAGAGTATCCAGGTATTAAACAAAAACCCAAAAAACAAGACCACAGGAATTATGTGGGAAAGAT
Source organism: Tenrec ecaudatus (assembly GCF_050624435.1). Taxonomy (NCBI): domain Eukaryota; kingdom Metazoa; phylum Chordata; class Mammalia; order Afrosoricida; family Tenrecidae; genus Tenrec; species Tenrec ecaudatus. The sequence continues at coordinate 53,013,927 of NC_134533.1, read as the reverse complement.
CAGTCTTTGGAGAATTAATATGACCTTTGCCTCATCGACCGAAGAATTAGGGAGATTTCCTCTAGCGCTTCTGCTGGTTTGTCATCTGGGTGTCCCTGTGTTGAGAGGCCAAGCTAGGAAGACACTGTACCAAGCAGACACAAATTATAGAGGGGAAGGTCCCTATAGACCAACGGTCTGCTCCTGCGTTGTGGGGCTATGTCTCTGCGATATTATAAGCAAGTATTTTGGATTGCCCTGATTTCAGTTGTTCCCATATTCACATTCCTGTCACTCTTCAAATTTCCCCTTCAAATGACTTTAGATTTGACATCTTTAATCGTGGTTAATCAGGTGCCTTAGTCTCCAAACCTCTTCCCCTGACCTTTTCTGCCTCGGAGGTCTGGAGTGGTATGGGAGCCTGTCTCAGTTCCCGTCACCCAGACAACGGTAGCCCACGAGCTTCCTCAAGAGGAGACAGGGAAAGAGCCCTGGGTCAAATGAACAGGCTGGGCGACCTTGGACAGGGGCCTTAAGCTTCTGGGGCCCAATTTCCTTTTCTTTGAGATGAGGGGCTTAGACAGGAGGTACTATGAGGGTCTGTGGGTGTGATCTTCGGGGGCTTAGGCGGAGGTCCCTGGGCAGCCAGGATTTTCCAGGCCCCGCCATGGCGTCCCTGGCCCAGCTGGGGGCTCCCGCCAGGCAGGATCACGTTGCCCCAGATTCCAGGACTGGCTGCAGGGCAGACCGAGGATCGGGTGACAGATCCATCCAGCCTGGACTGGCTCAACCTTGGCTATAGCCGCAGCCATGGGGACTGGAAAACCAGAGCTAATGCAAGCCAGCTGGAGGCCAGGACAAGATTGATGAAGGACAGGGAGAGGATTTGGTCAGGGTTGTTGGGGAGGGCTAGAGCATAATTAGTCCTGCCTACTTCCCAGAGGTCCCCACAGCCGAGGAAACCTCATTAATTGGGAACCCCCAGTGGGGAATTCCTGCTCATGACCCAGAGAAGGAAGGCCTTGTTAGGAGTTAATTAGTAGTGAAAGTGCCAATCAGGGAAAGTGCTTAAACTGTTAAATGGCTGAGCACCTGTTTGCTTACAAACAACTGATATGTCAATTATCTGGCCATCAGGGCAGGTCCTCTAGGATAGTAATTACCACGCCCCACTGATCCTCAGAGTCACCTGAGAACCTCGTTAAGCATCATTCTCCAATGCCGTGATCCTCATTTGTCAGCCAGGGATGCAAATCACTACTCTTCTTGACCCAATCTCAGTAGCTACCTGTATCGGAAAGCAAGAGATGGTTAACGACCACAAACAACCGCTGCTACTACTTTTACCATTTCTTCAGCATTTACTATGAACCCAGAACACCGCTAACTTCGAAAATACATTCTTTGCAGTCTTCATAGTAGCGATGTGTGGTAGGTGGCATTCCCCTTCATCTATGGAAAATGAGGTAATGAAGATGAAAGACGGAAGACATTTACTAGAGATAATAGTGTTAGTAAACGGCAGAGATTATATTTGGTCTTAGATATTTTGGCTCCAGATCCTAAGCCTTTGCTTGAACTTGTAAAATGATTCCAAAGCCTTCCATGTCTTTTGGATGACTAAGGCAAGAATCTGTTAGGCTTTTAAGGATGGTCATAGGGCCAGTCAAGATATAGCCCATTATATGGACGAGAAAATCAAGTCATCTAAAGGAGACATTAATGGACTCATCGAATGCAGACTTATTGCTCCTGTAGTTGGATTAAACACATGAACAAAACTATCCCTTAGAATTATGGGCTAGAAAGAAGGAGAAAGACGAGCCTCCACTACTAAATATCAGTGTGTGTGTCCTGGTGCTAAAGAGGCAAAGCGATTTGGTTGGAAGCCCTATGTTCCAATCACAGTCAGTCCTATTGACCTCAGGGGTGACCTGGGAAGAGGCACGGGACTACTGTGGGTTTCTCTTTCCCTATTTATCAAGTAACAATGCCACCGTCTGATCTGTCTCCTGCTTTGTGAGGGACAAACCAGCAGAGAGTGAATGAGAGAAAAGATAGTACAGGCATGGATTAAGGGCTTGCTCCAACTGGTCTCGAGCAGCATTGATTTGAGGGGTCTTTGGCATGACTGCAGGGCAACTTAGGAATACACGAGACGACCCTCAGGTCCAGACCACAGTGTCCATCTTCTCTCCTGATTTTAGGTTGAAATTCACCATTTTGTCCAGACAGTGAGCAAGACAGGCCAGATGGTTAACCAAATGGACTACAAAACCTTCTTTCGGTAACTTGTGGGTTGATCTTATTGATTAGGCAAATCTTGTAGCTCCACCCCTCAGACGAAGGGCGCCCTCCTTGATGCCAGCTTTATTGAATGGCCCCATCCAGATGCCTGCCTGGTTCCCTTCCGGCCCTGGTAGAGGCATGAGCCTCCCCCACCTTCTGCTCACTCCCCGGGCCGCCAGCCCAGCAGCTGTTGCCTCAGATCAGTGTGGACCATCTAATCCCCTCTCCAGAGCCCTGGCCCCCTCCTCAGGCAGTAAATTAAGGAGGAGGTAAGAACAGAGGGCACCAGCGTCAGCAGAGCGGCATCCAAAACATCCTCCCCCACCCGGTGCCTGAGTCATAGGGCCCTGAATTGGCCCCTCTCTGCCTAGCGTGGGGGAGGAGAAGACAAGGGAGAACCAGGCTTGAGAGAAGAGGGAATGGAAGCGCAGAGGAAGGAAAGGGCAGGAACCTGTCAGAAACAGCCAACCCAGGCACCTACAAGGGTCCAGCACTGTCACCTTCCCTGTCACCTTTTTGGAGAGCCCCAAGTCCCTAGGCCAGGGCGATGCAGGATGGGGAGTTGGAACAGCAGCTTCTCCCCAGGCTCTGTCTCTCTAATGGCCTCTCTTTCAAATATCAGCTCCACCCTCAAGTGCAATGGCTCCATCTCTAGAACAAAGAAGTGTCTGCTGACAAGGTAGGGTCCCTCCCAAACCCCCATGTTGAGGGACTGTGGTGGCAGCACCTTCCACAGCTATCTTTGCCTCCTGCCTCTGAGGACAAAGTCAATAGGACAGACCCTAAAACCCAGTTCCCCTCCAACTTAAAGATACCAGCTAAGGCAACCTATTGCATAGAATATGTTGAAGCCCACATCAAGCATCTCCGGATCTGTCTCAAGTCTACCAAAAGCTTAATTCCACAATACCATGCAAATACAAACGGAAGAATAAGAGAGATGGCCAGATCAAGTGCCCAACTGTGGCAGTTACATAATCTCTTGTCAACTTGAGTGAAAGGGTGGAGTCTAACCTGTTAATCAGGTCGCAGCTTAATGACCTCATTTGGAGGTGCGATGGAGATAAATAGGTCACTGGAGGTCAGACCCACTCTCTGCCTTCCCTTCCCTGCTGTTGAGATACTCTGATAGCTGGAGGAGACCCGTGCCAGTGTTGAGATGCTTCCACTGCCACTGGATCCACAAGACTTTCTACCCACCAGCCTGTGATCTTCCTGCATTCAGTATCATTGCATGTACTGCTTGAGACTAAAGAGGAATTTATATACTAGTATTGAACATATGGGCTAATATTGGACTTATGGACTTGATCTGGACTGAGCTGGGATGTATATTTCTCAATATACAATTGCTTTGATATAAAGCTCTTTCTCATACATATATGAGTGTCTATGAATTTGTTTCTCTAGTCAGCCCATAGTAACACACCAACAATATGACCTAGGCAGAAAAGCAGTGGAGGGATATTGCCCAGTTTTTCAGGGACGCCACCTCAGAAGAGGGGTTGACAAAGATGCCGTGGCTTCTAGTGCAGAAATCACAAACTCAAGATTATATGTCAACAAAGCCATTGTCCTATCTTTTACATTTCAACAAGACCTAGAGCCACGAGATTCACCCCTTGGAAACTGAATAAAAGTGTTCCATGTGCACATCTACGCATGCACACACGCACACAGAGCATGGATCTGGTCGGAAGCAAGGGCAAATAATCCTACACGTCATAACCCTCAACATTTGTGTAAGAAGACCTGCTTTGATCTTTCTTTGAATAGCACTTATAAGCTGATGACTGTCAAATTTCTACCTTCCACCCAGATTTCTCAATTGAACTCATATCTAACAGCCTACTTGACATCATCACTTGGAAATCCAATAGACTTCTCAAATCTACCCAAACACGAACTCCTGGTTTCCCCCTCAAATTACCGTGACACCTTTCACATCTCAGCTAATGGCAATTCCACCATTCAAGTTGTTCAGACAAAAACCTGGATCTTATCTTTGAATCTTCTCTTTATCTCCCTTGCCCAACCTACTACACCTAATAAAATCCAAGACTGGAGGAGGAAATTGTATGAGAGCTTAAATTCTGAGTCAACTCTATTGACTGTACTTTCAAAAAGATAAAAACTCAGACTACCTCTTGCCCTCTCTGCTGTTCCTGTGGCAGGTCACTGCGAATCACACTCAGATCGTCTTTCCCCTGGAATACTGGCACAGTCTTCTTACAACTTCTCCTGTTTCTACCCTCGCCTGCTCTCCCCTACAAGGTCTGCATGATCTGATCTCATTACTCACCTCCTTCCTCTATTCACGTATGCTGATCCCCTCACTATTTCTCAAATATGACAGATATGCTCGTGTCTTAGAAGCTTTGCTGTAACTGTTTCCTCCACCTAGAATGTTTTTCAGCCAGATAGCTATCAGCGTAATTCTTTAATCACATCTCAGTTTTTAAACAAGGTCTTCTCTGATCATGGTTGAGATGCAGTAAGGATCTCCTTCCACCAGGACCCTGATCTATGCTTTAAAAAAATACATCAGCTACTTATCCTCATGAAGGGACCACTGAAGGTCTAGGTACCATAGAAAAGGGTGATGAAGAAATCAGATGATGCCTGGTTATCAGAAAGAATAGCATCTGGGGGCATAAAATTTTGTCTTAAAACAAGCAGCCATTTAAGTGAGGTATCAGCTAAGTCCACACAGAAGAAGCATACCAGCCGGTGTGATCCAAGGATTGGAAATAATAAAATCCAAGACTGGATGAGGAAATTGTATAAGAGCTTAGATTCTGAGCACCCAATTTGCAGAAGGACATGGATGACATTGAAAGTTCAAAATCCATTTGTAGAATCCCCGTGTGTATTAAATCTCCAGTGAATACACTCTGACCATTAACCAGGAACACGAATACTTTTGCCCTCATACAGAGTGCCTTGGAAAGTGGATTATTACAGATCTAGTTTGGTTAAACTTGAATGCCTTATATTTTGTTTTCCTTTTGACCCATTTAAACTTTGTTCCAGTTTTTATTTCTGATTTCTTGTGGATTGAGGTTTTTCTATGGGTTTGCTGTTGTTGAGGGTTTTTTGGGGTGGGTGGGTGGGTGGGCATGGTTTTTTTAATATGAAATCCAGGATAGGTAAGTGTCTAGAGAGTAACCAGATGAACAGTTTCTTAGGATTACAGCAGAGGAGGTTGGGAGGACATTAGGAGCTAATAGCAACAAGTGTATGAAAGATGAAAATGTTCTAAAATTAACTGTGGTGGTGATTGCATGATTCTGGAAACTTGCACAGCTGTTTAGACTATGAATTGTATGGTCTGCAATTTATATGTCAATAAAAGTGTTGTTTTTTTAAAGGATGGAGAAAATGTCCTAAAATTGTGATGATGGTTATACACCTTTTAAAAATACAGAAATGCATGGCACGTGAGTTATATGTTAATAAAGCTGTTAAGCTTTTTTAAAAAAAGTCAGCAACACAACACATGTAACTTATTTTTGTTATCTCTATAAGGTCAGCTAGAAGTTAAGCCCCACAGGACCTGAATATTGCTCCCTGCTCTACCCTAAGTGCCTCAGACAGAGCTTGATCCATTCATGAATGAACAAAGTGTGAATAGGGATAGGAATTTCCTTGTATTTTACAAGAGCCTTAGAGCTAAAAATCAACCGTGTCAGCGATGTAGAGGTGCCTCTAATATAGCCATAGTTATGAATGATCTAATAAAAACTGCCAATGACTACAGTTTAATCCCAACAGGCCTCAGCTTGGTTTAAAATCACAAAAGGTGTGCATCAGGCTGGAGTCTTTTCACCAGGCTTGTTTACTCTCTGCTGGAGCAAATAATGTGGAAACAAAAGCAACTGGAGTGTATGAAGAAGTGTGTGGTTTGGAGGAAAACTCATTGGTAACTTCACTCCGCAGATGACACAATCCCCCTTGCTTAGCATAAACAAGACAAGCAGCACTTACTGATGAAGTTAGCTAGCAGACCTTCAATACGGATTGCACCTCAACGTAAAGAAAACAAAAATCTTTACAACGGGGTCGATAAACAGCATCGTTGTAAATGGAGAAAAGATGGGTGTCAGGGTTTTATTTGACTGCCATTTGCAATCAAATCTATGGAACCAGCAGTCAGAACCCAAACAAAGCATTGCATTGGACAAGTCTGCTGCAGAAGACCGCTGTAAAATCTAAAGAGCAAATGGTATTACTTTGAAGGCTGAGTTGTATCTAAGTCAAGCCGTGGTGTTTTGCAATCACGTCATGTCTTGCAAAAGCTACTTAATGAAAAAGGAAGGCTGACGAAGCATTGCCACGTTTGACAAAGAATCTTGAACAGATAAGGTACACGTAGGGTGATTCCATTCATTTGAAATGTCCCCCCACCCTACCCCTCTGCTGCTGAGTTGATGTTGACTCATAACAAACTTCTAAAGGGTTTCCAAGGCTTTGGAAATCTTTACGGGAGCAGACAGCCTCATCTTTCTGCCTAGGGGGTGTTGGTGGGTTTGAACCTCTTACCTTGTAGTGAGCAGTCCAACACTTACCCAACCTGAGTAGGCAAATTCATAGAGACAGAATAGTGGCTGCTAAGGGTGATGAAATGGGGGGGGGGTTGATTAGTAAAAGTATAGGTTTAGGGGTGAGGGGAGAGATTCCAATGATCTGAAATAGGAACTCTGCAGAGTCTTTTGGTGACAACATTCAGCCTTTTAACCAGTATCTAAGTTCCTACTATGTACCAGATATAATAATAATACAGGGAGAAACCAGAAGGGATGTGGTAGGCAGCCTCAAAGTTGGTCCCCAATGATCCCAGGTATAATCTAACTCCTTCCTCTCGAGTGTGAAATTAAGCAGAGTCATAGGATGCCAATTCCAAGGTTAGCTTATAGTCTCTGGCTTTGTCTTGTGGACTTTCTGTCTTGCTCTTTCTTGACACGCTGTGAACTGCTCTATAGAAAGGCCCACATGCCAAGGAATTGATGTATCCAGGCAACATCCAGTGAGGATCTGAGGCCAGCCAATATACAAGATCTTGGACATGACTCCTTCCCGGGGCAAGTTTTGAGATGGCTGCTGCCCCAGGCAATGTCTCATGAGACCCCGAGTCAGATTTAGAGTTTAGTTTCTCCTGAACTCCATTATTCTTGACCCCCCAGACACTGTATGATCATGAAAGTTTATTGTTTGAACATGCTAAGTTCTGGGACCATTTGTTACACAGCAGTAGAAATAATACAGGTGCGGCTGAATCACAAGGAGGGCTTGAAAGAAGGAAGTCAGCAAGGGAGAGGTCTTATGTCATATAAGGCTTGGGAAAATGCTGAAGGAAACAAAAAAAAGGGTTACTTGAGTGTCCTTTAAAGCAAGAAATAGAATGAGACAGCTTCTCACTGAGCCTGGACGTGGCACAGAAGTAGAAGTCCCCGCCTCGTGTATTTGTTGTCTCCAGAGAGAATGAACCTCTGCCACTTCACTCGTTCTTCAAATGCTGCAAAGGGTGAGAATGGGTCTCGTTAGAGCAGACTGAAGGAGACACTGGGGAGGGTGTTCTAGAGATCAGAACTCTGCTAAGTGCATCCTGTTCTTAAGGCCCTAAGAAGCCCCACTTATCTAAGGACGCAAGAGCAGGTGGGATGAGATTATTTAAGCACTACTGATGGTCCCTGGGGATCTCTGGAGAGGAAAGGGGTCAGACTCTTAGAGGAGGCAAACTGTCCACCTTTTGAGAACTATCAAAGTGGATCCTGAGAAATATAGAGCAGCATTCTGATGCTGATCTGGGGAGTAGGGCTACAGTAGGCTTTGCAGGCTGATAAGTGCAGCCAGGATTTATGAAATAACTCAGGGCTAGCCTTGCGGGTTGTTTTGTTTTGTTTTTCTGGCTTGTAAACAGCCGAGAATGAGAAACCATTGCCAAGATCGGGATAAGTCTGTGGAAATAGCAGTTCTTGATTCTATCTAGGAAATGGACACAGCCTCTCCTACCTTGCAAAGTGGACTAAGCGTGCTACCGGGCTGATTTGTAACCATCTAAACAGTTATGATCAGAGAGGACTAATTCAAGGAACGTAACCTAGTAGCGTGTTTCCCGGAGCCTCTCAGCCCCCACAGATCATAGTATTCGTTTTTAATGTCTTGTGAACTTACACTCTGCTACAAACTTTTCTAAGCACGTTCCATGCATTTTCCCATTTGAATCTCAAAATGATCCTCTTATAATCAGCTCCATTTGACTGACGAGGAGCCTAAGGTGCAGGAATGTGAAGTGACTTGACAAGGTCATGCAGTTAGGATATGACCGTGCCAGGACGGGTGCCAGGCAGTCCAGAGGGGCTGCTTTCGCTTTCACCTCACAGTTTATCACCACGAAGGATGGGGTGTCTGTCTTCCCCCATCCGGGGAGAAACGACTTGGTTCAGCGTGCCAGAGGCAGGAAACAAGTCCAAGTGTGACCATGCATGCATGCAGCCCTGTATTTGTGCCTACTCATGTGGGTGCAGCGAGTGTCTATCTGCACGAGACGTTTGTGTGCTGTTGGGAAAAGCTGTCCAGCAGGGGACAGGGCATGGTAGCCCTGCTCACACAGTGCCCAGGGTTCTGGGAAGTAGCAGGAAGTTGGTCAGTGGGTCAGGCAGCCGGTCACCCGAGCAGGAGGGCGACAGGTGGGCAGGGCTGTCGGGGGTGACCAGCCGGCTCCCACCTGCCGGAGCTGTCCATCAGCACTAATACTGGCAGTGGCTTAGGCCAGGACCCCCAGCCGGCCAGCAGAAGCTTCACATCCTCCCAGGGGGCATCGAAAGGTGGCAGAGACCCCTACAGCTAGCCCAAGCTTTGCCAGATCTGAGCTCCCAGATTCCACCCTATCTCCTCTTCCTCACCTCCACACCAGAGGCTGCAGGCTGCCTTGGCCAGCTCAGAACCGGAAAGTTAAGCGATGGGAGGGCACAAGGTGGGGGCTGGTGGCCAGGGAGGACCTCCTAAACTCCTTCTTAAACTCCAGATGATTGGATGAACGCGACCATGCTAATATGGTGAGACCAGAACGGCTAAAGGATCCTCGGGAGCCACTTAACCACACCTCTTGATTGTTCAGATGAGTAAAACCAAGACTTTAAGAAGCCTTTAATCCAACAAGAATTAAGGATTCCACCGGAAGTGGAGCCTTGTGGTCCCAACAGTTACATGCCGGGCTGTGACTGAAGGCCAGCAGGCTGAAACCCCAAGCAGGCCTGCTGGAGAAAGCCAGGCTTTCTGCTTCCTGCACTAGAGGGTCTGAATGGGCCCAGTGGCTTAGAGTTTGGGTTTGGTGACTGCCCTGAGAGGAGGGGACCCCTGTCTGGGCATAGCAGGAGCGGACGGAGTCTGTAATTGGGGGTGAGTGGGAGTCATAGGGGTGTGGGGTGTAGGAACAGGTATTGGCTGGGACTTGACAAATCCAGGTAGGAGAGGGGCACGAGGGGCAAGAGGCGAGGGAGTCAGGGTGTTGGGCCCAGCCAGGAGCCAGTGGCGGGCGGGCGGTGCTCAAGCAGACCTGGCCACTACCTTTTCGGCCTTCCGAACCGCAGGGGGTGCGGTTCTAACCTACCTGGAGACCTAGATGGAGGCGAGTGTGCGCGACTGGTGGGCAAATGAGGGGCAGGGGGCGGACTCGGACAAATAGGGGGCGGGGGCTCAGGGATTGATGGGAGCACAAGGTCCGGCGGTGTGGGGCCCCGCGGGCGGGCCAGGCCCCGAGGTACGGTGGCGGGCGCGTGGCCCGGGCGGGGTGGAGCTGAGGCTGCGGTGAGGGGCGGCGCGTGGCCGGCCGCCCCCAGCTGTGGTGTCGCTCAGGCCCGGCTTAGCGGGGCCGGGGCCAGGGATTAGGGGCAGTGGCCGCACCTGGCGGGGCGGCCGCAGGGCTAATGCTGTGTGACCGCGGTCGCCCCGCCCGACAACTGGCTCGCTCCCGCCGCGAAGGGCCCGGCTCCTTCGCCCCGCCGGCGTGCGCGGGGTGTGCGCGGCTCGTGGCGGCGGGGGCACGCGGGTCCCGGGCCGGAGCGAGGGGCTGGCGCGGGCCTGGGGGATCCCCCGCACCCCGGGTCGGGGTGGGGTGGGGAGCCTGCGGCGGGGCAGCGGCCTGGAGGTGTCCCGCCAACGTAGGGACCTCGCTGGGGGAGTCCGGTGGGGACCGCTTGGCGGTGGGGCGCTGTGAGCAGTCGCTGCTGTGTGGGGGCGTCACGCGAGGCTGGATCCCTGGAGGTGGCCTTTTGATGGGACGTGGCTATTATCATCCTAAGTCACCGCCCAGGCCCTTAGCCCAGGCTGTGAGTGGCTCCGTGCAACACTGTACGCGTGATGCTTCTGACTGTGTTTTGGGCGCTGCCACCTGGCTGCAGGGAGAAGGGGGTGACACAGGAGTTGAGTGCTTGGCTGCTACCTAAAAGGTGAACACTTGGACTCTCAGGCTCAGCTTCCTGGAAGAACCCCCCTCTCCTGGGGTCCTGTGGCTCAGGGTCCCTCAGAGATAGAGGTTTGGGGGTGCAGTAACCTTTGGGGTGGTGCTTCCCAGCAGCAGTATCAAACTGTATGTCCCGCAGAGTCTCCAAATTCCTGGGACTGAGAATTAGTCCAGAGGAGGGGGCTCTGGTCCCTGAAGCCTATCTCCAATCCAGGACTCGCTCCATATCTCCCAACTGGCTATATATCCTGCCTATTTCCTACCAAAACAATTGGACCTGAGAAACGTTTCTGTTAGAACTGAGCTCTGTTTATCTAATCCCATAGATGAGTCTCTGGTCCTTTGCACCTGCTCTTCCTGATGCCTAGAAAAAGATCCCCTTTCCTAGAGCTCAGGAGCCACCTCCTCTGAGAAGTCTTCCCTGAATACAACCCACTCTTCCCCTGTCCTTGCAGACGTAGGATCAACCCTGATGTCCTGAGTCTCCTCCTTCTCCAAGGCCCAAACCAGGTCAGGACACATCATAAGTGGCGAGTAATATGTGCTTATCTGAGACAGGGGACAACAGAGGCATTGATCTAGTCTTACTATGGACTCCTAGACATAGCCTGCTGGGCAGCTTCGTTTCTAAGAGGCAGAAAGGTCTAACCAGCCCTGTCTCCACATCCTCTCCCCTATACAAGCATGCCCTCTCTCCTTCCAGAGAGCCCCCCCCCCCTGCCCTCCCAGCAACAGTGTTGCCCTCACAACAGCCTCCCAGCATCCAGGAGCTGGGTTGGGCTGTCCTCACCCGGCCCGCTGGCCTCACCGTGGCCCTTCTCTGGCCAAGCCTGGGGATGCCAGCACCCACAGCAGGTGCCTGGACAGACTTGAGGCTGGAGAAAGGGCTGAGCGCAGAGAGCCAGTTTCTAGCCAAGAACAGGGAAGTTACCGAATCCTCTTCTTCCTCCATTCCCTCCACCCCTTCATATTGTTGATGATAACAGTGACTGTCTATTGCATGCTTACTGCCTGTGCCTGATCCAGCGTGTGCATATCTCATTTTCTCCTACGTTTGTTCTGAAAGATAGGTATTATTATTCCTAGCCTCCTGGGACACAGTGATTCTGAGAGTTTATAAGCTTGGCCCAAGAGCAGCCAGCTGGCCCAAAGCAGAGGCAGAACCAGCGCTTCCCAGGCCTCCTAGCTCCCAGCAGTGGTCTCTTGCTTGGGGGTGGGGGTGGGGTGACAATCTGTTATGCTTCTTCCTCCCACATACAAGTGGGAGCTCTTCTCCTCTCAGCTGCCCCAGCGCTCGCCACAGAGAAGGCTATTGAGTAACACAGCATCGGGGTTACGTGTCTGGGTTCAAGTCTCCACTCAGTCTCATTTACTTGCTATTGAACCTTCAGACACAAATTGTTTTGTCTCCGTTTCCCCCACGGTAAGGTGGGAGTCATACTGCGATGGTGGCAGTGAGAAAATTGAGTTTACTTAGGAGAAGTGCCTGTCATATGGTAGTTTGTAGAAAAATGTCAGCGATTCCCCTTCTTACTTGTTTGCTGTGCCCCCCAGACCCGAATGGGCCCTGCCAACCTCTCTACTGGATTCCTAGCTCTTAGCAAAGGGCCCGCCAATAGCTGGTCCTTGCATTTCCTCACCATGTGGCTTAAAAGTATACACCTGCCAGGATTTCCCAGAGGATATATGCAAAGGTTTGGGTACAGAGCTAGCATCAATCATAACACCAAGGGGGCTCTGGGCATGGGGGTCAGGAAACAGGACCAGGTCAGAATCTCCTGGACAATCCATGTTTGGATCCAGAGGCAGAGCCTGCCGCTGGCACCATCCTCCTACCCGAGCTCCTGGCAGAAGGCATGCAGAGTCTCATTCAGACTGTGGCCCTCCATCATGTGGGCAACCCCTCACACCATAGGGCAGCTCTAGACTGAAACCCCTCCCCGCAAGGCTGGCAGCTTAGGGCTTCAGGAATAAAGTCAGGTTGAGAGCACCATGGTGGGAGAGGGCATCAGATAAATTTTCCCAGCTTCTCCCAAAGCCTCCTGCCCTGAAAAGGAACAAAGATCATCTTTACCCACATCCTTTTGGCCCATCCAGGGAGGCAAGGTTCAGAACTAGCAGTCCACTTGGCTTACTCACAGGACTAAACTATGTCTCTCAGGCCCCCGCAGGGCGCCCCCAGGACCCATCCACCCCCACTGCCTCCTCTGAGAGCCTGATCCAGGAAGGCAGCATTTTAAGGTAGAAGGTACCAGAGAGATGACCCCAAATCAAGCTTCTTTAGGGACAGAACCTGTCTTCAGACAGACTCTGATGTGAAAACCTGGTGTGTACAACAACTCTGTAAAGTGTACCTTTTATAAAATGCACTGCTGTGTCTCCGCCAACTGCACCAGAGCCTGGCACCAAGGAAACAACATCAATGATGACGACAACAGCAAAACCATGCCCGTTACCATCAAATCAATTCTGTTAAAGGTTCCTAGGCATGTAGCGTGCCCTCAATAAATAGCTGGTGAGCAGATGGAGAGAGTGGCCCCCTGGAAAGAAATGTTAGGCTCTTTGGATGAACGCAGATAGATGACGTGGGGTTATGGATGGTAGTGGTGGTCTGATCGTCTGAACTAATAGTTCAACATGTATGGGGTCCCCGCAGCACTTCCAAGAAGCTGAAAGCTCCACAGAACACAACTGGAAGTCAACTGGTCTACACAAGGCTTCCTTGTAGTGGAGTGGATGAGGGCACTGAGGTCAAAGGGTCAGTGCCAAAGCCCGGCTAGACTCAGGCCTCCTGATTTCCCCAACCAGAGCTGCCCCCCGTAGTCCCTTGGCACGATGAGGGGCAATGAGGTGGGGGCCTTCCTGTCCTTGATACCTCCCTGGAGAAAGCCTATGTACCTGGTGGCCCACCAGCCCACTCCTGGAATTTTCTGTCAGCCTCTGCCCCAGACGGGAGCCAGAACCTTCCTGCCAACTCCAAGCCATGTACAGTATGTTCCTAAGGTGTATCATTCAGAGAAGGGAACCCTATGGCCCAAGCCCTCTGAACCCTAAAGGTGGTGGGTGAGGGGAGCACCCAGGAGCGGCCCGGGTCGTGGGCCCCACAGCAGTTGGGGGCATTTATGCGCCTTTCTATAAACTTCTGAGAATGTAACTTTATCCTGCTTCTTTCGGCCAAGTATCCTTCTCCAGCAGCTGGTCACAAAGCTGGTTAATCTCCCAGAGTGCTCTGCTTAAAACCCGTGACTCACGGCGCAGCCAGTGGGGGGGAGGGGACAGCCGCCTCCACAACGTGGGGCCCAGAGTCAGCTGTTTCGTGGGCCTGCTCGGGTTTCTCCAACTCAGGCCTGAGGTTTGGGGCCTTGCCTTCCCTCCAGAATCCTGCTCCTCCCTAACCCCTAGATAGCCAACAGGGGTCAGGAGCACGGGAAGAAGACCAGTTACAGGACCTTGGCTTTGGCTAAGACCTCAGGTTGTCCCCAGGAGTCACCAGGAGATATCGGCCTGTTTGTTTGTTGGGTTGGGTGGCTAGATAGTGGGAGGGAAGGAAATGCTGCCTGGCCCTTTGTCACCCTATGTTTGAGCCCATTGGTTGCATCTGCGGTGTCAATCCATCTCACTGAAGGTCAAGTACTGTAGGAGACATGTATTTGACCACTTCTTACCATTGTGACAAGCAGCCCTGGTCGCATAGTGGTTGTGCATTGGGCTAACTGCAAAGTCAGAGGTTTGAAACCACCAGCCGATCCGAGGGAGAAAGACAAGACTTTCTACTCCCGTAAGCAGTTACAGTCTCAGAAACTGGCAGCGGCAGTTCTACCCTGTCCTCAGAACCTACCTGATGGCAGTGCGAATCACTGCAATAACTGTGGGATGGGTGTACTGTCAGCCAGCCCCATGTGGTAGACTAAGTAAATGAATTAATCTAATTATTCCTGCCCGTGTCTGTGTCCTTTGCCATGTGACTTTGCAGCTCTTCAAATCAAGAAGTGTGGCACGTTTCTCTGCCTTCAGTTCTGAGTTCCGCCATGTAACTTGTTTTACCCATGGGATATGAAGAAATATGACTCAAAAGTGCTTGTATATTTCTCCTTGCACTCTGGGACCATTACTATGAAAACATGCCCGGGCTAGCTTGCGGCAGGACAAGGGACCTGTAGAGACAGCTGTTTGCCCTGGTACCTCCATTCAGCAGCAGTCAAGAGCAGCCCAGAGCCAACTGACCACAACATGTGAGCAAGCCCAGATGAGCCCAGGAGACAGCCCAGCCTACATAGACAATCTGCAGGTTCATAAGCTAAATAAATGCTTATTGCTGTAAACTACTGAGTTGCAGGAAGACATACAAGGGGGTACATCCACCACCACCCCCGAAAAAAACATGGGAAAAAAGTTCCACTAGGCGGAACTTTTGTAGTACACATTTTTTCCTGCTAGGTGAGTATCCAGCAACGCTCTCTGAGCTAGTGCACTTGGTGGCGTCACCTAGGAAGGTTCTCTCTGGTCACAGTGAAGTTTTTTGTGAAAGCACTTTCACTCGAAGCTTGTTTTTTGTGATGATGGCCGATTTAAGAGAACAGCATGTGACTGTGAAATTTTGTTTCCTGCTCAGAAAAAAATACAGCAGAAACTATTGTGATGTTGAACACAGCTTATAAGGACAGTGTTATGGGAAAAGCTCAAGTCTATGAGTGGTTTTCTTACTTCAAAAAAGGTGAAATGTCAATTGATGACAAACCTCTTTCTGGACACCCATCAACTTCCCAACCAGATGAAAATGTCAACTTTTAGTGCATTTGGAGTTATTTCCACCAGGTCAGACTATTAATCCAGCTTTCTATTTAGAGGTTCTGAAAATATAGCATAAGTGTGTGACCCAAACAAACAGGCCTAATTTGTGGCAGACGGGGAACTGGTTTTGCCATCATGACTATGCACCTGCTTACACAGTCATCTCAGTGCACCAGTTTGGGGCTAAAAACAGCATATCTTTTTTGTCCCACACACCTTACTCACCTGACCTTACGCCATGAGACTTCTTTCTGTTTCTGTGAATGCAGAGGGACATGAAAGGACAGCAATTTGATGAAGTAGAAGTGAAGAAAAAAAATGAGGGAGATGCTGTCAGTGATGCAAACAGATGAGTTTGAAAAATGTTTCCAAGGATGGAATCACAGATTTGACAAATGTATTAAATGTAATGGAGAGTACTTTGAAGGTGATAAGGTTGTTTTATTTTTTTTATTTAAATACATAGCTTTGAAATTTTTTTCGTTTTTTTTGGGGGTCCTCCCCCTCGTATTGTTGTTAGGTGCTGTAGAATTGGTTCTGACTCATCGTGACAATTCTTCTTGTGCTCTTTTTCTTTTTTTAATAAATCATTTTATTGGGGGCTCTTATAACAATCCACCCATCAATCACATTTGTACATATGTTACCATCACCATTTTCAAAACATTTTCTTTATATTTGAGCCCTTGGTATCAGTTCATTTTACCCCTTCCCCATGCACCCTCCCTGATAAACCTTTGATCATTTTTTTTTTATGTCTTACACTGACTCATGTCTCCCTTCACTCACTTTCTGTTGTCCATCCCCCTGGGAGGAAGTTATATGTCAATCATTGTGATCGGTTCCCCCTTTCTTCCCCTTACCCTCCTGGTATCTCTACTCTCATTATTGGTCCTGAAGGATTTATCTGTCCGGAATTCCCTGTGTTTCCATCTCTTATCTGTACCCATATACATGCTCTGGCTAGCCCAATTTGTAAAGTAGAATTTGGATCATGATAGTGGGGAGGAGGAGGCATTAAAGGACTAGAGGAAAGTTGTGTGTTTCATCAGTGCTATACTGCACCCTGACTGGCTCATCTATTCCTTGTGACCTTTCTGTAAGGGGATGTCCAACTGCCTACAGATGGGCTTTGAGTCTCCACTCTGCACTCCTCCTCATTCACATTGATATGATTTGTTGTTCTGGGTCTCTGATGCCTGATACCTAATCCCATTGACACCTCATGATAAGACAAGCTGTTTTGCTTCTTCTTTGTGGGCTTTGTTGCTTCTCAGCTAGATGGCCACTTGTTTATCTTCTAGCCTTTAAAGCTCTAGACACTATATCTTTTAATAGCCAGACACCATAAGCGTTCTTCACCACATTTGCTTATCCACCTATTTTGTCTTCAATCTTGTCAGGAAGGTGAGCATTATAGAATGCCAGGTTACTAGAAAAAAGTGTTCTTGTGTTGAGGGAGTACTTGAGTAGAGGTCCAATATCCATTTGCTACCTTAATATTTATAAATATATGTACATCGATCTATTTCCCTATTGTTATGTATATAAATATATTCACATATGTGCATGCCTGTTTTTAGACCTCTTTGAATGTCATTTGCCTCCTAGTTCTTTCCTCTATTTCTTTTTACTTTCCTCTTGTCCCACTATCATGTTTGGCCTTCATTTAGGTTTTAGTAATTCTTCTCAGCTACATTGCCCTTGATCAAGTTCCACAAGGCATCCTATACTCTCCTTGGCATCAATTTTAGATCACTTGTTGTTCCCTTGTCCCTGGATTGGTTGAAACCCCCCTTCGTTTCCCCCGCCTCCCCTCTCTCGTTTCCCCCTGGAACCATAGGTCTCATTGTTTTTTCCTCTGGATTGTTTATTCTACCTATCTTATCAAAGTAGACATGCAGAGACAATGATAAGCATTAAAAAAAAGACAGAGCAAAACAAAACAAAAAAGAAAAGCCTATAAATAGTCCCAGGTCTGTTTGTTGATCATTAGGAGTGTTTTCCAGTAGAGTCTGATGGAGTACCATGCTCTGACTCCGAAGTCTATTTTTGGTATTCCCTGGGGACTTCGTTGCTTTGCTCCCCTTGCTGCTCTGTTGCATCCCCTTAGTGTTTCACCCCAGTGTGATGGGGTCAGATCAGGCACAATTCCTGTACTGTGTCTCCAGTGTTGTCCCCCATAGCACTATGGGCCAGTGAGGGATATCTGGTCTCATGCTGGGGCCAGTTCTATGGCCCTCTCTGTGCACTGGCTGCTCTGAACAGGAATATTGTCCTTGGGGTTTGGTGGACCAGGATGGGTTCCACTCTTTCTCCTTCCCTTTGTTTGCTCTGCTCAGACTCACCCCTCTCCTAGATCTGTAGTTTCAGTGCTGTCCTCTGAAGTGCATTCTTCTTGGGGGAGGTGGGGTGTCCACATAGTTGGAGGGGGCAGGCCCTGGAGACCTTTCTGTTGGTTCCCTGGTTCAGGTCCTTTGCCCACCTCCTCAGTGGGAAATTAGCTGTGTTTGGCTTTTTTTCTTTTTTGGAAGCTAGCAGAGTATTGTAGATGTTAGGAATAAGGGCTTTGTCTGATCTGTTATTGCTAAAAAATGTTTTCCCAGTCCGTGGACTCTCTTGACACTCTCTTGGTGAACTCTTTCAATGTACACAGGTGTTTTATCTTCAGTATATCCCACCTTTTAATTTGTGCTTCCTCTGTATTTGTGTCCTTCCCTATTTCTGATAGCATATGTATTCCCTGAGTCAAAGTTCTCAGGTTGGTCCCAGTTCTCTCATTGATGGCCCTAATAGTTTGGAGTTTTACCTCTAGGTCTGTGGTCCACCTTGAGTTTATTCTTGTGCATTGAGTGAAGTAAGGATCTTTCTTCACTCTTCTGCAGGTAGATATCCATTTTTTTCCAGCACCACTTGTTGAAAAGGGCATCCACCTCCCATTTGATATTTTTGAACCCTTATCAAAGATCAGTTGTCTGTATGCTGATGATTTTATTTCTGGGTTTTCAGTTCTTTTCCATTGGTCTGAGTATCTATCATTATACCAATACCACACGATTTTGACCACTGTGGCTGTATAATAGGTGCTGAAGTCAGGCAAAGCAAGCCCTTCCACTGTGTCCTTCTTTTTAAGGAGTTCTTTGCTAATTCTGGGCTCCTTCCCTCTCCATATGAAGTTGGTAATCAGTTTTTCCAATTCTTTGAAGAAAGATTATGGTAATTGTATTGAGATAGCATTAAAGTTATATAAAGCCTTGGGCAGAACTGACATCTTGACTATATTGAGTCTTCTGATCCATGAGCATAGAAAGAGTTTGGGAGTTTTCCTTCTTTTTCTATGTTCTCGAAGAGTTTATATAGGGTTGTTGTCAGTTCTTTCCTGAATGCTTAGAATTCTCCTGAAGCCCTCTGGTCCGGGGTTGGTTTTTTTTTTTTCCGTTGGTAATCTTGTCTATTTCTTCCATGTCTATGTGTCTGTTGAGATTCTTGACGTCCATCTGGGATAGTCTAGGGAGGGATTATTTTTCCAAGTATTTGTCCATTTCTTCCAAGTTGGTGAATTAGTTGGAGTACAGGCCTTCATAGTACTGTGTAATTATCCTTTTGATTTCATTAGGGTCTGTTGTAATGTCCCGTTTCATCCCTTATCCTTGCTATTGAAATTTGTTCCTTCCTTTCTTTGGTTCAGTTTGCCAGTGGTCTGTCAATTCTCCTAATCCTTTCAAAGAACCAGCTTTTAACTGCACTAATTTTTTCCATAGTATTCTTGTTTTCCCTCTCATGAATCTCAGTCTTTGTTTTTATTATTTCTTTTCTTTTGCTATCAGTAGGATTGACTTGTTGACTCTGCTCTAATTGCTGTAAGTTTGTGTCAGCATATGAATCACAAGGCTCTTTTCCTTTTTCAGGTGTGCATGCATTGCTATGAAACTTCCTCTGATAACAAAGGTTATGGTATATCAATTCTCATCATTTTTGGTTTCTAGAAACTTCTTAATTTCATCTCTGATCTGAGCCAGGACCTATTCCTTTTGAAATAGAGTTTTTCATCCTTCAATTGTTTGCTCTTACTTTCTTAGTCATCCTTTTGCTGATTTCCAGCCTTATGGCATAGTGGTTGGAGGGAGAAGTCTATATGATATATATGTACTTGCATTTACGCAGATTGGACTTGTGTCCCAGCATGTGGTCTATCTTTGAATATGTGCCATGTGGTCTTGAAAAGAATGTGATAATTTTTTTTTTTTGCATTTGGGTAGAGAACTCTGAAAATATATATCAGGTCAAGTCATCTAATCATAATATCTAGATCTGTAGCCTCCTTGTTAAGCTTCTTTCCCTGTGATCTATCTTTCTCAGAGAGTGGTGTATTAAAGTCACCTACTATAATTATTAAGCCTGTGATTTCTGTTTTCATCTTTGGGAGTGTTTGATTGACAAATTTCACAGATCTCTCATTGCACATGTATATATTTATTATGCTCACTGGTTCTTGGTTTACTGTTCCCTTGAGCATTGTATAATACCCCTCCTTATCTCTTGTTATGGTTGCACCTTGAGATCAATTTTGTCCAATAGGATTGCAATCCGTGCTTCTTTTGAATTGCCATTTCTTGGTATATTTTTCTCCAGCCTTTGATTCTCAGCCGATTTTGTATGTAATCTTGAGATGTGTCTCATGTAGGCAGCAGATCAAAGGGTTGTGTTTTCTAAGCTTGTCTGCTAGCCTCTGACTTTTAATGCCTGATTTCAGTTCATTGATATTCCATCTGTGGACTCTGTGATATCATCTTGTACTTTTTGTGTTGGATGTTTTCCTCCCTCCCTTTCTTATCAGTGTGTTGTGCTTGTGTGTGTATGGGGGGCGGGAGGGTTAATTCTTGCCTTCTTTCCACCCTTGAACCCATGCTATTTTGAGGGCTGTTTTCTCTTTGTTGCCTTCTGGGTGGGATTGTTCTATGTAGCACTCACTCGGTGAGTGCTGTTCTTCTGCCCATACTGGGTCAGCAGTTTTTCCTTGTCTGAGAAGACTCTTACTTCTCCATCTGTCTTGATAGATAATTTGGCTGGACAGAGTATTCTTGAGTTTGCATTATTTTCCTTTGATTTTTGGAATATGTTACTCCACTCTCTCCTCTTCTTCACAGTGTCCACTGATAGGTCTGAGCATATTCATATTTGGATTCCTTTATATGTGATTGCTTTTCCCTAGCCATTCTTATTATTTTCTTCTGTTCCTCAAAGTTGGATCATTTAGCTATTATAGTCCCTGGTGACTTCTTGGGATTCAATCTAGCTGGTATTCTTTAGGCTTCCTGAATAGTTGCCAGGTTTTCACTCATTAAGCT
This sequence comes from Tenrec ecaudatus, assembly GCF_050624435.1. Lineage (NCBI taxonomy): Eukaryota > Metazoa > Chordata > Mammalia > Afrosoricida > Tenrecidae > Tenrec > Tenrec ecaudatus. Next base: position 52,993,056 of record NC_134533.1, on the reverse strand, counting down.
AGGGAAGCTTTTCTCTAAGAATTCCCTCACTATTTTTGCCATTGACTTATTTATTGTGTCTTATTCTGGTAGTCCAATTATTCTAATAGTGTTCCTATTCATAACATTACACATGGCTCTCAGGTTTTCTCCAGCTTCTCAGATTATTTTATTTGACTGCCTTTCCCATTTGCTGAAGTCTGCCTGGTTATCCTCTAGGTTACTGGTGTGATTCTCTGCCTCCTCCAGTCTTTTGGCAAAGTTTGTAAATTTGCTGTTGTAATCTAGTCCCTTAGGTCTTGTATTTCCCGTTGGTGCATGGCCTTTATCTCTTTTGTTTCATCCTATTTCTAAATTGCTACCCTCATATACTGTATGACTTCAAGCAACATTCTGAAGATTTTATTCTGTGGCACATCAATGTCTGCTTCTTCTATGCATATTGTTAGGTTTGGGACTTCTTCTGACATTTCCTTTTGTTTCATCTGTATGTTTCGTTGAGGTCTTTGGGAGACTCATAGGAATGCTTCTTCAAACTGCCTGCAGCTAAGTGTACTGGGGGGGTTGGGCTACCACTTTATCCTCCTGTGGTTTCACTCTTTCCCTAGGCAACCAGTATTCTGTTATTTGGAAGCCAAGTTGGATGGTCCTCTCAGAAGGCACTGGTTGGGTGGTTGTGGACCCTCAAGGATAGTGCTGCACTGGATGATCACAGGAAGCAGGGTGGTGTGTCCCACAGAGTCTTGGAGTGTCTTAGAGGGCGTGTGGGGTGTCTGCTGCAACAGGAGTGCCTTGGAGGGTGGGTGAGTGTGCTCGCTTTGTGTAGAGCACCACAGATGGCAGGTGGAATTTTCCTAGTGTAGATCCATGTAGGTCTGGTGGAGATTCCCACAGCAGCATGGAGCACTGGAGAGGGTTGGTGGAGCTCCCTTAGGCCATATGAAGCACCACAGCAAGCAGGAGGACGTTTCCTCAGCCACATGTGACACAGAGGATGGGCAAAGGCTCCCACAGCCGCATGGAGTGTTATGAAAGGCAGACTCAGCTGTTTTCCCAGTTGAGTGAAGCGCCACAAAGGTTGGGTGGAAGTTCCCCAGCCACTTAAGGGATTTGGGGCCTAGGCAGGAGTTCTCCTGTGGCAGAATGCAGTTGGGATTTCCCCCGGCACGTGTAAGGCCACAGAGGACAGGAGGGTTGGAGCTCCCCCAGAAGGGTGGAGGGCAGGCATAGTTGCCCTAGGCAAAGGGGAGTGGCATGGAGGCCGGCAGTGGCATGTGAAAGGAGATAGAAGAAGAAAATCTCTCCCAGAGTGTGTGAGTGGGGGTATACTGAGCTTGCTGAGACTGGGGAGGGGTGGGGGATAGAGGGGAAAGTAAAGAAATAGCTGAGTCCATATTGCTTGACTGTGGGGCTGGAGGGGTTTAAACCCTGCCCCAAAGTGGTGGAAAACTGTGGTTGTATTTAAGTAAAGCCCTTGGCCTGACCAAAGGAGCCCAGCTCTGGCTGAGACTGTGGTAGGGCTAAGGCTATGCCCTAGCTGGCATCTGAGGTGGTAAGCCAAAAGCCCACAGCTCTTCAAAACCTAATGGATCGGTGTTTACTTCTCTTCATGATGCTCCTCTTGTGGCCTGGAAGAGTGGAATTTCCCTCTCCATGACTCTCCTGCGCTGATTTCTGCAGAGTCCGTCTGGTGTGTATTACTCTGTCACCATCTTGCCAGAAGTCCCCAGATTCTAATTTCTTATGGATGTCTGATTGAGGGTTGCATTTTCTGGGCTTGCTGGCCAAAGAGCTTGAGCTGAATACCTTCAGGTTGAGGCTGACGGCTGAGTGGTATGCCCCTTGGGGCATTTATTAGCAGACCTGAAAGAACTTTTTAACATGTCCTGATATACAATCAACTCTGAGCATTTCTCATTGGCATTACAACTTATTAACTTCCTTAATGAACCCTTTAATCATGAATGTTGTCTGTGAGTTCTGTGTAGCCATTGAATGGATATTAAAGAAGTAAAGTAGAGACTTCTCATTAGGAAATGACAATACTTTGGTGGCTTGCATGTGGTTGTGATGATGGAAGTTGTGCCATCAGTATTTCAAATACCAGCAGAGTCACTCATGGTGGACAGCTTTCAGCAGAGCTTTCAGCTAAGACAAAGTAAGAAGAAGGAAGAGGCAGCTCACTTCTGGAAAATTAGCCACAGAAATCCTTATGAACAGTAGTGGAACATTGTCTGATATAGTTACAGAAGCTGGAAGAGATGTAAACTATGACCGGCAAAGAACTGCCTCTTCAAAGTAGAGTCGACCTTAATGACATGGATGGAACAAAGTTTTCAGCACCAGTGTTTGCTGATGTGGCTTGACTCAAAAAGAATGAGGAGAAATAGCTGCAAATAGTCTTTAATAACCAGAATGTGGATGTATGCAGTATGAATTCAAGAAAACTGGAAGCCATCAGAAATGAAATAGAAGATGTGAAGCTCTATATGCTAGACCAGGGGTCCTCAAACTATAGCCAGCGGGCCACATGCAGCCCGCCGAGGACATTTATCCGCCCTGCCGTGTTTTTTTTGCCCATTTTGTTTTTTTTTATTTCAAAATAAGATCTGTGCGGTGGGGTCGGTGCACTCGGAGCTGTCGGAGTATGATAGTGGGACAGGAACCTGGTAGCACTGTCTTTCTGCAGCTTCTCCGGGGGCGAGGTTTTCCAGAATCACTGTGAACCCGCTGTACGTGTGTGCCAAGTGTGACTACGAGCTGTTCTCCAGACGCTCCAAGTACGAGCACTCGTCGCCGTGGCCAGCCTTCACGGAGACCCTCCATGATGACAGCGTGGCGGAGCGGCCGAGCGCAATCAGCCTGAAGCCTTTAAGGTGTCCTGCGGTAAATGCGGCCATGGGCTTCGCCACCACTTCCTCAATGATGGCCCCAAGTGGGGGCAGTCCGCTTCTGAATATTCAGCAGCTCCCTGAAGTTCATCCCTAAAGGCAATACATCTGCCTCCCAGGGGAAGTAAGCGGGCAGCCCAACCCCAAGCAGCCACAGGCATTGGTCACCCCCCTTTAGAACTACAGCCTACTGACCTTCAGGCAGGGAGGGCTGGATGGAGCGGGATGGTATTTCCTGGCGACACTAACCCCTGTGCCAGGATGGGGCCAAGGGCTGGTTCATCTTGGCCTCCGAGACTCGAGACTGGGACTCTGGTCTTAGCACCCTTGGCTTCTCTCCTCAGCCTGGTGGCCCTTCCTGCCTGTCTGGTCTCATCCCTATGAGCCCCAATTCCCAAAAGGGCTCCAGCCTTCACCAGGGCCCATGCTGACCCCTAAGTTGTGTGAGCAGATGCAACCACTACAAGGCCATGTCCCAGTCAGCGGCTCCAGCCCGGTCACTGCATGAATCGCTCTGGTCAGATCCTTCCAGGCTCACCAGGGCACTGAGGGTCTGTGACCTGCTGAGGCATGAGGGCCATGGCACAACCCCTGCGCCCCAGGTCTCCATCTGTGTGGGAGAGCAGCCACTGATCCATGGTCTTCCTACCAGTCCCCGGTGGGGCCTGGGAGGTCTTGTCCCACAGTCTGTACCTGCCAAGCCGGCCCTGGGAGAGTACGTCCAGAGCTCCTGGTGGTGGCCTCACCCTCTCCCGCCTCACCCTCTCCCGCCTCACCCTCTCCAACTTTTTGATCTGATCGGCTGGAAACTAACAAAGCAAGGAGACCAGCAGGCTGCCGTGTCCATGACTGGGTCTGTCTCCACCCTTTAAAAAAATGTGTAGTGTGCATACGAATTTGTTCATAGTTTTGGGGTTTTTTTTTAAACTGTAGTTCGGCCCTCCAATGGTCTGAGGGACAGTGAACTGGCCCCATGTTTGAAAAGTTTGTGCTAGACATTGGTGAGCTAAATGGACTGTCATTATCCAATTTAAATAAGACAATAACATGTTCTATTCTGGGAATGACAAATTGATGATGAATGGTATCACATTCATCATAATAAAAAACACTTCAAGATTTATCCTGAATTAAAATGCTGTCAATGATAGGTTTTTATCCATATACACTTACAAGGAAGACCAGTTAATAATGTGTCAAGTTACAAACCAACCACTGAAGTCAAAGACAGAAAAAAATTGAATAATTCTACCAACTTCTTCAGACTGAAATCGATCAAACATGAAATAAAGATGTATTGATAATCACTGGTGATTGTAATGAGAAAGTTGAAAGCAAAGAAGAAGAATCAATAGTTGGAAATAGTCCTTGGTGATAGAAATGAAGTTGAAGAGCCCATGATGAAATGTTGCAAAGCCAATAACTTCTTCATTGCAAATATCACTTTCAGCAACATAAATGGTGAGCACACATGAACCATAGCAGCTGGAATATAGAGGAATCAAATCAGCCACATCAGTGCAAAGAGATGATGGAGAAGCTCAATAGTATCAATCAGAACAAAGCCAAGGGCCAACGGTGGAACAGACAATCAATTACTCATATGGAAGTTCAAGTTGAAGCTGAAGAAAAAAAATTTTTTAATCTGTGAGAGCCAAAATATCATCGTGTGCATATCCCACCTGAATTTAGAAACCACCTCCAGGATAGATCTAACAAATAGAGCACTAATGACAAAAGACCAGACAAATTGTAGGATAACATCAAGAACATCATATATGAAGAAAGCAAAAGGTCATTTTTAAAGACAGAAAAGTTAAAATTGATCGTGGTGAAGATGGTATAATTCTTCTTAATATGTTTGAACTAGTGAATTTTATAGTTTGTGAGTTACATGTCAATAAAACTCTTTTAAAAGCTAGGAAAGAAAGAAAATCAAAGTGGATGTCAGAAGAGACTTTGAACCTTCCTCTGATTGTAGAATAGTGATAAAAATTTGAAGTTAAAGAACTGAACAGAGCCTTTCAAAGGGCATCTTGAGAAAACAAAATAAAACATTACAATGAAATATGCAAAGACATGGAGTTAAAATAAAAAAGAACACACTAAGCATATCTTAAATGGAAAGAACTGGAAAACTATTCAATCTTGAGTTGCAGTATTGAAAGACATTGGGCAAAATGTTGACTGATGCAGGAAGCATCAACACAGAGTTGTTGTACCAAAAAGAACTAGTCAACATTCATTATTCAACCATTTCAAGAGGCAGCAGATGATCTAGAACCAGTCGTACTAAAGTAAAAAGTCTAAGCTACTTTGAAAGCATTATACAAAAACAAGGATCCAGGAATTGATGAAATACTAATTGAATTGTTTCAACAGCTGATAAAGCACTGGATACACTCATTGGTCTATGCCAAGAAATTTGGAAGACAGTTACCTGGCCAACTGCCTGGAAGAGCTCCATATGTGTACCCATTCCAAAGAAAGATGACCCAATAGGATATTCAAATTATGGAACAATATCATTAATATCACATGCAAGTAAAATTTTGCTCAAGATCATCCAACAACAGTTTGCAGTAGGATCTTGAGAGGGCGCTGCCAGAGGTTCAGACCAGATTCAGAGGAGGACATGGAACAATTGGCTTGGAACAAGGCATATCATTGCTGATGTCAGATGGAGCTAGACTCAAAGACCAGAAAGATGTGTACTTGTGTTTTATTGACTACGCAAAGACTTTCGACTGTGTGGATCATCACTAACTATGGGTAGTTATGAAAGAATGGAGATTCCTGGACATTTCCACATTGTGCTCATGTGGAAACTGTACATGGGTCAAGTGGCAGTTGAGTGAATCGAACAAGGAACCACTGAATGGTTTAAACTCAGGAAAGGTGTGCATCAGAGTTGTATTCTCCCACCATACTCCTTCAATCTGTATGATGAGCAAATAATCAGAGAAGCTGGACTGTATGAAGAGCGATGTGACAGTAGGATCAGACGATGCCTTAGCAACCGGCAAAACGCAGAGGACACAACTTTACTTGCTGAAACTGAGGAGGATTGAAGCATCGGCTAAGGAACATCAAGGATCATTGCCTTCATTACGGATTACAATTTAGTGGGTTTTTAAAAAAATCCTCACAGTTGGACCAACAGACAACATCATGGAGAAATGGTTGAGGGATTGTCAAGGATTTCATCTTGCTTGGAACTACAAAGAATGTTCATGCAAGTAACGGTCATATCAAACAATATATTGCATTGGGTCAATCTGCTACACAAGACCACTTTAAAGTGGTGAAAAGCAAGGATATTACTTGGAGGAGTAAAATACGTCTGACATGAGCCATGGTATTCTCAATTATCTCACATGCGTGTGAAAGTTGAATAAGAAAGACCAAAGAAGAATTAGTTCATTTGAATTATGGTGCCAGCTAATAATATTTCAAGTACCATGGTCTGCCAAAAGAATAAACAAATCTGCCCTGGAAGAAGTACAACCAGAACGCTCCCTAGAAGCAAGGATGGCATAACTTTGTCTTACATACTTTGGACATGTGTCAGGCGTGATTAAACCCTGGAAACAGACATCATGCTTAGTAAAGAAGGAGATCCTGCACAAGATGGACTGACCCAGCGGCTGCAACAATGAGCTCAAACATGGCAATGATCATGAGGCTAGCGTAGGACTGAGCGGTGTTTCCATCAGTTGTACATAGGGTTGCTATGAGTCAGAACGACCCAACTGTATGACAAAGAACAACAACAGCATGTTTCTGTGTTTCATCCATTCAGTAACTTAGTGTAGAGGAAGGAACAGGCATGGGAGCAAAGAGAGAACATTAAGTCATCCCGGGAATCCAGGGCCAGTGGGTTAGAACAAGCTTCCTGAACGAGAGTGCTGAGTGGACTCAAAGGGTAACTGGAAATTAGGTGGGCCTATTTAAGAAGAGGGTGTCCCTGGGAGAACAAACGACTGGGAGCTAAGTCTCGGTCACACAAGTTATCCTGTCGGAGGACTCTTAGTACCGGCCATGGCACATGGGTCATGGGGTTAGGGGAGAAGCAGAGAATACATTCTGTAAGACTGATCTTATTATGGAGATGGGGATACAGGGTGTGATTTCTGTTTTAGAATGATCACCCAATAGTCGTGTTGGCATGAATTTAAAGGCCCAAGACTAAGTCAGAGACGACAGGTATGAATTTGTTATCGTAACAGAGAGATCTTGAGGGTGTGCCCTAGAACAGAGATGGTAGGAACAGAGAGGAGGATATGGCCTCAAGAAACATTGAAGAGATGAAATTAGTAAGTTTTAGTGACTGTTTACTTGAGCCCTGGTGGTGTAGTGATTACATGTGGGCCTTGCGCCACATGGTCAGTAGTTCAAAACCATCAGCAGCTCTGCAGGAGAAACACTGGGCTTTCTACTCCAGTAAGCAATGACAGTCCCAGAAGCCCACAGGGCGTCACTATGAGTCAGCATTGACCCGGTGGCCATGAGTGACTGTTTAAATGTAAGGGGGAGGAGTGGTGAGAGATGATGCCCAGGTCCCTACATGGAGTAACAAGATGGATAATGGTGGCAATGAATGAGAATGAACTATTTCCTGAAGAAAGCCTGCCTGGATTGCTGGGAATGACACAGAGGTCATGGGGGACACAGTAAATTTGAGGGGCTTCCTTTCAAGAACGTCAGGTGGAGATGCCAAAGAAAGCTGGATGTATAAATCCCAGCTCATGGTGAACTGTTGGCTAGAGAAATCGATGGGGATGAACTCACCCACAGGTGGATGGTAGTTACGTCTTGGATATGAGTAATGAATGAATACAGTGAATTTCTTTCCCCATGGGAGTGGCAGTCTTTAGGGGCATGAGGAGACTACAAAGCAGGCTTGAAAAGAATGCCCAGTGGTCAGACCAGAACAGGTCAAGTCGAGCATTTTTAGAAAGAGACGGTAGTCAACCTGAAAGGGAGTGCTAAAAGGCACAAGGGGTGACAGAGACAGTTGGTGGCCACTTTGGTGAAGAGGTGTTTGCAGAAGTCTGTCTTCAGGAGGCTAGTGAGAAAGTGGGAGGTGTGGCTGGAAGAGGAACCAGCAGGTGTAGCCACTACGAAATTTGGTTGGAGGTACCCTGGCAACAGGTGCTCTCCAGGAAAGAACAAAGCAGTCTTGCCCATTTGATCAAGCCTCTAGCCAACGACCAGGTTGCAGACAATGCAGGTGACAGAGGGACTCGCTGAGCCACACTGTACAGATGAAATTGGCAAGACCCAGACTATAATAGACTGCAGGACAAACCGCCCCTATTTTGAAAGAAATAAATTGCAAAGAAGAAGAAAAAAAATATGAAAGGAACTTTCAGCGTAAAAGAAAGGTGAATGACTTATCAACTCATCCCAGTGTGTAGACTCTAGCTGAATCCTGATTGAAGCAAACAAAGGACATTTATGTACAATTGGATATTTGATTACTGATGTTTGATGGCATAAGGAATTGCTGTTGATGGCTTTAGTACACGGAATGCACTATGTTTATATATTTTTAAGTCGGATCTTTTCGAAATAAAGATATTGATAAATAAAAATTATGGGTAAAGAATATATGTATGAAATTATATAATGTCTGAATTTTGCTTCAAAATAGTAGGGTGAAGGAGGAAATGATGGAGCATTAATGGATCCAATTTGGACATGGTTTAGTGGTTGCTGAAACTAGTAATGAACTTCATTATATTATTGTGTCTACTTCTGCCTATGCTTGAAATAACATAATAAGAAAGAAGAGGTAGGGAGGGACTAAATGGACAGAGAACAAATTAGATAGCCCACCAAGGCCCCAAGGCCAAACATCTCCCCACCTCCCTGTCTCCTGAGCACCCATACTGATGCAGGTAAGCAGAGGCAGTAAAGCCCAACACTCCTGAGGCAGATGGGTCCCATTACCCAATGTCCAAGGTAAGCATGGGCTTACTCGTGCTTACTTAGTAATCTATAGAGAACTATTTGATTTTTTTTAAACCACATCAGAGATTTGCCTGTAGGTATTGCTGACACATGTCTCACTCCCAACTCCAGAGCACTTGAACCAAAGCCTCTTCTCAAATTCTCAGTCCCTGCCAGGATCAGAGGACCCAATAAGCAAGGTGAGCACGGGCTTACTTGCGCTCACGTAGTCATCTGCAGTGAACAGCTTCACGTGTTTTTCATTAAACCCCTGTAAACGTGGAGTAGCCAATGAACACGAGGAAGTCTGTGCTTACCTTGCTTCTTAGGCCGGAGGGCAGGCCAGAGGCTCTTGACGATAGAGACACCAAGTTAGCAAAAGGCTTTGGTGACCCCGCGTCTCCTCCACAAGTGAGGTGGCCCTGCTTCAAGGACAGGAGCTGGGAGAAAGTTCACCCTGATCCATTCAGAGAGTCCTGGCATCAGGGAGTCTAACGCACTCATCAGCCGTGCCTCTGTCTCCAGGTCTGGGCTGCTGAGGGTTGACTGGGAATGTGACCATGCAGAGAGCCTTGTAGTCCCAGATCGCCACAACCGAGTCTATGTGAACCTTGGGCAAGTTGCTTAGCCTCTCCGGGCCTCGGTTTCCTTAGCTGTACATGGGGATAAACGTTGTTCCTGGTGGCGGGGTGTGGGGAGGGTGTCAGGGCAGAGGTGCTCAATGGCTGAGATGGACTCTGCTGAGCATCGGCCTTCACTGGGAAGCCTTTCACGCAGAGCAGTCTCCTCCGGCCTCCTCCAGCTCCCACCTCCTGGTCCTGCCTGCAGCAGCCTCCCTGCATCTGTCATCAGCCTGCTCTGCTCCCCTCGGGCCAGGCTTTGTTTAGGGGCGGCTGGCAGGCTGCCCGTGTGCACAGTGGAGGCAGTGACGCCTGCTGCTGCAGACGATACTTCACAGGCTGCATGGTCACCCACCCTTCCAGCTGCCCACACCCTACCACGGCCCCATGCCCACAGACCAAAATAATCAGGCCAGACTTGCCACGCCCCATCCCAACCTCACCCACCACTGACGCCCAACTTCCATCCACAGTAGAGAGAGGGGACCAGGAATGAGTCCCACGCTCCTACTGTGTGCCATGAGACTGACACAATGCTCAATTGCCACCCTACCAGATGGGTAAATGAGACTCAGAGAGGGGACAGGACTTACCCAAGATCACACAATGAGTGAGGACCGAGCCAGGATTTGAATCTAAGTCGATCTGAACCCTGAGTCCAGTGGAGACAACTGAGGAGCATAGCCCCGGACAATGGTGACCCAGGCAAGATCAGGCCAAGTTCAGACAAAGGCCAAGGGAAGTCGGATTGCATCTTCAGGAAATGTCAGAGTTAGGCTGCACAGCCTCCCAGTGCTCCTAGGGGTGAGCACCCTCCAGTTAAATGTCCTTTCCGGGTGAGGAATGGGCTTCAGGGTCTCATGCTGAGCCATGCGTTGGCCTTCTGTTCCACCAGCTGGAGCAAACCAGTGCCTGTGTGTCCTTGGGCCCAGGCTGGACCAGGTAGATAAAGCCAAGGGCAGGCCTCTGATGGCCTTCTCAAGAGGAAGGCCAATGGACCAGGCCAGGGAGAAGCTAAGACCCCAGCAAGCCCCCTTCCTGGGTGGGAGTGGAGCCAGGAGTCCAATGCCTCCACCCTACATGCGGAGAAGCAGACTTGGGAAGGGTGGGGACAGGGGGAAGGCTCAAGGTGGTGACCAGAAGGACACAGCTCAGCTAAGGTGAAAACCCTGGTCTTTTAATTTGGGTCATGTGCTTTCCTCAGGTTGCTGTCCGGACAGGGTAAGATATTAAAGTACAAATCATTTATAATTTATCAAGGGTTCATGAGGGCGGGGGGATGGAAATGAGGAGCTGATACCAAGGGCTCAAGTAGAAAGAAAATGCTTTGAAAAGGGTGATGGCAACATATGTACAAAGGTGCTTGACACCATGGATGTATGGATTGCGATAAGAGCTGTAAGAGCTCCCAAGAAGATGATTTTTTTTTAAAAAAAAGAAGTTTGCAGTCTGTCCTTCCCCCAGCCATCCCTCCTCTCATAACTCTCTAGTCCTCAGACAGCCTGTTGTCTTGCCTGGACAGCCGGTGGGCTTCACCTCAGAGAGCCCCTGTGCCACTCTCGGGTGTGAGGAAGCAGGTTAGAACTAGCCAAAGGAAGGAGCCCCAGGTACAGTGTCAGCCACGTGGGGAGACTAGCTCAAAGCATGTGTCAGGCTTTGCCCAGCCTGTCCTCGGGTCTCAGGCCTGAACTATCTCTCCCTCCGGCTCTCCACTGAGGCACTCCTACCCGTCCTTCAACGCCCCAGTGCAACGATTCGTCTGTAGGGAAGCCTTTTCGGGCGCCACTAACAGAGTTTGTTGCCTCTCTGCCCGCAGGGTATCATAATGATGCATTAAAGGGTCTTTCTCCCGGCACTAGGTGGCATCCCAGGGGTTCTTCCGGAATCACCCTTAGATTCCTTCAGAGTTTGGGGTCTAGAAAGATAGCGGTGTTTCAGGAGGAGTTAAGGCTAGACCTTGTAGGACATGCGGGTCATAAATCGCTCTCCAAACCCATGAGGAAAGCAGGACTCTAGAAGGACTCTGTGGATGTGGCAGGAGGGGAGGTGGGACCGAGCCAGGTGACAGATGTTCTAAGCAGCAGCCATGAGGCCCTCTGCCAGGAGGGCCTGACCATGGGTGCCCCGCCAGGATAGAGAGGTTTGGGGGGGAGGAATCAAACTTCCACACGGCACCCAACCTCTCCCCACAGAGGCGTGTGGCTTGGGCAGCTGCTGGGGGCAGCTGCTGGGGGCAGTCCCTGGAGCCCAACTGCTGTGTGTGTGCCTTAATCCCAGCGCCTCGGAGCCCCCCAGGCTGGCAGGTGGGCTGATTAGGCAGAAAGGAAGCAATGGGAGATGGCTGGGGAGCTGCACCCCCTCCCCAGGCCCCCACAGCTGCCCGCTGCCTCCTGCTACGGGCACCATCTTCATCACGGGCCCCTCATCTTCCACCCGGAGCGCTCTTTCCTCAGCCTTCACGTGGAGGCCTGACCTCCTTGAGGCAGGAGGACTCAGCTCGACAAGTTCCAGCTCAGCTCCATGCCACCACCCTGTAGGACAGCGTAGACCTGCCCCTGCGGGTCTCGGAGGTCGAGCTTTACAGGTACAGACGCTTCATCTTCCCCCTGGGAGCGGCTGCTGGTTTCTAACTGTCGACCTTGTGGCTGTCAACTTAATGTGTAACCCACGAGGCCACTGCAAAGAAAGACACAGATGCCGCAACCAATCACAACCAATATCGACTCAGAAACCGACAGCGTCATTGGCGCTCGCGTGGTCTTACTTCGTACAGTGGACGTGGCTAGTGGCGCGTGCTTACATGTGCACACATGTGCAGAGTGTGAGGTGGACATGGTGCCCTGGCTATGCACCCCAATGGGTGTGCCTGGCAGAGAATCGGAGTATGAAGCCCGGATGTGGCGTGGACATGGCGCATGAGCCACGTAGTATGAGGGACACGCCTTCACAATGTGTGAGGGAGTCCTGGGAGCACCATGGGTAGATCGTGGGGCTGCTGGGTTCAAGGTCAGAGGTTCAAACCCACCAGCCTCTCATAAAGAGTTATCGTCTCAAAACAAAAAGTTATCATCTCAGACACAATTAGGAGCCATTCTGCACTGCCCGTTGGGTGGTTATGGTCAGAATCAGCTTGATGGCCGTGGGTGTGCAGAAGGTGTGAGCTATACATGGCGTATGAGGTGGTTGTTCGGTGCCATCCCGTTGGTTCCAACTCATAGTGACCCTGTCTGTGTCCCACAGGACGAAACACCACCCAGTCCGGTGCCGTCCTCCGTCATGTCCTCACAAGAGTGAGGAGCACAAGGGATAGACGTGTGATGTGACCCGGCTACGTGAGGGCCACATGTATGGGAGGGAGAGGGGGAGGTGTGTTCTGCATGTCGAGGACACTCATTGTGCGAGGTGCTCATGGGATGTGTACGTGGGATAGACATAGTACATGAAGTATCTATGGTGTGTGAGGGACACACGAAGGATGAGGTGTACACGGCATGGGGGTGCACATGGAATATGCGCTGTACAGCACGTAAGCAGGGCCAGGTATACCAAGTGTAAGGCGTACTCGGTGTGCCGGTGTACACGGAGGGCAGGAATAAATGGCATGTGATGTATTCCTAATACGAGAGGGGTACACCATGTGTTTGAGGAGTCTCACGGCATGTTATCCGTGTGGGAGAGGGGGGCGTGGGATGTGAAGGAGCCACAGGGAGTTGCGCATGTCTAGGACACACCATAGGGGTGTAGAGATGTCAGGGTGAGGGGAAACTGTTCCTCCCAAAGAGATTAGCCTGTCAGCTCAGTCCCGGGCCCAGACCCTGGGTCGTACAGCCTCTTGTGAAGAGTGGAAGGCAGAGAAGACAGAGAGGAGAATCCTCTGGTTTCTCACAAGTCCATGTGAGTGTAGAGAGGGCCTCTCGCGCAGCCTCCGGCTCCCATACCTACTGCCACAGGTCAAGGACAATGGGCTTTGGGGGGAAGATCCCCCACTTTGGTAGCATCGCTTCTTATAGCTGATTTAACTCTCTGAGGTCATCCATTCGGCCTGCATTTTTTACTGAGTGACTCTGGAGATGGGAAACCCTCTTTGCACGCATGTCTTCGCTCCTCAGGGGCCTAAAGTCCTTAAGGAGGAGGGATAATGGGCACTTCCCTGGACCCTCAGGAGCCCTGGTGGGGTAGTGAGTTACTCACGGGCTGCTAACCACAAGGTCGGCAGTTTGAGCCCAGCAGTGCCTTCGCAGGAGACCCACAGGCTTTCTGCTCTGTGAAGATTGACAGCCTCAGGAACCGGAAGGGGCAGTCCTGCTGGGCCATCCGAGGCTGCTGTTAGAATCAGGACTCCACGGCAGTGACTGAGTTTTGTCTTAGTTTTTCTTCAACCCTGCCTCTCCGAACACCTCAAGTCTTGAAACTGATTTGTGCAGTTGCTTAGTCAAATACAGCTGGTTATATTTCCAACCCCAGGAATCTGGGGCCCTGCCCCCACTCACCTCTGACATAGAGAAAAGGCTTTAAGTATGTAAGTAAGAAGTTTGAAGTGGGGAGGCCGGATGACTGAAATCTGTGGGTCTTCCCAGGAGCTAGGGATCAGGTGATTCTTAAATTGGGCCTTAGCTGTCTCTGCTCCTTGTCTTAACAGTCTCTGGCTGAACGATGTCTCCACTCCGCTGCCTTCCCAGCTCCCACAAAAGCCCTCTGGAGGTGAGACGGAGACCTGGCGCCGGGATATGGGGTGCTTGTCATTGGGCTTTCTTCGCCCAAATGCCAAGCTGACCTTAGAGGCACCCACCTCTCGGCTTTTCTCCCTGTGAACGCCGTTCCCTGAGTCCGTCCCCATGCCCACATCGTGTGTTGTGTCAGAAACTATCCAGCAAGCCCCATCTACCAATCCCATGCCGCCCACCGCAGCCCCACTCAGCCCAGGCAGAGCAGCTTCTTGGGGGTCAGGAGAGGGCAGGAGCCCCAGCTGCCCTACCCTGGACTGCTCTTGCCAAAGGTGCCTGCCCCCCGAGAAGGTGTTTGTCTTAGTGTCTTGGTGCAGCTATGACAGACGTCACACAGTGGGCGATTTTTTGAGAGACAAATGTATTTTTTTCAGTGTAGGAGCCTACATGTCTGAATTCCGGGTCATGGCTAGAGGACGGGCAGGGTGCGGGTAGGGGCGGGGGTGGAGGGGCCTCCCCCCGCCCCAAGAGTCATTCCAGATATTTATACACCCTTCCCCAGTCATGTGGAATTGTCCGTCTAATAGCCAGCCTGCTGTATCTGATCAAACATCTAACTTGCCCCTAATGTGAAGGACTAGGATGGCTTGTCTATGGAGAGGTGTGTGCGGTGGGCTAGTATTGGGGAGTCCCTGGGCCTTAGAGGGCCCATGGGCGGGCCGGGTGTCCCCGATGCCTGCTCTAGCGGAGGGCTTTCCTTCTCGGCGAACTCTGGCAGACACAGCTGGTTTCTTCTCCGCTTCTGTGCCTCAGTATCTGTCTTCCCCCCTCTGTGCCCCTTTCTCGGCCGAATCCGCACCTGTTCTATCCAAACATGGTCTACCTGGAAAACAGCCTGGCTGACAAGACTAAGGCAATCCTGCTCCCTTAGGACTGCATCAACAGACAGAGTAGTTTGGGGGTTGCAACACTGATTTGGGGTAAAATGCAATCCAATCCATAAGAAGCCCAGTAACTCTTCTCTCTGCCTCCAGCATTCTTGCCCTGGTTGCATCTGGCTTTTTCCTCTCCATTCAAGCGTCACCTTCTCTAGCTGGCCGCCCTATGGGAACACAGAGGCTGAAGCATTTCACTACTAATGGGAAAACAGAGGTTTGAATCCACCACAGGCACCTCAGAAGGAAGGTCGGGTGGTCGGTTCCCACCAACCCCTCCCCAAATCCATCAGTGAGGACCGTGTGGAGGACAGGCCTCTCCTGGCATGATATGATGATGTTTACCTGTTAGGGTGTGTAGTGTTCACCACCGATCTTGCCCGGCTAGAATGTCAGCCCCACAAGGGCAGCTTCATCCTTCTCTGCCTCATTCCCAGCACCTGGCACAGAGTCTGTGCTGAGTAAATATTTAGTGAGTGAATCATAGACGGGGTGATTGACAGTGGGCACCCGAGCATGCCACCTGACACAGCCTGCACCCTGCATACCCGGTGAGAGGCACACGTGATATTTGTCTTCCTGCTCCTGATCCCACCCCCACCCCCACCCCGCCCATGGGAACCCCTTTTCTCAAGCCCTGTCTATATGTGTACAGCTGGAGAGTAGCCCCAGAGTGGCAGTGTGACCACCAGTGGGGCTCTCTTCACCCTTGGCTTGGAGACCCTGGCTCTGCCCAGCAGCCTGGCCACTCTGAATGGCCCAGAGCAGGACCCGTACCCCTATTGGGAGCATTTTCAGGATTTCCCAGGGTTGGTATGGGGTGAAAGGAGCCCTTGGGATGGATCTGGGGATAGGAAGGGCAAGTATGGGGGTATAGAGCGAATCTTGGACTGGCCCTGCCTCACCTGCTCAAGTTTTTACCCTTTGGCCCTGTGCCACCTACCACCCCACACCGGTCAGATCCACAGCCTACGCCAGTCCGGGTGAAGAACGCACAGGTCCTGCCTGGGGCAGGGTGCTTGAAGACCGGGGCAGGTGCAGGCCAGATTGGGTTTCCAGAGGCTATATATACATAAAGGCTGCCGGGAGTTCTGGGGCCGGCTGCTCCCAGAGGGTGCAACACCACTGGCTTCTCTAGGCCGAATTCCTGTCCAGAGGCCGGCTCTCCATTTATAGCCACTGGCAGGCTGGCCAAGGAAATTGTGTGGGGAGGTGTGGAAAGGGTGGAGGAAGAAGGGGAGAGCCCAGATATTTCTCTCACCCCACCTCCTTCCAGAGAAGCCCCTCATTGTGGAGACAGGAGGCCCAGGCCCAGGGAGGGGTGTGTATTTGCCCCTGATCACAGAGCCCAACAGCCTGGGAACCCAGAACAATCCTGGAAGGACACTGGGAGCCCATTGCTCATGGCCTCTCCTGAGTAAGTCCAACAGCCTTGCCCCCAAGAGGGCGCTCTTGAGTAGATACTGAAATATAAGCCACTTTGGGCTCCCAAATGTGACTGTTGTTCCCCCAGCCTCACCCCTGCAACCCAGCACTAGAAGTAAAAGAAGATCAAGTCGCAGAGTCAGCACGACTTCTTCCTGCTCTTTGGGCAATAGGGACGGATTAAGGATCTAGAACAGCGATTCTCAACCTTCCTAATGCCGTGACCCATTGATGTAGTTCCTCATGCTGGGGTGACCCCCAATCATAAAATTATTTTTGTTGCTACTTCATAACTGTAATTTTGCTATTGTTGTGAATTGTCATGTCAATATCTGATATGCAGGATGTATTTGCATCGCTACAAATGGAACATCATTAAAGCATAGTGATTCATCACAAAAGCAATATATAATTCTATATTGTGAAATATTCATTTCTAATGGCAAATCAATGAAATTTTGTCCTGTAGCATGGTTAACAGTCTTTATGCTGGGTTCTCGTAGGTGGGCGTATCTGTGTGTGGGTGGGCGGACCGCCTGGAGACAGATAGAGGAGCGGTGTCTCAGTTCCTAAAACCATCAGAAATATGGTCCTAGGTGACCCCTGTGAAATGGTCGTTCGACCCCCCAAAGGAGTTGCGATCCACAGGTTGGCAATCGCTGGTACAGACAACCCTCTCTCCAAAGGCAAGTACACAAGCTGGAGGGGTGGGAGTCAGGGTATGGATACCCCTGGAGAGGTCGCTGGGTTCAGGGAAGTCCACGCAGCAGAAGGCCCGCTGCAAACACTCCTTGAAAGGCTCTGTGCAGGTGCCCTTTCTCCTGTCTCACGCACACACGTGTTCTTTCCTTACTGAGGAAGCTACACATCGAGGTTAACCCCATCCAAGTTTGGGGTTGTGAGCGGGCAGTGGCATCATGTAAGCGATGCGCCGTAAGGTGAAGCGTCTAACAGAAAGTTGCCTTGGTGACAGTTTTATGCACACAATTACAAAACACGAAGCTGCAACCAAGTCGGTCTCAGTCCCCCGGTGGGTTTCTGTATTTTTATTTGCTTGCTCCAATTTGGGGAAAATCTAGTTGAAAGGAGAAAATGGATTAAAGAGCTCATAGAGAAATCTCAGGATACTTTTCAATGAAAAGGATTCATCTGCTCATTCAAAAATATGGATTGACGGAGAGATTGGACCACTCATACATTGCTGATGGGACTATAGAATTGTCCAAGCTCTATGGAAATTAGCATGGCGCTTCTGTAAACAAATGCAAATACAGTGATCTTATGATCTTGCAATCTCTCTACTGGGTATCTTCCCTAAAGAAATAAAGAATGCAGCATGAATGAACATGTGTCCCCCTTTATGTTTATTACAGCAATTTTAACAATAGCAAAAACATGGAAATAACCCAAAACTCGGATTCTAGAGGAATACATAAATAAACTCTGGTACATTCATACAATGGGAGAAAATGAGGACTCTCCTAAACACCACCAGACATGGTCACAACTAGAGAACATTATGCTTAGCAAAGTTAGTCAACTTATAAACACAAATATTTAATGACACCATTATTATAAGGAAAAATAGAAAAGTAAAGTGGTCTCTATACCAAAATATAAGGCTTTGAAGACTACAAGGAGGCCAGAAATGAGGTGGGGACAGGGAGAGGGGAGATATTTTCAACATTTTTCGCCAATATCATAAATCAAATATATCAATTCTTCTCCAGCCTTCCTTATTCAATGCCCAATTTCACATACATATAAAGTGATTTAAAATCCTATCGCTTGGGTCAGACCCACCTTAGTCGTCAAAATGACATCTTTTCTCTTTAATATTTCAGAGAAGGCTTGTGCAGTAATTTGTCCACTGCTTCCATGGGTGATGATTGTGGATCTAAGCAAAGTTAAATCCTTGACAATATCCGTCTTTTCTCCCCATATCATGATGGTGTCTATTGGCCCAATTGTGAGGATTTTTTTGTTTTCTTTACAATTGCAATCCACACTGAAGTTTGCAGCCTTTGACCTTCATCACCAAGTGCTTTGAATCCTCCTCTCGTTAACAAGCAAGGTTGAGTGATCTGCATATTGCTGATTGTTAATTAGCCTTGCTCCAAGCCTAATGTCGCCGCCTTCTTCATATTTCCCAGCGTCTCAGATTGTTTATTCAACACACAGATTGAATAAATGTGGTAAAAGGATATAACCTTTATGCCCACCTTTCCTGCTTTTAAACCACTTAGTGTTCTCTTGTCCTGCTGAAACAACTGGCTCTGGGTCTCTGTGTAGGTTCTGAAGAAGCAGAATTAAGTGTTCTGGAATTCCCATTCTTTGCAATGTTCTCCATAGTTTGTAATGTTCCACATAATGAACAAAAAATCCCTTCCTTCGTGGAGCTACATAGGTTAGTGAAGAAAATAATAAAGAAGATAGAGAAGAAGGAGGAGGAGGAGGAGGAAGAGGAGGAGGAGGAGGAGGGGGAGGAGGAGGAGAGGGAGGAGGAGGAGGAGGAAGAGGAGGAGGAGGGGGGGAGGAGGAGGAGAAGGAGGAGGAGGAGGAAGAGAAGGAGGAGGAGGAGAAGAAGAAGAAGAAGGAGGAGGAGGAGGAGGAGGAGGAGAAGGAGGAGGAAGAGGAGGAGGAAGAGAAGGAGGAGGAGGAGGAGAAGAAGAAGAAGAAGAAGAAAGTTTGTATCTGACTGTACTAAGAAGAAAAGGAGGAGGGTGAGGTTGCCCAGGGTAACAAGTGCAGCTCCTTAGAGAGGATGGTCAGAGACATCAGTGAGAGCAATATCTTAACTGAGAACTGGCATCTGACTAGCAGCCAGCCTTGGGCAAAGCTAAGACAAGAGCTGTATAAACGGAATTGTACATGTAGAAATTGTTGAATCCGTTTATGTTCTGCTGCGTATCTTTATCTTTGCAACAATCACGCACGCACGCACACACACAAAATAACAAAATAAATGATCAAAGAACAACTTAGAGCAGCAAACACAAAGCTCAGAGGCAGGGCTGTGCCTGGCTGACAGGAATGGAGTTGCGGGTGGTGATTCAAAAGCAATGTGCTTCGGGGGAAAGGGCCTGGGGTCAGATCACGCAGGGAAGGAGAGAGGATTCTATTGCAAATGTGGTGAGAAGCTAAGCAGGAGAGTGATATAATTCCGTTTTCAAAGCTTTTCACTTTTTGTTCACATGGCTACCGACAGTCTGGAGAAAGGGGCTAACTAGGTGGTACAGGGGCAGCATTGGGCGTGAGGAGAGCTGCCAGGCTATCATGGTCCTCCAGGTCAGAAGCGATGGCAGCGTAGTCCAGAGTGGTAAGAGTGGCGCTGGAGAGAGGTAGACAGATCTGAGCGGTGTCTCAGAGGTATGGAGGACAGGTCTTCCTCACATCCAGATCTCCTCTCCTGAACTCAGCCCCATAAATCCCCTGCCTACTTGGCACCTTTACCTGTATATCTGACATCCATTTCACATTTTAAGCGCCCGCCGACGCCTCCCTGATCGTGTTCTTCCCGGCATCATCTTGGATGGTTCTCCTACTCTTAACTGTCCACATCCAATCAGGAATCAATCTGGCTGGCTAATCTTCAAAGTCTCTGTCCTTCATCTACATTGGCCATCAGATTTAAGCTGCCATCCCCACTCAGTTGGATTACCGCAGTAGCCTCCTCCTTGGTCTCCCTGCTTGTCCTTCAGTAACCCCCGTGCTCTTGTTAAAATGTAAGGCAGAGGGTGAAGTCCTTTCCTACTGCTCAAAAGCCTCCTCGTGGCCTTTCTTCTCAGAATACAATCCCTCCGTTCCCTTTCTGGACCCGTCCCCTCCCATGCTTCCCTGGCTCCCCTTGCTCCCGCCACACCAGCGATACTTTTAGCCCTGCCACACAAGCCCTGCCCCAGGGCCACTGCACCCACGCTTTCCTCAGATGGGTCCCTGATCATCTGTAGATTGCTGCTGCTGTCATCCTTCGTTCAGTTCGTTGCCTTTTCAAACGCAACTGGCCCAGAGAAGTGTTCCCTGATGACTCCATATAAACAGTCATCCCTGCCACTCTTTATCCCTTTTCCTGACTTTATGTATCTCCATAAAATTTACAACCTTCTGGAATCGTATACTTTCTTGCTGCTTTGTTCCTCACCTACCAGCAGTTCTGGTGGTGTAGTGGGTTACACATTTGACTGAGATCCTCAAGGTCAGAAGTTCGAAACCACCAGTTACTCTAAGGGAGAAGATGGGGCTTTTTACTCCCACTGACGGTTACAATCTTAGAAACTCACAGGGGCTGTTCTATCCTGTCCAATAGATCACTATGAGGCGGCAGTGAGTTTGGGAGTTGGTCACTCACTGTTAGAGCAAGGCTGAATTCTCAGCCTCTAACCAGTACCTGACACAAAGCAGCTGCCCCAGGGTATGCTTGAATGAATACATGGAGAGAAGGGGGCTCTTCACGGAGGGCTCTACCACAAGTGGCAGAGGACTGAAGAAGGCAGAGTCTCAGAAAGGCCTCTAGCTTTGGTGGGAAGGTTTCCCAGACTCCCCACCTCCCCCCGCCAAAAAAAAGCCAGTCAGCAAGGTGGGTGGGATTCCTACAGGAGTTCTTGGCCCATGAAGCCCCATTTGCTGAGAGGAAGGTGTGGGCAGCGGATTCAGGTGGAGGCAGAGAGAGACCTGGTGGGATTGGTGGGTGCTGGAAGTGGTGGTTGAGACAGAGGCCCCAGGGGTGGCTGCCTTCTTCTGTCTCCAACCTCCCAGTGGTCTTGGAGGATGTGCCTGCCAACTTCCAGCTCTTGATCTCTTTAAATTCTCAACGCCACCACAGTCACTCCAAGAACTCTCTAACGCCATCCTCGAATTGACAAGGTGAGGATGCTGAGGCTTAGGGAAGAGACATGACTTCCACAAAATCATTTAGGAGCCCGTGCAGTCTGAACTCCAACTTACAGTCCTAGGTTCACAAACTGCGCTCTCAGAGCTAGCACGGGATCCAGGCATCCTGGGGGCTGAGTTCTTTGTTGACACTGCGCAGCACTTAGACAGGCAGAAATACACCCAGGAGAGCGCTGTCTTCTCCTGTCAGTAACCCAAAGCTCACTGCCATTGACTGATGCCTACTCACAGGGAGCCGATAAGACAGAGTGGAACTGCCCCCTGTGGGTCTCAGAGGCTGCAGCTCTTTCCAGGGGTAGAGCCCTGTCTTCTCCCTGGGAGCGTTTCTAAAGGCCCTCCTTGGGGATGGCAGTGCAACTGTATCCACTGTGCCATCAGAACTCCCGCAGTTGAATAGGCCAAACCCAAAACGCCTAACACTGCTGTCAGTGCCGGCTCCTAGTGACCCTATAGGATGGGGTAGAACTGCCCCGTGAGTTTTGAGTTTTCGAGGCGAACTCTGCACCTGAAACCTAGACCTTGGTACTAGCTGCGGCGGCGGCAGCGGCGGCATCAACACCCGTGTTGAGATGGGCGTGAGTCTGCCGCCCTCTCTCCAGCTGCAGGGCAGCATCTGGGCTCCGACAGGTTTAACAGCAACCTCCAGTCCCATATAGAAGCGAGTTCGTTCCTAAGCGTCCTTGGGAAGATGCACTGGCTCGCAGCCCTCTGAGTGACTCCCGGGACAGCTACAAACCAGTGGCCCGTCCAGTTTGTTGCAGGCTCGTTCCCTTCTTTGGGCGAATCTCTGCCTCCGCCTGTGTCGTTTTCTGCTGACCTTTGGGAGCGCATTTTCATCTCGCTAGCTGGGCTCTGAGTGTGTCTCCCGCGGCCCGTGGGTCCCTCTCCAAATCTCTCCCAAGCTGATTCCTGTCCCCGCCCTGCTGGTGGCTTCCCCACAAATCGGTGCACAGAGATGGACGCGGACTCTGCCTGAAGCCGAGCTCACTAGGCCAACATTTCCCGCGGGCACTGGTGGCTGGTGCCAAGGAGCGCTGGAAAGTGCACGGCAGGGAGCCAAGCGCAGCGCCTCCCAGGCTTCTCTTCCAGCCTAGGGTGGGGCCCAGGCGCGCGGGCGAGTGTCTTGGGGTGGGGGCGGGACGCTTGCTGGCCCCTGCGACCACACAGGGGACCCTGAGCTCCGCCCCGCCCCGCTCCTATTGGCCTCGGGCGCCCCCGCCCCCCGCCGCCCGCTCCAGGCTTGGGGCTCTTGGGCTACTACAAGATAAATAGCCGCGGGCGCCGGGCACCGAGCTTGGGGTGCTGGAGCCCCGGGGCACGACGGGTTGGACGGGCTGGGGCCGGGGTGGGGTGGTGGACAGGCGGTGGACCTTTAGGTTCCCGATCCTCCGAGCCTCCAGCAGTTCCCCGCAAGTTAGGGTGGGCTGGGCGGGGCCACGACTGCAATATCCCCCGCTGGGATATGGAGCTGCTGTCGCCCCCGCTGCGCGACGTGGACTTGGGCCCGGACGGCTCGCTCTGCTCTTTTGCCACCGCCGACGACTTCTACGATGACCCGTGCTTCGACTCCCCCGACCTGCGCTTCTTCGAGGACTTGGACCCGCGCCTCGTGCACGTGGGCGCGCTCCTGAAGCCCGAGGAGCACTCGCACTTCTCGTCCGCCGCGCACCCGAGCCCGGGCGCGCGCGAGGACGAGCATGTGCGCGCGCCCAGCGGGCACCACCAGGCGGGCCGCTGCCTGCTCTGGGCTTGCAAGGCGTGCAAACGCAAGACCACCAACGCCGACCGCCGCAAGGCCGCCACTATGCGCGAGCGGCGCCGCCTGAGCAAAGTCAACGAGGCCTTCGAGACGCTCAAGCGCTGCACGTCGAGCAACCCCAACCAGCGGCTGCCCAAGGTGGAGATCCTGCGCAACGCCATTCGCTACATCGAGGGCCTGCAGGCGCTGCTGCGCGACCAGGACGCCGCGGCCCCCGGCGCCGCCGCCGCCTTCTACGCGCCCGGCCCGCTGCCCCCTGGCCGCGGCGGCGAGCACTACAGCGGAGACTCGGACGCGTCCAGCCCGCGCTCCAACTGCTCCGACGGCATGGTAAGGCTCGCATCCAGGACCCAGGGGCACGGCACGAGAGGACTCCGGGACGTGCCTCGGAGGGCGGGGAGCTGGCCCTTCCCAGGACCCTGTGTCCTGGTCAGCTGTCGCTGAGGTCCTAGCAAAGCGCTGGGTGGGCGGGTGGGGGCGGTGCGCAAGAGGAAAAGATGCTTAATTGGGGGCACCAGGCGACGTGCCTTTTCGCCACGGAGCCCAGTCGCCCAACCGCGGGTTGGTGGCCTTAGGTGAGTGTCGTTCGGTGCCCTTGGGACCCCTGACACTGTGCGGACCTCAGTCCCTGCCCCCGCCCCGCCCCACCTAGTTCCCAGCCAGGGCTCCCTCTGGCCTGCACAACTGAATCGGGAAGTTGGGAGGCGGGCGGGGGCCGTCCAAGTGGCGCTGGGACCTGAGGGTCGCCCTCACGGTTTGCAGATGGACTACAGCGGCCCTCCGAGTGGCGCCCGGCGGCGGAACTGCTACAATGCGGCCTACTACAGCGAGGCGCCCAGCGGTGCGTATCCCGCGTCCCCGCACACCACGAGCCCCTGCCCACGCCCCTTTTCCAGCTTCTCTAAGGAATCCGGCTCCGTTTCCCGCCTGCCCCCAAGCGCTGGACCCTGGGTGGGAGACCGGGCACGGCCCCTCCCCGCACACTAAACGCCCCCTCCCCGCGCAGAAGCAAGGCCCGGGAAGAGCGCCGCAGTGTCCAGCCTCGACTGTCTGTCCAGCATCGTGGAGCGCATCTCCACCGAGAGCCCTGCGGCGCCCGCACCTCTGCTGACCGACGCGCCCGCGCCCGAGTCGCCCCTCGGCCCGCCCGAGGCGGCTGTGCCCAGCGCCCCCAGCCCGCCCCCGGACGCTGCCACGCAGGGCCCCGAGGGCGCGAACCCTAACCGGATCTACCAGGTCCTGTGAGCCGGAGGGCGCCGCTGCCCACCTGCCAGAGAGATGGTACCCCGAGGGTTTCTCGCGCCCCAAAAGATTGCGCCTAAGTGCCTCCCCTCCCCCAAAGCGACCCCGCCCGAGGCGGGGGCGGCGGGAGAGAGAGCTGAAGTGTAGCCGCCCCTGGCCCGCCAGGACCAGGACCAGGACCAGGACCAGGACCAGGACGCAGTCCGTCTGCTCCAAGCAGCCCTTTCCGGAGCGCCCAGCGCCGCGGCGACTGCGGGTGGGAATTCGCAGCGGGCCTGCGCGCTTTCTGGAAGCTTCGGGCCCGCGGTCTGCCTTCGGCAGCCCTGACCCCGGCGGGGTGGAACCCGCGCGGAGCCCACTTCGCCCAGGAACGCCCGGAGGTTCCTGGGGGCGTGCTGCGTCTTCCCCCGAGCGCCCGCTCCTTCTGACGGCCCGCGGGGTGTGCGCGGGCCCGGGTGGGGTGGGGGGTAACAGGTGTAACCGCCGCCTCCCTCTTGCCCGCCCTTCCCCGGTTCAGGACCACTTTTTGTAATACTTTTTGTAATCTATTCCTGTAAATAAGAATTGCTTTGCCAGAGCAGGAGCCCCTAGGGCTATATTTATCGCTGAGGCATGGTGTGCGGTGCGACAGGGACTTTGTATGTTTCTACGGCAGGCGGGCGGGCCCAGGGCGCGCGCTCAGGCGTTCGAATAAAGATGCTATTTATAGGGCGGCGGCTCGGACCTTCGCTGGAGACACGCGCTGGGGGTGGGGGGGCAGTGGGAGGAGGGGAGTCGACCCCCAGGAAAATCCGCAAGCTGGGCGAGCTGCCCCGCAGCGCCCCTGTAGGCAGCAGACAGATTGGAAGGAAGGAAGCCGGCTGCCGGCAAGAACAGAGGGGTACTCTGGAGTCGTGTGTGTGTGTGTGTGTGTGTGTGTGTGTGTGTGTCGGAGTGTCCTCTCACTTGCACATCACCACCCGGGGGGGGGGGGTGTCCATCAGGATGCCCGTTAGGTTATTATTCTGGGTGATTAAGAAGACACCCAGACCTGAGCCTGCCCCCTGGAGATTTTTTTTTCTTCACAAAAGCTCCTAGTGACGCTGAAGTGCATACAAGGTTGGGGGATCAGGGCCCTCTGTAGACCCAGAGGTGACCCAGATGTCATGTCCAGAGGAGCACCACAACCTCATATCTGCAGGGTGAGATCTAGTGCTCACTAAAGGAATCAGCTACAGGAGTGTGCAAAAGCACGTCAGGTGTCAGGTCCCTCCACAATGCTGAGTGACAGGTGTTGCAGCAAAGGGACAGCAGAGAAGGCCAGGCTGGCACAGAGGACTTCTCAGCCAATAACCCCATGCAGAGCAGACCCCAGCAGGCACTGTCGGAGGGCTCCCAAGGCAACTGGATTGGGGCCCTGTAAGGAGAAGGGACATGCCAACAGCATAAGGCATGGGCGCAGAGACCTTATCAGGGTGCCAAGTCTCTGGCAGCAGAGGAAGGGGGCAGTCCCTGAACCAGAGTGCTGACAGGCCTTCTGGAAGGGTCGCTGTTTGAGCTACCTTGAGAAACAAGGTAGACTGCACACTCAAGAGTGCTCACAGGCCTACGGGGAGAACCCGCACAGGCCCAGAGGCTTTCTGTCTCCCTTTGAACTCAAGGCCCCTGCGAGGGATGCCCTGGCAAGGGGCCTCCTCCACACACATGCCTCACACATTATTGCCAGCAGACTTGAGGAAGTCCCATATCCCACCCTAACAAATCCTCTTTCCTTGAAGACCCTGTGCTCTCATTCCCATGGGTCTGCTCACCAAGTCAGGGACACCAGGAATGCGCACAGATGTAATGCCAGCAGGAAGGGCCTCAGCACATGTCTGAAGATCTGTTCAGCCGCCTCTCCTCTCCCCAAACAAGGTCCCCAAGGAGCTGCCCAGAGCTGCTCTGTTCCTGAGCATCCCCAGCTCATCTGTTAGCTGCTTCCGCAGATGCCCCCTGGGATCCTTCACGCTCCTCTGAGACCCTCTGGGGATCATTTATGAGTTCATTCATTCGACAGATGCCAGGGCCCGTGCTGGGTGCAAACAGAAACTACTGGCCATTGTTGCTGCCCTGGGGCAGCACTCATACTCATACATTGTGGGAATCAGACCAGTAGGTACATCGTAGTGAATCGAGGGCTACAATTTGCAGGGAGGCAGCAGGGGAGGGGGTTGTGGGGCATCATGTGGCACAGGAGCAGAGTAGAGGGCTTTTAACCTCCCTGGGGGAGGTAGAGAGAAGCAGGTAAATTGTGATAAGACCCTTGATAGAGTTCATCGGGAAAGGGGGCCAAAGAAGGGTGCTTCCAAAGACATAATAAGTGCAAAGACTCAGACGTGAGAGGAGGCTAACAGTGACTTCTTGGAACTAAAAGGGCTCTCGGGAGTTGGGGGTGGGGTGGGAGAGGTAAGGCAGACAGATTGCAGAAGGACCTCGTGAGCTATATTGAGACGCTTGTGCTTGATCCCGAGGGCTTTACTGAGCCACAGAGAACTCAAACTGGGCAGGACACATACTAATCTTTTGGAGAGGCCTGGACTTGTAGAATGAGAAGAGGCTCGAGGCAGGAAGATCTATGGGAAGATAGCAGGGCTGCTCAGAGGAGATATGACATGGCTTGGACTGGGACAGTGACTGGGGCTGGAGAGGAGGCATAGGATTGAAGACAGTTACGCCAAATGACTGTAGGTATTGAGGTGACCATGGAGAACATCAAGACCATAATCCTGGCCCTCGCAGAGCTTACAATTCAGTAAGGGGAAGACGTATTGGATTATGACTATGTAGACAAATCTATGTTGGTCTAATGATTAGACCAACAACCAATAAGTAAATGCATCATTATAAACATCAAAATACGGTATATAAAATTTGTATACCTTAAATCAACTATAAGGTACAAGGCGCAATGAGAGATGATTGCTGTGGATGAGAAACTAGGTGACTGGATGAAGAGTGAATAGAGCAGGCACAGAGCTTCCTATACAATCACTCTGCATGCAAGAAGAGGGCCCAATGTCCTGCAGGCCGCCAGGAGCCCCTTCTACCCCAGGAGCACTGCCCTGCCTCTGGGTTCATAGTTTAGGCAAACTGAGATTAAGTTGGACTTCAGTGGGCATCCTTGGACAGTGAGTGGCCGTGTACCCGTGTATGAAGGCCAGGTGGAGAAGGGGGCGGGGGAAGAAGAGTCACGGATGACTTCTTCTGAGTGGGTAGAGGTGCCACTTCAGAGATGTGGACTTCAGGAAGAGAAGCAACTACAGGGGACAGATTTGGTCCAAGACACTAACAGAAACCTAATTCAACCAGCTTAAAGACAAAGCCTGGGGCCATAAGACCTGTGGCAGTAGAGATATAGGCGTCACCGCAGATGTTCTAGGAGCCAGGGAAACAGACCTGGAGCTCCTCTTGTTCCTCCACCCGCCTCCCTCCTCCGTGCCTCCTCCTGGCTTCATGCTTGGCTAGCCCATGCCAGCCGCCACCACAGACGGAGGCATTCTCTTACATCTCACCTGTAAGTGCCAGTCAGAAAATTCCCAAGGAAGAGTAGGACCAGTTGAGGTCATGAGCCAGATTTGAGACTTTAGAGCAGTGGTTCTCAACCTTCCTAAGGCCACGACCCTTTAATTCAGTTCCTCCTGTTGCGGTGACCCCCCCAACCATCAAATTCTTTTCGTTGCTGCTTCATAACTGTCATTTTGTTATTGTTATGAATTGGGAGACCCTGTGAAAGGGTCTTTTGACCCCAAAAGGGGTCTGCACCCACATGTTGAGAACCACTGCTTTAGAGCCTGCTCTCCAGGCCAACGTGCCCCAAGGCTGCCAACAGGGAAGGTCAGAAGGGAGAGGAGCAGCCATAGATTGGATGACACCTTGACTGATGGGATTTGAATTCCTCCCCTGCCTGCCTGCCCTTATTGAAGTCCTCTCAGGAGACAACAGCAGTTGTTCACGGGGCCATTTTTCACCCGAGATGCATCTGAAGAAGCACCAGGAATAGGCTTTTTCTAGCACCCTCTGCATTTGTCTTTACACAAACACGCTATTTTTTTAATATTAAAAGATCATATTATTGGAGGCTCTTACAACTCTTACAGCAATCCATACATCAATTACATCAAGCATATTTGTACATAAGTTGCCATCATTCTTTTCTAGACATTTATTTTCTATTAGGCCCTTGGTATCAGCACCTCTTTTCCCCCTCCCTCTCCCACCCCATCCTCATGACCCCTTGAAAATTATACATTATTATTTTCATATCTTACACCGACCCTTGTTTCCCTTCCCCCACGGTTTCTGTTGTCCATGCCCCTGAAGGGGTGTGTGTGTAGTTATGTGTCAATCATTGTGATTGGTTCCCTCTTCCACCCCTCCTCTCCTTACCTTCTCCCTACCCTTCTGGTATTGCTGTTCCCATTCCTGTTTCTGGATTCCATTTGCCCTGAGCTTTTAGCTCTTATCCGTACCTGTGCACATGCTTAGGAACCTTCAGCCTTTGGGGGCGTGCTCTTGGCACAGGTGTGGTTGTCAGAAGCGTCTGTGTATGCTAACCCATCAGTTATATACCTTGTTTCTTTCTAGTACAACTTCCCTTTTGGAGGATGGCATTGATAGGCATTGTAAGGTCCTGTCTAAAGGTGTGCACTTCATTTGAGTTGAGCGGAAAGTATTGAAGCTGTTTCTAATCATTCTGTGTATCAAGAAGTTCTTGGTAGCCATCCTGGAGTAAGGATGGCTTCTGGGGATATCCCTGCTTCCCACTGGATCAACTCACCCAGCTCCACGACATAAACACGAGTCCAGCCTCTGGGCACGCAGACTGGAAAATGTGCTAGAGAAACAGCAACAAGGTTTATTTTATTATTTTTTAAAATAATTTTATTGGGAACTCTTACAGCTCTTATAACAATCCATACATCCATTGTATCAGTCACATTTGTGCATATGTTGCCATGATCATTTTCGAAGCATTTTCTACTTGAGCCCTTGGTACCAATTCCTCGTTTTTGCCCTACCTGTCCCACCCTCTCACCCTAGTGAACCCTTGATAAATTATAAATTATTATTATTTTGATATCTTACACCATCTGCTGTCTCTCCTCACCCACAGTTCAGCAACAGGGTTTAAATGAAGGGAGGATAAAGCAGGAAGCTAGTTTATGGGCAGTTCTGA
Organism: Tenrec ecaudatus; assembly: GCF_050624435.1. Classification (NCBI taxonomy): domain Eukaryota; kingdom Metazoa; phylum Chordata; class Mammalia; order Afrosoricida; family Tenrecidae; genus Tenrec; species Tenrec ecaudatus. Next base: position 52,963,502 of record NC_134533.1, on the reverse strand, counting down.
TTCATTTCCCTGTTCATGGGAGAAGTCTGTTCTCGTTAAAGCCTAGTCAAAATGGAAACTCCTTTCAGAAATATAATCAATAATGCAACATATCCAATGATGAATTCAGCATATTTTTCACTTTTTGAAATAAAGTTTAATACACTATTTGAACTTCCCATTGGAAAGGTGTTCAGGGAAAACAATAAGAAGTTAGACTCATGAGTCAGAACAAATAAAGGATAATTTCTTTTATCATTTTCATATTTACTTATCTTAAAACTGAGGGAAATTCATCTTAGAAAATAAATGGCATAAAAGACAGAAACAAAAAAAAACACAAAACAACAACAACAAAAAGACAGAAACAATAACGATGCACAATGAAACCAAGTTATTCTGATATTGGAAATCAAGTGTATTGCTATAGAACATACCAAAAACATTTTACTAAGATATTAAAAGAAGTAAATTTTCAACAGATTGATTGAAAAGGCTCTAGCATTGCTTGCTAATACAATGAAAAAGAATGGACTACATGAACACCTTGAAAAAAACATAAAAGGTTCCTAATCTCACACAAATTACTAAAATGAAGAGAGCAGCACCAAATTCATGGCATGCCACTTGTACAAGACATCAAGCACATCATTGACAAGCAAAACTGATCATGTCAGTTCAAAAAAATTCAAGATTGATCTCCATGAGGGAAAACTCATAATGCCCTTGAACTCTTACATCTCGTAGATGAAAGAAACCTGATTGCTATTTTCCTGAATTTTCCATCAGTTCTGCACACGTGAATGGCATTTCCAGTAGGACTATAAACCTAAAAGAAACAACTTGCACGATGAATAACCAAACCAACACTCACCGCTATCACATTGCTTCCAGCCCGTTGCGACCCTCTGGGACAGAGTAGGATTCCTACTGCCTAGGAATTCCAAGGCTGGAGAGCTGACAGTCTCATTTTTCTCCTATGAAATGACGAGTGGGTTGGAACCTCAACCTTACAGTTAGTAACCCACCACTTCACTGATGCCTTAAAGCTTCCAAATTATCAGTAGTACACAAGAAATTTTCACCAGCCATGCTAAAAGAATAAAGCATCTTTATAAAATATCATTAGACCAGTGTCATATGAAGAGGCAGTAAAATAGTCTGCAGCCTGCTGTGGGTGGGAAAGAGCAGGCAATCTTGAAAGAGGAGCAGGAGGAGTGAGGCAGAAAGAGTGAAGTAATAGCAGGAAGAGAAAGGCAAAGATGAGGAAGAAGAGCAAGTTGATTTTAGCTTAGTATTTCGTTTAATACGCTACACACTAACACCCTACACAACTCACTACCGTTACAAATGACATGTGAAGGAGTGTGTGTGTGTGTGTGTGTGTTTTAAATATTGCACAAGATCACTTTTAAAGAATTAAAAACATTTTCTGTCATTTTAAGAGCAGGTTTTAATTCATATAGAACTTGCCCAGTAGCAGGGAATTTCAGTTATCAGTGGCAGCCGAATTCCCTGGTACCCCAGCCTGGCTCTGATGTCTCAGAATCCTTGGTATCACAGCCTCCGACCTATGACCTTGGGAACATGACCTAATCCACCTGGATATTGACTTTGTTTCTGTAATGAATTAGAGAACTAAAAGGTATGGCCCCAGACTGTAATTTTTTAAAGCATCTCAGAGAAGGAGAGATCAACTGTGGATCTTTCCTGGAGATGGCAGCATGGACAGCAATGGACAGAAGGCCACGTGACTAATAACTTCTAGGTTAACTGCTCCTTCTTTTGCTTTCCCCACTTTTGAAAATTGACATGTCATTCACATACTATCAAAACCACCCTCATAAAGTGCAATGGTCTGTACTCTAGTCCCAACCCACACCACTATGGAAACGGGGAACATTTTTAGCACCCTTAAAATAAACTCTGTATGGATCAGCAGTCGCTCCCCCCACCCCCTACCCCTCGAGACTCAGTTGCGGGCAGGTGCCATTCAGTAGATTTTCAACTCATAGTCACCAGGTGTACAATTGCCCCGCAGGATTTCCAATGCTGGAAGCTATGGGAACAGATTTCCAAGTCTTTCCTCTGGAATGGTTGGGTGGGTTTGAACTGTCAATCTTTGGGTTAACAGCTGAGAGTTTAACCATCGCACCACCGTGGCTCCTTCTGCCAGTGCCTTGCTGTTTCTCATCTGTTCTCTTTCTCTTGGGATTTACCAATTCTGGACATTTTATATTCATGGATTTATACAGTATGTGATCATTTGTGTTGGGGATCTTTAATTGAGGCTGATATTTTCAAGGTTTATCCACATTACAGTATATGTCAGTACTCGATTCCATTTTTATTGATAAATCATATTTCACTCAATGAATAAATGATAATGTATTTATCCACCCATCAGTTGATGAAAAATTCTACTTTGTTATAAATAAAACTGTTATGAGCATTCACTTTTTTTTTTTTTCAGGAGAGAACACTGCGCCTCCTCCTTGTGGTTTGCGGTGCTCTACACGATCAGAGAACGTTTTCTAGTAACCAACAATAGAAATGACCCCTGAGAGTATAGTCTTTGAGCATTCACATTTTTTCACGGACATATGCCTTCAATTCCTTGGATCGGTGCTGAATAGTGGAATTTCCAGAAGCAGCAACACTCACGTGGAAGAAGCACGCTAGTCTGTGTGATCACAAGGTGTCGAAGGGATCAGGTATCAGGCATCAAAGAACAAAAAAATCAAATCATTGTGAATGAGGGGGAGTGCAGATTGGGGACCCAAGACCCATGTGTAAGTAACTGGACATCCCCTTACAGAAGGGTCTCTGGGAGGAGATGAGCCAGTCAGGGTGCAGTATAGCTATGATGAAACATACAACTTTCCTCTAGTTCCTAAATGCTTCCTCCGCGCCCCCCACCCCTATATCATGATCCCAATTCAACCTTACAAATCTGGTTAAACCAGAGGATGTACATTGGTACAGATAGGAACTGGAAACACAGGGAATCCAGGACAAATGATCCCTTCAGGACCAGTGGCACGAGTGGCAATACCAGGAGGGTGGTGGGAGGGTGGGGTGGAAAGGGGGAACCGATTACAAGGATCTACAAATAACCTCCTACCTGGGGGGCGGCCAACCGAAAAATGGGTGAAGGGAGATGTCAGACAGTGTAAGACATGACAAAATAATAATAATTTATAAATTATCAAGGGTTCATGAGGGAAGGGGTAGTGGGGAGGGAGGGGAAAAATGAGGATCTGAAACCAAGGGCTCAAGTAGAAAGCAAGTGTTTTGAGAATGATGATGGCAACAAATGTACAAATGTGCTTGACCCAATGGATGGATGGATTGATTGTGATAAGAGTTGTAAGAGCCCCCAGTAAAATGATTAAATTTTAAAAAGTGGAATTGCTGGATTGTATAGTGATTCTAAGTTTAACTCTTTGAAGAACTGTCAGACATACGATTGTGAAGCGGTTTCCCCAACAGCTGCATTCTCGTATGTCCCCACCAGTAATGTATGGAGGTCCTAACTTTCCACTTCCTATTGTTCCTCTTTCTGATTACAGCCATCTTCATGGATGACGGGAGCCCTGGGACACAGTGACTAAACCAAAAGGTTGAAGGTTCAAACCCACTGGTCACTTGCCACATTCTCATGGGAGGAAGATGAAGCAATCTGCATCGGCCAGGTGGCTAGTGGTCAGAACAGATGCCGCAGTGGGTTTGGTGCAGTAGGTACGTGCTCAGTAGCTAGCAAAAAAACAAAAGGCAGTGTGGCTCCACCAGCCACTCTTCTGGAGAAAGATTTGTCAGTCTGCTTTTGTAAAGATTTATACAGGTATGAGGCAGTTCTACTCTGTTCTGCAGGGTTCACTCATCGCATTGGGTTTAATGAGGAGGACATTGTACCCCCATGTGGTTTTGATTTGTATTTCCCTTTGGACTAATGATGTGGATTATTGCTCATATTGGCCATTTACAAAGAAATCTATTCACATCTTTTGCTTGTTTTTTTTTAATTAGGTTGTCTTGTTATTGCTGAATTGTAAGAGTTCTTCCTATATTTTAGATCATAGGTTCTTATCAGATTTATGATTTTCAAGTCTTCCAATTCATTAGGCTATCTTTTCGCTTTCGTGATGAGGTATTTGGAAGCATAAAAGTTTTTAATTTTGATGAAATCCAATTGGTCAGTTTGTTTGGGTTGCTTATGTTTTTCTTGTCATGTATAACAAACCATTGATTAATCCAAAGTGTTCTAAGTGTTCTTTTATAGTCTCGGCTCTCCTATTTAGTCTTTGGCCCATGTAAGTGAATGTTTGTGCATCATCCAGTCAGAAGCCGGACTACATGAATAAGAGCACAGCATCAGGATCGGAAGGAGGCTCATTATCAACTGAGGACATGCAGAGGCCATCATCTGCTTGCTGAGCACGAAGAGGGTTTGAAGCACTTATACACGCAGATCAAAGACTGAAGAACGAAAACGAAAATCCCCACAGATAGACCAATGAGCAATATCATGATAAATGGAAAGAAATAAGTTCGAAGTTAACAAAGATTTTTATCGGCTCCATAATCAACCCTACAGACACGACCTGAATTTGTACTGAGTGCAAGTATCTCCTAGTTGTCCTATGACTGAAATTTCTTTCCTGGCTTTTTGAATGTTGATGGGGTCTTCTCTTTCTCACCTATGATTTGTAATTTTGCCTTTCTACTAAGATGATCTTATCTTTACCACCATTTAAAAATAGTTTTCTGTTGAATTTCCCAGCTGTGAAGCACAGGAGGAGTGGACGCATAATGATAACAACTGATACGGGGGGCCATAGGGAATGCAGGGGTGGGGGACAGGAATGGGGAGGGAAAGGGGATTGTGGGAGTAAATAATGGTGTGGGGAGGAGGGAGGGAGCACTAGAACTGATTGAGATTCCACCACTCATTTTAAAGGTGATTGAATCATCGGGGGGGGGGGAATCTCTAAAAATGATGTGGTTGTGATTGTACAATTCCCCTTGATCGAACGATTGAACTATTCCATTGTATGATATGTAAATTATATGCCAATAAAACTATTGGGGGAAAAATAAAATAAAGTGGGCCTGACTGCGGAAAAGATGTGGGGACCACATCAGCTCTCCTGTGACGCCACAGAGGAGAAGAACATCTGTCTCCACAGCAGCCCCAGGCCACCTGTCACAGCAGAAGTCAGAACCGCCTCCGGCCTCCATCCTGCCGTTGCACTGCTGTGACATCACTGTCCCTCCCAAGGTGCAGCCTCGGAGCTTCACACTGCCAGGGGTGGGGTGTGAGGGGAGGGGCTGAAGGAAGTGCACACCCACCCGCACATAATCAAACGTGGATCCTGACCTTTTCCTTTCTATTGATGTCACTTACACAAATGCTAGTTTGGAGAATTCATTTGCCGTGGCCATGCAGAACTCACAGGCAGTATTCCTCATTGGGGCGAGGGGGTTACCACAAGTATCAGGATGTGTAAACAGTCTGGTCTACTGTCTCTGGGTCACGTGGTCCCTTGACTTCGGTCTCCAGGACCAGGACCATCTCTCCCCTCACTGTCTCCTGGTCGCAGGTCTTGGGCGCAACACCACTGCTCTGTCTCAGCGTGGCTCCTTCGCTCTGTCCCACGGTTTCTGTGTCCTGGCCTCCGGTGCCTCTGGTCTCAGCCTTCTGGCGGGGACTCAGATACTTTTCTTCCTTAGTGGTCCCCAGATTTTGTCTCTTCTTGCTTCTGAGATAGCTCTCTTAAAGCCCAGGAGATGGCAACTAACCGATGAACCTTCCCTGCTAGTGGTTCGCCCGCCCTCGGGGCACGGTCCCTGCAATCATCCGGTGAGAGCTGCAGAGACCAGGAGACCAGGACCTTGTTGCTGTTTGGCTCCCTCAAGTTGGCTCCCATTGAACGTGACCCTAGACACAGTCCTGGCCATCCTCACAAGTGTATGCTCACGCCCACTGTTGCAGCCACGGTGTCGGTCCATCTAGTCAAGGGCCTTCCCGGTGTTTGCTGCCACTCTCCCTTACCAAGCATGAAGCCCATCATCAAGGACAAGTCTCTCCTGACCGCGTGCCCCAAGTCCTACAGACGAAATCGCGTCATTCTGGCCTTGAAGGGGCATTCTGGTTGGACTTCTTCCAACACAGATTCGCTGGTTCTTTTGGCAGTCCACTTTCCGTTTGAGATATGTTTAGTGTGTTTTTCTTCTTCTTTTCAATATCCTTTGCCAGCACCATCATTCAAACACATTCTTCTTTGGTTTTCCTTGTTATTGAATAGTTAAATATTATTGAATCATTTGATACTAAATAATATCATTGAATAATTCAATAATATAGAATGATATGCAACCTTCACACACATATGAGGAGATTAAAATTCTATGACTAAATACACACACACGTATTATGGCTTGGGAGAAGTGAGACTTAGTCCTCAAAGTAACTGCCTTGTTTGTCAGCACTTTAAAGAGGACAGTGTGGCACTCGACCTCTGGTGAATGCAATGTGTCATTTGATCTCTTGACCGCTGCTTCCATGAGCCTTGATTGAGGATCCAAGCAAGACAAAATCCTTGACAACTTCAATCTTTTCTCCATTTACCAGGATGTTACCTAATAGGCCATTTGTACGGATGTGTGAGGGTTTGGGTCTTCTTTACATTGAATTGTAATTCATACTGAAGAGTACAATCCTTGATCTTCATCAGCAAGTATCATGAGGCCTCATCACTTTCAATAAGCAAGCCTGTGTCGTCTGAGTATTTCAAATTGTTAATAAGCCTTCCTCCACACCTGATGCTGCATTCTTCTTCAAATAACCTAGCTTCTCGAAGTGTTTGCTCAGCAGACAGATTGAATAAGTATAGTGAGAGGCTACAACCCTGATAAACACCTTTCCGGATTTTAAAACATGCAGTTTTCCCTTGTTCTGTTCACACAACGGCCTCTTGATCCCTGGACACGTTCTGCATGAGCACAATGAAGTGCCCTGGAATTCCATTCTCAAGGCTCGCCAGAAATGATCCACACAGTCAAATGCCTCAGTGCAGTCAACAACACACAAGCAAACAGCTCTCTCATATTTTCTGCCTTCAGCCGAGTTCCATCTGACCTCAGCAAGGATTATCCTTGTTTCATGGCCTCTTCTGAATCCGGCCTGTCAACGTACTGCTGCAATCATTGTTGGATGATCTTCAGCAAAATCTTACTTGCGTGTGATATTTATGATACTGTTCTATAATCGTCATATTGTGTTGGGTCCGCTGTCTTTGGAATGGCACGAATATGGCAGTCTTCCTGTCAGTTGGCCAAGTATTGTCTTCCACATTTCCTGGCATAGAGGAGTGAGGGCTCCCGGTGCTTTATGAACTTGTTGAAATGTTTCCATTGGCATTTCACCAATTCCTGGAGACTTGTTTTCGGCTAATGCTTTCAGTGCAGCTTGACTATTTCCCTTCAAGACCATTAGTTCTTGGTGCCTCTTGGAAAGGTGGAATGTCAACTCGTTCTTTTGGCGCAGTGACTCTGTGTATTTTTTTTTTTTAAACATTTTATTAGGGGCTCATACAACTCTTATCACAATCCATTCATATACATACATCAATTGTATAAAGCACATCTGTACATTCTTTGCCCTAATCACTCTCAAAGCATTTGCTCTCCACTTAAGCCCTCTGCATCAGGTCCTCTTTTTTTTTTTTTTTTTTAACAATTTATTGGGGCTGATACAATTCTTTTCACAGTTCATACATATACATACATCAATTGTATAAAGCACATCTGTACAGTCTTTGCCCTAATCATTTTTTTCTCTTTTCTTCTTTTACATTTTATTAGGGTCTCCAACAACTCTTACCACAATCCATACATATACATACATCAATTGTATAAAGCACATCCATACATTCCCTGTCCCAATCATTCTCAAGGCATTTGCTCTCCACTTAAGCCCCTTGCATCAGGTCCTCTTTTTTTCCCCCCCCCTCCCTCCGACTCTGTGTATTCTTTCCATCTTCTTGGATGCTTCCGGAACCTTTCAATAACTTGCCCATAGAATCTTTCAGTAATGCAACTTGGGCTCGAGTTTTTTCTTCAGTTCTTTCTGTTTGAGACATGTGTAGTGTGTTTTTCTTCGTCTTTTTTTAGTTTTCTAACTCTAGGTCTTTGCACATTTCATTATAATATTTTACTTTGTCTCTTGAAATTTTCTATTAAGCTCTTTAACTTTCTCATTTCTTCCATGTGCCTTAACTGCTCTGATTAAGAGCAAGTGTCGGACTCTCTTCTGACATCGACTTTGATCTTTTCTTTCTTTCCGGTCTTTTACACAACTTTTTGCTTTTTTCAAGTATGATGTTCTTGCTGTCATCCCACAGCTCCTCAGCTCTTCTGTCATTCGTGTTCAATGCAGCAACCCTGTCCTTGAGACGTTTTCAAAGTCCAGGTGAGATAATGTCCCCCATGCTGTGGACATGCCATCAGGAGGGGCCAGTCCTTGGAGACGGACACCGTGCGTGGTAAAGGAGAAGGTCAGTGAAAAGAGGAAGCTGAGATGGACTCAGTGCCTTTAACACTGGACTCAAAGAAAGACACAATTGTGGTGATGGGAGAGAAGCAGACAGGGACTCGTTCGGTTGTACGCAGAGGTGGAATGAATCAGAACTAACAGGATGACACCTAACAGCAGCCAACAGCACAATGGGTTTGTAACCAAATATGTCTGGACCAGTGGTCCTCAACCAGAGGGACTGGTACTCGGGACATTTTGGGTTGTCACAACAGGGGGAGGAGTTCTACTGGCATCTCATGGGTGGAGGCTAGCGATGTTGCTTAATCTCCTTCCACGCACAGGCTATGTCCTCAGCGAAGAAGCATCCCTACCGCAGTATTTGTCATACAGAGCAGCGCTTCGTAGGCCGGCAGCCTTCATCCTGGACACAGAGCACACACGCATAGTCATGACACCTCGCTCTAGTCAGGACATCTGTCCCAAACTCCAATAAGCTTTTTATTTAACTTAACTCATGACCGGCCTCTACTTACCCGAGAGCAAGTTCACACGACCCCAGGTCTATAAGTATATGCAGGAAGTACACAAAGCAGTCATGGCTTTCAGTAAGGTTAATGATCTGGACAGTATTGTGAAGCACAGCATCATCTAACCCTGTGAATATATATATTATATACATCTATACACATATGCACATATTGGTGACAAGCACATGCTGTGGGTTCAGAATCGGGCTTTGGTGAAGTCGCATGATGCAGCACGGGCAAGCGCTGGCAGCAACACCTCAGCTTCATGACACATGTGATTTTGAATTGCTTTTTGGTCTTTGTGTGCTCAGGAAACTGTCAGTGTTACCAACTCTTTCACCACCCCCCACATTCAGTGACACGACCCCATCTGGGGTGGTGAGTCGCCGTTTAAGAAGCTCTGGATAGAGGTTGAGGAAGCCTGGTCTAGACACCTCACCCCATCTCCCAGGGCCTCTCAACCTCAGCTTCTTTCTAGACTGTCCGTGACCTAAGAGGTACGTAGCCCTTGGTGCTCAAGATGCAGAAAGGAACAGCTGTGTGTCCTACCCTAGCCCAGTCCAGTACACACCAAGGTTAGGGACCAGGTCAGGCTCAAAGTATAGATCCCGTGGCCACAGGCCCTAACTCCCCATGATGGCACCTTTAGTATCACACTTCCCTACCCACTGGTGAAGGGACGTCTTGTCTGGGCAGAGGGTACCTGTCTATTCCACTGCTTCCCCTGAGACAGCCAGCCCCTCTCACAAACCTAGTCGGCCTGTGCTCTGCTTCAGTTCATTTCCAGGTGTGGCCACAAGATGGCACCCCAACCCACGAGGAATACAGAGGCTGGGAGTGTGACATGAAGGAAGTGCCAACTCCGATCAAGGTTTGGAAGCTGGAGTTGGGCTGGCTCCAGAGTCTAGCAGCACCAGATCTGAGGCCTGGAAGTGACATGTGCACGAACATAGTCCAAAGTTGGCTCCGTGGTACTTCCTTCCTCGTTGACTACCTTTGATGAGATAACAGTGGTCACTAGATTGAAATGTTCATTCCCCACCTTAGCTCATCCACGAGTCCGAGTCAGTGGAAGCTCAGCCAAGCCCAGCACTGGTTCCCAGAGGAATGTGAGGACTAGGGTGTTATGGATACGCTGTTATTGTTGTTAGGTGCTGTCAAGTTGGGCCCAACGCCAATTGACCCACCATGACAGAGTAGAGCTCTCCCCAGGCTTTTTAGGCTGTAATCTTTATGAAAGCAGACTGCCACATCTTCCTCGAACCACTGATCATTCTGTGGATAGCTACATGCTTAATCATGATGCCACAGGGCTCCTCAACCAAGACATTGGGAGGCTGTGTAACTTGCCCAAGGTCACAGTCAATGGTCAGGGTGGGCTTTGAACCTAGGTAGCAGGTCCTAGGGTTCATACTTGAAACAAAGCTACCCTGCCAACAGTGCAGTGCATACCCCCACCAGTCACTGCTGCCACAGACCCTCCGCAGATCCTGCTTTGTGAGAGAGGAGGCTAGTGGCTGTGAATGGGGTGGTGGGGTGGTGGTGGGGGTATGGGGTGAGTGGTGTTGCCTAGCCAGCCTCAGCTGGGCTGGGTGTGTGGTTAGTGACTGTGGGTGAGATGCCGGGGCTCCGACAGCAGCCCTTCCTCCCATCCCTGTTTCTCTGGGACTTTTTATTTCTGGGTTGCCCTTTTGTTTTTTTTCTGGGCATTCTGAAAATGCCAGCCTTCTAGCAGTGTGAAGGGGGAGTGAGAGGAGGGACTTTAATGTCCCTGCTTAGGTTAGAGAATGGGGGACATTCTGTGGGGCCTGGGCTGGGGTGTGGCACCAGGGCCCAAAGTGCGAATCCTAAAGTGAAGCAGCAGCAGGCTCCTCAGGGGCAGCTGCCCTCTCATGCTGGGCACTGCTCTCTCTCCTTTGCTTCTTAGGGGGCTTTAGGGTGCACTGTTACATTTCACATTCCCCCACTCTTCAACCTGGGCCTGTCTCTCTTCCTCTGGCCACCTTCTAGGGCCAGACCTGATCTGAATTTCTGTCTATCCACCTCGCCTCCACCTGCTTATCCCAGTCACCCAGGTCATACTGCAGCTTCTAGCCTGCCTCACTAGGGGGCAGTGTCTGGGCTGGATGCTGCACTAACTCCCTGTGAGACCTTATTTAAGCTCTTCCTGGGACTCTGACTCAGTGAGGTACACCAGACTCCCTCCATCTCTGACACTAGGATTCAAGGATACCAGCCTGTCCTTCGGACCTTCTCCAACTAGCCAGCCATTAGTGAAAAATAACCATGCCAGCTACTGTGGGGAGCCATCCTCTGAGCCCATATCATCCTGCAGGAGAAAGAAATGAAGAGGCCTGGGCCCCTAGAGTTTCAGGAACCACCGAAGGCTTCCTGGGAGAGGAGAAAGATTGGGCATCTAGCTGGAAGGAAGGAAAAGTTTGGAGAATCCTCTAGCTTGTCTCTTTCCATTGTGCTTTCTCCCAGCGGCATCTCTGTGGCTATGTGTGTGTACATCTTTTTCTTCTCCTTCTGGGCTCTCCATTTATTTCTGTTTCATTGTTTCCTTGGGTCCAGGCAGGACCCTCTGAGAAACTGTGTCCTCAGGATCCAGATTTGGGCCAGACTAGGCTGGATCAGAACCAGCCTTCTCAGGGTTAAGGAGAGGGACACTGGCCAGCGCTTTATGCCTGCCTTCCTCGCTGGGAGAGGAGGGCTGGAGTGTTGATGGAAGGGAGGGTTCCATTGCTCCTTTCCAAGTTTCTGAGCAGAAGAAGGTGACCTCCTGGTCCTTAATTCCAGCCCTGGTTTTGTCTTGGACCATCTCTGCCCCATTTGTATCTGTCCAAACTCTGCTTCCCTTTGCCTCCCCTTACCCTGACCCCTGGCTCTGCCTCCTGCCCCTCCTCCTAGCTCTCCAATCCTCCAAGGCTGTCCCCCATCACCCCAAGATTTCTCCACCCAAGGGAGGAGAGAGGTGCCTGAAGTCCAGTGTGTCTCCAGGCCCCTGATGGGGTCTGTGGATCTATAGAGATGGATGGCTGTCTGCACAGCTAGCAAGTGCCAACAAATGCATAAGAGCCTTGTGTCTTCTTAATTAAATCGCCCTTTGCCCAGGCAGCCTGTGTTCGATTGGGTTGGGCTGGGATCAATAAACTTCTCTTCCAGCACAACCATCCCTGGATCTGGGCCTGACCACTGCCCTACCTGGCCCACCTGGCCACTTCCCCAGTGGCCTGGGGGCTCCTTGGGGGCGGAGACCGAGTGATTCATCTCTTTCACCCCTGTTCCTGGGGCAGATCCTGCAATGAGTCAAACAGTGGTGGTTTAACTAGATAACCTGAGGCACTGGCCTAAAGCACAAACCCCAAAGGACCCCTCAACTGCGAGTCCCACCCCTAGAACTAGCTGTGGTATGGGTGACGCTGTAGCAAGCCCAGCAGGCAGGGATTGTCACCTAAAAACACAACATGAACTCCAGGGGGAAGTTGATGGGGGTGCCAATCTGCTTCCCTCTCTTCTGAGGGTAAAGCACCTTCTTCATCAGGACCCCCACCTGAAGGTTGGAGCATCATGTGGAGGGCCATGCGCTCTTCATCAAGGTGGCACATGGAAGGTGAGTTGGGAAGTGGTCAAAATGGACTACCTAGGGTCCAGCATTACTGGGATGGCCATGGATAGCTCAGAGGTCAAAGTGTGCAGGGCATTATTGGGGAGTCCATGTAAGAGGGTCTATAGGGAAGGGCCCTGGGGGCCCACGTTTGGTGGGAAGGGTTGGTCTCAAATGGTTGACGAAAGCGGTCAGTCTGACGAGAGCGGTCAGTATCGTTCAGGGACAAAGTGCCTCTGATGGCGGTGGGGGGTGGGCGTCTCATCTCAGCAACAAATCAGGTTTGGAAAGAGGGGTGGTGCCGCCCTTCTCACCTCAGTCTCCTGGATCCCCCGCCCATTAAATGGCACTCCTTGAGGGTGGAGCGTCGGCTGGTCTCCCAGGGAGCGCCAGAAGCAGTGGGGGTCCGACATTCCCCAGGCGCCCGGGTTGAAGGAAGCCCAGCTCAGCACTGGGCTGGGAGGGGGGCGCAGAATCAGGGCTTTTTAGGACCCAGCGCGGCGCCTCCCTTTGGGGGCGAGTGCGGCTGCGCGCGCCGTGTGCCCGTGTCCGGAGAGCGGCGGGCTGGACGCGGACCGCTCCAGCGAGCCAGCGAACGAGCCAGCCAGCCAGCCAGCCCAGCAGCAGCCCGGTCGCCAGCAGCTTCGCGGCGGCTGCGGCCGCTCCGCGCCTCTCCTCCCCGGCCTCGCCGGCCTCACCTCGCCGCACCCGACCCGCCACCCCCGCCTCTCGGGCCCGATCGTCGCAGCCCCTCGCCTCTGCGGGCAGAGCCAACCGCCTGTCCAAAGCGGGGCGCGGGGCGCGGAGCCACCGGAGTCAGTGCCCGCCAGCTCGGAACCTGGCTCAGAAAACCCCAGCCCGGGAGCTGTCCCTTCAGCACCGCCTCCGGAGCGGGATTCCGAGCGCAGCCCAGAGGAGCCCCAGCGCGAGCCAGAGCGCACAGAGCGCCGCGCGCAGCGGCTGCCGCACCTAGCGGCGCCCCGGGCGCCCCTGCCCAGGGAGCCCGCCATCTCCTCCGGGAGGCGGGGAGAAGGAGCCAGGAGGGCGGGCGGCGGACGCGCCCGGCGCCGGGGGAGCAAGCAGCCAGGCAAGGAGAGAGGGAGGGGGCCGGAGCCCGCCCTGCGCCCGGAGCTGCAGCCCGGCCACGCACGGAGGAAGGCAGCCCGCATCCATCTCCTCCGCGTCCAGAGCGCGCTGCGGCGGCCGCCGCACCGCGGAGTGCGGCTCTCCGGCAGCCTCTCGTCCCCTTCCCCGGCTCGGAGCTAGTCTGCCTAGCTAGCACGGGAGCCGCTGACCACCCCCCTCCACCTCCACCCCAAAGCTTTGTGTGGATCTCTCCCATTTTCCCGCTGAGATGGGGACCGGAGCCCGGCCCCTCCATCCCTCTCCTCCTCCCGGGGCTTGCTGCTGAGCGCCGCCTCCCTCCCTCCCTCCCTCCCTTCCTCCTTCCCTCCTCTGCCTCCTCCGCAGCCGGACCAGTTTCCGCCCACATCTGGCGCCTGGACACCCTCCGGATTCCACGCACCCTTCCTTGGACCGGCACCCAACAGAAAGCGCCCCGAGGAGCTTGGGTCGCTTGTTGGGGTGGCCAAAGCCAAGTTCCTCTGTTTCCATCCCCCCCGACGGCTGGGGGGAGGGGGGAGGAGGCCGCGCGCCCCCCTCCCCGGCGCCGACTCCCCCTGGCGGCTGCTCCCATGGGTGTCGCTAGGCCGCGCCATGCCTAAGGGGGCGCCGCAATGGGCCAAGGGGACGAGAGCGAGCGCATCGTGATCAACGTGGGCGGCACGCGCCACCAGACGTACCGCTCGACGCTGCGCACGCTGCCCGGCACGCGGCTCGCCTGGCTGGCCGAGCCCGACGCCCACAGCCACTTCGACTATGACCCTCGAGCTGACGAGTTCTTCTTCGACCGCCACCCGGGCGTTTTCGCGCACATCCTGAACTACTACCGCACGGGCAAGCTGCACTGCCCGGCCGACGTGTGCGGGCCGCTCTACGAGGAGGAGCTGGCCTTCTGGGGCATCGACGAGACCGACGTGGAGCCCTGCTGCTGGATGACCTACCGCCAGCACCGCGACGCCGAGGAGGCGCTGGACAGCTTCGGCGGCGCGCCCCTGGACAACAGCGCTGACGACGCGGACGCCGACGGCCCCGGCGACTCAGGAGACGGCGAGGACGAGCTGGAGATGACCAAGCGCCTGGCGCTCAGCGACTCCCCCGATGGACGGCCGGGCGGCTTCTGGCGCCGCTGGCAGCCGCGCATCTGGGCGCTCTTCGAGGACCCCTACTCATCCCGTTATGCGCGGGTAAGTGACAGCTTGTCCGAAGGGCAGGCTGGCGGGCTGGCAGAGCTGTGGCCAGGAGTGGATTCGAGAACTGGCGCCCAGGGTCTTCAGAACGGAGGTGTGTGTACACACGCGTGGAAGGGAAAGGGTGTTTCTTGTGGAGAGTGACTGATGTTGTGTGTCTGGAAGAGCCTGTGTCTGTGGCCCTGAATGGACTATGTATGAGTAGGTATGAATGTGTGTGTCGCAGATTTATGTCAGTGTGGTGGTGTATGTTTGGGTGGAGAGGGCGCAGGGGGACAGACGGAGCACATGAGCATGCTGGTGTGCTGTGCTCATAAGCACCTGTGTGTACATGGTTGTGTCTTTGCTCCTGTATGTTAGGAAGGTGTGGGAAAGAACTGCCCACTAGATAGTAGTTGGGGAGGCAGAAGGGGAGCCCCTCCCATACACACACCCAGTGGCAGGGGTCTGCAGCTGAAAGGGCTGCAGGAGCACCTGAGGCTTGGGGGGACACAGAGACAGACCTCCCCTGCCCCAGGGAGCAGCCTCTGGCTCTTCTGAGGAGAGGGTCCAGGGGGACCCTTTGACTAAGGAGTCGCTTATTACCCCTGGTGGTGCAATGGTAAGGCACTCCCTGCTAATGGAAAGCTCAGTGGTTTGAACCCAAGAGCAGGGCCTGAGAGCAAGGCCCTGGCGATGTCTCCTATAAAGGTTACAGCTGAGGCTACCCGCGGAGACAGTTCTGCTTTGCCCAGGAAGGTGGCTGTGACTCAGAAATGACTCCAGGACATGCACCACAGTTGGTGTGGGCCTGGAGTGTGTGTATGAGTGTGTGTGTGTGTGTGTGTGTGTGTGTGTAGGGGGATTGAACCCACTCACACCCACTCCCAGGAAAAGAGGCTGCCCTTCCTCCTGCTCAGAAGGGTCGGCCGCTAGAGATTGGCTGGCCTCAGGCCTGTGCTACCTTCATCCGGAACCTGTGGAGAGGTGAGGAGAAGATGTTTTGGGGGGACCTGCAAGGAGGAGGTGTGAGAGAGGTGGGTGTGTCTGCATCGAACATTCATCTTTAGTGACCGCTGCTTGTTGAAAAAGGACACTCTGATATTGACCTTACACCTATACACACACACATACACACACCCTGCCACCCAGGCTCTCTCGGCATCAATTTTGGTCACTTGTAAGATGCAGGGGGCTGTGGTGTGAGCCCTAGAGACCTTTCTTGCTGAACTCCTAGTAACTGAGCCAAAAGGGAGGCACTGTGGCAGCCTGTGCTCTGAGACAGACCCCCTGCCCCCGGGCCTGCACCAGCTCTGGCTCAGGCATGAGAGGAGGGCCACCCAGCTCAGTCCAGTGGAGAATAAAGACTTTTTTGTGAGGCTTCTGCTCCCCACCTCTTCACCCCCTGCCAAGCCACCCCTTACCTCTGCCCTGCTGGCCTTCAGTACTTCCCCTCCACTTCCCCTGCCCACTGGGGTGCAGCCAGGGAATGAGGTGTCTGTAGAGGAGCAGTGGGGGAGGGGACTCGGGTCACTGAGGCTCCCACGAGCAGAGGAAGGCTGTGTTGAGGCACACGTGTGGTTCATTGATCATTGGGATACAGCACCCTAAGATTTTGCCATATGAAGGAGGGGACAGTAGGTCAAAAGTCTTCTCCTTTGAATTCCAGAACAGGTGTGTGTGTGTGTGTGTGTGTGTGTGTGTGTGTGTGTGTGTGTGTGTAGAGCCAGGCCCGTGGTTTTGCCACTGAGGACTGTGTCCAAGGTCATTCCTCTGAGTTGTCTACCAGCTCCTTCCCATTCCCCAAAGTGGACTGGGGCCCTCAGAGACCTCCCCTCGCCTTGCCTTCCCTGACACAGGCCCCCTCAGCCCGAGGATTATGTAACTGGAGACTGGCTGAGCAGTGGGGAGGAGGGGGGCTCGGAGGTTGAACCAACACACATGTTGGAGGAGGGCATGCTGGGCAAGGGCTTGGGTGAGCAGCTGCCTGTCCAACCCACATTTGACCTTGGGCGGCTTCATCTCTTTCCCTATTCCTTGCACACACACACACACACACACACACACACACAATCCGAGCAAGGATGAGGCCCAGTGTCCCTGTTGTCCTCTCACTTCCTGACTTTGGCATTAAACTGCCCCTCCCTCCCCCAATCCTGTCCCCATCCTTGGGCTCAGCTTTAGGACTGAGGTCATATGGGGCAGTTTGTAACCCCCTCCCCTATTGGTCTCCTCCCACCTTAAGTTCCTGTATTACGGGGGCCTTCCCCTACTAAAGACAAATGAACCAGCTTGTCTGGATCAGGATCCGGTTGGCATCTGCAGCTTGATAGAGCAGTCTTCATTCTCTTGGATGAATGCTCACGCTGAGGGCAAAGCTGGGTGATTTAGAGGGCATGGAGGTGGTTGGGAGAGGGCACTTCCCCTAACCTACCTGTGCCCTTCTCTCCCTGGTCACCTCACAGAAAGGCTGGAGGCCCTTCCAACCCTTGAGAGACAGATGAGGACACTGAGGACCTGAAGGGGAGGGGCCTGTCCAAGGCCACCCAGAACTGAGGGCAGAGCCACTATTAGAACCAGGCTCCTGCGTGCCACCCCCACCCACCCAAACACACACACGTGCCCAGCTGGCCTAGCTGCATTGCGCTGCCTCTCTGCAGATCAGCTGCGTAGGGACCAGCCTGCCCACCCTCTCTCCCTGACTCCCTCTCTCCCTCCCTCCTTCTCTGCTGTGCTGCAGCTGCCGCTGCCCCGCTCCTGTCACCTTTGTTTACCCCTCCCCCTCTCAGGGCACCAAGCTCCTTCCACTTAGTGGACAGAAATTGACAGTTTTATTCTGATTCTAGCTCAGAGTCCTCTTAGATGGGCATCACATTGCAAACGTGCATGAAAGAAAGGCTGTGTGTGAGAGCAGAAACCGGTGTGTGTGTAAGAGAGATCTGAGTGAGCGTGAGACTCTTCATGTGTGTGAGAATAAAATGTGTGTGAGAATAAAATGCGTGTGTGTGTCTTGGGGGGGAGCTGGTGACCTCGTAAGAGAGATTCTGTGAGTGTGTGAGTCTGCGTGTTAGAAAACCTCGATGCCAAGGGGAGAGAGGCAGCTCCGTGTGTCCCGAGAGATGCACTTTGGGTGTGTGAGGAGGGCACTAGGAGGAGAGGATGTACATAAGAGACGCACGCGGGGAGGGGCTGCGTGTGTGAGAGAGATGCTCTCTGTGTTGCAAGAGATTCTGAGAAAGTACAAGAGACTTGGGGTGTGTTGCCCGGTGAGTGTAGGGCTATGTGCCAAGGTGAAACTTGGCATGCGAGATGTGTGTGTGTGTGCCCGAGACCCTCCGTGTTCAAGGCTGCATGTGTGTGACAAGTGACAGGCTGTGTATCCCTGAGGGTGGGGGTGGACAGAAGCCATATGTGAAGTTGTGTGTGCGAGACCCTGTGGGTGACAGGGTGCTGTGTGTGCGGCCCCAGTCTTGCTGTGTGCTTGTGTGGGAAAGATCTTGGATGTGCCCAGATGCGTGTTCCTCCAAGAAGACACTGCTTGCTCCCTGCCTCCATCTCCTGGGTCGAAGGAAGCTGTGTGAGTTAGGGTTGACACCCCATGCCCCATCCTCTGTCCAAATACAGTTATAGCTCAGGCTCGTGTTGGTGCATGATGGAGATGATGAGGTCCCCTTTCTCTGAGGAGCTGCCACCTCACCTCCAGCTGGGGCGCTGGCTCTGGGAAATGGGGACCATTCGAGCCTGAAGGGTGAGCTGGGGCAGGAGGAGCCTCACTTGTCTTCTGAGGGACAAGAAGGATGATGGCATTCTGCGGTAAGGGCCGTAAGAGGACTCCTGGGGATCTTGGGAGCACAGAATCCTGTAGGAACCCAGCCTGGACGGTGGGGTGGAAGAACTGCCCCCCTATCCCCCGCCCCAGGAGGATAATGTCAGAGCAGGTTTTGAGAGGCAAGTAGAAGTCAGTCGCTCAGATGGCTGGGGTGGGCAGTGCACATTCTCAAAGGTCTGGAGAGGCAAGAACAGGGCAAGGGAGGCGCTGGGGCAGCCGGGGGCAGCACTGGTTTGAAGCCCGCCCTCCTTTTCCTTCCGGGGCTAGCTCAAGTTTGAGACCATTGGCTTTGGTCTATGATTAGCGTGTTGTCACCTGGACCTTCATTTTGTGTCCAGCCAGGGCCAAGAGTGTCGTGTGTGTGTGTGTGTTTGACATCCACACGACCCCTCTCCCCCCAGTATCGTTTTGACCTTCCAAATGGCAAGAAAGAGCACAAGCACTTCAAGCCAAGGAAGCCCACCTCTGCCCAACAGCCAGAGTCTGACTTGACTTGCGCTTCCTTGCTTCGGTCCCAGCAGACCAAGGACCCTGAACCTTGGCTTGGCATGTAACGGGAGCCGGGGCAGAACATCCTGGGAACCTAGCCCTCCCCACTCCAGAGCCTCTCCTGGGACAAGGTCCCATGTGACAGGAAGATGGGACTGGTGTGATCCTCTCCTCCTCCCCCAAAGTGTGTCCCCTGGCCCATGTGCATTGTCAGGGGTCACCGTGGTTTTGAATGGTACCACCAACTCCCCTCCCCAGCACCCCATCCTGGAAGTGAACATCAGAACTCAGGCCTTTTCTAGTCAGTTTCCCTAGCCTCTTCCTTTCTGAAACAGGACTGGCCCTCCAAGGGCAGGGGTAAGGATGCCCAGGATGAAATGTGAACAGCCCGGAGCCAAGGGCCTGGCCTAAGGGAGGACTGCTGGTGTCAATACAATTGGTTGCATGATCCTTTTCCCTCCTGGCTCTCAGGTCACCTTCTCCTCCCTCCGTCCCCTTGGCCACCATTTCTTTCCCACTGGACCACCTCTCCAACGACCTCGGACCACGTTTCCACACCCAGCCTGACCCTTCCCATTCAGTCTCCACTTTGTCCACCGCAGGGCCCTCTTCAGTCTCTCAGATAACAGTCTTCCGTGGAAAAACCTGGGGCACTTTCCTGCCGCCTTCCAGCCTCCTCTGGACCAGCTCTTCCCACTACCCTCTGGATTCCAGCCACCTGGCCTCCCTCTCTCTGCCCCAGGACCTTTGTATATGCTGTTTCCTCTGGCACACTCACTCCTCCTGGCTCACCCCTCTTTCCTCCTCACATCCTCTTAAACATTACTTCCAGGACCCTACAGGCCAAGTGAGGGCTCAGAACCAGGTTCTTCACAGTCAAAGAACCATTGCATTTAGAATAAAATGTCTATTAGCTCCCCTGCTGGGTTCAGGCTAGTCTTCCTGTCCACACGATAAGCTTCTGTGTGCTCCACGGAGCAGGAGCTGTTCTTAGCACAGACGCAGACGCTGAGGCCCACAGAGGAGTGCTTTCTCAAGGCCACAGGTTAGTGAGAGGGGCTGGCTCAGGTTCAACTCTTCAGACAGTATTTGGAGTCTGGTGCCCTGGGGGCACTTTTGTGCTCTGCATGGAGCTGTGGAGAGAATTGGCTTGAGCCTCCCTGAGAAGGAGGTGGATTGACTCAGAGATGGGGGAAGGGCGGGTGGGGGTGGGGGTGTGCTACTCCCAGGGCCTGCAGCCTGGACCTGGGATCTCGGGGCCTCCCATGACAGCTGAATATAGTGTCTCCGGCTATTCTGAGCTGCCGCATGACCAGCGCATTCGCTCTGGCCCAAAAGGTCAAGGCTTTGAGTCACTGCCTCCTGTCAGCCCTTGGGCCAACCTGGCTACCACCTTGGCCCAAGCTTCCTGCTCTGGGTATAGTCTCAGAGGCAAACAGGGCCCTGAGAAGTCTGGGACCAGTTCACTGTTCAGTCCTTTTCCCAGCGGAACCACGCGGGTGGAAGGAAGTGACCATTTTCCCCGGTGTGGTGGGACCGTCGGAGTGCGGTGGATGCTCCCAGGCCACCTCTAGCCAATGCCCTCAGCCAGTGGAGAAGAAACAGGCTCAGAGAGGGGCATCCCCTTGTCCAAGCCACCGTGAGAATCAGGGAGACTCAGGATCCTAGGCCAGGCCTGCCATGCATGTTCCTTTTGGTTCTCCGTTTGAAGGGAAGCTGTGGCGGTCTCATCTGCCCTTGGTGTGTTCACTGGGGTCAAGCTCGCTCCGACTCCGGGAGGCTTCATGCCCAGCAGGGCAGAGCTCCACCCTGTCTGGTGCCATCTTTGCCATCCGTTAGGGGTCATGGGGAGTACCTTCCGACCTAGGGGCTAAGGGCTACACAAGATAGGGTGTGTGGGGAATGGGTAGCAGCTTTATTTATTTACAAACCATTTTATTGGGGGTTCTTGCAGCTTTTATAGCATTCCACACATCCATTGTATCCAGCACATGTGTGCATATGTTGCCATCATCATTTCCAAAACATTTTCTTTCTACTTGAGCCCTTGGTATCAGCTCCTCTTTTTTCCGCTCCCTCCCTGACCTTTCCTTTATCAATTGTATATTGTTATTATTATTTCATATCTTACGCTGTGTCCCATCACCCACCTTTCTGTTAGTCGTTCTGGGTAGGGGCTTTCATGGCTAATTTTCAGAAGTGCACCGCCGGGTCCTCCCTGGCTGTCTTAGCCCAGAAGCTCTGCTGAAAGCCGTCTACCACGAGTGACCTTGCTGGTGTTCCAAATGCTTCCAGCATGACAGCAACCCAGAAGCCACCACGGTACGACCCACAGCCAACCAGTGGACCCTTACGTAGCGTAAGCGGTTACCTGCTCTCCCCCTGCCATTTCTCATTCCCACTCCCCTCCCAAGACCCTGTCAACCTCCTCAGGCCAGTCAACCCAGACCGGCCCCCAATGACGTCACGCTTGGTCACGCGAAGGGCAGAGAAGAGGCAGAGGCACAGGGCTCTCAGTGGATGGCCACAGGGGTTGCCACCGAACCACTGTAAGAATGGCACAGGAATGGGCGGTGCCTTCCCCTGTGGAGCACATGGTCGCTGTGGGCTAGAGCCCAACCACAAAACGACAGTATTTTGTAAGGCCGGTGTGATGCGCCAGACACCGTTGAATGGGCTGGGGGCACATTGTCTCCTTTCATTCCCACAAACTCCCGCGAGACTGAATGATGATCAGGCCAGTATCACACCTGATCAGCCTTGAAGGGTAAGCAACGTGCCCACAGTCACCTAGCCTGGCAGCACTGGGGCCTGTGCTCAGACCTCGGTCTGTCTGACACAGCTCTGACGGTCAACATTCCACAGTCAGGGGTCAGGCCGGGCTGGGCTGGGCTGAGCTGAGAGTTTCCAGAAGGTACCTCATCTGCATCCCAATCCACACAGGTTCTAGGACACCATGTGGCCTGGAGGGGACTGGCAGGGGGCTTGGGAAAGGCTGAGAGCCATTCCCCACCAAGCAGGGAATGCTGGCTCCTCCTCAGCCTGGCATTTGATGCCTTCTGCTCCGGAAGCTAGCTTCGGCTGGCTCCTGCTGCTCCCTTCTGCCAGGCCCCTCCCTGGCCGTCTAGTCTTCAGCCCTCAGTCCAGCCTCTGGACTCGTGTTCATCTCCCCCTTTCCCTGCAGTGTCCTCTCCATTCTTGACAGAATCTGGGAACTTCAAACTCAAGGCCCAGCTCCCAAGAGCCCAGCCTGCAGCTCCCGCCCTCACTGACTACTTCCATTGGGAGTTAGGGACCTGGGTTGGGGACAGAGTATCCAGGCTTGCGTGGCGTGGAGCTTGAGGTCAGTGGGTCAGGTCTGGAGGTCCGGAGCTCAGGACAGGCAGGCCATCAGTCTGAGGGTCCCGCCAGGGTAGGCGGAGACATGAAGCCGCAGACAACAGACGCCCTGGTCGTGGGCATCAAGCAAGTGAGCCAGTACAGGATGAGGAGCTAGCAGGCAGAGCTAACCCGCCCCTTCACCCCTTCAGGCCCCACTTTGTCCGCCTGTGATGCACAGGGATCATCCTAGAGACCGCTAAGTCCCTCTGCAGCTCGGACATTCCAGGAGTCCCAAATTCTGGGCTCCAGCTCCCAGAGGAGGGTGGGAACCAAATTGGTTCTTCCCTATTTCTCCTTCCACATCCCCATCCCGCTCATTCCTTCCCATGGTGCCCAGGGAGAGGGGGTCTGAAGGGCTTCTGTGACGTGCACCCAGTCTCTTTCAACCTGCTCTCAATCATTCACGGCATCGTAAGCATTGTGTGAGGCCAGCAGTCATCCTGGGCGCCGTGAGGCCTTGTGGACATGGCAGGCTCACCCAGCCCTCTGCGTAGCACACACCCGGGACCCCCAGCTTCTGGAGGCATGCTTGCTAGGACCCCATGGGTGGCACCAGGGCCCTTTTCTGGGCCTTTCCTCTTCCTCTGGGGATGGGCAGAAAGGCGCACACCGAGGGGAGATGCACCTCTGGGCTGTGGGAGCTGGCGCAGAGGCAGTGAGGACAATAGTAGTGTTGGGGTGCAGTGCTCAGGGGTGGCGTGGGTGGGTGCTGTGTTGTATAGGGCCAAGGCTGGGGTGGGAGGGTGCTAGCAGGGGTTGCTATGGCATAGCAGGGGTTGCTAGGGGACTCCTAGCCTTGGCTGACCCTCCGCTCTGAGCCAGCTGGGCTCTGTCCCAGGAGAATTTGGTCCTTGGTCTGGGAAGGGGGCCAGGGAGCCCCAGATGATGCTTGCACTCAGTGAGACGCAGCCCTGCCATGGGGCCTGGGGCATCTTAGGGGCTCTCGCTACTCCTGGAGTGGTCCCCTGACCAGCGGTATCCGCATCCACATCTCCTGGGCGCTTGTTAGACTTGAAGGCTGTCTGGGCCCACCTGAGACCTTCCTGGTCCCAAATCTGCATTTCCACGAGATCCCTCGATGGCCCATGTGCACATTCCAGTCTGAGCAGCGCTGCTGTAAGCCCTGGGCCCGTGCCCAGGGAAGCAGCAAACCCAGGACATGCGGGAGGGGCTGTGCAGTGTGGCAGGGCTGCATGCATGCTTCTCTTCTTCCTGGGAGCCACGGCGTTTTGGTGACTGGGGGCTTGGCCCCATCTCAGTACATGGCTACGGCATCCTTCTCGTGGTTCAGACCCCAAACCTCGTCCTCGTCCTCCTCCTCAGCTCCCTGTTTCCTTACACGTCAGCACCTCCTGTTGGCTCTCCACCTTGTCCTCTCCACTCCTGCGTCCCTGATTGAAGCCATCATCCCTCTCCCCTGGATTTCCGCCAAGGCCTCTGAGCAGTCCTCCCTGCGTCTCTCCACTCAGCAGCCAAAGCTAGCCTGTGAAGATGCTGCTCACCCTGGCTCCGTTTCCAAACCCAAACCCCACTGCCATGAGTCCATTCCGGCAGGACAGGGCCGAATCGCCCCTGGGGGCTTCTGAGACTGCAACTCTGTACCACGTAGAAAGCCTGGTCTTTCTTGTGAGGACCAACTGGTGGTTTCGAACGGCTGACCTTGGAGGGAGCAGCCGGACATGTAAACCACGACACCACCAGGCACTCCCTTTGCTCCAGTGTCTTCAGACTCACTCTGAGAAGAAATCAAAGTCCTTATGGGGCTTGCAAGTTTGAACGCACTTCTCCTGCCTCTTTTCCTCACTTGCCCTGGCCTCCTTGGCCCACAGCTCAAGCTTCCCCGCAGAATCCGTCCACCTGCAGGTTCCCAGGCCCTCAGCCCTGCCCCTTTCAGGCTGCATTTGGGTATCACCTCTGAGATTGCACCCTCTCCGCTCCTTCCCCGACCCTCTTTCTTGTTCTGCTGTTTCTCCAGGGTCACATGAGGTCGCTGTGGGAGGCTGCCCACCCACAGTGACCTCATGTGACCCTGCCCGGTCCTGTGCCATCCTGACCACTCCTCCCATGCCTGAGCCCATTGCGGCGGCCGCTATGCCAGTCCATCTCCTTGAGGGCCTTCCTCTCTCTTGCAGCCCCACCACTTTACCAAGCATGATGACCTTCGCCAGGGACCGGTCTCTCCTCCCAACATAGCCAAAGTCTCGCCATCCCTGCCTCGAAGGAACGCTCTGGCTGCACTTCTTTTTTTTTTTTTTCCTCTTTTTTTACATTTTATTAGGGACTCATACAACTCTTATCACAATCCATACATATACATACATCAATTGTATAAAGCACATCCATATATTCCCTGCCCCAATCATTCTCAAAGCATTTGCTCTCCACTTAAGCCCCTTGCATCAGGTCCTCTTTTTTTTTCCCCTCCCTCCCCTTTCCCCCCCTCCCTCATGTGCCCTTGGTAATTTATACATCGTTATTTTGTCATATCTTGCCCTATCCGGAGTCTCCCTTCCCCCCTTCTCTGCTGTCCCTCTCCCAAGGAAGAGGTCACACATGTGGATCCTTGTAATCAGTTCCCTCTTTCCAACCCACTCACCCTCCACTCTCCCAGCATCGCCCCTCACACCCTTGGTCCTGAAGGTATCATCCACCCTGGATTCCCTGTACCTCCAGCCCTCATATGTACCAATGTACAGCCTCTGCCCTATCCAGCCCTGCAAGGTAGAATTTGGATCATGGTAGTTGGGGGGAGGAAGCATCCAGGATCTGGGGGAAAGCTGTGTTCTTCATTGGTACTACCTCGCACCCTAATTAACCCATCTCCTCTCCTAAACCCCTCTATGAGGGGATCTCCATTGGCTGACAATTGGGCCTTGGGTCTCCACTCGGCACTTCCCCCTTCATTTAATATGGTATATATATATATATATATATATATATATATATATATATATATATATATATATATACACACACATATATACACACATATACACATACATACACACACTTATATCTTTTTTTTTGCATGATGCCTTATACCTGGTCCCTTGGCACCTCGTGATCGCACTGGCCGGTGTGCTTCTTCCATGTGGTCTTTGTTGCTTCTGAGCTAGATGGCCGCTTGTTCACCTTCAAGCCTTTAAGACCCCAGACACTATCTCTTTTGATAGCCGGGCACCATCAGCTTTCTTCACCACATTTGCTTATGCACCTATTTGTCTTCAGCGATCCTATCATGGAGGTGTGCAGTCAATGATATGATTTTTTGTTCTTTGATGCCTGGTAACTGATCCCTTCGGGACCCCTCGATCACACAGGCTGGTGTGTTCTTCCATGTGGACTTTGTTGCTTCTGAGCTAGATGCCCGCTTGTTTATCTTCAAGCCTTTAAGACCCCAGTCACTATCTCTTTTGATAGCCGGGCACCATCAGCTTTCTTCACCACATTTACTTGTACACCCACTTTGGCTCCAGCCGTTGTGTCGGGAGAGTGAGCATCATAGAGTTCCAATTTAATAAAAGAAGGTATTCATGCATTGAGAGAGTGTTTGAGTAGAGGCCCAAGGTCCTTCCGCCACCTTAATACTTGACCTATAAATATAGACACATAGATCTATTTCCCCATCCTCCTATATATATTTGCATGTACATGTCTTTGTCTAGACCTCCATAAATGCCCTTTGACTCCTAGCTCTTTCCTCCATCTCCCTTGACTTTCCTCCTGCCCTACTACCATGCTTCGTCCTGGCTGCACTTCTTCCAAGACAGATCCGTTGGTCCTTTAAGTAGCAGTCCACGGCACTTTCAATGTTCTTCTCCAGCTCACCATTCAAATGCATCGACTCTTCTTTGGGCTTCTTTATTCAATGTCCAGCGTTCACAATGTATGAGGCCATTGCAAACCCCACAGCTTGGGTCAAGCCCATCTCTGTCCTCAAAGTAACAGCCTTAATGTTCATCACTATGAACTCATAATTATTATACAGCATAGCGATCATCGCTACGAATCTGTGCAGCAGGCACACCGAGTGCCGCTCATCTCGTGCCTATTGCCCTCTGAGGCAGGGCTGCCAGGAGTCTGAGTGGACGCGATGGTAGCGAGTTGTTTGGGCTTCATCTCCAATGTGGTTTACTTCTTTGCCTGTCTCCCCGCCACACACACACACACACCTTCCACAAGGGCGGGGAGTTTTGCATTTTTATTCATTGTTCCATCCCTGGCACCCAGGACATGGCCTGCTACAAGCCCTGATCCATTGCCATCCAGCGGATTGTGGCTCAGGGCAGACTGCCATGGGACAAAGTGGGACGGCCCCTGTAGGGGTTTCTTGGCTGAAATCTCGACATGAGCCAATTGCCAGGACATTCTGCTGCGGCTCCACTAGGTACTCCGAACTGCCAACGTGTAGGTTAGAACTTGAGTGTACACTGTTAGCGCCACACAGGGACGGCTGACTGGGCATCAAAACCTAAGCCACAAACCAATCCCATTGCCATTGAGCTGATTCCGACTCCTGTACCCCATGTTGCTGAAGCTGTAACTCTATGGGAGCAGACAGCCTCATCTTTCTCCCGAGGGACGGGTAGTGGATGTGAACCACGGATCTCACGGATTGCAGCCCAGTGCTTGGCTGACAGCGCCACCAGGACCCCTGACCTGGCACACAGTGAAGGCTAAATAAATATCTCGGGAGAATGGGTAAGTCAGACGTTGACACTGCTTTGAGGTTGGCGCTGGTGCCTCACCCGGGAATGCTGTCGCCCACCCCCGACGCTAGAGTCGTGGTGAACAGGCAGAGGCAGGGGCAGTGCTGGTCCCAATATGGGTGGGTCCCATCTGCTGCTGCCACCCTGCAGAACCAGATGGGATCACTTCATCTCCAGCCCCCTCGTCTCTCCAAACTCCTCTTCACACCGAGTCAGCCTGGCTGCCCCCCCCACCCCACGGTAGAGCTTGAGGGCAAACGGATTGGTCTCCCAAACCACATAGCAGAGGCTCCTGTTGCCGCTGCCCTGCAGCCAGCCCCTACTCACGGCAGCCCTGTGCCCATGCACCTGGGCAAGTGCAGCGGTGAGGCAGACCGTTGGCAACTGCACTGTTTGCACTGGCTGGTTTTCACCAAGCCTTCTCCCTGAGCCATCTTCGTCTGGCAGTGACGCCGAAACCTGCCTGATGTTATCCCAGAGCACCAGCCTCCACTGACATGCGGTGCCCTGACTGAGGTTCGAATCAGTCTCCCGAATCACACACTCACACAACTCCCTGACATCAAGTCAACACCAACCCACAGCAGGCCTGCGGGACAGGGCCGAGCTGCCCATGTGGGCTTCCGAGGCAGTAACTCTTTACGGGAGTAGAGAGCCCGTCTTTCTCCCATGGAGGGTGGGTGGTTTTGAACTGCTGATCTTCTGGTTACCAGCCCAGTGCATGCCCACGGCACTACCAGAGTCTCCTGCACTGAGGATGAGGATCTACCAGGGTCCCACCACTGCCCCCGTGACAAGGCTGGTGACATAGGAATGGCGGGCGGACCTTCTCTTGGGGCGGGTTCGCCCCAAGGCCAGCCCTGTTCTCTCCTTCCTCTTCTCCCTCTTCTCTGCCTGGACGCGTTCTCTTTGGCCGGTTTCCCTTTTCCCTGTCAGCCGTGCTTGTGAATCCTCCCTGTTGGCTTTCAAAACAGACTCCTCGACAAGAAGACCTCGGGTGCTGTTTTGTGATGAACCCCAAGCTTCAAGCCTGGGTCAGGGACCCAGGAGAAAGCAGGCGGACTTCATCCTGGCTCCATCTTTCTTGGAGTGACAGCAAGCTCCTGAGACCCAGGTGTCTCTTAAGTGCACATCAAGCCACATTCGAATCCAGGCCCCACCGATTCCGAGCTGTGTGACCTTGGACAGCTTCCCTAGTCCATCTGTGGCACAGGGAGGGTTATTAATAGCCCCTGACTCAGAGGGAAGTTGGGAAGATTAGATGTGTTAAGCACGCAGCCCAGAACTGGAAACATAATATGTGTTTAATTATTGTGGACGCCATTATCTTCTCTTGGCTCTTACCTGGGCTGCTGTCCACTTCATTCTCTTAGCTCCGGGCGTCCCCTCCAAATTCCTCAGGTGCCATGGTCCCTCTTACTCTGTCTCCCAGGGACCAGACAGCAGGAGTATCATCCTGAGAGGCAGGCCTGGGTTCTGTCTCGATTCTCCCGTGACCCACTGTGAATGTGAGTAGCCTCAGTCTCCCCATCTGTTGAACTGGGACTACTCTGCCTCCCTCCCCAGGCCGAGTGGTACAATAGAGGGCCAGGAAGGGACGGCTGAGGGAAGGAGGGAGGGAGGGCGGGCCATTAGGCTATGGTCTAGTGCCAAGTGCGGGGACCAGAGATGCTGACAAGTGTGCCAGTGTGGAGCTGGCAGGCGGCTGGAGGTCATGCATCACAGCTCAGGGCGTTGACATGGGTCCTCTTCAAAGAGGAGGCTTGGGCCCAGGATGGAGAACAGTGGGGGGTCCAGCAGACCCAAGGAGCAGACAGCCCAAGAGACGGGCCCTGCAGGATCCTGCTAGTGCCAGAGAGTGGTGCCCATGGTGGAGCTGGGCTTTCCCGCCAGGCCGACGACAGGCTGGGTGGAGATGGGCTAATATTAGCAGCCTGGACAGCTGAGCTCTGGGGGCTTCTGAAGCCAAGCTCCCTGGGCCTAGGCTGAGCTGCTGGTTTGACTTGGGCCATGGAAGCCATAGGACTCTTTCTCAGGCTTATGCAGGACCTTGAGTACCCCTTCCTCCTGGTCTGAACCAGCCCCACCCCCACCCCCTGCTCACCTAGCAGCCCCTGCCCTTGCTATTCCTGGTTCTTGCTCACAGGGTCCCTGCCCCAGCACCCCCAATGCCTCCCCACCTTACCTCTTCTCTTTCTACTGCACAGTGGCAGGACCGGGCTTCTCATCTTATCCCGGGTGCTGCGCTAGGGACTTGTGTGAGCTCAGTCACTCAACAGATATTATTGAGCACCTACTGTGTGGCAGGCAAGGCTCTAGAGGCTTTTATAGCAAAGAACAAAAGTCAAAAAAATCTCTGCCCTCAGAGGGCTGGTGGCACTGTGGGCCTGATGCTGGGCTGCTAACTGCAGGGCCAGCAGTTCAACCCACCAGCTGCTCGACTGACGAAAGCTGAGTAGTCTGCTCCCATGAAGACTGATGTATCAGAAACCCCAGGTAGCGTTCCTGGGCTTCGGAATGGATTCAAGGACAGGAGGCACCAAACCAAACAAAGCCTCTCTGCCCCCAAGAAGCCGGCATGCTAATGCAGGGAGAGCAAGAGAGAAGAGGCTAGGGAACGTATACAGTTTACCGTGTGGAGACGGCTGGGGTGGTGAGCGTCGGTGGTGGGGAGGCTCACCCAACAGGGGCTGTTTCCCGGAAGACTTGGCGGTAAGGGGGCGACATTCGAGAGCCTGGGGGCCGAGGGAAGACTCAGGACAAGCCCCAAGACAGAGTCTGCTGCCCTTCAAGGCAGAGCGAGGCAGCCAGGTGTGGGAACCGGGCAGGAACCTGCGGGTCCTGGCTAGTGGGTTAGGAAGGTCTGAGCAGTGGGCCCCACAGCCCCACTGGGCTCCTGACAATAGGCTGACATCCCGGGGGGGGCTGTCTCTTGGGGTTCCCCAGGGCACCAGCCCAGCACTTCGCTGAGCTCTGGACCAGAGTGGCTATGCACACTGGGCTTGCAGGGAACTGGGCTCACAGAGGGAGGCTCCACACTCCCTGATGGGCAGCTGTGCCAGGAAGACATGAAGGGGCCACACCTGCTGCCATCAGGTTGTAGGGATGGAGCAGGGGTGGGGTGGGAGAGGTAAATGTGGAGGAGGAGAGACATGGTGACTCACCAATAAGGGGGGGTGTCAGCCAGTCCTTTCCAAAACTCCTGCAGCACCCAATGGGTGGTCACCTGGTTCTCACTGCAGACCTGAAAGAAGAGGTGTGGTGTCGTGGTTATGGGCCAGATTGAGGTCAGGCTGCCTGGACCCAAACCTGGCTGTGCTGACCTTGGGGAACCAGTTTCTCCTTGGTAAGCCCTGGTCATCTCAGGTGCCCAGCGGGAACACCTCAAAAATCCAAAACCAAACTCTGCCATTGAGTCGATGGCGACTCATAGCAACCCTGCAGGCCAGAGTAGAACGACCCTGTGGGTTAGAGGACTAGAAAGCCTCATCTTTCCCCCTTGCAGCGGCTGGTGGTTTTGAACTGCTGACTTTGTGCTTAGCATCCCAGTGCGTAACCACTACACCAGCAGGGCTCTTCAGTGGGATGACAGGAGCCCCCATTTCCAAAAAGCAAATGGAAGAAGACAGAGAATGCCATTGGGCGTGGTACACAGCGCAGGCAGTCACAGGTACATGTCCCTGCCCTCATCACCATGGGGTGTGGGGGGATGGGGGGACTTCTTTCTAGAATGCTCTGCAGACACTGGTTTCTCTCCACCTAAGGGGCCTGAGAGTCAGCTCCCAAAGTCCTCTTACAGAGGAGGCTGCTGTCTCGGGGAGGCTTTGATGGGGATGCAGGCCTTGCTGTGTGGCTCCCTGGGGACTTTCTCTGCCCACAGAGAGGGCAAGTGTGACTCCCCTTAGGCCTCATCATCTGGGTAAGTCCGTGAACACACTCAGCACCACAGCTACCCAGCAGGGCCAACTGCTCTCTGCTCACAGATGAATTTTTAATGCCCAACTTCAGGGGTTCTCTGAACAGGCAGCAGAAACACAGCCACCCGCTGGCCTACCTGGTGCCAGCCAGAGCCCTGGACGCAACTGAGGTCACAGGCTGGGCTCTTAGATGTTCATGTGGCTGTCAACCTGCTAAGGCCCTGGCCCCATGCTGTGGATGCGTCCTCATGGGACCACAGGTGTTTCTGGCTTGTCCTCTGATCAGCCTGCCTGTGGGGACCACAATTCCTGGATTTTCTAGACCTCCGTTTCCTCATCTGTAAGTCATGCATGGTGGTGGTGTCCTCTTGGGGATGTTGGGAGACTCCGGGAGACTCAGAAACAGACAGATAATTTGTGAGCCAGAAAACTTGGCTGATGGTGGGGCCACGTCAGGAGGAGGCCGAGAGCTCCAAAGGGGCAGGACCAGAAGAGAGAGTGGCCCTTTGAGTCTGACCATCCCATGTGGACGTGGGCAGGTGACCACTTGCTGGGCCCAGCTCCATCAGTGGGACAGGAGGGTGGTGATTTGCACCTCCCCCGCTGTGCCAAGTCCCAAAAGGGCACAGGCAACAAAGTCCCCCTGCCTGTCGTCTGGCACCCAGGCGTTGTTTACCAGCACTTGGGCCTGGCGCACTGTGTTCCCCAGTCCTGGGTTCAGATTCCTGGGGGCAGCTGGTGGAGGGTGGCCTGACTGAGCTGTGGACATAAGGAGGAAGGCCACAGACTTCTCCCCGGTGGCTCCACAGCCCTGGGGGCATGCACCACCGTCACCAATGATATATTTAGCGACACAAAGGTCAGAAATGCCAAGCACTGGCTTTCTTTCTAGGTGGCAGGAATCATGTCTCCTGAGGCCTGGCTGTCACCAAGCAGATATTTTTTCCCTCCTGACAGTCTGCGGACTTGAATAAAGCCTTGGCATGAGGAACCACTGTGGTTTGACCTGGCTTGCTAAGTCTTGCCATGTCCACAGCCCTTTCCGAATCTGCCCGTTGCTTCTGGGACTCCCATCCGCTCCTGCCATGTCAGACTACCAGCCCTGGACCTCTGGGCCCAGCAGCCATTGAGCCCATCCCAGCCCCGTACCCCCCCCCCTGCATGCGTTGCTCCCTTGCTGCTCTGTGCCTTGCTGGCTCTGTTCCTGCCATCAAGAATGCTTCCTCTCGCACCCTCCACCGATCTAGGTCCAATCTTCCTCAAGGTCAGCTCGCGTGGCCTCTACTGGACGCACCCATTCTCGATCCCCCTCCTGGAGGAGCAAGCTCAGCTCTGGGTTTTCCCCAGGAATGTTTGCTGTCAGACTTCCAGCCCGTGATGAACTGATCTATCTGTTGAGGCTGTTTTATCTTGCACATACCCCTGCAGCTCCTTATAGGATAAGAACCAGCTTGAGCAACGACGGTGCCTGTTACATCATAGCAATGAACAAACAGTCACTAAAGCAAGCCATGTGTCCCACAGCAGCCCTGTGACTCAGTCTGGTCCCCCTTTGATAGATGAAAGAGAAAAAAATGGAGCATAGAGATTCAGGTGTTTGCACAAGGTGATATGGTGAGCTGAGTGTAAAAAGATTCGCTCACAGGCCTTCTTTTCGCGATAAAGACAAGAAGCTGGGGCAACCCCCGTGCTCCTCCTCCTGCTCTGTGACCCTGTGGTCCTATGGCCAAGCATTCGGTGGTTGAATGGGCAAGTTGGTAATGGACGTGGATGAGAACGTGAACATGATGTGGGTGACTGGGTGCAAGGAAGAAGGGAAACCCTGCTGAGGGGCTAAGGCGGTGGATGGACAGACACGCGGATGGATGAGAGGGTGGTGGGCAAACTTCCAAGGACTGGACTTGAAGGCAAGAGAGGCCACTCTATAAGAACACAAGAATGACCCCAAGGAAGGGGCTTGGAAGAAGAAACCTTCAAGGTCATGGGCAGGGCGAACCCTCCAGCACAGGGGGCGCAAGTGAGTGTGCCAGATGTAGGGATGAGGTGGGCCGTGGCAGGAGCCTGCAGAGGGCTGGGGGCGGGGCTCACAGGTGATGGTGAGATGAATCAGGGTCAGTTCACAGGCACAGTGAGTCCGGCCGGAGAGGCTTTCCAGGGACACGTCTCACTGTAACCCCTGGAGGGCAGAGTGAGTGAGTGGTTGGGCCCCGGACAGTCCGGTTGAGCCTTGGTTGAGTGTGTCGGGGGCTTCGGTCTGCTCCGGAATAGGGAGAACTCTCGTCTTCCTCTGGACCCAGGGCTTGGCGGTCGGACCCTCTGAGGGTTCAGTGTGAGTCAGCCGGACTCCTTGCCACCTGCCCCCTGCTTTTTGCCATCAAACCCTGGACTCTGGACATGAGCCCCAACACATTAGCTCTCCCAGCAGAGCAAGGGCCAGTAAATGGACGATGGGAGTAAATGGCAGGTGGTCAAGCTTAGAAGGGCCCGGAGGCCTGCGAGCTGCTAGGCGGGAGCAGGCTCTTCCAGCCAGAGAGGAGCCCCACTTGTACAAGGCACCACACTGTGATCGCTTGGCTCCCTCTTGAAGCCCTGCTTTGAGCATTCCCCAGCACCAAGCTGCACCCCCAGCACACATACACTGGCCCCGGCGATCTCCCTGGGAAACCAGGTCCCAGTGAGGGAGCCTGGCATGCCGCTAACCGCTCATTACAGTCACGGCTGCAGCTAAGTATAGCTCCAGCACACCCAAGACCAAGACAACAGGGCAAGTCTTTCTATAAAAAACTCCACATGCAAACACAGGAACATCTGCACACACATGCTCCCTGCGCTCACACAGACATGCATGGCCCTGCTCACGTGCACACTCTCACACCAACACAAAGCCATACAATGTGTGCTGACAGGCTGGGAGGATGAGTTTGGAGAATGAGCCAGACAAAACTGGACTTGCTTCAAATTCACTTCTCAACTTGACCTTGGTCAAGTTACTTAACCTCTCTAACCCTCAGTTACCTTATTTTCAAGGTTGGGGGTGGGGTGAGGGTGGCCCCAAGGGACCTCATTGAACTGGTGGATGGGCAGATGAGGTAGACTCAGAGTGGGCCTGGCTCGGGATAAGGGTCAGCACGTGATTGGGTGTCTTTATCAGCCCCATTGAGTACCTACTATGTGTTCACTTCCATGATGGGAGCGGCAATTTTGACATGAATGGACAGATGTGTGGAGACTGCTTGCCAGGCAGCTGGATGTCCTCGGTGCCTTCTGCATCCAGGCTGTGTCTGTCACAGCATCTCCATGTTCTCGTCGCTAAGGCAAGGGTCCCACACATCGAAGATCTTGGGTGTGTCTGGCTCAGCCCTCATTAGGCAGATGCAGTGCAGGCCTGGCCTTAGGCCGCACTGTCAGTGGTCAAAGCCTAGGGTTGCCACCTTGAACCGGTCTTGCTCAGTAGGTGGTTCCTGGTCAAGCTTCAGTCCACACCCCCAAGAGTCCATCTGGAGCCTGCCCTTGGAGCCCACTCCAACACCACCCGGGGCCGTGTGAGGACACGGGACTCCCGCAGCCTCATTGAGAGCCATACCGGGCTGTCAGGAAGGCCAGGGCCTCTGGTCTGGGCCCCAAGCAGGGCTCCATCTGCTGGGGAAGGGTCTTGAACCCTGGCCACCTTGGGTACAAAACAAGCATCAGGACTGTCGCTACCTCCGACCTTTGAACAGGCCGGCAGCTAAACTGCCTGGTCCCTCTTCTCCCAGCATACCGCCTCCAAAATAAAGTGGCATTTCCCGGGGCTTTTTTAAGCCCTGGCTGACTGGGCCAGGCCCAGGCGGGGGCGGGCGGGGCCAGGCGGCCCTGGGTGTCACATCCCCGGTGCTCTCGTCGCCTCGAGTGATCTCAAGATGCTGCGATCAGACATGCTCTCATCCGCTCACCGTGTGTCCCAGATTCCAGTCCTGACGCCCAGACCTGAGAGGTCACATCCCAGGGCCACGCTCGGGATTCGGATTCCACGTCCCAGCTCCAGTTCTGCCCCTCTGAGCAGGACTCAGCTGCTGAGGCTGTTGGCAGGCCAGCCTGCCAGCAAGGGAGGACATACATGCCCGGTGACCCCATGCCCCCTTTCCCTAAGGAACTTGGTGTTTTGCCTGTGGGGATTCCCCGGGCCCACCATCCAGAGGGTACAGACCTGTGGGCAGTGACAGTCCTGCTGCCAGCGTAGACACAAGAATGCTGTCAGTGGGCGTACCCATTGCCAGCGCAGACATGGGTCTGCCCGCCAGGATGACAAGCAGGCCACCCAGAGTGCCAGTGGCCCGAGAACAAGAGGAGTGACTAAGGGCTACCTCCATGGCCAGTGTCAGCTGGCCGGCTCAGACTCATGGGCAGAGATGAGCCGTGGGCTAGCAGATGTCCATTTCCTGTCCATATGGTCAAAGTAGATGTATCAGAGGAGGCACAAGGGAAGAAGGCATGTCCATTTGGTGGACTGAGGTGATGAGGTGGACGGGCACCGGACATGTGTCTGTGGATGTCTCAGAGAGGGGCTGCGGAGGTGGGCTGGTGGGGCTGTGCCCAGCTCCTAAGGAAGGGCTCTCTGTGGCCGAGCTAGTGGGGAGCAGCCGGGTGGTCCTTAAGGCAGAGCCAGCCCAGATCTCCAGATCTGCCCACCCCCACCCTGGCCTTCTTCCAAGCGGTGTGGCCTGCAAGGGTGCCCTCCCTCACCTGGGCTGCATCTCCCCAGGTCAGAAGTGTCTGAGTGGCTCCGTGCACTGATTCGTCTCAGAGTGGGCGCGATCGCCCTGGGGGAGGCTGGAGTGTCCATGGGGGTTTGCAGAAGCCCATACTTTATCAGCAGTCATGGGCTACAGGACCGAAGTTTTTACTTGGCTGAGGGGCCCCATGTAATTTTGTGTTTCTGAAAAGGGGAGGGGGGCTGTAGGGCAAATACGTTTGGGAACCCATGTTCCCGTGAGTCGCAGTGAGATCCAACACTCAGCGCGTGCTGACAATGGGCCAGACGTGGCTCTCGTCCCTCACAGACCGGGGTTCATTTTACCGTCACAGCCCTGCGCTGAGAGGGCCTGCCAGACCGCTAGTTCACAGCTCCGATTCCGAGGCCGGGGAGGCTGGAGAACTTGAGCCTGGTCACGGAGTAGCGCTCAAAGAGAAAGTTTCCATTTGGCAGGGGAAAGGCTACCAGGAAGGGCGTCCTGTGGTTATTCACTGGTGTTTACACTCCAGCTCTCCAGGGGACTTCAACCGTTTGTGGGACACCATGACCCCTTCATCAAAGTCCCTCCTTTATACCCACAGGACGAAGGCCTCCCGGGAGGTCAGTGCCCTGCCCATAGAGGCTCTGTGGAGGCTTCCCTGGGACACCAGGGTGCAGGCCCCCACAGTCTGCCTGGCCCCGGTTCTCCGACACTTTGGATCCCAGCAGCTGGGGTTTTCTTTTGAGCTGGGGAGCTCTTCCAGGTCACCAGGGGCAACCAGGGCGGAGGAGGGAGTGGGCAGCTGTGGGTGGATTCCTGGGTCCTTGCTGTGAGCCAGCTGCACCCCTCCCCCTTCCTTGCAAGTCTTCCTTCTCTTTCCTGTAGAACAGCCAGGAGCAAGCTCAGGAAGTCTCCTGCCAGGGGCTGGGAGCCTAGATCCTGTGGGAGTCGGGGGTGGGGGTTGGCAGAAGGGGAGGATGGACAGCAGAGGGCCGCTCAAGACCCCCTGGCTCGGTTGGCTCGGCCCCTCCCTGGTGTGTTGTATTAGGATCTGTTTGAAAGAAGGGAAAACAAAGGTTCGCAAGGACTGGATTTGGCAGGGGATGGGGAGTGTGTGTTTGTCACGCATGTGCGCAGTCACCCCCCCCCTCCATGGTGAGCCCCATGCAGACACGTGACGAGTAAACAACATGGCGGGCCCAGGGCCAGGGGCCCTCGCTGGCCCTCAGAAGGTTATTCCAGTCGGTCTCTAACGTGGTGGTAACAGTAACAGCACTGCTCACTGTCTGTGAGGCGCACACTGACGTTGCTCTCATCCAGGGGCTCCCGTGGGCTCAGGAAATGCAGTGGGGGACGGCTTTTTTGTTGAGTGAGTCTCGTGTTAAGTGTTGCAAAGCGAAGACTCCCTAAAGACGCTCTGGCTCAGAGCCTCTGGTTTACAGACACAGCACCAGAGGCTGCAATTGGTTAAGATAGGATGGGTGCAGAGGCTAAGGCTCAGAGTGGATGACTTGCCCAGGGGGACAGCGCCAGGGGAGGCAGGGCGGGGACTGCTTTTTTCTGGATGCCAGGTGAATTGCTGATAGAGGGGACCCCGGCTGGCGGAGGG
Source organism: Tenrec ecaudatus (assembly GCF_050624435.1). Taxonomy (NCBI): domain Eukaryota; kingdom Metazoa; phylum Chordata; class Mammalia; order Afrosoricida; family Tenrecidae; genus Tenrec; species Tenrec ecaudatus. Next base: position 52,925,916 of record NC_134533.1, on the reverse strand, counting down.
CTCGCTGGGTGCCAGGCACTCTGTTGGCTGCTGATGCCATTTAACAGATGGGAACAGCGAACTCACTTTAACACATTTTTATTGAGCACCTGCCACTTGCCAGGCACGATTCAGCCATGGACAGAACGGCCAAGGAGCCCTACCCTCGTGGACTTGCTGTTTTAAAGGGGGGAAGAAAGACAAGCCATCGGCAGGGAAAGGAAGTAAACTGCGTGGCAGGAGCTGCTCACTGTCACCCAACTTAGCTCCTAAAATGGGTGGAGGTTACTGTGTGCCATTTATGCCCCGAGAAGCTGGGGAGATGGTGTGGAAAAGGTGAAGCTTACCAGAGAGTCGGATGCCTGGGAGGCTCTGATGGAAACTGTAAATACGGCTGTCTGTGGCCTCGCGGTGCAGTGAGGGGCTGAGTCATGGGGCTATCTGGGGAGGACGTTCCAGCCGGAAGGAAGACCCAGTGAGTGCAGAGGCCCTGAGCTCGGCGTGTGCCTGGCGTGCTGGCTGGAGAAGAGGGAACAGGAGGGTGTGAGGAGAGGAGCTTGGGGGAGACATGTCTGGATCGTGTAAGGACCTGCAGGCCATTGTGAGGACCTTCGCCTTTACTCTGAGGACATGAGGAACTAATCGAGGTCACTGAGCAGAGAAATTGCACATTAAAAAGATCAGCTGGCTACTGAGCCGGACAAGATCCTAGAGCACCAGGAATATTCGATGCTTAGGGACCAGGGAGGAGACTGTCAGCACGATCTAGGAGAGACATGGCGGCGGCTCGGTTGCCCAGGGCAGCATTGGAGGGAAGCAGTCAGCTTCCGCACTTACAGGCAAGGCAGGCCCATGGGGATTTCCTTACGGGTCAAATGAGAGAGGTGACAGAGAGAACCGTGGCAAGGATGTCCACAGAGTTTGGGAGAAGAAGGTTCTGGAAGGATAGAGTTGCTATCTCGTGGGATGGAGACAGCTGGAGGAGGGCGAGCAGGAGTTGAGTGGCCAGGTAGAGCGTGCGCGCACTGCTCGACCTCTGCAGGAAGCCGTGTGATCCAGAAAGCAGCCGGATCAGAGAGGAACACTTGGGCAGAGGATGTTTAATGGTATTCTGATGGGAGGCGGTGTTTGAAACCGGAGAAGTCACTAAGGGACTGAGTGAGTAGAGACAACAGTGGCCCCAGAGAGAAGAAGGCCGGGGACTGTAGCTTGGGGAATCCTAATAGAGCCCAGGGAACAGAGCTTGGCCAAGGGCACAAAGGAGCAGCAGCCGATGAGCTGGGAGGAAAATCAGGCGCTGGGGTGGCCCGGGAGAAGGAACGAGGAGGTGTGATCAGCTGTGCTGAGTGGTGCTGAGGGCAGCACTGTCCTCTGAATGTGACATCCTGAGTCACTGGAGACTCCAGAGCATCCCCGTCCCCTTGCCTAGAACGCGCTTCCTCGCACCCGTCATGCTCGGGGCTCACCCACCCTTCCCACCTTCCCGAATCTGCCCAAAGACGAAGACTTGTTCAAGGCTTGCCTAATGGCTTGGGCATTGTCTTTGAAGTCGTCACCCCCTGTCAAATAGCTACTGTTTGCTTATGTCATTATTTGGTGACCAGGGGCCCCCGCCCTGTTAGCCACTTCCTACCCAGTGCCCTGGTCTGAGGTGGCCTCGAGGTCATCGAACAAATAAGAGTTCGAGGAAGGGCAGCTGGACAAGCAGCTGTGGTTTCATGTGGCTGTGTCCACTGCCTTCCCAGAACTTGCCTTCTTGGAGCCAGGACACAATCAGAACTTGGAGCCTCAGTTTTCTCATTTGCCAAATGGGAGCAGTCAATCCTGCCTCGCTGACGGCGTGTGTGTGTGTGTGTGTGTGTGTGTGTGTGTGTGTATAGCAGCCATATGGGACTGACAATGTGAAGATACGTTGACACCCTAGAGGAGCGTGCATGTTACCATGGTAATGGGAACACTACCGTCTTCCTCCCAGGGACCCCTGGGAAGGATGTGAATGAGACCCTCCAATGGGAGCTCTGGAGCATAGTAGCTTGGGAATCAGACAGACCTGGTATCAAAACCTGCCTGCCATTTTAGAGGTTTGTGGGTTGTTGGATTTTTTCCCCGGGATGTTTTAACCATGCTGAACCTCAATTTTCCTATCTGCAAAGTGGAGATAATGACATTTCCCTCAGAGAGGCTTGAAGATAATGGAATAACGCATGTGGGGTGCTCGGTCCCTGGTGAGTGTGTAGCAAATGGGGCCGCGGGGACTTGGCAGCAGAGCACAGCGCTGCTTAACGAAGCATGTACTGTACTCCTGCGGCCACGGAGCCTTTAGAGCATCAGTGAGCACTGGGCGCCGGCACAAACCCCTCGAGAGGGGCCTAGAAGGGGAACAGGTGTGTTCTGGTGACCCGGAGGACAGAAGAGATCGCTGAGAGAAAAGGGCTTGATTAAATAAGGGGGACATATGTGTCTCTGAATTGCCCAAGGGCCTCAGGGGTTTCTCATGGCTGCCAGTGACCAATACAATCCCCCAACCCCCACCATCACCACCCACCTTCCAGGTTACTGCAGAGAGGAGCGCTGATGTCCTTACAGATGACCTTCAGAGCTGTTGGGGGTGCCTTCCTACCCCCATTCTGATCTGGGAGTCTCATTCTCGCACTTCTTATTCCAATCTGTAGCTTTCCCAAAACAAGGCTTTCAGCACATGAGCCACACCTACAACAGAACCTGTACAAAAATAAAAGATGAGCGTGCAATGAGAGAAGAAAGAGTGAGACTCCAAAGTCCCGAAATCCAGCCCCCAGTTTAGCTGAGCTTCCTGGCATCCAGAGCAAAAGCAGAAAGGTAAAGGATTCTATAGCTTATCTTTTAAACATGTACTTAGATTAAAAAAAAAAGCAATCAACACTTTAAGAACGCAGCCCTGACAATTTACATATGCCTATCAAAGAGAAATACAAATGAACATTCATTTTCTAGCACTATGTTATCTCAGTATTTCCTTAATGCATTATTATCTGGAAGGATCTAACCTTTTAATTTTAGAATAAGTACACTTAGGGACTTAAAGAGAATAGCGTACTGCATAAAAGAGATGACTACTAAGTGGATAAATATTTCCTCCGTCCCCATGCCCGCAACCCCTGGTAGCCACTAATCTTTTGTCTCAGTGGATTTGTCTATGGTAGATATTTTCTATAAATGAGATCATACAATAGTTATCCTATCGGGTCTGACTTACTTCCTCGGACATATTTTCAAGATGCATCCGTGTGCTTGTGTATATCGAGGCTTCATTTCTCATTAGCACCGCATGCTCCCCGTCTATTGTATAGATACACCACCTCTTGCTCACCCATGGATCTGCTGGTGGGGTCTTGGGTTGGTTCTCCCTTTGAATAACTCACCTTTTGCTAACAGCAAAGTGGACGTGCGCATTGGGAGCTACATGCTGGCTCTAAGCCCTGAACAATAAGAGGAATTTCTCATGTTGCACACTGGTATTTCTCTCTGCCTCCAAAGCTAATGGGAGAGAGTGAGAGAGATACAGCTGGCCTCTTGCTGGTCTCTAGCCTGTCTAGTCTCTAGGAGGGACTCGCAGGCCACAGAGGTGATGAGATGTTGGCTCCTGGTGGTCCTTCTAGGTCCCTGATATCAGCCTTCCTGGGCCGTGGGACTGCAGAGGGCCCTCCAGGAAAGCAGGACCCCACTACATAAGGGCACATGGGTCCTCTGTTACTCTGGCAGGTCAGGTAGGGACTAGGCCGGAGCGGCCAGGTTAGCAGCAGCCATGCTGACAGTGACTGTGTGGACTACATACAGCTTGCATGCCGGCTCGGAAAGGCAAGAGGGAAACAGTGGTGCATGGACTTCAGCGCAGGGTCGCACTGACCTCCACCTCTGAGGACCTGTGCAGTCATCCTCGGCCAGTTTCGACACCTCCCACCCTTAGACTCCTCCTCTGAGCATTTTCAAGAATAGATTTGACACGTGGAACACTATTGACTGCAGTCCAGATGCATTATGGGAAGGCACCAAGAGCATTCTACTGAGAGAAAGCAAGAGGTCCTGAGAAGGCCGGAGAGAAGGGAAATGACACAATGATGGTGGACGAGGCGCTGAGGCTGGCTTTTGAGAGAAGGGGAGCCCCGGGGAGTGGAAGAAGTGATAAAGCCAGAGAGCCGAGCAGAAGGCGTCAGCGGGCGCTCAAGAAGACCGAGTACCATCTTGTAATGAAGCGCACAAAGACCGGGAGTTGGAAGACCGGAGAGAAGACCAGCTGTCAACCTCAAAGAGTTGCAGAAGTATTTACGCCGGTTCTACGGACAAAGTGCAAATGATGCAGACAGCATCAAAAGAAGATGGGCGACACAGAGTCCCTGTACTGAAAAGAACTGCTTGCTAGTCAACCACTTCAGGGAGTATCATGCGCTCAAGAACTGCTGATATTGAAGGAAGAAGTCCAGGATGTCCTGAAGGTGTTGGCCAAAAGAGAGCCGGAAACCAAGGCTCCAGGAATGGATGGAATGGAACAATTCAACAAATGATTTCAGTGACAAGGAATTTGGAAACCAGCTGCCTGGCCCACCAACTGGAAGCGATCCATATAAGTGCCCACGCCGAGAAAGATGGTTCCACAGAATGTGGGACTTACTGGACAACGTGATTAAGATCGAACACGAGTAATATTTTTCTGAAGATGATTTTTAAAATGATTTCAGCAGTGCATTGACAGGGTGTGTCAGAAATTCCAGCTAGATTCAGAAGAGGACTGTCATTGTTGATGTCAGATGGACCGTATCTGAAAGCAGGAGATACCAGGAACATGTTTGCCTGTGTTTTGTTGGCCATGCACGGGAGTTTATTCAACTGGATTGCATTGCAAAGAATGGGAACTCCAGAATGCTTTGTTGTGCTCATGCCGAACCTGTGTCTACGCATAGAAGCCTTCATTTGAAAGAGCAGTGGGGGGGGGGGGGCTGCGTGGCTTAAAAATCAGGAAAGGTATGCGGTTGGCTCATAGCTTTTCATCGTATTTCCTCATTCGGTATGCTGAGCAAATATTCCAAACAGCTAGACTTGATGCAGAAGAATTCGGAATCAAGATCGGAAGAAGAGTCATCAACAGCCTGCAATATATATACATGGCACGGCCTTGCTTTCTGAAGGTGCAGACGACTTGAAGCACTTGCTGATAAAGCTCGAAGACCACAGCCTGATATCAGTGTGTTCACACCTCACCCGAAGAAACCCAGGCTTCTCACAACCGGACCAGTGGACATCATTACGAGAAAGGAGCAAAGACCGACGCTGCCAAGGATTTCAGAAAGTCAGAGCAATCTGTGTTGCGTTGGGCGAATCTGCTGCCAAAGTCCTCTTGAGAGAATAGCTCTTTATTTATTTCTAAAATCATCTAACTGGGGGCTCATGCAGCTATTATCACAATCCACCCAGCCATCCACTGTGTCAAGCACATTTGTTGCCATCATCATTGTCAGAATAAAGAAAAGTTCTCGAAGGACCTCTTTAAAACGAAAGGGGAAAACATTCACTTTGAAGACTAAGGTGCACCTGATCCGGACCAGGGTGTTCCCATCGCCTCGTCTGCAGGGGAAAGCTGGGCACGGAAGAAGGAGGGCCGGAGAAGGGTCGATGCATCTGAATCTTAGTGTTGGCCAAGAACAGTGAATATATCACGCTGTCCAAAGAGGAATCAATCTTTCTAGGAAGTCCTGCCAGAATGATCCTTAGAAGGGAAGGTGGAAAGACTGCACTCTAAGTTCTTGAGGCAATGTTGTCAGGAGGGACGGCATCCTGCGTGGCATAAGGGAGAGGGCCAGTGACCAAGACCTTCACTGAAATGGGTTGGCCCAGTGACTGCAGCAAGGAACTTCCCCATAGCAAGGAGTGAGGCCGCTCCGCGCTGAGCACGGTTTTGTTCTGTTGTCCTGTGAATTGGAACCAACTCAGTGGTGCCTGTGGCAGTGACATGATCTGGTGTCAACTTGCGAAGGGGTGGAGTCTAGCCTATCAGGTCATAGCTTGATTACCTCAATTGGAGGTACCACAGAGATAAATAGCTCGCTGGAGGCCAGATACATTCACTCTCTGCTTTGTACTCCTGCTGACAAGACACATGGAGCTACGCTAGAGCCTGGAGCTGGCCGAGCCACGTGGAGACCCATGCCAGCGCTGAGATGCTTCCACCACCACTGGATCCACAAGCCCTTTCACCCACTGGCCTGTGCTCTTCCTGCCTTCAGCATCATTGCATGTGTTCCGTGAGTCTGAAGAGGAATTTATAGGTTGGTATCAGACATATGGGCTAATATCGGGCTTATGGACTTCAACTGGACTGAGCTGGGATGTTTTCTCAATATTCAATTGCTCTTGTACATAAAGAGCTTTCTTACACATAGATGAGTCTCCCTGGATTTGCTTCTCTAGTCTACCCAGATGAGCACAGCCCCTGAGAACAGCACCATGGTGCAGCACACAGGAAGCAGGACCCGCACAGGCTCCGAGAAGCTGGTGTCACCCCTCTTGTTACCAGACTTAGGCCAGAAAGCTAGGAATGCTTCCTCACACCCTGTTCACTCGGAGACCTTGGCCGTCCTGGCCCTCCTCAAGCTCAACACTCTTCTTGGCTCCCTGGCGGACTGTGGAAAGCCCTGTGACTGCAGGCAAGTGTGTCCCTCGCCATCTGGAGGCCGCTGTCCTGGGCACAGACCATGAGGGCTGGGTGATCAGCTCCCATCAGCTGTCATGTACTCCTGTTCTGTGGGCTAACACGGAAGTGGTTATCAAGGGCCCAGAATTCTTGGGGGAAAACAACTAAGGGAAAGAAAACGGAATGATCCCTGTACCTTTCTCCCCGCCGCCCCCACCCACCCATCAGCCCTCTGTCAGTTTGGGGGAGAAGTATGCTGCTGGTATTTTTGTTAAGCGAGCCTTGGGCCCAGCTCCTGGAAGCCCAGTGTGTGAGGAAACTGGTCGTCTTGAAATTCCTCCCTGCCCTGACTCTGGGGAAGCCACAGATGCTGGGCCTGGGCCTCCACAGCAGGGTGCTGGTATGGTTCCCATTGTACGGTGGGCCAGGAAGGGTGGCTGAGCCTCACAATCATACAGCTGGTATCAGAGGTTGGTTTGGAAGGCTGGTCTCTGGAGCCAAGGTCAGGAATGTTTTCCTTCTGCCCTGCTGCTTGCCTCTCAGTTCCCACATGGCCTCAAGCTGAAGGTCTTTATGCACCTGCTCATTATGCCTGGTGTCTCATCCGGCCCCGTGAGTCCGAAATGCCAGGATCAGGCTGGTAACATAAGAGCCACCTGGAGTGCCAATGTGAGGTAAATTTCTAGTCTCACCCCATAACTACGGAATCAGTTTCTGGGTATGGGCCCAACACGTCTGCATTTGTCTCTCCCCTCAGTCACCCTCCCCATCACAGTTCTCTGCCTACTCCTGCCTTCTTCGTTCCTCAAAAACTCCTTCAGGGGGAGAGTCTTACTCTCCACTTCCCTTCCACTCTTCCAGGTCACTCCTCTACCCCCCTTGGGTCTGTGTTTGGCCCCAACCCAATTCCCCTTGTTGCTGAATTCAGAGACCCACCCTCTGGCCCCATCCCACTGGCTCACACCACAGCTTCTCCCTCAGGAAGCCCTTCCCTGTGCTCCGGGACCAGGATGGTCACTGTTGTCTGGACGACGTGCTGTTCCACCAGGCCTGCTCAAGAAGAGATCCTCAGTGTCTATCATATCGCAGGGGCTGAGCTTGGGGAGCAGGCCCTTCAAACTTCCTCCCAGGTGGCGCACGACCCAGGGGCTTTGTGTTAGTCTGGGCTGACTAGACAAACAAATCCAGAGACATGCTTCTGTGTACAAGAAAGAGCGTTATATACAAGAGCAATTGAATATTGAGAAACCATCCCAGCCCAGTCCAGATCAAGTCCATAAGTCTGATATTAGCCCATACGTCTGATACCAATCTATAAATTCTTCTTCAGACTCACGGAACACATGCAATGACGTCTAATGCAGGAAGACCACAGGCCAGTGGGTGGAATGCCTTGTGGATCCAGTGGTGGTGGAAGCGTCTCAGCGCTGGCAGGGGTCTCCACATGACTCCTCCAGCTCCCAAGCTTTAGTGTATCTCCATGTCTCTTGTCCGCAGGAATGTCTCCCAGGGAGTGAGTCTGTGTCCTGCCTGTAATGAGCTATTTATCTCCGTCATGCCCCCAAAATGAGGTCATCAAGCTGCGACCTGATTGACAGGCTGCACTCCACCCCTTCCCAAGTTGACAGATTATGTAACTGCCACGGGTTCCCACTCTGTGGCTAGGGTTCTAGTTGCCGGGAGTCTGAGGACCTCTGATCCATGATCCAGGTGGTGGTGGGAGAGGAGGGAAAGCCAGGAAGGATGTTTGTGTGGAAAGTGAAGCAGTTGTTTCCCACGCCTCTGTTTTCCTCTCTGAGGACTATTTCACTTATTCTTCACAAGCCCCCTCGGAGGCTGGGAATGGTCGTCTTCCAGACAGATACGGGGATCAAGGCTCTGATAAGGACAACGACTTTTCCTAGTTCACCCGGTAGGGCCAGGCCTACAACGCGATTTCATCTAATGTCCAGGTCTGCCATTTCTGCCCCAATTGCCGCCTTCTTTGACAAGAGGGACCTGAGCTGCTTCTGATCTGGGTGAGGCCCGGGCAGCAGAAACGCCTGCAGGGCATCCCAAGAGGGCAGGGGACGGTGAGGTTAAAAAGTCAGGGCTCCGAGGCCGTGATGACAAAATGCCCGTTCTAGAGCCCCGTCCTGGTGTTTCAGGAGAGCCTGGTTCTCACCTCTGCCTCGTCCTGAGAGCTCTGTGACCTTGGCCCCTCCTCCTCCCCTGCGCTGCCCTCGGGGGCCTGCCTCTGCGGGCTTCTTCTCTATGTGGTTTGCAAACCACCGGATTTCCACTAACCCAAGGCCCTATTGACATAAGCCTTTAGTTCAATAGCAGCGTCTTGAGGATACGGATACGGGACGTCACTATTTAAAGATGACTTCATTCCGATGACAGATTGTAAAGGCCAAAACGTGAGGGGGTGGTTTGGGGGAGAGGGGAGGTGAGCATATGTGAATGAAAGCAACAGGGCAATCTCTCTCTCTTGAGGATTGGCCAGTCCAGCTGTCGGCGGTCATTTCTGGATATGACCTGCACTTAGGATCACGAGACCAAATAGTGAGGTGGGTTAGTGTCTCTCTGTCGGCGAGCCTGAGCCCCCTGAGGGCTGGGGCACTGCCTTTGCTGGCCCTGGTTTCCTCACACCCCAGCTGGGCTCCGGAACCCAAAGGGTGAGTGTGCTCAGAGCAGGGGGTTCTGAGCTGAGCCTGCCTCACACACCCCGCCCTCCCGTCAGCCGTCTCAGTGGCCTCTGTCCCACTTCCAATCAGCCCATTCTCTCTCCATGTCAGGGATTGTGCTAGGGTGGGAAGCAGATGCTTTGGCTAGGGTACCGGTGACCATCGCTGGCCACAGGGTCAGAGTCATGGACTGAGTTGTGACTCTGAGAACACGTGCCCAGAGGGCTTAGCTGGACTCAGCTGGATTTCTCTGGGGGAGGCCTCGGTACTCCATAGGCGCCCACACAGACTCACACACGCACGCTGTCCCTAAACACACACACATATAGGAGGGTGAGTAAGAAGGTACAGCTCCTCGGGTTTCAGTTCATACCTGCATTTGTTTACGCAAGCAAAATGTGTTGGCACGGGTCTCTGAGAGATCTGCCGAGTTCTCCTAGCAATCCACTTGCCTTCGTCTCTGAGGCTGCCTTCCAAAGTCCGGTCCAAAGAGTGGCTTCCAGGGCATCTGCTTGACCTGTTAAACACCAGGCAGAGCGCTCAGCCCAGAAGTTCCGGTTTGGGACTCCAACAGCGTCATTCTTATGGATTTTCTCAGGGTGCGCAAGAGCGTCATGGAGCTTGTAGGGGAGAAGTTTTAAGAAAATGGAAAACAGCATTTGGTGATTAAAAGGCCCAAAGAGTTGCTGTGAGAATCCCCCCACCCCCCAACTAGGAAACTCATCCTTTGAGGGTAGCAAGGGCTGTCCCGTGAGCATGCCCTTGGGAAACGTTAGGGCACCCCTCTCGGGTGGTGCAGCTCAAAGGGCACAGAATCCCTCAGGGGAAGGGTTGGAGCGATGGAAGCATCGCTTTCACAAACGCACAGGCATGGAGGGAGGAGACGCTGACAAGCAAGTGCTTCCTATGTTGATACCGTGTCTTTTTTAAGTTTCTTCTTCTTTGTAATAGTTTATTAGGGGCTCAAACAACTCACAATCTATACATACATCAATTGTGTCAAGCACATTTATAGATTCATTGCCCTCATCATTCTCAAAACATTTGCTCTCCACTTAAGCCCCTGGCATCAGGTCCTCATTTTTCCCTCTCCCTCCCAACTCCCCTCTCCCTCCCAACTCCCCTCTCCCTCATGAACCCTTGACAATTTATAAATTATTATTTTGTCATATCTTTCCAAGTCCGATGTCTCCCTTCACACACTTTTCTGTTGTCCGTCCTCCAGGGATGAGGTCACATGTAGATCCTTGAAATCGGTTCCCCCTTTCCAACCCCCCTCCCTCTATCCTCCCAGTATTGCCACTCACATCACTGGTCCTGAAGGGATCATCCGCCCTGGATTCCCTATGCTTCCAGTTCCTATCTGTACCAGTATAGTCCTCTGGTCTAGCCAGATTCGCAAGGTAGGATTTGGATCATGATAGTGGGGGGTGGGGGGAAGGGCGATGAGGAAGCTTTTAGGAACCAGAGGAAAGTTGTATTTTTCATTGTTGCTACATCACACCCTGACTGGCTCATCTCCTCCCTGAGACACAAGGGGATCTCCAGTTGCCTACAAATGAGCTTTGGATCTCCACTCCGCATTCCCCCCCCCCCCCCAATTCACTATGGTAAGATTTTTTTGTTCTGATGATGCCTGACACCTCGTGATTGGACAAGCTGATGTGCTTCTTCCATGTGGGCTTTGTTGCTTCTGAGCTAGATGGCTGCTTGTTTACCTTCAAGCCTTTAAGACCCCAGACACCATCTCTTTTGATAGCCAGGCACCATCAGCTTTCTTCACCACATTTGCTTATGCACCCATTTGTCTTCAGTGATCATATCATGGAGGTGAGCACACAATGATATGTTTTTTTGTTCTTTGATGCCTGATAACTGATCCCTTCGGCACCTTGTGAACATACAGGCTGGTATACTTCTTCCATGTGGGCTTAATTGCTTCTGAGCCAGATGGCCACTTGTTTACCTTCAAGCTTTTAAGACCCCAGACGCTATATCTTTTGATAGCCGGGCACCATCAGCTTTCTTCACCACATTTGTTTATGCACCTGCTTTGTCTTCAGCGATTGTGTCAGGAAGGTGAGCATCATAGAATGCCAATTTAATAGAATAAAGTATCTTGCATTGTGGGAGTACTTGAGTGGAGGTCCAATGTCCTTCTGCTACCTTAATACTAAACCTATAAATATATGCACATAGATCTATTTCCCCATCCTCATATATAAGTATATTTGCATATGTAAATGTATTTATCTAGACCTGTATAAACGCCCTTTCCTCCTAGCTCTTTCCTCTATTTCCATTGACTTGCCTCCTGTCCCACTATCATGCTCAGTCCCCACCAGGGTTTCAGCAATTCCTCTTTGTTACATTACCCTTGATCATGCCCTACCAGGCCTCCCACACCCTCCTCACTACCAATTTGGATCACTTGTTGTTCCCTTGTCCCTGGGTTTGTTAACACCACTTCCTTTCCCCCCACCGCCCCCTCTCCCATGACCCCCACGAACTGTCAGTCCCATTGTTTTCTCCTCCAGATTGTTCATCCAGCCTATCTTATTTAGACAGACCTGAGGAAATAATAACATGCACAAAAACAAGACAGAGCAAAATCAAGCAACAATATACAACAAACATCTGACAAAAAAAACAAAACACAACAAGAAAAGCTTGTAGTTAGTTCAAGGATCACTTGTTGGCTTTTAGGAGTGTTTTCTAGTCCAGTCTGTTGGGGCACCACGCCATGGCCCCAAAGTCCACCTTCAGCATTCCCTGGGGACCTTGCTGTTCAATTCCCTTGCTGTTCTGTTGCACCCCCTTAGTGTTTTGCCTCGGTGTGGCAGGATTATATCGGGAGCAATTCCCACACTGTGTCTCCAGTGTAGTTTCCTGCAGGGCCATGGGTCAGTGAGGGACGTCATGTCTCATAGTGGGGCTGGCCATGTGGTCCTCTCTGTGGACTGGCTGCTCTAATTGGGATCACCATCCTCAAGGCCTGGTAGGCCAAGGTGTGCTCCACTCTCTCCTCCTCCCTCTTCATCTGCTCCCATGTGCTCCGATCAGATATGTCCCTCTCCTGGAACTGCAGATTCAATGCTGTCTTTTGAAATAAATTCTTCTGGGGGGGGGGGTCTTTATTAAGTTTCTAGAGTTTCTGTAGCAATCCTTTGTGAATTCACTCTGGTACGTACACACACCCTATACATGCACACAAAGACCAAAGCCCATACATATCCAGACACACATATATGTACTACCTGCCATACCTATTCCTATACACATACACACTTCACACACACACACACACACACACACACACACACACACACACACACACCCCGTATTCCCTCTGTTTTAGTTCGGGTTGACTAGAGAAACAAATCCAGAGACACTCATATATATATAGAGAGAAGGGAGAACTTCATATCAAGAAGTAATTATGCATCAATAAAACATCCCAACTCAGTCCAGATCAAGTCCATAAGTTCAATATTAGCCCATGAATTCTTTAGACCCACACAGCACATGTGCAGGAAGATCACAGGCTGGTGTGGTGGGTGGGAAACCTTGGGGATCCAGTGGTGGTGGAAGCCTCTCCAGGGCTCTGACTGATCATCAGCGTGGCTCCATGTGGCTTGTCAACAGGAATGTGTAGCAGAGAGTGTGTCCCACCTCCAGGGAGGAAGAGAAGTCCCAGAATCCTCAGGAGAAGGCCACACCCACAAAGAGGGATCACCAGGCTGTGAACTGATTGATAGGCTAGACTCCAACCCCTTCATTCTTATTTATCAATTTGCCATGAAATTGTGTAGCTAGGACACCCTCCCACATCACTCCATACATATGCACACACACCATCCATATGGTCTCACCATATAGATACATATACCACCCCATGTCATATACACATACTCACAGCACCCCATACATATTTCCATACACATGCCACTTCATAATATACTTATATGTACACCCTCACGCATTCCACCCATTACATCAATCCACGCATCCCATACACATGCCATCCCCACCACCACCCCCACCCTCCCCACAGGTCTATTGCCTACATGAGTTAAAAGCTCATCTGCTACAACAGCAGCCAGGAGACCTGGAATTACATGGCATAGACAACTGACACCCTGTTTGCACCGACTCCGCACTTCCATGCTTGCTTCAAATCCCGCCCTCCCAAACATGCACCCAGACAGCCATGTTCTTGCTCATACACCTGCACACGCCCCGCAGAGAACCAACTTGGGGAGCTCCTCCCCTGCCACTGTGCCCTGGCCTGGGTGCCAAAGTGGGGTGGGTGGTCAGGGAGAATTGTCAGCAGTCTTCTGAGTGCTCAGGAGGAAAGCCTCCAATCGGTGGACAAAGAGAGCCTGGACGCCAGGTGGCAGCCCACCCCACCTCACCCCTCCCTCACAGCCCCGGCTGGTTCAGCTTGCTGTGGACACACCCAGCCCCCAGAAGTACAGATCAGGCTAATTCCGTTTCCAAACCCAAGTCAACTGGCCATTTATTTAGGCCAATTGGCCAGCCCGCCTGCTCTGCATCACTGACTCCGCATGGATTAAGTCAAATGCTGCACACCCCCGCTGGGCAGATTTAATTAGGCAGAAACACTGACCTGCAGCCTCTGGGGGCCTGGGGCCTGGACACCAGCCAGGGCTCCCCTGATTAGCTATTGCCGTATGCCCCTCTCGGCTCCGCCATGCTCCTGTGCTGTCTCAGAATTCTGGCAGACAGGATCAAGTCCAGGTCTTGATTTACTGATAATGAAAGTGAGTCCCCAAGAGGGGAAGTGACCTGCCAAGGTCACACAGTGTGTTTTCGGCCAGATCAGAATGGTGGTCTACTGTGAGGATGCCGAGTGTCATGGTGAAGCCCTGCAGCAGCCTGAAAGGCAAGCCGAATTTTCTGAAGATGACTGGGGCATACATAATTGATCCAAGGAAGTCCTGACGCACATTGGTAATTTTAATAGAGAGTAAATTGCTTTTGTGATTGATGGCTTCAGGGGTGAGGTTACAATAAAAACACCCTGGTGATTTTATAAAGCATCTTCTTAAGTCAACAGATCGTTAGTAGGTTTGTCTGACTTTACAGCCAACAGCCTCACCATCCTAGTTGTCATGGGAATGGGATGCCTCGCTCTGTTGCCATGGCTACCACTTTCTAGAACACAATTGGTGGGTCCCTCCTGGTTTGTGATTTGGTTAGGGGGGGCAGGGGGAGAAGAAAAAGCATACTACCATCCTGATCTTATGCCACATTATTAGGAGATCTCAGCTGCAGTCTTGAAGTTTCACAGGGTAGATCTTGAGAGGGCCAGGCTGGGTAGACAAAGCTCTCTTTGTGTTCCCAATCAGACTGGCAGCCGGACAGTGGCTGGCCAGAAAGCTGGCCGGGCTCCCGGTGTGGAGGGGTCGGGTGGAGTAGTGGGAGCCAGCACTAGGTCACATCAGATCACATGGGATCCTTACCAATGTTTATTAGCGATTTTAACCATAGGATAGAATGTGACAGACATAGTTGTAAATTGCTTAAGTGCAATGTGTATTTCTTAGGTTAAAAATCCGTCTACATGGAATCATAACATCACCAGCCACCACATTATCTGTAACTCCATGGAAGCCCTTTTGATCTGCCGCCAGCTTTCCCTCTAATTATGACTTCATTCTTGAGAGAGTTATCGATACACCTTCACAGACATTGCTTATCACAGTGACAGAGAGAAAGCACCAGAAAATTCTATCAAAGCCACGACTGGAAAAGCACCAGCCGCGATGGAAACAGAAGCCGGGCTGGTTACGCAGGCAGGCGAACCACGTGGTTCCAGGCACCCTTGTGGTGGGTATAACGACCGCTCTGGCCGGAGCGCCTTGGAAGGTTCCCAAAGTGAATTAGCTTAGAGTTCTTAACCTTGTTAGCTGTATTGTTACCTACTGAGCTTATGAAAAATGTGGTGGTGGTTGTGACTGAGCGGATATGTTTATTTTAAAAATAATACATTTCTGCAGAAGCAATGCAAAAAATTTGTACAGACGGATATTTCAGCATCACCCCCTTGCCTCTTGGGCTTCACCCTGTGTGGCCTGTGCCCCCTTATGTCCACCCTACCTACACACACACTCACGCACACTCTCTCATGAACACCTAGTGGTCTGGCTGCTGCTGTTCGGTGCATCGTCAGTTCCAACTCGTGTGACCCTTTGTGCAGTAGAATGAAACGCCATCCTGTCCTGTGCCGTCCTCACAATTGTTGTTACGTTTGAGCCCACTGTCGCACCTACTGTGTCGATTCATGACGTCGACGGCATTCCTCTTTTTTGCTACCCTTCCACTTTACCAAGCATGGTGCACTTCCCCAGGGACTTGTCTCTCCTGATATGTCCAAGGCAATTGAGACAAAGTCTCGCCATCCTGGCTTCTAAGGAGCGTTCTGCTTGTACTTCGTCCAAGATACATCGGCTTGTTCTTTTCCCAGTCCATGCTACTTTCGATATCCTTCCACAGTTCAAATCCATGGATTTTTTTTTCCTTCCGTCTGGCAGGCAACAGGAATTCTGGGAACCCAGAGTTGATGGGCAGGGGTGGTAGATGGGAAATCCAGGTGTTGGCTTGTCTGTGGACATCAGGACATTGAGAAGGCAGAGGCAAGACAGATGGGCTGCCCAGCCTATGGAAGAGATTGATACTGAGCACCACCCAGGGGTGGGACACCTAGCCTGGGGACAATGCCTGGGATCTGCATGGGTTCATCTCGTGGGTGCTGTGTGGCAGCAATGTCCTTGTGCTCTGCACGTGTGTGACAAGTACTGCTGGTGTGTGTTCACCTTATGGTGCAGCCCCAGGGTGCTGAAGCTCTGTGGTCTCCTTGTGTGTTTTATACTCATGAACGTGTGGAGACATGGGCTGTCATATGTGTGCCTTTCATAGACACACTGCATGTGCTTAGGCACTGGAGTTGTGTGGGTCCGGGGTCTGTGGCCGGAGGCCCATGTCCTCTGGGTGACTAGAGAACCCACACCGGGCACGGCCCCTTGCCCTTGTCACAGCCCTAGGGTGACAGCCAAGGACCCAGTGAAGGCTGGCTCCAAGGCTGGGAACCCTCTCTTCCAGGGCTCAGTAGATCCAGGAACTGCCCATCAAGGAGGTCAGCTAGAACCCTCAAAGGTATTGTCAGCATTGATTTTCTGTGTCACTACCCCACCCTCACCCCCCAGGCTGCTGTTATCATGGGCGCCAGCCAGTCTGGGACATGGAAACCTGAGGATTTGGGTGTGGCTCTGCATGGCAGCCTCAGGACCCAGGCGTCACCTTCTCCCTCGTGCCCGGGGGGCTCCGAAATGGAACTCTCCAGATGGATGCCCAGGAGCCCAGGAGCTCTGATGGCTCTAGTTCTGGGCTTCCATTACCCTCGGCCCCCAGCTCCATGCCAGCTTTAAGACTTCAGCACACTCTCCCTCCTTGGCACAGTGGGGGACTCGACCGCCTGTCTCACAGACTGGCGAGAGCGTCCAAGGCACACGGCACGTCCTCAAGCTTTGGCAGTGTCTCCCCGTGCCCTTCCTGACTGAGCCAGCCAGTGAAGATGGACAGAGGGAGGTGAGGGTTGAGTTGGGTCTGAGGCTTTTGTTTGGGTTCACCCCGTGCCTAACCTGCTAGTGTCGAAGCTCAGGAAACTGGGAGACTCAGAAGGCAGGGGGATCCTACTTACGCAGCCCTCCAAAAGCTCTCCTCGGACCCAGATGTGCTAGGATGTGACAGAGGCCAGGCCCCCTTGGTCCCGGGGCCCAAGCCAGGCTGAGGTCCAGCTCCACTTCTCTCCTCCTTGGGAAGAAATCTTAGGGTCTAGCTCTGGGTCTTGCTTCTGTCCCTCATCCCCATCCCCACTCCCTGGGATCTGGACTCCGAGGAGAATTACCTGGGCAGGCTGTCCATTGATGTCCTGAGAAGCAAAGACTTTATCCAGGGCAGGCTTGACCCCTGCCTAGGCCTCAGTTTTCCCATCAGTATTTACCCTGCGAGAAGGGCAGATGGGAGGAGTGCTCTGAGCCCTGGTGGGGTGTCTGGGAGTTGGAAAGCTCCTGGGACACCAGTGCCTTCTGGGTGTTCCCACAAGCCACCCCAAGCACTGCAGAGCCAGGCTCACAGGCTTACTAGCCCTTGGGGGTGGAGGGATGAAGTTGGAGATGACTTAGAGGATATTCACTGCCCTTGTGGGACCACACATGCCACGGGGAACCTTCCCTGAAAGAGGTGTCCCCAGAGAAGGGGGGCTCAGTGTGACATGGAAAGGGGGGTGGAGTGGAGCTTTGCCAGCTGAAGACTGGCAGAAACTCTCTCATGGAGGGAACAACAGGTGCCAAGACATAAGGAGAGAAGCGAGATGCCCTGTGGTCAGAAATGGCAGCGTTGCATTTGGCAAGAGTGGCGAGGGGGTGTAGGGAGAGGATGCTGGGAAGTCGAATGAGGGCAGGGCACAGACAGCCTCGCACACCAGGCTGCAGGCTTTGGGCCTCTCTCGCAGTGTACAATGGGCAGGTGACTGGGGCAAGGCTAGGAACACGCAGGCTACTCCCTATATCTGCATGGAGGGCAGATTCTTGGCCGTGATGGGGCCCTGAAACCTGTTGGCCTTGATGACACTGGTCTTGTTGACAGAAAGCGACACCTTTGAGCAGAGGGGACAGGGGAGGGTGGGCATGGGAGAAGCTCAGGAGGGGATGCCTTGGCTGAGGGGGCAGGAAGGAAAGCCGGGGTGGGGCGGTGTCCCATTTCCCACCAGGGGCTAGCACTTGGAGCCTAGGGGTGCAGTAGACCCAGTTTCTTTTTTTCATATTATGATAAAAATCTGTGTAAGGAAAGTCTCCCATTTAAATAATATTAAGAATTCAGTGTTATGTAGTCACAATATTGTACAATCATCACTATTTGTTTCCAAAACGTTTTCATCACCTCAAACAGAAACTCCGTATCCATGAAGCAATATTCTCAGTCCTCCCCTCTCCTCCCTCAAGCTGCTGACAACCACTAAGCTACGTTCTGTCTCTAGGCATTTGCCTATTCTAGATGCTCTGGAGAGGTGAGATCAGACGGACGCTATCGGGTTGTGTCTGGCTTCTTCCACTTAGCATAACATTTCAAGGTTCAGCCATATTGTAGCTGGTTGCAAAACTTTGTTTCTCTCTGGTAGGTTATGTGTTGGGCAGCTAACCAAAAGATTAACACATTCAAACCCACCAGCTGCCCTGAGGGAGAAAAATGAGGCTTTCTACTCCTAGAAGATCTAAAGCTTTGGAAGCCCACAGGGCCCGCACTGCTCTGTCCCACACGGTGGCTCTGAGTCAGACTTGGCGCCAAGGCCTTGAGTTTGGCTTTTTCGTTTTATAGCTTAGACTGCAGTTTGTTTCTCCATTCATCTGTTGATGGACACTTGGAGGTTCCCGCCCATCTTCTAGCTACTTGAGCTATTGGGATCTCTCCCAGTTTCCTGTGACCATGGTCAACCTGTGGCCTCTCCCTGCAGCCATGGTCAACCCAGACAGGGTTGTGATGGTACTTCCAACATTCACACACCGCCCCCACCCCACGCCCGGGCCTCCCCTAGTCAGTGTAAATTGTGCAAATGCTAGAAGCAGTATGACTGCCTCCGGCAACTGCTGGAAGGTGCGAGCTGGGTATTTCTTGAAGTTATCCACAAAGGCAGCTCAGGAGAACAAAGACCACCGTGTCTGGATGGTCACCCTGAGCTGCACCCTCGGCCATGGCCCCGGCCTGCCCAAGCTGTAGACTGCCTTGGTCAGACAAAAGGGGAGTTCCGAGGAGCCTGAATAGTGGGAGTATGGCAGGTAGGAATGCCCCTCTGGGCCCTGCGGGGAGGGCTGACTGGTCAGAGCTGTTTCTTCCCAAAGCAATGTCAAAGGAGGCTGAGGGTGGGGAGGGGGCGTTGGGGCGTGGCTATACTTCCAGAGCTACTGATCTCAAGGTTGTGAGGAGAGATTTGCCCCAAAATCTGACTGAGCGGGAAAACTTGAAATTCAGTCTACTGGAGACGAAGAAGGCTCAGAGGGTCATTCGATGGAGCCACCAATCAACCAAAGGGCCTCTCAGCACTTTTCTCCAGGGGGGTTCCAGCCAGGCTGGGTGATCCTGGTCATGCTCCCCTTCTTGGGGTGGGGAGGTGGTCCAAGAACAGCACGTACCACGTGTGCTTGGGAAGCCCAAGCCCAGCAGCAGGTTCTCCCCTCCCCCCAAGCACACCATACCTGGGTCTGGCGAGGAGCACAGGAAGATGGACTTAACCTCTGGTCCTCTAGGGACTCTGGGTCCCATTCTCCTCCTGACGCCTGAAGCCTCAATCCAGTCTATGGGACAAGTGATCCTTAAGCTTTATTTGAATGCCTCCAAGGATGGAGAACTCACCTCCAGGTGGGTGATGGGAGTCTCCAGAAAGACTGTTGGTGTTAAGTACGGCTGCATTGGCTCCAGCTCACAGGGACCCTGTGTACACAAAAGGCCACTTCTGCTACATCCTCAGAGTTGTTAACGTGTTCCCACCCATCACTGCAGCCACTGTGTCAGTCCATCTCACGCAGGGCCTTCCTGTCTATCCCTGACCCTGGACATTACTATGTAGGACAGCATCTACAAAGTCATCTAGGGTCCTGGGGCCGACATGCATCTCCCCCCAGTTATAGATAGACTAGAGCTCTCGAGGCCCAGGAGTGAGGCAGAGATGGAGGAAAGACAGAACACGCCCACTGGCGTAGGAAGGATGAAAGATGAGATGTGACTTTGAGCTGCCCAAGACCACAAGCTGCCCCCTCTTGGTTCTTTGCAAGCTTCCGCCCCAGCGGGCTGTATCCCCATTAGGGAGGTGGGAGGCATTGTGCAGGCATGGTCCCCCGGGCAGGCCCTCTGGCTGGACTCCACACTGAGCCAGCCTCTTCCTATCTCCGCTGTGCATCCGCGGGGAGGGCCGCCCCTCTGACCGCTGTCTGTTTCTCCTCCACAGTATGTGGCTTTCGCCTCCCTCTTCTTCATTCTGGTCTCCATCACCACCTTCTGCCTGGAGACCCACGAGCGCTTCAACCCCATCGTGAACAAGACGGAGATCGAGACGGTCCGGAACGGCACGCAAGTCCGCTACTACCGGGAAGCGGAGACGGAGGCCTTTCTTACCTACATCGAGGGCGTCTGCGTGGTCTGGTTCACCTTTGAGTTCCTCATGCGCGTGGTCTTCTGCCCCAACAAGGTCGAATTCATCAAGAACTCCCTCAACATCATTGACTTTGTGGCCATCCTGCCCTTCTACCTGGAGGTGGGCTTGAGCGGCCTCTCTTCCAAGGCGGCCAAGGACGTCCTGGGTTTCCTGCGCGTCGTCCGCTTCGTGCGCATCCTGCGCATCTTCAAGCTGACTCGCCATTTTGTGGGCCTGCGGGTCCTGGGCCACACTCTGCGCGCCAGCACCAACGAGTTCTTACTGCTCATCATCTTCCTGGCCTTGGGCGTCCTCATCTTCGCCACCATGATCTACTACGCCGAGAGGATAGGGGCCCAGCCCAACGACCCCAGCGCCAGCGAGCACACGCACTTCAAGAACATCCCCATTGGCTTCTGGTGGGCCGTGGTCACCATGACGACGCTGGGCTACGGAGACATGTATCCGCAGACGTGGTCCGGCATGCTGGTGGGAGCTCTGTGCGCGCTGGCCGGCGTGCTGACCATCGCCATGCCCGTGCCCGTCATTGTGAACAATTTCGGGATGTATTACTCCTTAGCCATGGCTAAGCAGAAACTACCAAAGAAAAAAAAGAAGCATATTCCACGGCCACCGCAGCTGGGATCTCCCAATTATTGTAAATCGGTCGTAAACTCTCCACATCACAGTACTCAGAGTGACACATGCCCGCTGACCCAGGAAGAGATTTTAGAAATTAACAGAGCAGGTAGGAAACCTCTTAGGGGCATGTCGATCTGACCTTTCGCTCGGCCACCTGTAGTGATGATTCCAGACGCCGTCAGACTGCTTCCTTAGTTCTGCGGGTGACCCGAGACCCCACACTCAGTCTCGAGGTGTGGAGCCCGGGGGCCCAGGGAGACGCTGGGCAGCCAAATTCCGAAGGCAAGCGCCTCGCTGGTGTTCCTGGGTAAGGAGGTTGGTCTCATAATGCTCTCCAGAGCGACGTGGCCCGTCAGGGTGCCAAGGACTATCTTGGCAGGAGCCCGAGGGGCTGCTGCCCAGGTGGGCAGGTGCGGAGCAAGAGTCCTGGCACTCAGGCTGCTGACCCAGGCTCTTGGGGCAGGGTGGGGGAGGGGAGGGGACCGGGCGGGACGCAAAAACATCGGAGGGCTTCAGATGTGACCCGCCCACGGCTCTCTTCAGGCTCTGTGGATGGCAGCCATGGCGCATGGGGTCAGAGCAGGGGAGAGTGTCCCTGCAGAGGCAGAAGCCGGGGTCCTCTCCCCGACAGAGCCTGTCTCCGTAGCTCAGTAGAATTCCTGCTCTGAAGCCGGCTGCCTAGCTCCAGGCTGCCTAGCTCCAGGTCCTGCGTCGAAGAAGACGCCTCTAGCCCTCCGTATCCAGCTTACTCCCCCATAGCATGCAGAACCAACTCATCGTCTAGCACCGCTCTAGAGTTTAGCATTTACCCTTAGGAGCCTGTTGGAGTGACCGTAGCTTCCGCGTTGTCTGTTTCGGTTGACGGTTGAGTGGACGGTTCCGGTGGTCTTCTGCTGGAAGCAGCTGGTGAGCGAGGGGCTGGGGGGCCACCAGCCTGGCAGCTTAGACGAATGCTCAGCAGACCAGCAACAACTCCTGCCGAGGGTCCTCCCCGTTTTCAACGTAGGGACTGCAGCAGCAATACAAGACATCCCAAGCAGTACACAACCACTTTCCCGTGAATTCGCCGGGGGCAGGGAGGGAGGGGTGTGTGTGTGTGTGTGTGTGTGTGTGTGTGTGTGTGTGTGTGTGTGTGTCCATGCAGCAATACTAGTCACCGTGGGATATATTCTAATATTCCACGGCTAGTGGTTTGTCATGGGACTATCTCAGTTTTATGAGAACCTGCTCATAGCACATAAAGTTGATCACGGGGCTCTGGTCCGTAGATATGAAGCCCATAGTCTACCTCTACCTGTGGAATACCATCGACTTATTCTGTGGACACAGGGATTTCAGAGGAATGGATGGCCCAGAGAAGAATGACCACGCTGAGCTGAGAAGGCGTGTGCTGGGGGCCAGGGGAGGATGGAGGGGAAGGCTAGGTAGCAGTTAGCCTCTGGCCCAGGTGTGTGCAAGGAGGCTGCAGGTGAGCAGGTTTCCTCCAGGCATCGTTGGCCTCTCCCAGTGGATGATTGATTCTTTCTCCCCTGCTGATGCTCTCTCTGAACCACTGCCCTTCCTGGTCCTGCTCTGGGGTTATTCCACAACCACGTGGCCGCAGTAGTACCCCCAAGGCCCTTGCCTTGCCCCTGGGAACTTTCCAGCCCTTGCCCTCTGCTCCCCTCCCCACTTTCCCTGAGATTCCTAGAGGCTCCTGAGATGGAAAGTGGCTAGTGCCCTGGCCTGGGGAAGGAGGTGGGCAGGGTCTGAGAGGTGGGGATGGAGGGCTGAGGTGGGACAGGGCTTCCCAGCCAAGGCACGGTGCCTATTTGGCAGCAGCCCCTGCTCTAGTGGATGAGATGTCTCTGAGGAGGGTGTTGGCTTCCAGAGCCACCCTTCCGGAGCCACCCTTCCGGAGCCACCCTTCCGGAGCCTGAGCTCCTCTCCGAGCCCAGCACGGCGTTACCATGGCCCTTCCACCCTGCCCTCCAACCCTGGGTTCACCAAGATGGGGGGCACTGGGCCCACCAGCCCAGGATCCCTGTTTTATTGCACCCAGGCAAAGACTGCTCTGCACTCCTACCCACTGGTCCAGAATGATCTAGGTTCTGAGAGGAGACAGGCACCGGTGCTCAGATGTTCAGACATGCATACCAGCTAATCCCAGGGACACAAGCCCTCCCCCTGTGCTGCAGCACGTATGTAGCTCAAGCCCATGCATTCCTTTGGGATGCCCCTGGCCCCCACAGCCCTTCCCCATCCTTGGAAGCCCTGCTCCTGGGAGCTACCTTCCCCTGGGACTCAGCAAGCTCTGGCTTGGGCAATCTCCGTGGCTGAAGAGGTGCCTCTCAAACTTGCCCTCTGGGGCCTAGATGCCTACACCACCTATCCCCTGCCTTTTCCCAGTCCCTGTGCTCTGTCCCCTGCTCCCCTCCCACACACTCCCTTTCTAGAGCTGGGGAGCTGAGAGGGGCAGAAGACCCCAGGAAGGGAGGAAGCTACTGGTGTTCTGGCTTGACCAGCTCATCTCAGAGACCCTGCTGAACTTCATCCCTCACCAGGCCCACCTCCCTCCAGCTGGGACCTCCAGCCCAGGAGCTGGTGTGTGAGACCCAACCAAGGCATGCAGTCCTCCCTGTCTCTGTAACACAGAGTCCCTTCCCATTTGTTTGCTTTCTGCTCACAACTGTGGCCTTGCGGATGGTGGCCTTGGGGTGAGTTTGTGAGTGAATGGGGGGAGGCCAGCGTGAGTAAGCAAAGGAGGTGGGTGGCAAGAAGACCTTCCAGAGTCATGGGAGTGGTGATGCAGTACCCAAGGGCAGTCATACAGCCTCACCGAAGCCTTGGGTTCTCCAAGCCTGCTCTGAAAGCAAGCTGGGGCCTGGGGGACAGTCCCCACCCCACCCCACTGCACCCCCAGTCCTGCCAACAGTACCTTCTCCCACCTCCACCTCCCGATGCCCAGCTCCATGTGTCTGTCCCAGGGATGGTCTGGTTTCCTCTGTGCCAGGGCTGGCGTGGCCTCAGTGTTCTGGAGTCTTGTCCTGGGGTGTTGTAGTGTTGTGGCATGGTTGGAGGGCCTGGGGGGTGTGGGGCTGCCAGGTGGGCACTGTGGCACAGCCAGCGCAGAAGCAGAAAGGGGCGCCCTGCCATTCTGCAGTGTGGGACTCAGCACAGCCGCTCCGGGGCAGCTGGGCGTAGGTGCCATGCCCATTCACGTGTGTCTTGTCCATCTTTGCTCCTGTGATGTGGGTCTGTCCTTGTGGGGCCATCCTGGGTTGCAGGGTCCCCCGGTGGGTGAACAGTAAGCTGCCAAGGGAGGGGTGGGGGAAGGTGGCCAGGCTCCCAGTGCAGCCTCTGGGTCATCTGGTGGGAGGCTGGCAGTGGTGGGGTCGGTGTTGGGCGGTGGGTGTGTTCGCCCCAGAGTGCCCCTACCCCTGTGGGGCTGCAGTGGGTGTGGTTGGTGGGAGACCGAGGGTACCGGAGGGTGAGCGGTTGGGGGAGGAGTTGAGCAGGAGGGCATGTGGGGGTGATCCTGCTCAGACTCAGTGGCGCAGACTTAGTGGGGGGAATGGGGGATGGGGAGAGGCTGGGGTCCTGAGTGGGGTCCTTGTTGGCCCCCCGGCGGGCGGAGGGGAAGTAGTGGGGCGTTGAGCGACCCCCGAGGGCTGGCCTGGATGTTCTTTTTCGTGTTGTTCACATTCTCTCTCTCTCTCTCTCTCCACTAATCATGTCTCTCTCTCCTCGTTTTGTTGCATGCCTTGTGCCTGTTCTTGTGATTGCACTTTGCTCGTGTCTCCCACAGACTGTCCCCATTTAGCCCCCGGCTGGTGGGCAGACCCCAGCCACCCCCCACCCCACCCACCCCACCCCAGCCCTGCGTGCGCCCCCACCCCCACCCCAGGCGCTCGCTGCCGGTGCGAACAGTAAGTACATCCGGCGGTGCCTGGAGACTGGGGCAGACGCGCCAGCCCTGCTGGCCGGCCACGCGGGTTCTCCTTGCTCCAAAGTTTAAAAAAAAAATGACCCTCTCCCAGACGCTCATCGCAACCCATTTCAAAGCCTGGAAACCATCGCCGTCAGACGCTGCCCATGCTGCCATTTCACCATCGCGGGGCCAAGCGAGGTGGGGGGCGAGTCAGGGGGCCCGGGGCCTGCGAGGCAGGGCGCCTGGCCTTCAGGGGCGAGAAGGAACCCAGGCTCCCGCTGCCCTCTCTTCCACTGGGCATGGGGCGTCCTTACCTCTCAGAGAGTTGACCTCACCTTGACTTCTCCTCCCGTCATGTATCTCCGACAGCACCCCCAAAGAGCAGACAAGTCCCCCGACAGCCGTACCGGCCTCCTCAAAGGTCAGGCTCAGAGTAGTGGCCCCGGAGAGGGACGGTCCCAGTTCACATCCCTCACAGGGATGCCCTGTGGCTGCTCCTTTCCCCTGCCGGGAAAGCCAGCCCCCACATTGGGTCCCTACAGGGCTGTGGAGGCCAGAAGCCTGGGGGCCCTGGCACAGATGGGTGGTCACATGGGTCAGTGGTAGCTCAGGCTGTAGAACCAGCGGCGGGGCCTCAGGCTGCACCACCTCTGTGGAGTCAGAGACCAGGAGGGCTGCCCACCATTGACCTGTGTCCTGAGCCAGACCTGCAGTCTGTAGACACCCCTACTGACAGGTGAAGGCTCCCCTCCCCCTCTGGAGTGCTGCCTGGAAGGACACGTGGTCTTCTAACGGGGGCTATGGGTTCCAACCTCCACCCCTTTATCTATTTCCCCCTCCTCCTGTGCCCCACCTCTCTTCCTAAGCACCCTGCTACCCAGCCCAGAGGTCCTGGGGAAGGAAGACGGGGGCCAGCCAGGTCTGGGCAGGTCTGTGAGCGCACACGTGTGCCTGCAGACCTGCCTGCCAGTGCACGGAGTGCAGCCCCCCAGACACCCCAGCCCCAGCCACGTGGGGTCTGGGTTCCCTTGGTAACTGGCTTTCCCGGTGCAGAGTCAATGGGGAGAGAAGAGAAGCCCGTGGGCTTTATCAAGAAACGCACTGTACGTGAAATGCTTGCCACCTTGTACCAGAGACTTTTTTTTTAAGTTCCAAAACTATGATGGGAATTTTTTTTTCCTTGGATTTGCTTTATGAATAAACCTGATTGGTCCATTTCTCTTTTGACTGACTGCCTCTTTGTAGTGACATGATGTGTACACGGGCGGTGATCCCACCCACGTGCACCCTGAGGACGTGCACGCGGGGAAGGATCACTTCTGCGTGTAGTTACATGATGTGAAGGGACGTGTAAAGCCGGGTGGAACCGGCATCCAGCCCTCCCCCTCCTTAGCTTGTAGGACAGCCTTTCTAGCGGGGCCACGGCCGGGCTGCTTCCCTCCGTCCCTAGGACGGCTCGCCTTGAGGCTCTCACAGTAGGGTGGGGATTGGAGGAAACCACGGGGCCTGTCCTGGTGACTGAGCTGGCTCCACCCTTGTCCAGAAGAGTCCACCCGGAGGACCAAAAGCATGGGGCAGGCTCAGTCTTCAGGAGAGATGGGGAAGGGGGGCAAGGCCAGTCAGAGAGGAGAGCATCTCCACTGACTAGACTTTGCCCCGCTCCCAAGTGCCCCCCAGCCTCCTCCCAGGTTCCTTCTCAGGCTCCGGCAGAGTCCCAGGCTCCGCTCCTTCCCCACCAAGCCCATCAGCCACTGCTGTCTTCTACTCATCCATGTGCTCTGCTTTGCCGGGGATGCTGGTGAGAGGAGACAGGGGGCTGGGAGCCCCTCCCAGCCCCGTGTCCGTGGTCCTAGCCTCACGCGTACATCCCTGCTGTGGCTGCGCACAAGACCCAGGCCCGCTGGGGCACAGCGGGTGGAAGATGCTGCCCGGGCTGTTTGGGAGCAGAGTAGACTGCGAGGCCTGGCTGAGTCTGTGGGGGTGCGGGTTGAGGTGGGGCTGGAGACTGGGGTGACCAGGAGCACGTGGGTTGGGCCCATTGGGGCAGGGGTGGGGCAGTTGGGGGGCATAAGACAGGGTGTATGTGTGTGGGAGGGGGGCCCAGCTTGAGCTGAGCACTTAGATGGGGTGCGGGCAAAGGAGAGGTGCTCAGATGGGCGGTGGTTGTGAGTGGGGCCAGGGGAGCCGATCGTCCGGCTGGCTGTGGGTGGAAGGCTGGTGGAAGAAGCTCACTCTGGTCACAGCAGGGATGCCTCTGAATGGCCCTCTCTCTGGACTGGAGTGTTTCTGCCTGTCTGTCTGTCTGTCTCCTCCCCGAGCTGTGTCTGGCCCCCTCCCCATGACTGCATCCACACCATCCTGTCTCATCGGCTGCCCTGGGCACTGGGCCCCCTGTACCCGCGGGCACCATCACCGACTCATCTTTTTGCAAACTTTGAGCAAATCCAGGAGTCCCTCCCTCCCCACCCTCTCCTCCCAGCAAGGTGGGCAGCCCACAGGCTGCCTGACGGACCCGAGGACCCCAGCCTCGGCCGCTCCCCACCACCTGCCTGGTTTCCTGTCCTAGGGGACTGGCTGCCCTGTGCCAATGCCTCACCTCTGGCCTGTCCCCACCCCCACCCCACTAAACAGTTTTCAGTGTCTCAATAGCTTCTGCTTATATGTTTGAAGATTCCAAACTGAATGGGGAGGTGGCGAAGGCCGCGCTGGCGAACGAAGACTGCCCCCACATAGACCAGGCCCTCACCCCCGATGAGGGCCTGCCCTTTACGCGCTCAGGCACCCGCGAGAGATACGGACCCTGCTTCCTCTTATCAACCGGGGAGTACGCGTGCCCACCTGGTGGAGGAGTGAGAAAGGGTATGTAGAGGAGGCTGGCGCGCTCTGCACCGCCAGGGCCCGCCTGGCACTCTTGCAGACTGGTGGGCGGGCGGCGGGTGAGGGGTGCTGAGGGGCAGGCAGGCACACTTGGTGGGGGGGCACGGAGTGTGGGGAGACCCCTGGGTAGCCCCTAGAGGTCCAAATCCCTTTGTCTCAAGTGGATTTCAGCCTTCCAGAGAGTACCCGAGGGGTGGAGGGAACTGGGAAGGAAGGTGCCTAGCACAGGCTGGCTGCTGCTGGGCCAGGACCCCAAAGCAGTGGAGAGCAAAGGGTTTTGGAGGAGCCTAAGCTCTTCCAGAGAGCCCCTGCCCAGTGAGGGTCCTGCAGAGCCCCTGGCTGGTGGGGGGAAGGTGGTGGGGTTGGCCTGGCCTGGCCACCCAAGGTCCAACTCTGGAAGAAGCATCCATTACATGAGTCCACAAGCCTGGGGGAGGAGAACCATGCGGAGAGCAGCGCCTTGAAGCTGGGGGTGAGGCCAGTGTTCCAGCAGAGGGAAGGTGTGTGCCTGTGGCCGATAGAGTAGGTCAAGAGCAGGTGCCTCAGCCGGACTCTGCAGTCCCCTTCTGTCCATAGCCATGACCCAAAGCCCCCAGTGATTGGTGAAGGCTGAGGCCAGTGATGGGCTCTCTGCTCCAGGTGTCCTTGTAGTCAGCCCCTTAGAATGACCCTGCTGGAGAGAAAGCCTTCCACTCGACCCCAGAGCTGGGGAGAGGCTTGGGGCAGGGCCAGGGTACCCAGCTCAAGGCTGCAGGCATTGGTTGGGGCTTGGAGGAGGAGGAGGAAAGGAGAGGGGGGAGGAGGTGGAGGAAGAGGAGATGGTGGAGGAGGAGGCAACCCTTGTGCGTGCGGCAGGTGGCCAAGCAGCTCCTGCATGTCTGGGATGCGCCCACTCTCACGGGTTGCATGCTGGCCTGATGGGGTGAGCAGGGCTGGCCCGGCGCCAGTGTTTCCTGAGGGCAACAGTTGGCATAGCCTGCAGCCACTCACAACTCCTCAAGTATGTGAAGCGGTTAAACACAGAAGTCCAAGTAAAAGGCAGACACCAGAGGCGAGGCAGCTGCACGGAGGTGGGGAAATCCTTCAGGCCCGGGAGTTTCGTGGACGTCCGTCCGTGACTTCCCTGGCGTGGCCACCTAGTCGAGGCTCATCCCAGGCTCCCTGCATGGTGCTGCATGGGGGAGGGCTGCTGGCCTGGGGGGAGGGTCCCATTCTGGGCACCTTCTATGGATGGGCCTGACACTCCCCTTTTGCAGTTGGCTTTGACCCAGGGGAGGGAGGAGTGGGGAGCAGGAAACTGTCCCTCCCACCAAGGTCTCCTTCTTCTTGAATGTTGGGTTCCACAGTGTGGCCTCAAACCGCAGACAGAACAGTCCCTTGATTCTGCTTCCCGAAGCCCAGAGTGTGGGGCCGAAGGGGCTCCTAACCCCGATACCGGGCAGCCAGGGACCCCAGTAGCACCACCGTCCACGGGTAACCCACCCTCCCAGAAGGACCCAGGCGTCAGTCTTTAGGAGGCACCAAGGCGAGCCAAGTGCCCTGCCCCCACCCATCCATGCTATGCGTGCATGGGAAAGCCGAGCCAGCTGGAGAGGAATCTGCCAGCGTCTGCATGTGGCCGTTGTCCTTCCGCCCCCTTCCTTTAAAAACTAAGTACCAAGCGGGATGGGAAAACGGAGGAGAGAAGCTCAAGTGTTAATTGTATTCTTTACATACAGATCTTTGCAAAGAAAGCCCTGTCATTGCTAAGTATATGCCGACAGAGGCTGTGAGAGTGACTTGACCAGGCGGCTTGGCCGAGGACACTGGTGGCTATTAAGCATCTGGGTGGACCTGCAGCCCCTCCTCACCCTCGGACAGAGTAAATTCACGCCATGCAGGTTTGCCGGACGAGTCCGAGTGGCCCAGCCAGGCATTGTACTAGGACGGACGTAGCTTTTCCTACGGCCAAATGGTAACTGACCGTAGAGGATTTCTTCTCCTTTTTTTCCTTCTTTCTTTCTTTCTTTTTTTAAATTCCCCCCCCCCCTCTTTTACTTTGGGGGGTGGGGAGGGCGGGAGGAGGGGTTCCTTAGCATGACTTGCATGAAGTTAAACAGAAAACCCAGCCAACCGATCCCACCACACCCCTGCAACTGTCTAAGGTCACCTTAAAAGCACAGCAGCAAATAACGGGAAGAAAAAGCAAACGTTCTCTATTTTCTTTCAAAGCTCTTTACTTTTGATATGCATCGCGGACGCCACACTGTCACGGTGTGCTCTCTGTAGAAGCCTCTGCGATTCTGGGGGCCGGGGGAGGAGGGCTGAGGGCGGGGCCCATGGCTTCCCTCGTTGTATCCACGTCGGCAATCGCTGGGCACGGTTCTAAAGGGGGCGCTTGGTCCGCCATCAGTCACTGAGCTCACCCTCCTAGCCCATCTCAGACGCGGAGACCGAGAACTTTGCTCCAACTAGAAGCGTGGATGCCTGCACCTCCGCCTTCTTCCCGCTCCGTGTGGCATGCTTGTGACCCAGCGGACATCACCCCAAGGCCCCTGGCTGCAGCTAGTCTAGATTGATTCCGTCATCCTATCGGTGTGTAGCGCCGGTGTGAGCTCCTCCCGTGACCCATTTGTTCATAGTAAGCCATCGAAGCGTAGACCACCACGAGGACAGGACCTCGGGAGGGGTGACTTCCTGCCCCTGATTAAGGCACATTGTATGCAATTTAGAATTTCAGCGTAAAAAAGCAAACCAACAACAACAACAACAAACTCTGCATGCCCAATGTTATGCAAAGCGACTCTAGCATGAAATAAATTGTGTGTCTCGGTTTCTGTATCCCCCTAAAGCAGATTTGTTTACCTGGAGCAATCGGGAGGCTTGCAGATCACACTCTCTGCACTGCCCATGAATAGAGTTATTTTGCCAACTGCAAGAGAGGACAGTAGCTTGACTTTGGTCTGATTCTAAAATAAGTGGGTGGGGGAGCGGGTGTTGGGGCAAATGGATAATATTTTTGAAAAACACATGTTTGGGTTGGAAAAAAAATGAGAGAAAAAATAAAATAAAAAAAAAGCACCATCTCGAGCTTCCCTCACAGCTCAGAACATTTCCTGAAAAGGGAACAATGATGCTTTAGCTCAACAGACCCCCCTACCGGGGCCCTGTCCCCCCAATAATAAAGAGTGGATTTTTGAGATGAAGCACGGGTCCGAGTCTTTCTTGCCTCCAGGCAGTGTCGTGGCTGTGCGCAGGCCCTGCTTGGGTCCTCAGAGGCTGGGCTACTCTGGGCACTGGAGGATCCAGAAGTGCTTGGGTGTGAAGGGGCCCTAAGGTTATGCAAGTCAACCTCGCAGCGGTTTACAGACTTGAAACCGAGGCCCAGAGAGAGGAATGACCCACCCCAAGGTGCTGCTGGTTGCTAAGGAAGCAGATGCCTGCTGGACCCCTCCTCCACCGGGCTAGACCCTCCAGCTGAAGATCCTATTGGATCTTCGAGGAGGGAGGCAGCTCTCAGAAGGGGTAGCGTCTACAAGGACCTGGCCTTATAACCAGCAAGCTTCTTAGAGCGGCTCTAGGAAGACTCCAATGCAGCAGTTTCTCCGTGGAAGCATGCTGCTTTAATGGCCACGTGTTTCCAGGCTCCTTGCTGGGGCTGACCTTGAACCTGATGGTGCCAGAGTCCGGGATCTGAGAGATCTGGTGCCCGGCCCAGTTGCACCCTTGATGGACCCTGTCTGGTGGACTGCCTCCGACAAAGCCTGGAGGCATCCGTCTCTGAAATGCCCGGGCTCTCTTCTCCGATTCTTGCTTTGCGTGGGTTCCCCATGTGGCTTTGATGGGGGTGGGGTCGAGGGTTGAGGCTCCCAGTTTCTTCCTATCCATTCAAGAACTCAGCACTGTTTGGGTGGGAAGCCTCCCTAACTCAGACGCTGAGCGCTTTACAAACACAGGCCGGAGGCCTGGAGGAGGGAGTGAGCGGCCCAAGGCAGTAGTAACAAGATTTCACTTCCCAGAACGCCTTGAGTCAGCCATCAGGGTGAATTCCTTAAGGTGGGGTGCTTTCTCCTAAGCTAATACCTCCCCATACTCCCTCTGGTTTGCCTCTACTTTCCAATGTCCTGCGCAGCCTGGAAACCCAGGGGACAGGGGTCAATGGAGCAGAAATCTGCCTCACAAGGTTACGTGACTGAAGAGCTGCCAGGCCCACCACAGTGAACCCCAGTACTAAGTGTCATGGTGGGCGGGTAATGTTCACTGTGCCCAGGATTCCCCAGAAGCCAGTGCCTTGGGGGTCCTCAAAATGCGACTCAACACAAAAGCCCTGGGAAGAGGGGCTCTCAGGGACAATGGTAGCTACTGGGGACGGGACTAATAGACACGGAACATCTCCCATGGGCTTCGCAACTTGCAAATGCTTTCTAATGATTGATCACAATCATTAACATTCCCATTTGTGTTAGTCTGGTTAACGAGAGAAACAAATTCATAGACACTCATGTGTACAAGAAAGAGCTTTATATCAAAGAGCGATTGTATCATGAGGAAACATCCCAGCCCAGTCTAGATCAAGTCCCTAAGTCCGATCTTAGCCCATATGTCTGATACCAATCTATAAATTCCTCTTCAGACTCATGAAACACATGCAATGATGCCAAATGCAGGAAGATCACAGGCCAGTGGTTGGAAAGTCTTGTGGATCCAGTGGCGGTAGAAACACCAGCATGGGTCTCCACGTGGCTCCTCCACCGCTAAGGCTCTGGCTACCATCAGCATAGCTCCACGTGGCTTGTCAGCAGGAAGACAAAACAGAGAGTGTGTCTCCTACCTCCAGGGAGGTAGACAGGAGTTCCCAGAAATCTCAAGAGAAGGCCATGCCCACACAGGGGTCTCATTGGCTATGACCTGATTGACAGCCTAGGCTCCACCCCTTCACAAGTTGACACGAGATTGTGTAACTGCCACACCATTTTAGAGAGCACAGTCCAGAGAGGTTAAGTAACTGACCCAAAGTCACGAGTGAGTGATGAAGCCAAGCAATTTTGAACCCAGCAGTCTGTCTGCTGAGCTCAGGATGAGCTGTCTCAAGGTGGGAACACTAGAGGTGCTGGTCCTAAATCCCAGGAACCTCAAGGCCTAGCCTTCTGTCTGCCTTCCTGACGCACTGATGGTATGATGGTATGTCAGGTGGGGCTGCTTCATCTCCCACGGCTGACCTCAGGGACAGCCTTCCAGGTACACACCTCCCCAGCTCACTCTCCTGCTTAAACCCCCTGTTGCCCCAAGGATAAAGTTTAAGGACCTTAAGGTGGCTTGGAAGGGCCTGTCTGCCTCTGTTCCACCTCCCTCTTCCCTCCTGACTCCGTACTCTAGTCGCTCTGAAATTCTGAACCCGTCGCAGTTACACATACACACCTTAGGGCCTGCCTCCTTCCCGCCAAGGCTGCTGAAATTGCCACACTAACTCGCCAGCTCCCAATGATCACCAAGTCACTCCCTTCACCTAAATGTGCCCAGGGCCTGGTGGATGATCTTTGTCCTCCATCCTGGACCCAGACTTACCATTCACCAAGTACAATCGTTGGTCTGCGTACAGGGAAGACAAGGGGGTTATGATCAGGAGGCGAAAGTGTGTGTGGTAGGCCAGGGGCAAACATTCCACAGTAGCACGTTACAGGTAACTGGCCAACGCTGCACCCTCCCTCCAGGCACCAGCCCAAAGTCCCATGAACCAAAGACACACCAGGGACCTCTCCCCTCTTCTTTCCCTTTCCCTTCCTCACACAGGAGGAATGCAAAGGTCTTCCCGTAGTTGAAAAAAGCTCACTAGCTAGCCAGGAAGGTACTATTGGGCATTGATGTTGAAGTGCGACATAGTTATCAAACACCTATAAAAGGGACAGAAGCCTAAGATGGGGGTAAGGAGGCAAAGGACCCATTAAGTCTACCTCAAGCAGGGAGGGTTCTCGTGCGACCCTCAGGATGCACCATCCAGCTCATCCACTAACAAGCAACTATTGGGCATCTCCTCTGATCAGGCCTCATCCTTGGGGACGGGCTTCCCAACTGACCAAGACCTGGTCTCCTGCTCGCCAAGAGCTCTTGGTCTGTTAAGAAAGAGGGCTTAGCCATCTCAAATGCAAACCAGAAATCAGACGGGATCCAATGGGTTAACAAGACTCTGGGAGAGGCTGTCAACACCCCCTTACCACTCTGGAACCCGTGCCCCCACAGATGAACGTACCTGGGAGAAACTCCTTCTGCCTGGGGCTGCTGCTGGGGAGGGGGAGGCTGAGGCTCTCCAGACGATGGGACCTTCTATGGGGTCTAGAGCCAGGAGCCATTCATCATGCTCAGGGTAGGTCTGGGATCCTGCCTGCTTCCTAGCAGGGTCTGAGGTTCTAGATCACAGCTTAAGGCGAACGTACGACCTGGTTTCCCAGCACTGGTCTGTCAGCTTGTCATCCCGCGGTGGCTTGAGTGTTGCTGAGACCCTGAAAGCTAAACAAGCCTGACAATGAGCAGGGGGGAGTCCGGCAGCAATCCAGGGAGAATGGACTTCTTCACCATCATTCAGTGGCTCCATCTGAGCAGGGCTTGAGTTCTAGAGTGGTAAGGGGTGGGGGGTAATTGATAACCCCTCCCAGAAGGGTTCCCTCCTGGATCCCTCCTGGTCATTCTCGGACTTGTATGGAAAGAAACCCTAGCCCGTGCCCGCAGGAGATCTGAGAGGAAAGAAACACCAGGGCCCAGCAGCAGAGGACTTGGCAGTTTGATTTCTTCCAGCAAATGCAAGAATGTAGAAAGGAACTTTGTATTGGTCTCTTCTCAGTGGAAACTCTCCGAGGTCTGGGCCTGAAACCTGCTCAGTATGAGGCTGCTCCCTGAGCGGTGTGTCCCATGCAGGCCACCAAGCAGGGCACACTCGTGGGTGCTCAGGAGGACTCATTTCTGGACCATGTGCTTGCTCTTGCTTTTTCAGGGGGCTTGGTCACCGTGGCGATGTCCTTTCTTCCATCACAAGTGTGTGGAGGCTGTTTGGCCCTTCTTGGCTCTGGGATGGGACAGGGCAGGGACTTTGCTGGCCAGAGCAGCCACGTTTCTAAGGTGCAAGGTGGGGAGCAGAACTTCACATATTGGTGTCTGTGGCTGAGGGAGGTCTCTAGGTTCATCCCCGAGAGGTTCCCACCACAGGGCCCAGGGTGACACCATCTCATTCGTCCCTAGTTCAGGGCTCGGCTGGAGCTTTCCTGGCAGTGAGGGGGATGGCCTTGAGATGGCCATTGATAAGCTTCCTTCTTCCCCTAAGACCAGCAGTTCTCAGCCTACCTCATGCCACGACCCTTGAATACAGTTCCTTATGTGGTGGTGACCCTCCCCCCCGACTATAACATTATTTTCATTGCTACTTCATCACTGTATTTTGCTAGTTATGAAGCGGGCGACCCCTGTGAAAGGGTCGTGCGACCCACAAAGGGGGCGCGACCCACAGGTTGAGAACCGCTGCACTAAGAGCAATGAAAATGTTGGATAAGATCAGTGGGTTTTAAATTTTTGCATGAACCTCTTATCAAAGGAAAACTTAGATAAGGAGGCTTCAAAAAGTTCCTAGAATTCGATTTTTTTCTCCTCTATAAACTTTTGAAACCTCCTCATGCACATTAAAAATAAAGCTTTTGTGACTAAAGTGGAAGATGGGGCTCTTTGACTAAGGTGGGTGTTGGCCTTTGAACCATCACTTACCAGGGGGCCAGGGCCTTCCCTTGAGGGTCCCAGCGCTCTGGAGCAAGCAGTTTGAAGGTGACTCGCTTTGAGGCCCTGGCGTTTTGTAATTTCTCTTGCAGCCAGGGGAGTCCACCCTTCACAGACCCCAACTTTGTTCTGAGCCACAAAGAGAAGGCAGTGTGAGAGGGGCCCAACACAGGCTGATGACACTGCCACACGGTGCTCCAGAGAAAGGCCTTTCTGAGGTCCTCTGGCCAAGGCCTGTTGTCATCAGAGCAGATAGAGGTGCTCTGTCCTCTGATCCGGAGCCGCAAACCTGGGGCGCAAGAAGCCTAGGACCCAAGGGCTTCCCCATCACATCCGAGGGCCTTCTTCCTGCAAGAACTAGGGCCTGGGGTGGGTATCAGGGCCTAGGCTCTTGGCTTAGATATTGCTTTTCTTACAGGCTCCCTTCCCCACACTGTGACCTTAGGGGGCCACTGCCCTTGAGAGTGTTACAGACTGGCTTGTTACAGGTAGTTCCAGCTGATTACAGGTCTACAGACTCACTTCAGGGTTTCTCCCAGGGCAAACGGAGATGCAAGTCTTCAGAGACTTTCAACAAGGTCTCTACCCCTTCGTCTGTCTCGGGGGTCTTCTGCTGGGGTCTTCCCAGAAGTATGACTGTTACCTCCATTGATTCATTTTCTACTTCCTTCCCCCACCCCCCACCCCCGACTCCAAAGTCTTCTCCCTTGGCCTCCGTCAGCATGACGGGGTCATCCAAACAGGGTCCCACAAGATTCCTGAGCCAGCCAACCGCATGCTGTGAGCTCTGGGAGTACAATGCCCAGAGAGGCTTGGGCTGCACTCAACACAGCCGAGGGACCCAGGGCTGCTGGACCGGAGCTGCTGGAGATGGGTCTGTGTTTGTTATGGCACCAGGTGGGAACTGGCTGCTGCTGTCCCTTGGTGAGGTCCTTGGCCCATCTTCTCATCTGCTGACTGGAAAGGGTATCTGTCTCCTTGGGCAGGTGGCGGTCCATCTTTCTGGTCTGTGCTCAGACCAACCCCAGGTCTCCCATTCCTTTCTCAAGCCAACCCCCTACCTCAACCCCCAACCCAACAAAGCATTTCTCTGAGAACATGTTTGGTGGGAAAACCTGTTTTATTCAAAGCTCTCTGTCACAAGTCCCCCACTTCTGGAACTGTCAGAGTGGCGTTGGGATGAGGTTTCTGATGGTCTCTCCTTCTAGTTTCTCCATTTCCAAGCTTGTCCGTTGTTCCCTGAGAATCAACATCTTCGGTGGCATCCGGAAAGGTGTCCATGTCCTTAGGGCCCTGGCCCTGTGCAGGTGGAGCTGGCAGCTGGCAGAGGGCCAGTGAGTGGCCAGCCCCACAGCCCACGTGCAGTACCGTGGACGACCTCAGAGCCTGCACTGGCACAGGGGCCCAGATGTTGACTTCGGTGCCATCTCCACACATGCCGTGCTCGTTCCAGCCCCAAGAGTAGCACACGCCACCTGTGGAGGAGAGAGCAACATGGTTGAAACGCTTGTGTGTACACGCCACAGCTCGGCGCGGCTCCATGGCCTGCACCCTCCTGCTCCAGTGCTGTCCCTATCGGCACCTGTGCCACTGTTCCCATTTCCACCGACTCAGAGCCCAAACCTGTGTAGACTCTTCTCCGTCAACTGCTTCCCCCCCAACCCACCCACATGCACACACAGAACCCATCGCCACACCTGGTGATTCTGACTCTGAACGTATCTTACGTCCTTCCGTGGCTCTCTATCTCCCTGCCGCCACTCTGATCCACAACACGATCTTCAGTGCTCTGGACCATGCCAAAGGCCTTCACCAGGGTCCCATGTAACCCAGCCTTCAGAGCGCATGGAGGGATCTTTTATCATTGCCGACCATGGCATGCCCTGGCTTAAAGCCACTGCCCTCACTGAGGCACTTTTTGGGGACCTGACTCCTGACCCAGTGGCTGGGCTCACCCTATACAGTTCTCCTCCTCCTCACCACCCTCCAGCAACCTGGCCCATCTCTCAGACCCTAAATATGCCCATGCAGCTGTCCTTTCATGCCAAGCCCCATGTATCGGGGCGGGCTCCTTAAGGCCGCATCCTTTGGATTCCAGGTTAAGTATTCCTCAGAGACCGGACTCCCCTGCTACGGACCGAAATTAAATTTGTATCACGCTGTGGTGATACACGATTAGTGTGGTGATGGGTTTACGAGCCCCTCTTTGAGGTGAGTGACTGCGCAGGCTTTGGGCATGGCTGTCTCTCGAGAGCCTAGTCCCGGGTCTGCTATGTAGTCAGTGCTCAATCAGCAGCTGTTGAACGATAAAAGAATGAACTCTGAGTCACAGAGCCAGGAAGTAGCCCGGCTGTTTTAAGGGTACAGAAGAATTGCGCATCAATTACAGGGTTCCCATATACTCCTTCCTCTGACCGCCCCCCAGTTTCTCCATTATTGTCTTGCCACGGTATGATATACTTGCCATAACCTTTGACCCAATACATGATCAACTAAAGTTCACGACCCACAGTAAGAATCACTCTGCGTTACACCATCCTACAGCTCATGAGAAACACGTCCTGTCACGTGCCCTCCATTACAAGATCAAGCCGGCCAGTTTCACGGCCCTAAAACTGCCCTGGGTCCCGCCTAGTCATCCCTCCCCAGCCCAGGAGCATCTGGCAGCCACTGATCGTTTACTATCTTCTGTGGTTGTTTTTAAACCCCGCCCGTCCCTTCCTGGATATAAAAATAACATTTTCAGGGCAAAAAAAAAAAAAAAGAAGGGAAAATGTAGATAGTATAAGGGAGGCGAACTTCCAAATCCTGCCCTCCACACTACTCTGAGTATCTTGGATCGTGCCTTCAGACTTTGCTTTTGAAAGCTATGCATACTGGTGTCCTGCTTGCCATCCTTCACCACCGCTATACAGCATCCCTCTCCAGGCCCGCCAGGGCGCTCACAAAGCAAATGAGAGTCATCTGTGTGACCTGTGAGCTAGTACCCCCGTAGGAAGGCACAGAAACAGGGCCACTCCATGCTGCCTCTTTCGGCAATGTGCTCTTGACAGCCAGCATTGTTTCTGAAATTTGAGTCGACACCTACAGGTCTAGTACATTTATTTTACTTTGAATGGTACATGGACTTCTAGTTTGTCTATATCATATCTCATGTACCCCTCTCCCTTCGGATAGCCAGCTGTAGGAGGACTGCTGTCTGCACTGTCGCGATGAGAAAGAGCACGGCAATGAGCCGCCTCGAACGCCCTTTGTGCACACAGGTTCTTACTTGCACACGGTCTGACCCCCAGAGGGAAGTGCATCACTGGGTTACTAGGGATGGCGTTTTGCTCAGCTGTGGGCTTCCCTCTGTCTTTGCCACTGGGCCCTGGGGATTCTGATAAATTAAATCCACTGCAGTCGAGCGGATTCCAACCGTATTTCCCGATGACTAGTGAGACGGAGCACCGTTCACTGCTTATCCATCCCGTCTGTGGCCTCTTCTCCGAGTTGCCTGTGTGTATTCTCGGCCTAGTTTGCTATGTGGTTGTTTCATTTACTGGTTTGCATGTGTTCTTTGTATGGTATTTTGCTCATGTAATTCTTAATTGTTCAATGCACTGCAAAAGTCTTCCCAGACAAGTCTGTGGTGTGGGTCCCTGCCTTGTTTGTGGCATTGCTTGCTATGCAAATGTATTTATAATGGCTTGCTTAATTGTCCATTATGGAGATGAACCTGTATTCTATTGTCTGAGATACAGTTCGCTTTGAATTTTTATCATTTTCTATTACCTGGTTATGAACATCATTATACACGGATGTTTGTCTAGATCCCCAATTACTCTCTCAAATTAGACTCACTGAATGGGAATTCCTGGTCAAAGGGCATGTATATTTTTGAAACTTCTGGAAGGCACTGCCAGAATGCTTTGAAGAAAGGCTGCTTGAATGCACCTGCGGCACTGCATGGGGTCTCTGCCTCACTCCACCACGGCTGGCACCCCGACAGCAGACTGTCTACACCCACAGCTCCCCGCCTTCCTCAGGCCACGACCCTTTCATACAGTTCCTCATGTGGTGGTGACCCCCAATCATGACATTATTTTTGTTGTTACCTCATCACTGTCATTTTGCTACTGTTATGAATTCGGCGACCCCTATAAAAGGGTCATTCGATCCCCAGAGAGGTTGTGACCCACAGGTTGAGAACCGCTGGTCTAAACCATTATGTGCTGGGCTGCTAACCACAAGGTCCAGCAGCTTGAAATGACCAGTTGCTCTGAGATTGAGCTAGCAAGAGACAGAAGGACAGAGGCAGAGAGAGCTTTCAGAAGCCCACAGGGATAGGTCTACCCTGCCCGGTAGGGTCACGATGAGCTACAAGAGACTTGAGGGCAGAGAGTTAAACCATTATTGTGATGGAGAAAAAACAGGAGTTGGTGGAACTTTCCTGGTCTTTTCTCACAGCAGTTTTTAGTTTTCTTGGAATTCCTCCCTAATCAACCCCAGTGATTGTCTTTTATCTTTCAAGAAAATCTATCAAGATTACCCCCCTTTGATGTCCCCCATATAGTCATCAGCCCAGCAGATCCCCACGGAAGCCACGGCTGTGGTCAGAGTGCTCCTTGTTTTGTTTTGCTTGAAGGCATCCTCACGAGATGAAGTGTATTGTGTATTGCTGAGAGAACTTGTCTGCAGTCACCTGCTCATTTCTGCTGTGGGACAAAGCTCATGCTTGCACGAACTGGACTGCTAATCGCAGTACTTTTTTTTTTAATTGGTAGCTGATATTTTATTGGTTGTTTGTGGATCCGTACAGAGAAATTACAATTTATACATCCTTCTTTTGTTGTTGTTGGGGTCACACTGGCTGTATTTATGCTGTTTGGGGTTGGCAGGGTAGGTGAGGGCGGGCAATTTGACCACTCTGCTGCCATGGGCTGAGGATGCCCTCAGAAAGTGACTCAGCTCGGCGTCCACAGCCTAGGGAAGGTGAGAGCTCTGCCCCAGGTCTCTGGCCTGTAGTAGCAGCCCTTTTTGACTTGCTCTTGGACTTAGAACGATGCCTGGCAGAGCTAGTACGCTATGAACATTTGTTAAATATTGCTAGCAGTTATCTATTGAGAACTTGGCCATTGAAATTTTGTTTTGAAAACAAACAAAATTTTGTTTTGTTTTAAGGTTATAAATTCTGTCTCTGTCTTCCTTGGCAAAAGTAGGTTTTCCCGTCAATCTGACTTAAATGATTGTTTGCAGTCTTTTGACACAAGAGGGGCATTGCAAGGTTCATGGGGAATCCCAGTAGCTCTTCATTCGGGTTTCCCCAGGCTTTTGGAGCCCCTGGACAGAGTGCACTCTGCTGGTCGTCTGTGATGGGATCTGCTGCCACCCGCACCCAGATCACAGAAGAGCCTCTCTCAGTTTTCTCCCCTCGTGGCGCAGCCCGCTCTATTAGAGACGGGCCTGGGCTCACCCGTCGTTTTCCTCCTCCCAGTAGGAAGGCTATCGTTGGCTACTGCCTGGGTTTGGGGAAACACAGTTGTCTGCCCGTTTGGCCCATGGATGAGGAAGCGCACACAGAGAGGATGAGCCCCTGGCCGCGTCTCCTGCAGCTTAGAGGGGATTCAGCCAGGCCGACCTGAGGCAGGAGGTAGGGAGTGTAGATGAGGCTTGGAGGTTTGGGGCCTCATTGAGCACCTGGTATGGGCTTCACGCCCAGTCCTGGTGAGTGGCACAGCTGACAGTCAGCAGGGAGGGGGTGGGAGGAAGGGCAGTGCTGACCTACCAGCAGGACGGACCACATTGGGCAGCTGGCAGGTGCCTTTGCTCCTGCCAAGGGGAACTAGCTCTGAGGAAGCCATGCTTGGGGCCAGGGTAGCTGGGGCCTCGAGCCAGGGCTTTTACGTGTACTGGGGTAGAAGAAGCTGGCCAAGGCCCAGAAGGCCGCACCCCCACCCCCACCCCACCCCCACTACTTCCAACGAACACTGCCTCTTGATCAGGCACTTGATAGTCTTCATCTCACTCAATTCTGACAGCCCTGTGGGTTAACTGGGCTTTCTCGATTCCTCAGATCATACGTGACCAAGTGCTAAACGCTGCACATTCTAACCTCCCTCCAACTCACTGCCGCCAGGCCGGACCCCGCTCAGAGGGACCCTACAGGGCGAGTAGAGCTGCCCTGTACGTTTCTAAGACTGTAACTCTCTATAGGAGCAGCAAGTCTCATCTTTCTCCCACAGAGGAGCTAGTGGTTTCGAACTACTGACCTTGTGCTTAGCAGCCCAACACATAACCACTCCACCGCCAGGGGTCCTATATTCTAGCCAGAGGCTGCCAAACTCATTCTATAAAGGGCAGGGAGCAAGCAGTGAAGGCAGTGGGGCCACATTCTGTCTCTTACATATTCTTTTAGAAAGCCCTCCAAACACCATTCTTAGCTCACAGGACTGTACACAAACAGGCTCTAAGCTGGATTGGGCCTGCGGGTGGGGGTTGCCAGCCCCTGGCATATATTCTACTACACACTGCTCTGCTGGCCAGGGTGCCAGCCGCCACGTGGCTCTGGATACAGTACTGACGCCCTCACCTGTGGACCACGCAAGCACCTAGGCTGCCAAGAGGAGGGCTGCAGGAGCCGACCCTCCCAGCTCCCGGGCACAGCGCTCAGCACACAGTTCAGTTCGTGTGGCGCGGACAGACCTTGTGGAGAGGGGGGAGAGGAGGAGAGGGAGGGGTGTGGGGTCTCCCACCTTCAACAAACATCCAGTGGAAAACCATCAGGCATCCTCGTAACAGGACTTGTGGAAGAAGACCTTTAAGTACCGAGCCTCCCGGGGTTTTGGACGGCTTCTGCCCCTCCTCCTTGGTTGGGGCCACATGTGCAGGGACACAGTGGAGGCTCAGTGTACCGCTAACATGGGAGGAAGGAGCGGCCTTTGGTAAATCTCTCCTTAAGCTAGCCTGGAGAAGAGACATCCAGTTCTCACGCCAGGTGAAGGGCAGGATGATCCCCGGCTTTCCAGAAGGGCTCTCGGCAGTGTGCCTCAGCCTCGCCAGCTCCACGAGGACAGCTAAATCCCACCTCCCTGAGCGCGACCTGCTTTCCTGGCCCTGTGGACAGGGCTGGGCCTTGGCTGGAGAGGCCTGCAGTTACACAGGGATTCCCTGGCCCCATGTAGTTCAGGCCCTCTGCTTTTGGGGGCTCAGCAGAGCCGGTCTGCTCCAGGATGTGACTCAAGGCAGCCTCAGGTCTGCCAGGCCCCTGGCATAGGCTGGATACAAGACCCAGATCTGGTCGGGGCTTGTTGCACCTGCCTGAGATGCTTGGTAACCTGGATCCTCTGGACTCCTACCTGGCTCTTCGGCCTTTCCAGGCCCTGACTCTGCCACAGCTCTCAGCTCCAGCCCCTCGCCTGCTTTCAGAATCCACCCTGCCCCCCCTCCTTTCACACCAGCACGGCTTGGTCCAGAGTCCATTCAATTTCATTATGGGGTCACCTCTTGGACTTAGGCCCTGTGCTGGACACAACA
The DNA here is from genome assembly GCF_050624435.1 of Tenrec ecaudatus. Taxonomy (NCBI): domain Eukaryota; kingdom Metazoa; phylum Chordata; class Mammalia; order Afrosoricida; family Tenrecidae; genus Tenrec; species Tenrec ecaudatus. The sequence goes on along the minus strand of NC_134533.1, from coordinate 52,882,717 downwards.
CTGGGTGTCTGCCCTCGGGCTCCCAGTCCAAGGGGAAGGCCGTGGGGAGAAGACAATGAGGAAGATGGAAGGCGTGCCTATGCACGGAGACACACAGTAGGGTGTTTGCAGTGGAGACACACAATAGGATGTGTGCTGTAGGTAGCACTGCCCGTACTCTGAAATGATTCAGGGGGGCCCTCCTGACAGCCATGAGTAGAGGAGAGTTTAAAGAAACGATAGCATAATCTCCTTCCTGCTGAATAATATACAGTTATTATTAAAAGTAATGAGGAAGAGCTCTACTGCCTGACAATCTGAAGACAGCTAGGACATTTTAAAGAGAAAATGGGCTGCAGAGAGAGAGAGAGAGAGAGAGAGTGTGTGTGTGTGTGTGTGTGAGTGTGTGTGTGTGTGAGAGAGAGAGAGTGTGTGTGTGTGTGTGTGTGTTTGAGAGAGAGTGGGGGGGAAGAGAGAGAGAGAGAGAGAGAGAGAGAGAGAGAGAGAGAGAGAGAGAGAGAGAGAGAGAGAGAGAGAGACTTGAGTTCTGTGAAGTCTCTCTAGATTTCAGTGTGTATACATCCTGAGGAATATGCCCCCAGCTCCAGCCCGTCTCTGAGGTGGACCAGGGGGCAGGGGAGAAACAATACTAGCACTCACTTCTCTGTAATGTTGGAAAACCAAGCCAAGCCAAGCCAAGCCATCCCACCACAGGGTACCCAATGAACAGCAACGGAATTTCCATGGGCCCGATGCAGCCCCGAGGGGGAGGATACGCTGTGTCGGGGTGGGAAGGGGTGCCACCGAATGTTTCGGAAGTTCTCTCCCAGCTGGGCTTTGAAGGATGAGTAGGAGTCCACAAGTCTTAAATGAAGACACCTACAGCAATTTGCTCCTTCCGAGCTGCCTTCTTTGATCCTGCAAAACCCCGTTTTGCTAAGGTGAACCACATCTAGCTACAGGGCTGGACCCCTGGGCTATTGGAAGGCGGGTACTTTGATTTTCTCTGAATTCCTACAGCCCCCAGACCCCGCAAAGCACACACCACACCCGTCCTGGCTCCAGGGGTGCTTCTATCTGTAACTGTCTCGCCAGTGTTTGAGCTGGGGGGGTGGTGCATTGGGGGCTAGGAGCAGGGCTGGACCATCCATCGTTCCCCAGGCTCTAGGGAAGAGACAGCTATTGAGTAGCAGTTAGCCTGTGCTCGGTCTGGAGACCAGTAGAGGAAGGACACACATACCACACTCCACACACACAAACACCCCCCCCCCACACACACACGCATGTGTGCTGAGATTCAGGGTCATCAACCCCAGCCCTGTGCCAGGCTGCTTGTCATGATTCCTTTATTGCAATCTCAAGAACAGAGTTGCAAGTCTCTGTCCCTGGTCACACTGCCCAGCAGAGGGGCAGCAACCCCTGGGGCCAGGCTGGGGGAAGAGGCTCTGCCAGCACAGGGTCCTTTCAATAATTTGCCCATCCATCACTCTCCAGGGCCACCGATGCCCCTGAGGCAGCAGGCACAAGCCGTCCTAGACTCCAGACGTGCGTCTGTTTGCTCACAGAATATCTCTGGAGAGGTTTGTGATGACGGGCCTGCAGGGTCTCGAGGAAGGTTGCAGGTGCAACAGCTGCCCTGGGGACCCCTCTGAGCAGGACCCATGGCTTCACTGAGAAGGGTGTATGGGGAGCACCTGGAGGCAAGGAAACTGAGTTACCACCAAGAAAAGATGTGAGCCTGTGCAAGGAGAGATTTAGGAACGTGGTGTTTAAAATATGGGTTTTGATCAAATAGGTCACTTTAATCAACCAACCAACCACCTCTCTCCCAGGTATGACCACTGCAAGGACCTCCCACGGCTCTCTGCTGCCCCTACAGTCTGCTCTGCACATCGCTGCCTGAGGGAGCCTGCTAGCACCTGAGTCAGCACATGGAAAGACTGGCTCAGAAGCTCCACTGGTCCTCCTTGACTTGGAATAGACAATAGCTGGCCCCCAGCCCTGTCTCCGACCTCATGTCCTGTCAGGCCCTGTCTTGCTGACAGCTTCTCGGCTACGCCAACCTCCCCCAATGTCCGTGGCACACGCCCAGTCTTTGCCCAGTGCCTGTGTCCTGGGCCCCCCCAGTCTGAAATGCTCTTGGCCCAGTGCCGACGGGCTCACTCCCATCCTGGGGTTGAGGTATCTGAGAGGCCTTCCCTGAGATCCTATAGGGAACTGCAAGCCTCCACGAACGTGGCAACAGCCCAGTCCGCTCTCCCTCATCACCTGACTTGTGTGTCTTTATACCTTTTTGTGGTTGGATCACACTGCCCCTCCCCTCAACGGCCCAAACCCAGTTTTCTCTGAGGACAAGGATTCTGCATTGGGTGGGGCTGAAGCAGCGCCCAGCTTCCTATGAATGAATGAGTGAAGCAGGTGGCCGAGAGGAGTGAATGAGTGGACAGTGAGAGAAGGGGGGCTCCGGGTCCTCTCCAGAGTGGGGGCTCAGTGGCCATGGAGGAACCCCATAGCTCAAAAGGTTCCTTTTCGCCAGTCGTTCTCCCTCAACTCACCATGAGGTCCAGGCCCTGGGTGGGGTGGTGGGGCAGTGGGGTGCTGACGGTCCCACCCACAAGCCTACCCGAGGCGATGCTGGGCCCGAGGGCCTCTCTTGAGGAGCATGGCCTGCGGACAAGGTGTTGGGAAGAGAGGCTTGGCCACAAGCCAAACCAGAGAGGCAGAGGCCGGCCCGCCGGCCCCCTGCCCCGGGGGTGGTGGCTGCTGTGGCAACGGTTCCTCAGTCGCCTGTGCAGAGAGCACACTGCGGCATGCTGGCTCCACTGGGCACCTATTCTTAGATGGAGGGAGCGGGAGACGACTGATTTAGAACTTACGAGGTGGAAACGTGTTGGCCTGTTTTATAAACAACTGAAGTCCTCCCCACAGATTGTCTTTCTGAGTCCTCCGTCAGACATGCTGGCTTTCTGGCTGATCCAGCAGCGGGGACAAGGGACAAGCAAAGGAAATGAACGCTCGAGGGGTGACTCCAGCCACCTGCAGTGACTGATGGCTTTGCTGGACCTGTCTCATTCACCCAGTGCAGGTATCACAACCACACTCTGATGGAGACCCAGATATTGGAAGAGGTGCAGAAACAAGCGCACCCTGTGGCCTGGCGTGGGAGTCAGGCTGACGGGATGCCTGTCATGACCAGCAGGGGCCTTCCCCTGGCACACTTGGTAGGAAGGGCAGCTCTGGGCACCGTGCCATTTGTATCCCTCTCGTATTGGCAGAGTACCCTCTACAGCATCTTCTCTCCTAAGACCCATGGACAGCCAGGGTCCCCTCTTCTTACCAGGACCCATTTGTCGCCATTCCTCTGGAAGTGTGGTAGGCAGAGCTGGTGGGGGCACTTGAGAGGCTCCCCTCTTCCTAGTGGTTCCTCCTCGGGGAGTCTGGCTGAGGTCATGCGAGATGCCGTGGAGTCCGAGTTGGCCGACTCTGCTTCGGCCGGCGCCATGACACCACATCTCCCCTGGTCTGGCCTTCTGCAGCACTTCAGACTACTCCGCCGAGATTTGAAAGTTGTCCCCATGAACTCGCCCCTGTCCTGAATGGGTACCGCAATCTCCAGGGGTACGGGGAAAGCTCTGAGCTGGAAGACAGCTGCCATTCCTGGAGCCTGGTCATCACCAGAGCCACCCCACCCCCCGCTGGTCTCCCCATGCCAGCCTGGGAATTACTGGTGCGCGCAAGAGGTGGGGAGGAATTCAAACACTGGAAGGACTGGCGGGTGGGCTCAGGCAAATCCTTAAGCAGGAAGATCGGGGTACTAAAATTTACATGGGAGCGGAAGATGTGAGCTTAAGACAGAATTCCCCTAGAGATCTGACCACTTAATAAACACCTACTGCGCACCTGCTTTGTGTTCGGTGCTACTGAATTCAGGGCACTTGATTCAGTGCCTGTTCATCAGTCTCCCCGCCTCTGCCTCCCCCCCACCCACGCAGACTAGGTTAGGGAGGGGAACTCTCATGCCACAGTTTAGCGTGGCAAGGCTGCGCCTGGGGAAGAGATGGCCAGGAGAGCCAGAGGACAGTGCCCCAGAAGAATCCTGTTTTCCAAATTCCAGAGTTGAGTGAACACGTGAGTGGGCAAAGACGGATAGAGGGCCCGTAATAGTCAGGCGGTGCTCTCCAAAAAACCAAACTCACCGCCGTCGAGTCCCTGCTGACTCAGCGTGACCCCCTGTGGTTTTCTGAGACCGTCAATGTTTGGGGGAGTAGAAAGTCCAGTCTTTCTGCCGGTGGTCTCGAGCTGGGGACCACAGGATCACAGCCTGAGGTATAACCACTTTGCCACCAGGGGTGCGGCGGACACTGCTCCAGCGGTGGGGCACACAGTGGCACACAGGACACAAGGTCCTGTCCTCATGAGGCTTACATTCTAGTAGGGAAGGCAGGGGGCCCCTGGTGGTACATTGGTTAAGCGATCTACCGCTGATGCAAAGGTAGGCGGGTCGAACCACCAGCCACTGGGCAAGAGACCTATGCGGCCGTCCGGTTCTGTAGAGTTTACAGCCTTAGAAACACGAAGGTGCAGTTCTACTCCATCCTACACAGCTGCCAGGAATCAAATCAACTTGGTGGCAATAGATTTTTGTATGTGTGGATGGCAGACGAATGATAAGCAAGCAAATAAAGACATACAAATACACAGGATGCAGCTCATGATAAGAATTAGAAAAGAGAACAAAGCTGAGAGGTGGCACAGGAAGTCTTCTCAAGTAAGGTGTCCCCTGAGTTACAACCTGAAAGACAGGGAGGAACAAGTCATACAGAAAATGAGGGGAAGCGATGTGCAGGCAGCAGAAGCCGTTTTGTCAACGTAAGATAAGGCAGGCAGTCAATCGTGCCTGGGCAAAGTGAGCCAGTGGAGGAGCGGGCCTTGAGAGCAGTCGGGAAACGTCTGGAAGGTATTTTGAGTATGTAGAGAAGCGTTACGGGTTTTAAGCAGTTACGGGTGGGACGTTCTGATTTATGTTTGCAGACCCTGTTGAGCGCTACGGGCAAAATAGAGGGCAAGCCCTGAGGAGGCGACGGCATTGCTGAAGGCCAGGCCGGGCCAGATGGGGGCTGGCTCAGGGTGGAAGCCATGCATCAGAAAGGTGGGCGGCTCTACAGCATCGTCTGCAGATGCTGACACAGTAGACGTTGAGGATGACTGGAGAGGACAAATGCTCCCTGGCACTATGAGTGGACACTGGTGCTGCTTCTTAAGCTGAGGAGACCAGGAGAGGCAGTCGGAGGTGGATAGGCTTGGGGGAGAAAATCGTGTGTTCTGTTTTAGACATTTTAAATTGCAAAGAAGCCCTGCACTGGGAGAGGGGGGGTAGGGGTGCAATGGTTAAGGACTTGGCTGCTGACAGCAAGGAAGGTGGTTAAGAAAGAAGTGGCACTCGGCGTCTTTAAAGATCTCCAGCCTTGGAAACCCGATGAGGCAGTTCTATTTATGTGCTACGGGATCGCCATGATCCGGGCTCTATTCAATGGCAACAGGGAAAATGGAATTGCCTATTCGACATGGATGGATGGATGGACGGATGGATGGCCCATGGCGAGAGGTGTGCGGCTCTGGGGGAGCCCAGTGTGGCACGGCCACCACTCTGAAGTGCAGCTCCTGCCATGGCTTTTCCTAAGATGAGTGTCAGACTGGAATGCAGCCTACTGCATGGGCTAATAAACACTCATTTCCTCCATGATTGTTCCTATACTTCAAAAAAAAAGTATCATGTTTCAAAGGACATGACCATTTTGGGCAATGGTCATCTATTGGCCCAAGTTGCCCTGCAGGCCCCCTGGAAGACACACTCTTCTCCTATTTTGGTGAGCAGCCGGGCCATAGGGCACCACAGTGCCCTGGCTTGTGGCGGGGTGACAGTGGGGGAGCAGGTGAGGTGCTCATGGAAATGCTGCTTCCAGACTCTCTTTGAAGCATATTCTAATCCCGGTGAGGGGAGAGGGAGGGCGGGAGGTGGGGGAGGGTTGGGCACGAGGCCACCAGAAGTGGTGCTTTATGGGAGATAGCTGAGAAGCGTGGTCCTAAGCCTGAGAAGAAACACAACAGCAGCAAAGGTGGCCTGAGAAGTCCCATCCTGCCCCCTACACATTGACTATGCATGTCCCCACCTGGGGTACCCAGCTCCCTCTGGGTCCAGCTCCAACGGGCAGATTCCCACCCAGACAAGGGAGCTGGAAGCTCTCAGGCCAAAGCCCCCCCCCCCCCCCCCCGAGTTCAGATCCTCTGATGGCTGCCCATCTCCACAGAAAAGCTAAAATCTGACCTTGGCCTGTAAGCTCCCTCACCATCTGGTCTCCAACCCCCTCTCTGGTCTCCTCCGTCCACATTCAGCCTCATTCACTGCTCTCCAGGTGCACTGCGGTGCCTTGCAGCTCCAGAATCAGGTCCATTGGGATTCTAGCTTCAGCCTTTCCACATACTGTTCATTCTGCCTGGAAGACTCATTCTTCAGCCAGCCACATAGCTCCCTCCTCAGCTCAAGTGCCAGCTTCGCAGAGGCCTTTGCCTGCATGACCCCATCCCTCTGGCCCCTATAGCTGGTTTCTCTTCCTGCATAGTATATGGCACCTCACATATATTCCTTGATGAGCTGTCGCTCACTCTCCGGAAACAGAACGCTCCGCAAGAGCAACATCTTTGTTTTTCTCAACTGCTGTACCCCCGGCACTCAGACGGTTATGGGCACATAACGGCGTTGGCAAATGTTTCTTTTAGAAACGACAGGCTTTCCACAGCAGTCACCAATTCAAAGGAACTCCTGGGGGTGGGGGGTGGGGAGGGATCCAGGTAGGAAACTCTCAAGGCAAGTAAGATCAGATGAGATAAAGGTTTGAAGCTGAGTTGGGGTGGGGCAGGGGGGCAGCATGTTGAAGGTCTCTTGGTGGACACCTGCAGCCTCCCCTTTCCAGGAAGGGAGCCATTGGAGCTAAGGAGTGGACAGCCTCCATCTCCCGTCCTTGGATCAAACCTGCCTAGTCCGTGCCAGCCCTTCCAACAAGCACCCACTTAGGTGCCTAGAGACTGGCCCTCCTCTTCCTGGGACCAGGAGGAGCCAACAGACTACAAGTCCTTGCTCAGTATGGCAAAGAATGAGGACACAGTTGTTCCTGCTCTGTAGCAAGAGAAGCTTGGATTTGATTTTGGCTTTTATCATATACGGTATATATATTTTAACACAAACAGTGTGTACGTTATCCCCTTTGTGAGCCATGTCTCCCACCAAGTATTTTTATCAGTGTGCTATGTTAATTTTTTATAGCAACATGTAAAAAATTAGCACAGCATGCTTACAAAAATACCTCCTGGGGGAGGGCACCTTTAGCCAAAAAATGCACAGCACAACAAATTATTTGTATAAAAACATGGTATGTCTGAGCCTTAGCGTCTTCAACTATAAGAACAATCATCGTTCCCTCGCTCCTTTATTTTTTTAAAGTGCTTGACACAGAAGCCATCCCATGGTGCACACTCACTTGACACGTGGTCCGCCCCCATTGGCTGGTTTGGTCCTGTGTCACCTTCCTGGCATGCAGTTACTAGTCTTCCTTAGTCTGGCCTAACCTTCCAGCAGCCAAGTGGGAGACTCCCCAGTCCAGAGGCACAGAGCAAAGAGCACCATCCCTCAACCCGTCTTCCTCAAACCCAAGATCCCTTTCATGGAACAAACAGGTAACATTTCACACAGCTTTAGAGTTTGTATGAGCCTTCTTCCAGGCACAAGCCACTAAGCATTGCCATGGAAACCGCTTTGTTATTTCTCTGCTGTGTCATTTGTTTTCTGGCTCAGAGACGGTTGGGGCATGGGGGAAGGGCAGTGGAGTGGGCCCGAGAGGATTGGACTCCTAGGGTGGCCTAGGCTCCCATGGGACTGTAGGGCCGTGGGAGATGCCCTGCTGCTCTCTGGATCTGGCCTTTCCCCACCTCTAAGATCAGGCCACTGTTTCTCACACCAGGGCCTGAGGACCATCTGCCCTGGTTAAAAACACAGCTTTCTGGCGCCTACCCCAGACCAATCTGAATCAGATTCTCTCTTGGTAGCTCCGATGCACATCAGCGTGTGAGAATCACCGATCGTAGGCGTTAGACTAGCTAAAACGGCTCTTGCGCTACTAGCACATACAACAGGCAACTCGGAAGCTACTCTCACTGGGGCAAGGGCCAGGGGGGGCTCAGAGCCCCCAGCCACTCGGCATCCCACCAGTCCCATCTGGTTCCACAGACTCCTAGGGTCTCCCAGGGCCCACTGTGGAGACCACTGGGTCAGATAGCTACTAGAGCCTTCTCTCACTAAAGCCTTTGGGGAATCGCCATTCATTCATTCATTCACTTTCGTCACAGATAAAGACATACACTGGGTATCCTCATGCCATCTAGTCCATGTGAACGCAGTAGGTCTACTACTAGTTAGTAGGTGTTAGTAGGGACACTGGGCATGCTACATAAGCTCTCCGGGGCTTGGTTTTCTCATGTGCAAAATGGGAAAGTAATACATGTTTTCCTGACGTCCCAAGATACTCGTGGGAATTAACCAAGAACACCTCTGGCAAAGGGGCATGTGAGCTGGGAGAGATGGCCAGTGCCAACAATGAGCAATGTTACTGCGACTCTCCCCGGTATACCTCACTACCTGAAGTCTGTACCATGAACTAAGTCCTTAGAGGATCTAGCGCAGTGCTTCTCAACCTTCCCCAGGCCATGACCCTTTCATACAGTTCCTCAGGTTGCGGTGACCCTCCAACCAGAACCTTATTTTTGTTGCTACTTCATCACTGTCATTTTGCTACTGCTATGAATCGGGCAACCCCTGTGAAAGGGACGTTCGATCCTCAAAGGGGTCTCGATCCACAGGTTGAGAAGCGCTGAGCTAAGGGATTGTTACTCGGCTACTATTTGTGGCGAACCATCCAGAGAGTGCTGCAGGGTATGAGGATCCTCAGTCGAGGTCATCAACAGGCTTACAAGGTGTTTCCGGGGGGTAGGGCTACCACTCAGCACGCCGTCTTCTAAATGGTACCTGTCGGTATTTCCCAAATTTATTCAATGATCATGTGTTCCTTTTCTAATAAAAACTAGGCACAAAACCAACACAATACGAATGAGAACACTGTCTGATACACATAGTTCTCTGAAAACGAAATGACTCTCAAGAGCGAGGGCAAATGCAAGGTCTGGACCAGCAACAGCACGGGTTATAGGCAGCACTTGGGGCTCAGCCTCAGCCCAGCTCTGGTGGTACCTCAGCATGCAGTCCCCAGTGAGCTGTGGTCTCTCACTGGGCCTGAGTTTTTGAGCCAATGAACCCAAGACAACAGCTCAGTGATCTCCAAGGATACTTGGGATCTGATGGTTAAAGTTTTAGGTCAATGTCGTAAACGGTTCAACATACCCGTGCTGGGGCTGCAGCCTCACTGAGCTTGCGGTGGCTCACAGAGACATCCTGGGCTGGAAACAGTGCCCTACTCCTTAGTCACTCACTGGGAAGTTAAGCCTTTCCAAAGCTCCATCGGTCCCACATGAGCTATCCTGTGACAGTCAAGATCCCAATCCGGATTTCCTGACTCCACACACAGTGCCTCTAACCTCACTGGGCTCGGGGCACTTGGTCTCATGCCACCCAGATTCTGTTGATGCCTCTAAAAACCCTTATTCAGTAGAAAGACCATCTGGGTCCAGCCCCCACCCCCAGGTACCCCTGCTGTGTGCTTTGGATCAGCCACTCCCTGTTACTGACCCTCCGTTTCTTCATCTAATGCTAGAGCAGTGGTTCTCAAACTGTGGGTCGCAACTCCTTTTGAGATCGAATGGCCCTTTCACAGGGGTCGCCCGATTCATAACAGTAGCAAAATGACAGTGATGAAGTAGCGACGAAAATAATGTTATGGTTGGGGAGTCACCACAACATGAGGAACTGTATGAAAGGGCCTCGGCACAAGGAAGGTTGAGAAGCACTATGCTAGAGGGCGAGACTCTTGAAAGAATGAGCGGGCAGTGTCCTGACTCGGAGCATCCCTACAGGGCAGAGAAGAACTGCCCCCTGGGGTTTCCAGGGCTGGAAATCTTTACAGATGCAGGCAGACTGTCGTCTCTTTCTCTTGCAGAGCGGCTGGTGGGTTCAAACAGCAGACCCTTCCATGATCTGGTTAGCAGCTGAGTATATTAACGACGACACCACGGGGCTCCTTTCCACTATAAAATGAAGATCTGTGCCAGTTACCATCGAAACTATATACCGTGTTCAAAGATAGGGAGGAACCTACCCTCTGTGCCCTTCAAGACACTCACAGACCTGAGAAGTATAGTCCTTGGCCGCAGGGCAGCAAGGGTATGTGACTGACGTCAGATAAAGTCAGATTTGGGTGCCTTATATTTGCAAAAGGCATCCTGGTGGTGCTCTGCCTTAGGCCGTGGACTGCTAGCCATGCCATAGGTGAACGATGAGCCTCTCCACTCCTTCAAGGACTGACAGCTTAGAAATGCCATATAAAGGGACCTGGCTTGATGGCAGTCGGTTTGCGAGCTCCATGTACATATGGAAAGCAGGGAAGAGCAAAGGTGAGTAAGCTAGAACCCATTCTTAAGGACGCCCAGTATCTTATCAAGAACATGTTCTAATTTTTCTGTGTAGCAGTCACTATGCTGCACCACTTCCATGATCTCATTCAGCCCTCCTCACCATCACAGAGGGTGGAACTGCTCGGAGTCCTTACTACATCCCGAAGGAAGCTGAGGCTCAAGTTCGTCTGAAAACGAAGTGGTGGAACTTGAACTTGAACCCAAGTCTGTCAGGCTACAGATCCTAAGTTGTTCACTGTTCTGAATTGCTGGGTCCCCTTAGACAAGCATCTTCCTCTGGGGTGGGGGAGGGGGTCTCAGCCTCCCCAGGGAAACTTAGAGGCTTTAGCATTCTGCTGGGCACAGAGCTATCACAAACAAGTGTGGGTCAAGCCAAGGCAAAGGGGAGAATCCCCAATTTGGAGTGAAGGCCATTCCCATAGCTCAGGAGAGGAAGGGAGGAGTGAGAACTTGGGTGGCGTGAGGCCAAGGCCAGGCTTTTAGCAGACGAAGGTCAAGTCAGCGTGTTTAGGATGCATGGTCGACACCTGCCCATGTCCACCAATGTCTGTCCTCCCACCAACCTGGACCACAGACTCCCATCTGCACCCTCCGCCCACTTCTCCAGCCTTTGTCCACATAGCTCCTCCTCCACTTCCTCTCCCCTTCCTTCCCTTCTCTTCTCTAGCATGTCTCTTCTGCTCCCACAGTCGCCTAGACAACAGGAAGGCTTGTTCAACCGCATCAATACCATTGTACCTAGAGACCTCCACACCAGCCGGACAGCCTTTTCCTTTAAGGTCCTGGTCCTGGGTCGCGAGCAGCTTCCTCACTTCTCGACTGGCCCTGTCTCTAATGGAGAAAGAGCAGTGGCCCTTCTCCATCTGTATCTTTCACAGCAGCAGATGCCAGTAAGGTTGCCTGGAGAGTCTGGAAATGCTATGTTGCCATGGTAACAGCAGACCAAGGTTCGGGATGCTTTATCCCTGATGAGCAGCCCTAGCAGTGCTTTGCCAAGCTGCTGGTGGAATCTTTCCCATGGAACCGAAAAACAAAACATACGAAGAAACAAAAAACGCAACTCATCCATGGACAAGACACTGCTCGGTACTAGAGCAGAGGTTTCGCTCTTGCAAGTACACTTGTGGGCCACTCATCCAGTGTCTTGGCTGAGGCGGCGGGTAGCCAGGCCTTGGCTCTCTGCACTGTGGCTCACTCAGGGGGTAATACGAGTTTTAATTGGCTCACCCAACAAAGCAGTACCCTCCACCACCCCCCACTGCCCCGCTTCCACGCCAGCCCCCAAATTACCACTCCTCTGGTATGATGTTGCCAACCAGGGATCTGCTGGTGTGGACCCTGGCAATTAGCACAGCACCCGCATTTGTTGGGGAATTAAGAGCCACTGATTAGTCTAATTCCACGCCATTTACAGGCGGTGAGTGTCAGCCCGAGGAATGGCTTTTCCAAATGGTGGCCCAGAGGGTGGCATGATCATGGCTTGGGCAGGAGGGAGCAGGACTTAGCTCCTGGCCGGGCTGTGTCAGCCACTGCTTGTCTGAGCCCTGCTCACCCAAGGAAGTCAAAGTGTAGAAGAAGGTACTACTGACTTGAAGTTACACCTATTTCTAGGCCAGTCCGATCCTGGACAGGGAGCTCATTTCCCTACCACCAAGCCCGGCTGCCTCTCTGCTAGCTGCTCCCACTGGGGATGGCCAAGACACAGATGAGTGGGCTACAAGTCAGGGGGGATTGGGACCCCAAGCCTGAGCCAAACTTTAGCTGGTGGGGAAAGGCCCAGACACCTTGCCTACATTCTCTTGGTATCCCACCACCTAAGGATCTGGACCTAAGGACCAACCAGGTAAAGCATCTTGGAATTTGACTGCTTGACAGTCAGGTCAAAGATTCCTGTGGCTGGATCTCTAAACCCATACAGGTACCCTAGGATCCTGACACCCCACGATCCATCCTATCAGCACTCACAGCTTGAATGGACGACCCTATTCTGAGCACATGTCAACGCCGTAGCCTGTATGGTTGTCTATCTACTCTGGCCAGCTTGCTGCAGAAGGGACATATTTGCTTATAGATAGCATCGGGGGGTCATGAGCAGTTGAATACTTCCCCACAGACACTGGAACTTCCAGATCCCTCCAAGGAACTACAGAGGCCTTGAGGCCTGGCTGGATAGGTTCTTGACAACTGAGCTTCCAGAATTCAAATTCTAGCCTGCTTGAAAATGAGGCTAAAGTAGGCCTTTTCCAATTATTTCAAACATTTTCAAAGTCATTGATGCGCAAACCGGTTGCCAGTGAGTCCATTCTGACTCCTGATGGCCTTGTCAGACAGAACAGAACTGCGCCAATGGGTCCCCAAGACTGAAACCTTGATGGAAATAGACGGTCAAACCTTCCTCCTGTGGAGCAGCAGGTGGCTTTGACTTGCCCATCTTTCCATTCACAGTGGGGCACTTAACCGCTGCACTGAAAGAGTGCCAGAAAAGGACACTGGGAATACAAGAGAAATCCTTCACAGTGTCTGCCATGAAGAAACGTGCCACGGAGACCCACAGAGGCTTCCTAGATAAGGTCACTTGAAGCAGCATTAGGAGGGCAGGGAGGAAGGCTATTGCAAGCAGGGTGAACAGCGGACCCCAAAGTCTAGCTGGGAAAGTATTCGGAGCTGGCAGAGGTCACGGAGGTGGCTCCGTTTGGTGGAAGAGGAGGAAATGCAAAAGGCAGTATAAGGAAGTCCACTGGGAAGCATTTGTAGGGGTCACATCATGGCAGATGGTGCCGGGAACATAACCCTCAGAATGCCTGACTAATGGTTTTGGACTTTATTCAGCTGCCAATTAGAAGCCACGATGGTTTTTGAGCAAGGGAGGCGCAGAATAAGAGCCATGCATCAGAAGCTAAATCTGGCCTCAGTGAGCCCCACCACCATCATGATAGCATGTACATCACAGCGGCGCTGTGCTAAACGCTAAGTCTGACTACGGAGGGAGGCCAGCATCCAGGAGAAGACGGATGAGCACATCCTGAAATGCCTCTGGGGCAATGGGGCACAGAGGATGGAGGCAAGAGGGCAAGGAGGCAGGACCAGTGAGGCTGGCATCTGGAAACTGTCGGCACAGCGTGAGGAGAGGACTCAGCAAGTCTTAGAGACTAGGAGCGGGGAGATCCTAGCTACAACTCTTTGATCCAAAGGACGAGTAGATGAAGCTAGACTCTAGCCTCAACGATCAGTTAAAATAACACTCCCGTCATCACTTGAAGTTAGGGAAGACATTTGGGGAGGAGGAGACCAAGAAGACGGGCAGCGATTCCAGTGCCATCGAGTCTTCCATGCTCTGCCCTGGTTCTACCAACTGAGTACCTGCAGATGTGTTGAAATGAGAAGAAACATCTCTCCTTACTCAGACCCTGTGCATTCGCAGACCCTGTGAGGGGTATTTCTTTCATGATATGCACCAGTCATGGCCCTGCAGGTAGGAAGAGCGCCCTGGATTCAACCTGCCTGTTTGTTCTATTTTGCAGGTGCTATTGGCATGGGCCCCAAGCGCTTGGGGACCTGGGCTCTCAGATAGAAGGCGAGGACTGACTCCTCTGCAGTTACTCTCCCCCTTCTTGTGACCCACACGAACCCCACGCTCCAGTCAATTAGCCTCCTCAGCCTGTCCCTGGCCCACCTTGTCTGAGATCTATAGTTGCTACCTGTGTGCATGCATCCCTCCCCACCAGTCAGGCATACGTCTCACCCCACGTCATCTCTGAGGCATAACTCAAGTCCCCTCTGCTCTATGAAGCCTACAACCATCACTCCTCCGTTGATCTAGCACATGTAGAAGGGGCGTTTCAGAGCACCAATGGAACACCATTCCTTTCAACTCCAGAGAAGAGGAAGGTGGGACTTGGGGAGGGGTGGGCTTGGCCCAACCTAGAAGAAGGGACAGGACTGATATCTAGTCTGCAGTCTCCCTTTGATAGCTTCCACGAGTGTGAGAACTTTCTGGTGCCTGTCCACGCCCCTGGCTGGGAGACCACCTTTGGGACGGTGGCTTTGGTGGCTTCGCAGCATCCAGCACAGAGTCTTGCATTGCCAGTCATAGACGCGCAGGTAAAAGAAGCCTCAACAGCCCGTGACTCAGGACAGCAACAGGTTCTCAGGAAAAGGAGGACACAGGTGAAGAAGAAGAAAAAACCTCCTTCCAGCAATTCTCCACTGTTCTGGGCTACAAGCCAGGGCCAGCCACTGGAGTGGGGTGAAAATATAGACGACACATTCAAAGGAGACTTTTCCATCCGGAGGACATTTCTGCATCCAGTTCCCGTGTTCTAGTTCTGAGCCTGCTGGGAGAGCTGTTTCTGGAGGCTGCAGAAGGAGTCAGGCCGAGGGCAGTCTCCAGCCTGGAGACATGGTGACGGTGCTAGTGGTGAAGGAAGGACAATTTTTCTCTCAAGATTGAGTCTTCAGATTTCTGGAGCTCAGAGAACCCTCAAGATCATCTAGTCCAACTTGTGAATGTGACCATCAGGGAAAACAAAGGCAAGGTAAGGAAGAAGAAGTCTTGATGAAAGTCACACGGCACCTTGGTGGGGGGGGCACAGCCAGGCCCCAGATCCCAATCCAGGGTCCTGTACAGGATTTTTCTCAACGGATTCCCACATGGAGAAGGCCCAGAGCCCAGGATCGGATTAAGCAGCTACCAGTGAGTTGCATGTGGCTTTTGTTAAAATGCCCAAACGTTACTACTAATAAATAGACTAGCAGGTCTCAAGGGGAGTCTTGGGCTTGATCAAGGTCTCAAAGTGAAAATCTTGTGTGGACTTGCTTCAGATCCCACAGCTGGAAAATCCCAAGGCCAATATTCAAACACAACCTTACCTGCTTCCAAATCTCGCCCACCAGCTCATGCTACCTCCTGTGTAGCCTCCAGACCCAGGCTAGGGACAGACAGACATTCTGCAGAGAGAGGAGTCCCACAGACAGATCCTTTTTGGTTGGGTCTTTCCTTTGCCCCAGGACCTGTGCTTGCCCTGAGGGCAGAAAGGAGTAGGTGAGATCCCAGAGTTTACAGACTAGTGGCATGAGTGATTCAGCAAGAGGCTGCTAACCTAAAGGACCAAGGTTCCAACCTCCCCAGCAGCTGGTGAAGGTAATAGTCAGGCCCCCCACTCCCGCTCAAGCCCGCGATGGGCTGGGACTGACGCCATGGCGCCCAGCAGCAGCAGCAGCAGCAGCAGCAGCCGCAGCACCGGCTAGAACGCTTCTCCATGAGCAGTTAGAGCAGCCGCATTCTGACTGCTGTAAGAATGAGATCACGGGACTGAGCGAGAGGGAGAGGGCCCAGGACACCCTGGCAGGTCCCTGTGCCATCGGCGACAGTCATCTTTGTGCATGCCCAGGACAGAGACGGCACACGGTGGCGGGGCATCTCAAGCGATGCGTGGGTTCATGAAACCAATATATCCCAAAGGGACCTGGCCATCAGCTCCAGAAGGGTCGCAACCCCAAGGGCCGTGACGCAGTCTGCTCTGCACAATGGGGTCGGGGTGAACTCAGGAACAAGTGAGAGGATCGGTTCCCTCCAGAGCATTGGGGGCTCGGCAGGTGTGGAGGTACGGGCACCTCTCCTTGGACACTGGGGTCTTTCCAATGGATCCTGCCACTAGCTTCCTGCCAGCTCCAGATTGTGCCCTCCTCTATAACGTAGATGTATTTAGGGTTCAGGGTTGAAATCAATTTGACTGCCTCCTGTCTGTGTGAACCTGGGCAAGTTCAATTCATCTCTTCGAGCCTCAGTGCCCTTGTCTGGGGAGTGGTTCCAACGTCACAGGCTGGTGTGAGGGTCAGAGATGCCGAGTCGTGGGCGTGTTCTGGAAGCCACAAAGCGGTGTCTGTGCGGAGCTGAGTAGAGGGTTGTGTCCTGGTGCTTATGAAGGCTCTTCTGAGGCCCCAATTCAGCCAGTGACTTGCCCACCGTGGCCTAGGGAGGGAGAGGCAGAGCAGGGCCCAGGGACTTCTAATTCTCAGTCCAGAGATTGTCTCATAAGCCATGGCGCCTCAGAGATCTTCATCTAGGTGTGCTCCTGCCTTGGCAAGAGCAAGTCCACATCGCATTCAAAGGAGAAGCATTCTGGATCACCCGCAGAGTATATATCTCTGAAAGGGAATGGGGTCCAGCTCCATTCGACTTCCAGCAGAATGCCACCACAAACACTCTCGGCAGGGGGTTAACTCTTACTGCCCCCAAAGGCTTCCTTCCAGTCTCTCAGGCTCTGCTGATGAACTTGAACCAGAAAGGTCGTCCTAGCGGCTGAAACCCTCCTGCTGCGACAGAGCCAAAGCCCTCTGATCTAAGCTCAGGACAAGAAGGAATGACGGTCCTGACAAGATCCAAGGAGCAGATCAGGAACGAGTGGGAGCAGACACAGAGGAAGGTGGGTAAGGCTCAAAGCACAAGTTTTCATGGAAAACCACGAAGGCTATTCGGTTTTGATCCTGGAAGGGGGATACTGTGTTCCTGGAGTAGGAATTCAACAGAAACAGACCTGAGGGAGAGGGACACATGAGTCCCACTGCTCAGGTGAAGGCTCATAGGCCTCGGGAGAGAAACACCTTCGCCAGGAACTCTAGCCCTTACCGGGGTGGGTGGCTTTCACTGGAATGCCTCACCTAATCTTCCAAATGACCCTGGGGCAGCAGTTCTCAACCTGTGGGTCTCGACCCCTTTGGGGGTCGAACAACCCTTTCACAGGGGTCACCTGATTCACAACAGTAGCAAGATGACAGGGATGAAGTAGCAACGAAAATAACTTTATGGTTGGGGGGTCACCACAACATGAGCTGTATTAAAGGGTCGCGGCATTAGGAAGCTTGAAAACCACTGTCCTGGTGTGTGTGTGTACCAACAAAGATGAGGCCCAGGTCGGTGTGGATAAACACCCTACACTTTCTCTGTCTCACCAGAGAGCCAGGGGAGAGAATTCATCTGAGAATGCTGGGGCTGAAGTTCCCCTTTTTCAGTGGGTACTGACCTTGGGTTCTAAGCCTCCTCTCCCCATTACCAGCTAGCTACTCCCATTCCTCTCCCTCCACAAAACGCACTGGCCACCCACTTTCCACAGCAGCCAGTCCTCACCTTAACACTCCTTTGGTCTAATTCCCACCAAGGGCTTAATGCCTGGCAATAGCTAGGTCTGGTCCTCCCCTGAGCACTGGTGCTTTGAACCAGAGGCGCCTTGAAATTCTGGTCAGTAAGCCACAGGAGGAAGAGAATGGGTTTCGAAGTCTAACACATGCAGGTTTGAATCCCTGGTTCGGTTACTTTCATTCTGAATGACCTGAATACATCACTTAATGTCTCTGGGTTTCAGTGTCCTCGTCAGAAAACAAGGATAATGACACCCACCTGATTGGGTGAATAAAGCTCTTATGCTCTCACACTAGGTAATGGGGTGAATGGTGGTCCCCTAAAAGATTTGCTCATGACCTAAACCCCAGAACTGGTGAATGCAACCTTTCTTGGGAAAAGGGGTAGGAGGGGTTAGAATTATGTTATCCTGGGTTAACTGTGAGGGCCCTACAAGCCATCAAAAGTGCCCCTAATAAGAGACAGGCGGAGAGACACACAGACCAAAGGGAAAGAGGCAGTATAACCGCAGCAGCGTTGGGAGTGATGCAGCCACAAGCCAAGGAAAGCAGGCAGCTACCAGAAGCTGGAGAAGGTGAAGAGTGGATTCTCCCCTAGAGCATACTCCTCACAGCAGCCCGAGGATACTAACATACACTCCCAATTTCAATAGCTTATCACATGCCGCTCGCAGACCCCTGCTGTATATGTCACAGCCACGCAAACCACTCCCAGGAGAATGCAAGCTTCACGAGAACGGGAACCTGTCTGACTCGGCACTCTGATAATCCTCGGGCCTAGCATGATGCCAGGCACGCGGACATGCTCAGTGGATTTTGTTTTGCTTTGTTTTAATTATACAAACGAATTATAGCCTCTGCCTACCTCACTGCCCTGGAAGCCCTTCAGCACCCCATTCAGAGATCACCTCTGCCTTCTCCAGACAGCTCGGCTTCTCTCACCCCTGCACGCTGTCCTAACACAGCGTGCGTACAACCCAGTCTGGTTGTGTGTGTCTGTGTGTCTTCGCAAAGAGACTGGAGGTTCTCAGAGGACAGGAGCTGCATGTGACTTGCTTCTAGGCCCTCGGCACACAGAGCACAGGGCATATGTTATAAACATGCCCGGACTTGTCTCCTCCTCCTGTAGATTCCAGGACTGAAGGGGCCAGTCTCAAAAGAAAAAAAAGCCCAAGATAAGTGGTCAGGGGGGATGTAACCAGTCTCCAAGGGCCCAGAGATGAGCCTTAAGGCTCCAGAGAGTCCGTGAGCCCTTTCTAGACCCTGCTTCCAAACTCCCTCCAAACGGCAGCTGTGGAGAGAACCCCATGCCTGCGGAGACCTGGGGATAGCATTGCTTAATTAGCCAGAGGTCCAAGCCACCCGTGTCTGGCCCAGGCAGGCCTTCTGGGGACTGAGCAGGCAACATTTCATCATTAGGAGGAAAGGAGATGACAAACCCTTTCCTGAAAGAACCCAGCAGGCAGTCAGAATCACTGAATGTGGATAAATAAAACCATTATTTCCAAAAGCTGCACTAAATGTATTCTCCGTATCACAGGCAATGCTATATTTAGAACTGGCACTTTGAGTCATATGCTGATTCCTGAAGAGAAAAACTGAATCCAAGTCCGGGGGGGGGGGGGGGAGGTGGGAGAAATCAAGTGAAATATGAAAATAAAAATGCAATCTTAATCTATAAGAGCAAGCTGTCAAGAGCAGTGAGAGAGATGTTTCCTGCACAGAATCCTGACAGCAAATGGACTCCCAGTGGAGTGGGGGCAGGGCCGGCTAGACTCCATAGGGGTTCACCGCCAGCGGTGGAACCGGGAGCCACCCGACCCTTCCAAGAAGCAGGAACGGAATCTGCAACCAAGATTCTGAGCAACCAAGGGGGTACAGTCAAACCATCCCACTGGCTGGGGGTGGGGTGGGGAGGTCACTGTTTCCAAAGTTTAGCCACACACGCTGTCTCGCTTCTCCGAGAAAGCAGAAGACATACTGCCACCCCAATTGATGGACGGAATCCAGAGGGGCTGAGTGACTGGCTCCCATCGCACAGTTAGTGAGAGGAACAGCGGGGGTGCCGAGGGCCTAGAAGCAAATCACATACAGCTCCTGCCTTCTGAGACCCTCCAGGCGCTTCAAGAGGACCGACAGACAGATACACCCACTGCCCGGTTTACTGACATGGACTTTGACTTGCAGAATAGTTTCTGAATGACAGAAAAGTTGAAAAGATGGGAGAATTCCTGCTCCTGGCAGTGTCCTCCTACAATGATCCATTGGTCACCACGGAAGGACCGGCACTGGTACATCAGTCTTTAAGCCACGCCTTGTTCAGATGCTGCTCCAAAGAACCAAACTCTCTGCCACTGAGTTGATTCGGACTCTGAGTTATGCTATAGGACAGGACAGACGTGCCCCCTCTGGATTTCTAAGATGGTTATCCTTTATGGGAGTAGAGAGCCTCGTCTTTCTCTGGTGGAGCAGCTGGTGGTTTCAAACTGCTGACTGGTTCCCCCAATGGCCTTTTTCTGTTCCGGATCTCCTCCACGCTCCCACATCCATTACTCTTGGGCTCTTCTGTTACGGCTTCTCAGGCGTTCCTTCTTTTTGATGACCTTGGCAATTTGGAGGAGGGCTAGTCAGGTATGTTGTATCATGCCCCCCCCCCTAATGTTCTACTCATTAGACTGAGAGTACAGGTGTCTGGGGACGCCTTCCACGTCACATCATATCACAGTGCAGACTGTCAAGGTGACATTAACATTGGTTACCCAGTCAAGCTGGTGGTGCTGGGCGTTATTTCCCACCTGTGCTCTCCTCTTCGGAAGGTCAGTACACCTGCCCAGCTCACACTTAATGGATGGGAGTTAATCTCCACTTCTGAGGTCTGGCCATGAAGTTCTTAGTAGATTCTTCAGGAAAAATGCCTTAGAAGGTGCTCCTTTTGGGTCCCCCACCTCATACCTCTTTCCCGCCTCTGAAACATTGTGTGAAACATTTCCTGCCTCTCACACAAGATATAACAATTAGAACTCTCATGGGCATCTTGGACCAGGAAGACAGTAAAAGAGAAATCACCTGCGTCCCTGACCGCTGTTAAGAGCTACCATCCCAGTTGTGGCGTGACACCTCCAGGCCTCTTACATGCGATAGACTAAGTTCTCTCCACCTCAAAGTCATTTTGAATGCTGATCATTAAGATTCGTCATTCATTCAACTGGCAAACATTTACTGAGCACCTAGTACACGCCAATTTACAATTATTACAATTTAGAAACAAAACAAATTACCATCCTGGACCTCCATGAACTCAATGACTTACTTAATCTCAGCTCATTTCTTACCAAAGGGCATTCCTGAAATAAAGGAAATAGAACATAGGAAATGGAAGCAGAAATTTTCAAACCACGAGAGGAGTGTTCAAACGCAATAACCTGAGAGTTGATACACAAACTTTGAACTTCCTAGCGGTCGTGACAACGAGCAAAAGAGGCCTTATTCTTTTATTATTATTTTTATTATTGGACGGAGAATGCATTCCAATCACTCATGAGAGTCCAAAGTGAGCATTTTTCTGAACCAACTCTGCTCATGCAAGTGCCTTGAACAGCCTGGCGAGCATATCTCTGGCCCAATCCCCACCATGGCTGCTCTAAATGCCATGCACAGCTCGTCAGCGCTTAGATCCCCTCCAATAAAGCCTTGGTTTGCACACACAGTTTGGCTTTCTGTGATAGAGTAGCGTGCTCACTGAAACCTGGGTGACTGCTTTAAGACAATGCAGAGACAGGGGGGCGGCAAACTCCAAAGGTTCTGAAGCTTGGACATTAGGAGCCTGATATGAGGTGAGCAGTAGAGGGTAAACAGGACCCCAGAGGAAAGCCTGGGCACACAGAGAAGAAAACACTAAGAATGAAGCCAGTATGAGTCACCCCAAGAGCTCCTTGCTCGGGGTACCACAGCAGATAGCGCGCTCGGAGAGGGAGGACGGGCTGACTGCCAGCTCTGCTGCTTACGCAGGCCTGGTAAGTAACAGCCCCGCGCCTCAGTTTCCTCAGGTAAAAGGAAGGCGGTCTCTGGCTGGTGTGGGGATCAACTACTGCAACACTATCCGTCCTGCCTCAGCCATCATGCAGTAAGAGCCACAGCCTACATCAAAGACTATAACTGTGCCAGGATGCGCTACGCCCGAGACGAGTGATCTCCTTTCTGTTTCACTGTTGAAGAATTCTAAAAGCCATGCCAAGTCATCTCGTCGAATTTTTTTGGGGAAAGGAATGCAGCAGTCCTTGCTAGGCTCTTTATCAGACCCATTCCATGCCAAGCAGATGTACTGACACCCATCTGCATTTTGCAAACATCTGCAATCCCCAAAGCTTGTGAAACCACCATAAACCTTTCACTCTTGGGGTCCCTCCTTGGGACTTGGCAGAACTCAAGGAAAACCCTGCCATGAGGCCCTTTCCAATGCCCATTTCGGATGTACCCAGGGAAGGAAGACAGTGAAAATCAGTGGAGTAGGGTATTCAACATTCAGTGACCAGAGTGGTGAGGAGTCTACCAACTATGTACGTGTGTGATGGAGGCGACCTGAGCGAAATTGTAAGGCATTCCTTACTTACAGGGATCTGTGACCAGCCCAGGATCACAACGTGCTAGATGTGAATTCAATCGGTATTGTTCCTTCTGCACCATGCTGTCTCTCGTTCAAATATTATGTGCCTGGAGCTTATGTTGCTTTAGAGTTCTTTTGATTACCCTGACGTTTGGGTTAGGGCAGCAGTTCTCAACCTGTGGGTCGCAACCTCTTTTGGGGGTAGTAGTGATGGTGGTGGTGTCGAACAACCCTTTCACAAGGTCGTCCACTTCACAGCAGTAGCAAAATGAGTTATGAAGTAGCAATGCAAATAATTTTATGGTTGGGGGTCACTACAACAGGAGGAACTGTATGAAAGGGTCACAGCATTAGGAAGGTGGAGAACCACTGGGTTAGGGAGCTAGGAAGATCAGATATCCATGTTCTGGAATACTCCATGCATTGCCAAGACCGGCCAATGGTAACTGCATTGTTTTCTAGAGTCTAGTCTAAAGGTGATAGTGTTGTTGTTTTTTTTAATGTAAGAGCCCCAGTCTACTGAGTAAGCGTCTGATACTCTAGGGCGGGAATGGGGACTGTTGGCCTGTGGACTATAGAAGGCCCAAGAAAGCATCAATACCAGCTAACATCACATGCCTCTCCAAAGAGAAATGGTTCCAGCCATTACATTAGAGGTGAATTACTTAAATGTTTGACCCTCGAATGATGTTATAAATATCCAAATAGCCCTCTGTAGAAAAAGGCTCCCACCCTGCTCTCGGGGCAACCATTCTGTAAGAGACAACCAGAAGACCCTCAAGGTAAGAGTCAGAGGCAACAGCAGGCTGATGTTGCCAGGGCCCGGGGTCCACAACTAGATCCCCCGTCCAAAGAGGAAGCTGTGGGACAAAGTAGAACACACAGCAAGTTCCAACTACAGAGAAAGCGGCTGCAAACACCCTTCCTGTGTAAGTCTAGGTACATTAGAGAAACAAATCCACAGAAACTCACATGTATAAGAGAGAGTTTTATATAAAGGGTAAGTGCACATCAAGAAAGTATCCCAACCCAGTGCTGCCCAAGCCCACAAGTCAAACACTGGCCCATATGTCTGGCACCAATCCACAAAGTCCTCCTCCACATCACAAAACACACACAGTGATAGCCGATTGCAGGAGGAAAGCTGAATCAGTGAACGTGTAAGTATCTCAGTGCTGGCAGGGGTTCTCCACATAGCTGCTCCAGCACCCAGGGCTGCATAGGAGTGGGTCCATGCAGCTTCTCCTCTGGGATGTCTTGCAGGAAGTCAGCCTTGCCAGCTGAAGAAGGGAATTGGCTAAGGCAGCTTCACCCTGGTCCGACCATCACAAAGCAAGAGACCCGAGAACTCCAAAGAGAAGGCACACCAAGCCATTTATCTCTCTGCCCTTCAATTAACCCCACATGTGTTGATTGGCCAGGTTGGCACAATAAACTACCTCACCTCCCCACAAGGTGGCCCCCATATCTTGAAGGCAGATTTTGGAGAGAGAAGGGGAAATGACAAAACAGGACAGAGGCTGGGTGAGAGAGGTTGGGTGAAAGAGCTCCACACACGGGCTGTGTTCTCAGTTCACAATCCAGCTGTCCTGATGCTACGAGGAGACTGGGGCCTCTAAAGGCACAGCACAGGCCCCCAGCTGGGCATGAGTCTGTACCCGGAGTCCCTTGGTGTGACCTTTAGACCTCGGTGATCTCCTCTCAGGACTGCATCTTGCCCTCTCCGGAGAAATACATTTGGGAAATGGTCAGCAGAGCAGCCACCAGACAACAACGGCTAATATGTCAGGATCGAAGGGAGGGTGGCGGGGAGATCATGGGTTTTCTAGAAGGCCAGCAACTGCTCGGAGACCCTGGCCACTGACTCTGCCCCTTCTCCATGAGGCACATCCTAGCTAACCAGGCCTGGAGGACAATATCCCCGCTCTGAACAGCCAATGCACAGAGTGGACCATATGGCTGATCCCACTATGAGACACAACGTCCCTCACTGACCCATGGCCCTACGGGGGACAACACTAGAGACCCAGTGTCGGGATTGGCCAGTGAGACCAAGGCAAAACACTAAAGGCATGTGGCAGAGCAACGGGGGGTGGGGGTGGGGCGGGAGGGGGCATGCAGGTACAGAGGACGGTTTTCTTTTTTGTTGTCACTGTTGTGTTCTCTTTTGTCACTTTGTCTTGCTATGCCTTGGTTTTTTGATGCATATTATTATATCTGTAGATCTATCTAGATAAGATAGGTTTGATGAACAGTCTGGAGGAGAAAACAATGAGAAGATGGTTCCAGGGGGACATGGGAGAGGGAGAGCGGGGGTAAAAAGTAAGTGGTGTTGACCAACCCAGGGACAAAGGAGCAACAAGTGATCCAAATTAGTGGCAAGGAGGGTGTGAGAGGCCTGATAGGGATTCAGCAAGGGCAATGAAACCGAGAGAAATTACTGAAATCCACATGAAGGCTGAGCATGATAGTGGGACAAGAGGAAAGTAAAAGGAAATAGAGGAAAGAACTAGGAGGCAAAGGGCATTTATACAGGTATAAATATAGGTATGTGCATATGTAAATATATTTATATAGGATGGTGGAGAAATAGATCTATGTGCATATGTTTATACATTTAGTATTAAGGCAGCAAATGGACATTGGCCCTCCACTCAAGTATTACTTAATGCAAGAATACTTTTTTCTATTAAATTGGCATTCCATGATGCACACCTTCCCAACACAATCGCTGAAGACAAATGTGTGCATAAGCAAATGTGGTGAAGAAAGCTGATGGTGCCTGGCTATCAAAAGTTATGGCATCTGGGGTCTTAAAGGCTTGCAGCTAAACAAACAGTCATCTAACTCAGAAGCAACAAAGTCCACATGGAAGAAGCACACCAACCTATGTGACCACGAGGTGTCAAAGGGATCAGGGATCAGGCATCAAAGAACAAAAAATCATATAATTGTAAATGAGAGTGAGTACAGAGTGGAGACCCAAAGCCCATCTGTAGGCAACTGGACATTCATTCCCTTACTGAAGGGGGAGGTAACAAGTCAGTCAGGGTACAGGGTAGCAACAATGAAACACACAACTTTCCTCTAGTTTTTAAATGCTTCCTCCCCCTAACTATCATGATTCCAATTCTACCTTACAAATCCGGCTACACCAGAGAATGTACACAGGGACAGATAGGAACTAGAAACACAGGGAATCCAGGAAAGATGATCCCTTCAGGACCAGTGCTGGTAGTGGTGATACCGGGAGGGTGGTGGGAAAAGGGGATAGAAAGGGGGAACCAATTACAAGGATCTACATATAACCTCCTCCCTGGGGGGTGGACAACAGAAAAGTGGGTGAAGGGAGACATCGGACAGTGTAAGATATGATAAAACAATAATAATTTATAAATTATCAAGGGTTCATGAGGGATGGGGGAGAGGGGAGGGAGGAGGGAAAATGAGGAGCTGATACCAGGGGCTTAAGTGGAGAGCAAATGTGTTGAGAATGATGAGGGTAACATATGTACAAATGTGCTTTATACAATTGATATATGTATGAATTGTGATAAGCACTGTAAGAGGCCCCAGTAAAATGATTTAATAATAAAAAAGAATACCTAGAGAGGGTTATAAATTCTCCAACAATGTGATCACCCTTGAGTAATACAAGGCTTGTAAAAGAATATAGTAAGAAGTGGCTGTTTCCCAGGTACCACAAGTCCTACTCTGTGTGGCTTGTCAGCAGCAACAGTGTGCCGAATTAGGGCACCAGGGGCCAGTGAAGGGGGTCTGAGACTCCTTATCTATTCCTGTCCTATGTGGCCTGCTGGTTCCCAACTGGTACCTCTGTATCCCTGAAGAACCAAGTCAGGACTCAATGCACTCTCTCAGTGTATGTATGTGTGTGGTCTTCCGCTACCAGTCTATAGACTCACTACAAACCCCCTCTGGCAGCAGTCACGTCTCGAGATGGGCTCTTGGAGTGTTGAGCGGAGGCGTGGCTGACCAGCCCTGCCACGTGATCCAGCTAGAGTCATTGGGCCCCACTCCACGCTGTGCTTGGCTGTCGCCTGCCCACTTCAAGTGGAGGATCCGACACTTATTTTAGACCCTCATAAATAATACATTTTGTCATCACGATTCCTCAAGGCCTTCTTTTAAGCTATGTTTCCACTTTGGGAAAACCACTTTTACTCGCCGAGGCAGAGATGTTCATAAATCAAGAGGAGCCGGAATGTTCTGACTTTGGAAGAAGTAGGCAGTCACTGCACCAGATTTCCTTAGTCAAGGAAAAAGCTAGCCTCCTCCAGGGAGAAGATCCGACTTTCCGAACAGCAGCAACAAGATGCCCACAACCTTTCTCTGACTCCTTGACTTCTGACCCCAAAGGTCCTACTGTCACTTCTTTAAATAGCTCATTCGACCTTTGTCTCCATTACAGCTCTCCAGGGCTAATTATTCTCGGTAAAAAGCCAAGAATTTTATCATCTACGCTACCTGCCATGCACAGTGCTCCCACAGCCTGGCACAAGCTAAACTCAGTATTTGAGCGCCCCCCTTAGATTTTTGTTGTTCCCTGAAGCACCCCCCAAGAGACAAGAGACCTTACTCTTTTTATTCAATTAAGCATCTCTCTCTCTCTCTCTCTCTCTCTCTCTCTCACACACACACACACACACACACACACACACACACACACACACCCCTCGTCCTCCCCTGACTTTCCGCCCTCCCCTCCTCCCCTGACTTTCTTAATGGACAAATGTTTCTGATTCATAAGACGCAAAGACGCGCGCTGCAGTCCACAGAGTGCTGGACTTGGAGTGACACCAGGGCCGGAAGCCTGTCTCTGCTGCCTGTTACGTGATCTTGGGCAAGGTCCTTACTCTCTCTGGACTGGCCATGTCCCAATCAATAAACAGGCCAAACCACTCCCTTCACAGTCGCAGACTTCAATGTACACAAGCCTTGCCAGGAAACCTTGTTCAAATGCAGTTCCTGGTTCCCGAGGTCGCAGGCAGCATCTGAGGTCGGCATTCCTGATACTGTGGTCTGAGGCCGACGCTGCTGGTGTGGACTACTGTCTGAGTAGACAGGGCATGGGTGGTCGGCACTTAAATTGGGAAGAGTTCTGTCGGCTTACCATTGGACTCATTCACCATCATCGTTCCTCTTAAACCAGAGAGCCATTCTTCTACAACTCCATGGAGACCATCTACGAATCCTTGATTCTTTCCAGGTAAGCAAAGTAGTAACTAGAGTAACAATACGTGCTGGAGGAAACTAGTGGTCACTTACCTTCCCTGCCCTGCTCTGCCCCTTCCGGCAAACAACCAAGTAGCCAACAAAGTACATCTCTCTAATCAGCTGCCTGATATGAAGAAGTAAACATACAAACAAATAAACAAATCCTTCATTAGAGCTTAAAACTAAGTTTCAAACTTTTAGGAGTAACCATGTAAATCACACACACTGTGCGTGCCCTTCATTTCGAACCTAAGTGCTCAGGATTGGCCTGGTGCGAAGCATGACCAAAGGTTTGGGTGGGATAAATCAGTTGAGAACAGTGGGTCCCTGAGACTGGTTTGTTGGGGGAAAAGGGGGAGAAAATGGTGGGAGAATTTGATGGAATGGGACATACTGCCAGTGACCAGCATTATGAAAAAGCCTTTCCTCTTGGAATAATTCTACTCTTCAAGACACTCCTCCAAAGTGACTCCTTTCAGGACACCTTCCCTGGCCGCCTGTACAGAGCTGGCTCTTGCTTCCAAAGCACTGTCAATTCTCCATCCTCTGCCTACTCTGGGAGGCTGGACAACAGGAAGAAGAATACAGCGCCAGGATTGGAGGAAGGCTTACTAACAATTCCTGGTGTGCAGGTGATGCCACCTTGCATGCTGAAAGGGAGGAGGAGTTGAAGCCCCTGCTGATGAAGATGAAGGGTCGCAGCCTTCTGTGTGTAAAGGAATCCAAATCCCCACAAATGGGACAACAGGCAGCATCATGATCAGTGCAGAAAAGACCGAAATGATTAAGGATTTCGTCTTGCTAGAATCCACAATCAATGCTCATGGAAACAGCAGCCAAGAGACCAACGATGCCTTGCCTGGAGGAGATCTGCTGCACCAGAGCTGTTTGGGTGTTGAGAAGCAGGGCGGTTACTATGAGGGCTGAGGGCGCCCGACCCAGGCTGTGGTGTTGTCCATGGCCTCCTATGGGTGTGCATGTTGGACACTGAATAAGGAAAACTGAAGAATCGGTGTCTTTGAGTGATGGTGCTAGTAAAGAATATTGAAAGTGTTTGGGCCAGGTCCGGACTAGGCAGCCTCTACCTCAAAGCCCCCGTTTCCAGCCTCTCAGGAAGATGGATGACCTAGTGAACTATGCAACTCCTGCCCCCAAACCCCAAAGAGCTTATGAAGCCCCTTCCCCAGCACCCCAGGAAGCAATTTATGTTCCCAGGCCAGTTCCTATAGCCCCTTTCCCAGCACTCCAGAGAGCAGGTTTGCAAACAGCAAGATGACTTCCCATGGGGCACATCCTGACTCAAGGCCCTATAGCTGCAGGCGATAAAAAAAATCTCCCTTCCTTCTGTCAATGTATACTTCCTTAGCTCAGGCCCTATAGATCTTCCACTGCCTCACCAACAAGCTGCGACTTCCCTGACCTAACTCGTTGGGTTGTGGACCTCATCCGGGAGTTTTCCCTGTCCTTACTAAAGCCTCTCTATACTTCTCATTCCTGACTGAGCCTTATCTCCTTCTGCGCCTCTGTCGCCAACCTTTGAGAAAGTACCATGGACCACACCCTACCCCCACCCCCCCAAACCCCAAGCAAATCCATCTTGGAAAAGTACAGCCAGAGCTCAAGTAGAAAGATAACGTTTTGAAAGTGATGATGGCAACATATGCACACGTTTGCTTGAGATAATTGGTTTATGGATTGCTATAATATCTGTAAGAGCCCCCAATAAAATGATTTAAAAAAAAAAACACCACCCAAACAGATCCCTGATGTCTGCTTCCACAGATTCAGTAGGTATGAGGGAGCTTTAAAAAGTTCATGGAAAAAAAAGAGGACCTGATGCAAAGGGCTTAAGTGGAGAGCAAATGCTTTGAAAATGATGAGGGCAAAGAATGTACAGATGTGCTTTACACAATTGATGTATGTATGGATTGTGATAAGATTTGTATGAGTCCCTAATAAAATGTTTATAGATAGATAGATAGATAGAAAAAAGAACTTGAGGGGGGAAGAAAAATGAGATAGAAAGATAAAATAATTTTTGCACAAACTTTTTAAAGCTCCCCTTGTATCTGATGGAATCCAAGAATCTGAGTTTCCGTGATCTCCAGGTGAATCAGAGGTGCGTGGCCTACAGGCATGGGCAAGGCTACCTATACACAGGAGCAAAGCCCAGCCCAGTTTCCCATCTCAGGCCTGGTGCCTGGTCTAGTCTGGAGTAATACAGGTTTGAGGTCATCTCCAGGTTTGGGTTCCAAACTAGAGTCCTGGGGTGAAAGACAAGTCACATACATAGTACCTTCAGAGGGTCTGGCAGGAAATCCCCAGCCAGAGGCACTCAGACAATGATGGCAGATTAGATGTCCCACATGTACAACCATGAAGCCAGAGTGGCAGCTGGCAAATGGGTCACTGTTCCGAGGGTTTAGAAGACCTCGCTGGCCAGGTTCTAAAGGAGCCGGCGCCTTTATGGAAGACAAACCAAATAAGTGAATAAAATAAAATCCAGAAGAGGCTCCACTCTGGAAATAAAGAAGGTCCCAGATAAATTTATTTTGGATTTGGACCCTTTCTTTCCCACTGAGAGGGAGTTTACCAAGTGCTGTTCAGAAACGAACAACAACTAAAGAAATGAGAAATAGAGCTCACCCTCTTGTCTGCCTCCCACATCCAAGACCTGCTGAGTCTGGGTTGACTCTCCCACCAGCCCCTTCCTCATCAGCCCTCTGCCAAAGCCCCGATTAAAGGCCTCATGCACTACCCTTTCATCGGAACCCTGCAAGCTCCCCAAGGCTCTTCCTGATGCATACCTCCCCTCTTGCCACCATCTACCTCCCCTAAAAAGCCTGGTCAACCTTCCCAGAGAATAGATCTCATCAGAGAGTGTAGAAAGACCATCGTATCTAAAGCCAGAAACTCTGGTTCGGGCCCTGGTGCCCAGCAGCTGTCTGGCCAGGGCCTAGTCTCTTTCCCCTGGAGATTCAGGCTTTGTGTGTGAGATGGAAGCCTGCACTGGATGAACTCCAAAGTCCTTTCTAACTGCATGATTTTGTGTCACATGCCAGCTCCCAACTATGAGTGATGTCTTATTGTCTATAGAATTCAATGTGTAACTGCACTGTCCTAGAACATCCATGGTCTTCTGTGATCTGACCCAAACTTTTATTGTGTTATCCCGTCTGCTCCTCTTGTTGAGAGTGGAACTGAAATAATCCCAGTTCCCGAACAGCCCTGGTATTTTCCCCTTCCTTAACAGTCTTGCTGCTATTTACCTTTCGACAATCTACAACACCTATTTCAATGTGTATTATCCTTACACTGTTTTAGGGTCCAAAGCACATGTATCTACTTTATGTTTTTTCCTTTACACCATCAACCTAAAGAACCTAAAAGCCATCTCTGGTCCTTATTTGTCTCTCACATGACCTTACTCTCTCACACCAAGTAGGGCAGCTCTTCTTGGGCCTGGCTCACGGCCCTCCTTATGTCATGCTGACCCCTTGAAGGCAGAGTCAGTGTGAGAGTCTGCTACCCACGAACAAGCCCTGCACAGAGAAGGGTGTAAATAATCGTTGGATCCAGGTGAGAGAGTAGCTACTGCCCTGGGTTTCAGTGGCAGCCAAGGCAGCAAGGGCCACACACTGTGCAAATGGTTTTCAGTCTTTAAAAAAAAAGAATATAAATATCTGTTGAAGTGGATTATTTTTCTTGACATTAACCCAAAGGGTTAGGGGTCATGGAGGGGGGACAGTTGCTGGTAACCTCGTGTGTGAGTTGAATTGTGCTCCAAAGGGTTTCCAATGGCTGGGGTTTTGTTTTGCTTTTCAAAAGAAGATCATAAGTCTTTTTTCTAAGGCAGCGGTTCTCAACCTGTGGGTCATGACCCCTTTGGGGGGGTCAAAGGACCCTTTCACAGGGGTCACCTGCTTCAGAACAGTAGAAAAATTACAGGTATGAAGTAGCAACGAAAATCATTTTTTGGTTATGGGGGTCACCACAGCATGAGGAACTATGAAAGGGTCACGGCGTGAGGGAGGTTGAGAACCCCTGCTCTAAGGCACTTCTGGGTGAACTTGAATCTCCAACCTTATGGTTAGCAGCCTTGTCCATTAATCATTTGTACTACCCAGGGGCTCCAAGGATGGGGGACACAAAAAGGGGCCAGTGACTTGGTGTACAGTGTGTCCATGCTTCATAAATGGTTCAATTTTTTAGATGATTTTCACTGACAATAAAAGCCGGGCTGAGCTACCCAACTCGGTGGCTGCAGAGTGACCAGAAGCTGTGGTCAGACACCCAACACAGCACAGTGGCTCACAGTGGCTCAGTGTGACTTCCAGGCTCCACGGAGTTATACTAAAAGGCAGCCTTCCTCCCTGTACGATGTCCATGGAAAGAGTTCCTTCCTATCTCTGGATGCGGGCTGCTCCAGCTGCGTCCCTGTCCACCTGGGACCACAGAGAAGTGTGCACATGCGTTAGCTCCCTGACTAGATCGTCAGTTCCTGCCTGGAAGGATCTGGATCGTGTTCATCTTCATATCTCCCACATGCCACAGAGCTCATAACAGATGCCAATAAATGTTCTCTGGATGGCTGCTCGAATCCCAATTAAAATCCCCAGTCAGAAAGATGAGCTATAATTCCATTTTCCATCTCTACAAAAAAGGACAATCTTTGTTTAATATAACCTAATACATTTTCTTCACCAGAGACAGATGCAGGTTCTGTTTTTAGAAGACGTAGCTGAGATGTTGTAAAGTAGCGCTTGATTTTGATATTTTATTCTGATTAAATAGGAAGCGTATCCGAAATACGAGGGATGATTTGGCTTCTCTGAGCCCTTCTACTCATCATTGCAGAATCCAGAACAGCGGAGTGTGAAGGGCCTTGGAGACCAATCCAACCCGTCTGAAGAGGAAAGAACTGAAATTCAAGAGCTGTCACTGGAACTCGGGATGGAGGATTGGTTGGGTGGAGAGTGACTTGGCTCATTTCTTTTTCTTGTTCATTTATTCAACACGCAGCACTGAGCACACACTAGATGCCAAGCTCTGTGTTGGGTGCCAGAGATACAGAACTGCCAAAGACAATCCCAGCCATCCCTGATCTCACAGACTAATGATAAAGCCTGATTCCTCCAGTCCAGGAATTCTAATTGCCTTCCAAAGAGGTGGGCTGCCCCTTCAAAGGAGCTACCTGGGGGGAAAGAACAATGCCTGCTGGCTACTCGGAGACCTTATTTGCTGGAGGACTGCACTGACCCACAGGCCAAAGGTCTCCATCCAAGGGCTCCTGGATGAGGCATCCTGGCCAGCCTAGTACTTGCTGCCTGCTTTGAATTCACACGACCACTCAGGGCTATGTTCCTCCAGACTAGAGGGTTATTTCTCTCTTCAGCTCGATGGTTTCTCTCTCTTGGATGACAGAGACGATTCCTCACTCCCTGTTCTCCACTGTGTGTCTTATACACTGTAGTTAATTCATGCTTGCGGCTGATGAGGCTCCTGGAAATGGTAGTTTGGGGCCCTGGAACCACTCTCTCCTTAAGCTCCTACACAGATTCATCTTCTTTCGGGAATGGCAAATAGGGTTCTTCCTGTGCCAACTCTGGTTGACTGGAAGTGACTGCCCGGAGTGCCGTTAAGAGAACATTTCTCACACTGCAGCCAGGCCTAGTAGGAAATGGGGGTTTAACTGATAAGCAGTCCATGGGGCAGCTGTGTGCTTCCCATCGACTAGATCCTTGCTGCAAGGCTGCTTTGGTTCAACATCCCCAGCATCCTTCACAGTGTGGTCAGTAACCTTACTCACGAGCCCCTACCTCCCCACCTCACACTACCTACACCCCAGCTACACTGAATGGTTTCTATTTCTTGAACACACTTTTTTTCCCTTCCAGGATTCTGGGTCTTTGCACATACTATTTCCCTTTTTTTAAAAAAAATGTTTGAGTTTTTTGTCATTCTGACCTCACACCCCTTTGACATTATGCTTCCCTAGGAGACGGGCCCTGAAGGCCATTTGTGCGACATGGGGTCTGTTCTGGCTCACAGCGACTCTAAATGTCAGAGGAGAACTGTCCCCCAGGGCTCCCTAGACTGATCTCTTTACAGGAGTCGAAGACCGGACCTTTTGTTCTGAGGAGTCGCTGGTGGCTTGGAACCTTCTGGTTAGCTGCCAAGTGTTTGACCACTGGCCTACCAGGGTGCTTTGTACCGAGTGGAGCCTCACCTTGATCAGCAGAGAACCAGCCATGGGTAAGGCATGTCTTTTGGAGGACTGGATTCTTTGAAAATGTCCACCTTCCCCCTTTTTAAAAAAGTCACCAAGTTGTCCCTTAGGCATGCACGAACTACCCTAGATGTACTCTTTCAAATTTGTACAAAAAGACTTCCTTAGCGGTCAGGTCGGTCATCACTCAAGTCCGGGAGATGGCTCCTTGTCCATTTACTGAAGTTAGGAATGTAAACGAGGGATTGTTTCGATCTACATTCATGGGATGCTGACTGGACTGAGCAGGATAAATCATTTAAGCCATCCTGAACCCTGCTGCCCTCAGTTCAACATAATCCTAATTCGAGCTGTTTCCATCTCCGCGTCCTTCCAAGCCCACTGTCGAGTCTGCCGAGCTAACTGGTCTCTCTGCTCTGGCTTTCACATCTTGACATCTGTTCTCTATTTCGATGTCTCAGTCGTCCTTGTCTCTGTCCTGCTTAAACTCTTCACCGGTTTCCCAGTGACTCTAGGAAACCCCCACAGTCCTCCGGGGCGCACAGCATGACCGAAGTCAAGCTTTCCTCTGACTTTCTCTTCCTGTGTCCCCACCCTCCTGCTCACCATCTGACGAGGCACTTGTGGGCACTGGTCCTCACTGTTCCCGGCGTTCCCACCCCCGGCTTCCCACTCTTAGGATCTCGGCTGAAAAGGTGGCCTCCCAAGGAGGCCCTCGCTGACCATCTTACTCAAAGTGAACAGAGCATCTCTCCTAACTCTTAGGCCCTTCTTTCTCTCGGAACCGTTTATATCTGTCATCACTGGACTGGTTCCCCTGCGTCTGCTTTTCTTATGCTACGAACGAGGAGCCGAGCTCGCTCCGCAACGGCCGTCCCAGCATCTGACGTGGGTCTGAGGGGGCGTTAGGTGCCCTGCAAACATATTTACCAAAAGCTCGACAACTGCATTTTAAACATCAACTAGAGCTAAGCTTCTGCCGTATGACTAGGTCATTTCACACACAACCGATGTGAAGGAGTCCCAGGGAGAGGGAAGCGGGCTGTCTGAGGGAGCGTCAAAAGCGCACGGAAAACCCGGTGCTCGTCTCATCCCGGTTCTCCACAAACATTCCAAAGCCTCACACAACTGCCCGAGCCCCGTCCAGAAAGGAGGGAGAGTCGTGTGGCCGGGAGGCCGAGGAAGGCTTTCTGAGTCCAGTACCTGGCCCTGGGCAAAGGTCAGGGTGTGCCACCGCTTGCCAGGGGAGGGTGGTGGTTCTGAGCTGGTGTAAGACTAAAGAGGCGGGCTCTGACAGGACGCTTGCACCAGAGACAGAGAGTGGCCTGCAGGGCCTGGGATAAGCATGACGGGGAGAGCTACGCCAACAGCTTCTAAGAGTGCTGAGTTGGGTGCTGTAGAAGGACCACTGGATTTGGGGACAGGGGGAGACAGAGAGAGCCAACAGCATCGATTGAGCTTGTTTGCCCAATTCTCTTCTTTTTCAGCTCTCTGCTGGTCCCTTCCACACACCACCTCATTCAGTCCTCAGAACCGCCTCCTTGGGGGTGCGGACGGGGTGGGGGAAAGGGGTGCTTTATATTTCTATGCCCAGTTTATAGAGAAAATTTAGGGTGGACAGAGAGAGTGACTTCAGCTCTCTGAATTTTCGGAGGTTTAACTGTAGAATGAATGATAACAAAATCCACGGCACAGGTCAACGCAGAAATCGGTGAGATGCGGCACAGAGCACCCACCTTTGGGCGAGGTGCTTCGTGAGCTGTACTGGTACTATTGCTGGGAAGAGCCACTTTCAATGTGAGTCACGGGTTTCCTCAAGACCCCACAGCTCACGAAAGCCCCCAGATGAGATTCGATCCCGGAGGGCTGCTCCTTTGAAGAGCAGGATTTGGAAAACAGCTCAACCAATAATGAGCCCCGCCCCTTGCAGCATCCTACTCTCAAACTGGAGGACCCATGGCCCTGTCTGCCTGAGGGACCCCTCTGGGCTCTCCAGTGAGCACCAGCTGGCCTTGCCCATGTGGGCGTGCGTGCGTGGGCCGTGACGACTCTGATGGCCCCTCAAGCAAACACCGGTGCCTTCACGTTGGCATCAAACACGCATGACTGTGACTTGGAAGTGAGAGTCTGGCCCAGGGTGTCAAAGATTCCCCAGGCCGCAAATGACCGCTGGTTTACAGGGAGGGGCCAGCCCTCTCTCCAGACGCTGGTTGGTGTCTTGCTAACGATCCCCTGGAAAATGAAAACCTTATGAACCCCGGAAGACACCTTCCAAGGCACATGTTAGGACTTGACTGACGCATTGGGAAAGCATTCCTCATAAAGTGGGCTTGGGGAAAGAGCTGGCGAGGACAAGGGTCACACAGCCAGGATTCCTATGGAAGTCAGATGGCAGGCAGGGCCCTCCTCTGCACCTGAGAGCATTTCTCTGGAATGAGGGCCGAGAGCGCGAGGGGGAAATTTAAGCCGGTGAGTGAACTCAGTGCGTGGCAAGCAAGCGTCAGTCCTCAGGCAGAAACAGGACAGCGTGTCCCGGCCCACCCCAGGCTGCCAGCAAGCTGACACATGTTTTCATTTGGGCTCTGGGGAGCGACGGATGTTCCCCCTGCATGGAGCATGCAGAGCCAAGGCCACGCGCACACAGCGCAGGACTGACAGCTGATCAGAGGCACCAGGGGCTCCCTCTCCTCTCCTCCTGTCCTCTCCTCGGCTGCTGGCTGCGGGGCTGAACCCATCCGACCTTTGTGTACACAGAACTCTGTTTCACTGGTGGGAATTGGGAGGGACAGCCACTGCTCATGGAAGAAAGGGGAGCTGGATTGGAGCCTAGGTCCTCTGACTTCAAGGACACTCCCCCTCAGTCTGTCCAATGCCCAGTGCAATCTTCAAGACGAACATACAAGTGGAGAAGCAGAGCATCTCAGAGATGCACCTCCTTACAGGCTAACAGAGTCCCGGTCCCTCCTGACCCCTGGAGGGAGCACCCTCACCCCCACCCCGGAGCAGAACTCGGAAGCCCTCCAGTGGTGAGTGCTGTGTCCACACACCCAGCTAGCCTCGCCCCAGGGCCCAGACCACAGAATCCATGCGGGTGGCTGTTCATCTCCTCACCACACTGCATTTTCAATGCACGACGGGGTTTGAAATGTGGGGCTGGAGAAGAATGTTGATGATACCATGGCTAATGAAAGGGCAAACATCTGTCTTGGAAGAAGTACGGCCAGAATGCTCCTTAGAGGCAAGGATAGCGAGGCTTGGTCTTATATACTCTGGACATGTTGTCAGGAGAGACCAGTCCCTGGAGAAGGACATCATGCCCGCCAAAGTGGAGGGGCAGAGAAAAAGGAAGGCTTTCAACGAGACAGACTAACACAGTGGCTGCCAGAACAGACTTAGGTATATGAACAATTGTGAGGGCGGCCCAGGACTGGGCAGTGCTCCATTCTGTTGTGCACAAGGGCACAATGGGTCAGAGTCAACTCGATGGCACCCAACAACTAGCAACAAGGGACTTTTGAAAGGTGCCCAGGCTTTCCCATGGCTCAGGAGCTTAGATTCATATAAGGCAACTGCTCTGAGCACATGCCCAGTCCACATGGGGGCTCACAAAGCCTACCACTGGGTGCCAGTGCTGGGTGTGTCCCTCCGTGGCCCAGCCACCAGTCTGTTGACCCAAACCAGCTTCCCTGGCACTGCTCATGAATGACGGGAAGGCTGCTCCATCGCTCCCTTTACCCTCTCTGCACTTGCAAACAGAGAATGCTCTCAGACGACAAACCAGAATGCATGGCTCTGACTGTCCAGCTGAGCCCCATGCAAAGGGAAGCACTGGCCCCGATGCAGTCCATGGAGACTGCAAGAGAGGCAGCTTCCTAGACTGACCAGGGAGCTGTGGATGCAGAGGGAGCCCCAGGCACAACAAGTCTCCGAACTTGAACATGTCCCCTTGATGACAGCCAACAGTTGAGCATCCTGCAGAATCACCATTTGGAGCAAGGGCCCCACTCTGCTTGGCTTCTATGAGAGGGCAAGAGCAGCAATGCCAAGTGGGCATGCCCATGGTGTCACTCCCCGAAGAATTGGGGCTCCTTTCTGACCAGGCATTGAACCTACTGCATAGTCAGCATAGACCAGGACCAACATTTTAATGAGTAAATAAATGAACCAAAGAAGACAAAAAGCCATCTTAAGTGGGAAGGAGAAAACTTGGTCCTAAAGAAGCAGACTCCTTCCCCAGACCATTCACACCCCTTCCCCAATGAACTTCTCTCACGATGCTCTTTCTCGGCTGTTCTGAGAAGAAAACAGAACCATGAGGGGTGAGAAGCAAATCATGAGACCTCATGAAACTAGCCCAGCCCCAGAGAAGCTACACCTTGCATCAGAATGCCCAAGGGCCCTCTGCCCTACACTCCATGCCCAACACAGGGATTCACTACACTGGGATGTCTTAAAGGCATCCCAAATGCAGGATGTTCAAATTCAGATCAAATTATTTTTACCCAAATCTGGTCTTCCATGAGCGAGTGTAAGTATGCGTGTGTGGTGTGTGTGTGCGCGCACTTAGTTAGAATCCATACATGCATCGGCAGCCCAGAGGAATTGTCCTTCACAGGTTCTCTTTCTTCATCACCTTGTCCATCCCGTCGTCAAGACCTGCTAACGGAATCTCATTAATGTACCAACCCATTCATGCCTCCTCATCTCTGTTGGTCCTCCTCTAATCCCAGCCTGTAAAAAACATCCTAGCCCGCAGTTGTTTTGCATGGACTAATGAAAACATCCCCTCTTACGCAGGCGTCCTGCAAGCACGAGTGTTTCCTCTAGCCCATTTTTAAGGCCACCGTCACAGAGCTGTCTTAGAAATACCTCATTGATCACGACTCTCCACGTGTACAACATGCACGCGTTACCACCCCCACCCTCTGCTCTTAGAACAACCAGAACAAAGTCCTTCACAAGGCCTACGAGGCCTTCACCCTCTTTCTAACCTC
Source organism: Tenrec ecaudatus (assembly GCF_050624435.1). Taxonomy (NCBI): domain Eukaryota; kingdom Metazoa; phylum Chordata; class Mammalia; order Afrosoricida; family Tenrecidae; genus Tenrec; species Tenrec ecaudatus. The sequence goes on along the minus strand of NC_134533.1, from coordinate 52,843,905 downwards.
TACTCCCCGACTTTACCCGCCCCATTATCTACCCTCAAGTGGTAAGACCTGCTTGGGTCTGTGAAAACACCAAGCTGCCTCTCATTCTTGAAGCCAAACTGGTCCTGAGTCTACAAACCTATTCTCCCATCCTACTGCCTCCCTTCGCCTAATTAACCCCTAGGAGCTCTGGCAGTATAAGGGTTACGCGTTGGGCTGTGACGGAACAGTTGGCACTTCGAAACCAGCAGCAGCTCTGCAGGTGGCTGCTCTCAGAAACAGTTACAGTCCTGGAAACCCCCGGAGGCCGCTGTGCGTCAGCACTGACTCGATGGCAGTGAGCTTGGTGTTTGGAATCTTTCATGTCTTCCTCAGATGTCACTTCCTCATCAAAGCTGCCCCCACACACCTGAAGCAGGCCAAACCCAGGCCCCGACTGAATGTTCCGCCACTGAACGGACTCTGACCACAGTGGCCCTATAGCGCAGAGTAGCACTGTCTCTTAGGGGTCCACGGCTGCCTGTCTTTGCAGAAGGAAATGGCCCATCTTTCTCTGTGAGGCAGCCAGTGGGATCAGAGGACGCTGGCCTTGTGGTTAACAGGGGAGCACACGTGACCGTGGTACCACCGGGGCTCCCTGAATGTGACGTCTTTCATAGCCTTTGCCCTCGTTGATAATTTTACCTATCTGGCACATTATTTTACTCTCTCGAATTACCTCCTGAGGTTGTAAGCCCATTGAAGGCAGGGGCCACATGGGTTTCATCATCATTATACCTCCAACTTTTAGCCCAACACCTGCTACATAGTAGGCAGTCAACAAAACCCTACCCAATGAATAAACAAAATGCCTCTATTCTGGAGCTTATCAGAATTAATCACGCCAGGTCCCTTTCTATCACCATCCCCAAGGTTGACCTGAGTCTGCCTTGGGCTTCTGGCCACTTCTCCCCATCCCTGTAGTATACGCTACACACCTACCTTCTGTAGGTGAGAAAATCATATCCATTCGTTGGGCGTCTATTTACCAGGCATTAAGGCACAATGCCAAGTGCCTTACATCTAGTCCTCACTTCATTCCCACAGTACAACGGGCTATCCAAGTATATTACTCCCCTACATTGCACTGAAGCAGCAGTTTCACTGGCAGCGTTTAGCAAAAGCTGTGCGGCAAGCACATTTGAACCGACGTCTAACTCCAAAGTCTACAGCGTTAATCACAGCCAGCTGCTCTCAAAGCGGGGTCCACCAGCTGAACTTGATTTGAAAGACTTCTGTGAGAAGCAGCACCCAGCTTATAGTGAAATGGCTCGAAATCCTCCAACTCCATCCTCTCCCACAGGTTCTGGAGCTGGTAAAGGTGCCTGGAAGTAGTGATGACACAGGCGGGTTAGGGGAGGTACATGTGGACTCATTCCAAAGTACCCAGCCACATGCAGAAAGCACTCCAAGGAGGGCTCCCCTGAGTGCTGGGTGGAGAGGTGACCTTTCAAGGACACAGATGAGGCGAGGCCACCTTGCCTCCCCATGCTGGCTTTGCTCTTCTACCGGGCAAGTCACACCTTTCTTTCAGTCTCAATTTTCCATCGAGGTGTGAAGAAACTGAATCGCTTGTGCCCATGGTAACCATCCAGATCCCCAAATCCTAGATTTTCTTTTTTCTTTTCTCTTTGACACTGGATGAAAATGACTAAGACTGACACTATGAGTCAACGATAAATGTTTGTAATCCAGAGGCGCAGACTCTGCAATCTTAGAGCCAGAAGGGATCAACAAATCTCATTCTCCTTCCCACCCATTGGATGACAAGAAAACCGAGGTGCAGAGAAGGGCTGTAAGTCCTGTGAGGGCAGGGGCTCTCTGTGTGGGACCGTCCCAGGCGGGTCAGCACTTACACCAGTGCCTGGCACATTTCCCAAGATGTCTGTTGAAATATTTGTTAAATGAGTGAAAAAGTAACCTCCTTCCCAGGTCCCTGACCTGTGGGGCAGGTGAAACAGGCTAGCCCCTTGCCTGGAGGAGGGGACAGGACGAGGCAGCACCTCTGGCAGCTTTGTACTCTCCAGCTAGAGTGCCAGCACACAGCGAGGAACAAATCCTCACAGTAGATAGTGCAAGCGGCACTGGGCCACCAAGCGGGCTTCTGCTGGAGTCCTCTGTGCTGTGCAAAATGAACTGCAACATGTCAATGACTGCATTCTGTTCACAAGCCCTGATCTGCCTGTACGCAGCACTCACAAGAGCCCTGGAATTTGCTGTGGGCCGGAGGACTTCTTACGACTCTGGGCCTGGGGGAAGTCAGGTGGCTGGGCGGCTTTGGACAACTCCTGGTCTAACTGACCTGGCAGCAGTCTGTGCCTTGGGCGCCCATGTTTCTTGTCTTGGAAAGTGCAGGTGTCTGCCTCAGGAAGTCCAGCTGGAGGAAGCCGTCCTTGTTCTCTCTTCTCTGATGTATCAATTGGGGCGGGGGCAGGGGGAGGAGGAGCATTTCAAGATCCCCTCCAGCACAGAGTGATGGATTGACCATCGGGGTTTGTGATTTTTCAGCGGTTGATTGCCAGTCCTTTACTCCAGGGCACCTCAGGGTAGCCTTGAACCTTCAACCTTGTGGCTAGCAGCCGAGGCACCACCAGGGACTCCTAGAGTCTCTCACCCAGGGTTCCAAATGTGGCTCTCTCATAGACAAGCTGTGTGAGCTTGAGTAAGCAGCTTAGCTTCTCTGTGACTCAGTTTCCACATCTGCAAAATGGGGAGGGGGGAGTGTGATAAGAATGCCCATGCAGAGATATTGCGAGGATTAAATGAGAGAATGTGCATGAAGCCCAGAACGGCCGCTGGCTCCTAGCTGGTGCGCCATGCATGCATCTTCCATGGTGTTCGAGGTGTTTTGAGAAAAGGTTTTAATCTCTTGAGGAAGATTGGGGCCAGGACCCCAGACAAATGAAAACAAGAGCAGCTGTGTCTTAGATGTGTGCTGCCCCCTCCCGGGGGGGAGGGGCGATCCAGAATGACAATCACAGCTTTGGTCATGGTGGATGCCAGCTCTGCCCTGAGAAGCAGTGGGAGAGCCTTCCTCCCGGTGAGACGGGAGCCTGCTCAGTTCTCAGGCAGCACCGCTGCAGCCCCTGACCTACTTTCTTACTAAAAATAGCCCCTCTTAGGTCACTGCTGCAAATTGAATTCTGCTGCTTCACTGCTCCTGTTCAGCAGGCGGGTGGGCGCCACTGCGCATTCGCTGAGCCGAAACCGTCGCTCTCGTGGTGCATCACTGCCCACCAATGATGCCCACCCCCACACTGCTGAGAAGAGGGTTCCAGTGCCCACCTTGGGCAGGTCTGCGCCTGGTCCTGCGGGGGACTTTGGTGGCTGACAGGACTGAATTCACACATGCACTCTGCTGCTTTCCCATCACTTCACCGAGGGCAAGTCACTTCCTTGTGTGTTGCCTCAGTTTCCTCATCTGTAAAGCGGGAGACAACGAAATGCACCTTAAAGGTCGGCTGTGGGGTGAGGCAAGCAGGGCACGCAGCAGTGCTTAGCAGTGAGGTGCTCCATGCTGGCAGTCACGACGTGTACGTCTGTGCGCCCCACAATGCCCTTGTGCTGAGGCGCGCTCTCACCACAGCAAAGACCAGGGCGGGAGCCTTTCAGCTGTTCAGGCGGCGAGGGTTACTAAGGTCAAAGGCACCCAGACATGGTTGTGCATCGCAGGAGTCAACCACACGGATTCCTGGTTCTCAGTCTGGACACAGAAATTGGAGAAACCAGCAGAGAGGCCCAAGAATCTGCATTTTATTGTTCTCCGGCTTATTCTAAGACCCGCTGGGCTAGGCCGGTCACCTCATGATGAAGGAATAAGTGTTATTCTCACCACATTAAATGGTTAGTACAAAATACATGGCCAACCCCGAAAAACACAGTCAAAGCCAGTTTGGTGTTTTGAAGTCAATCATCACGTACTACTATAAAACCAAACCCCAAAACTGATGGAGGTGATGATTGTACAACTCTTCTTGATGTGACTGAACTATTGAATTGTAAGATGTGGGGATCATATGCCAGTGAGTCAATTGAGAATAAAAGAAAAACCTAAAACCCAATGCTGTCCAATCCAATCGGACTCACTGTGATCCTACAGGGCAGAGATAGGTCTCAGTTTCCAAGGTGGCAATCTTTTTGGAAGCAGGCTGCCCATGGAGCGACAGGTAGGTTCGAGCTGAAGCCCTTTTGGTTAGCAGCAGAACGGTTAACCACTGTGTCCTCGGGGCTCTTTAATGCGTACAGGTGTCTATTGAATGCCAGACCCCTCTGCTTAGTGGTGGGGATTTAGCGAAAGCGCAGTCTGCCCCTCAGAGACACGTGCCAACATGACAGTCCAGTAAGCATGTGTTAAAGCCAAGTAAAACAGACAGGAACTGAGAAAAGGGACCCGTTGATTGGATCAAGGAAGCGAGGGAAATCCACAGAGCCTGATCCACAGGACGGGAGTAGGTGTTCACCTGTCAGACAGGGAAGAGCATCCCACGACTGGACAACACCCGAAAGAGCAGAAAGGCGTGAAAGGCATTGATTTGGGAAAATGTGCACTGAGATCACAGGGGCAGCAGGTGGGCGGCCAGGTGGATCGGGAAGGAGCTTGTTGGCCATCAACAGCACTGCCTATGTTGGGAAGCATGAGTCCTCCCAGTACTTTTCCATAGGATCTGTTTTTACATAACCAATGCTGTTGCTCTCAGTACACACTGTGAGCTCATCAACAAAGGAACCACAACTTGTCCAACTGTTGGACATGCAGGTAGCTTCTGGCTTTACTGAATTATAGAACTGTTTTCAAAAAATGCTACAGGGAGCATCTTTAACCAAAAAGTGGTTTCTATATTGAAGGTCTTTCTTTAGGAGAGAAATTCCAGGATATGAGTTAATAAAGGAAAGTGAATGGACATCTTTAAGGCTCTTGATAGTAACTCTAAAGAGCTTCCTAAAAGCTGGCCAACTGTATTTTTATAAATGAAGAGGGAATCCCAAAGAGATCATATGTTTTGTTCAAGTCATCAAGTTGAAAAGAGGTGGAACCAAGAGCAACTTCCGGCGCCTCTTCACTCCTGGTGCAAGGATCTTTTCTCTGCACCTCCCAGCCGCCCTACAGATCAAGGCTGAATGGGATACGATCAGTTTGGCCAAAGCCGCCAATTACTTCTCTTGGGGATTTCTGGCTAGCAATGTACATAGCAGGGGGAGGGGGCAGACGTGTGTTTCTGCAGCTAAAGTTCTATAGGCAGTTTATTTTTTCCAGTCGTATCACTTGCACTCCACCATTAATTACTTCTATTCTAGCCAAACAAACGACGTCTTACTCTGGCTTACCTCTCTACACCTGTGATCCTACACAGAACGTCTCCTGTTCTCCTACTCGCGTTCTGTACACATTTTCTAGAAAACAGACCTGCTTGATCCAAAAAGCATGTGCACACTGTGGGCCTTTCCTCTCAACAACACTCCCAGGAGATACTTCTTTTACTGCCTCACTGCACCTTGATACTGATATAAATTATTTAAATCTTACCTATAGAACAAAAGTCTGCCTTAGGGCTCAGCTATCAGAAAGAAATGAAACATTCCCACCTTCAAGCTAGTGAGAGCAGATTTACTCTACAAAGGCACTTGTAGAGTTTGAGGGGTGTAAAATCCCCTTGTAACCTCTACATCTACAACAGCAGACATCCTGGTGGTCTGGGAAGAGTGCCGGGCTGAGAGACAGAATCATCCTAGCTTCCCCATGCCGAGGAGCTACTCAGACCAGGTACAATGCTAGTAGCTTTTATACACATGGTTTAGAACCCTAAATAACCCCAGTGAAAGAGAGATGATTAACTCCATTTGATCACTAAGGAATCTGGAGGCCAACACCTTGAGTGGCAAAAACTACGATTTAAACCCAGGTGTGTCTGACTCTACCACCTTTTTCTTTTTTTTCTTCCTTCTTTACTATGCTAGGTCTCAGTGCATGCTTAGTCTCTGCTACCAAACTGTATAATTCTCAACAAGGCATTCATGCTTCCTCATTTATGAGGCAGTAATGATTATCCCTCCATCCTGCCCCTCGCCCCAACTCACAATACACAAGCGCACACACTCTCACACGCAGCCCTACCACCTGATGAAATGGCATAATGGACGTGGAAGCCCTGGAAAGACATACGGTTGTTATCAGCTTTCTGGACACCACAAATGATCAATCTGATGATGATCAGAGAACCTGTCAAGATCCTCAGTCATTTGAGAACGATTGAATGATATGCAATAGAAGCCTCTTCTAGTATCAAAAAGGGTGTGGCTGTAATGTACTTCATCATGACTTTCAACAAGACCTAAGACCAAAAGGTTAATATTCTGGGAAAATCCATTAACCAAAATATTGCATATTCCTGGAGCTCTCTGGGAAATCATGGCTCCCTAGATATTTTCCTGCTCCATTATATATATGTGCATCTGTACCTAGAGAGAGAGAGAGAGAGAGAGAGAGTGTGTGTGTGTGTGTGTGTGTTTACCAGCAGCCTGTCTCTAGGAAGTAGGATTTAGCAGAAAGGAGTTGGACCTTGGCCTTGGCTTTGGCTGGACCACAGAGATCTAAATGGCACTGAGCATTTACTGCGGTTTCCCAGCTGCTTCCTGCAAGTATCAGGACACCTGAGTTTTTACTAGCTGGACCACCTTGGCCAAGACACGTGACCTCTCAGCCTCAGTTTCCTCATACAAAATATGGGGATCACGTCAATCTCAGACAAAAGGTTAGCCTCTCTGGAACATTCGCTTCCCCTGTTGTAAAACCCATGTCACAATTACATGCTTATTGTACTCCAGGCCCTGCGCCGAGGGCTTCACATGGATTCTTTCACTCGGCTTCACAACATGGTGAGATGGGCACTATTTTCATCATTTGGCACGTGAGGAAAACTAGGTTCAGAGGTATTCAGTAACTTGATCCAGGTCTTAATCGCCATTAGGAACAGATTAGGATTCAGACCCTGGTTTCTCCCATTTGAAATCCTGCAGTCTTACCATGAAGCCAAATCCCTGCCTACTGAAGAGCTAGTCGGGGTGGAAGAAAGATAAGACTGTGTATTACTGGGTGGTTACTTGGAGCCCAGAGGTCTCAGGGAGCAAGGAGGCCAGCAGAGCCCATGCCCAGGTCTCTGCAGATGCTCCGTGGCTCTAAGCCACATGTGGATGTATGCACCTTGGGGAAAGGTGGGGGGAGAGGCAGGACCTGATGGAGACAGATTTACTGCTGTGCTCCCCGAATGCATTAAGTCAGCCTTACTCAGAGCATGGGCAGGGGTCCGGATACAATTCCAACACTGTAGAATCGGGTAGTCCCCGGCTGGTTTTACGCCGGAGACCAGGGTAAAACACTTCGCATTCATGTCTTAGCAGCTTGGAGGCTGACGGCCTCCAAGGAGACTGATGGCCTCCAAGGAGACTGTTGCTAGACATTAACGAGGGCACAGAAGGGACGGTGAATGGGCAGGAAGCAGCCATTTCAGAGAGGCTGGACGATGCCCTCCCTGCTCCCCTGACCCCACAGTGGCCACCAAAAGGAGCTGCAAGAAGCAGCAATCTTAGCTGGGATTGAAGTAAAAATAGAGCTGGGATTCTAATGCACAGTATCAAGTCCTCGGCCTTTGCACTCTGAAAGCAAGACTTGCCCAGTCCTCATCAAGCCTCCTCCACGGTGAGGTCCCCACAGCTCAGACACACAAAGGAGGAGTTTCATCCGGAGCCTCTAATGCGTGCTCCGCACCGTGCCTTCAGACCTACAATCTCAGCAGTGCTGCACAACTACACCGTGGGGCTGCTAAAATCACTCCCGTTCCACAGGTGAGGAAACCGCGGCCCGGAGGATGGCTGGCTGGGCCAAAGTCACTCCGTTAATAAGTGGCAAAGCTGAGATTTGAATTCAGACGCTGCCAGAACCCAAGCTATTTAAAATGCAAATGCCTGGTGCATTTCAAAGTAAGGGCACAGATTTATCTTAAATTGACCATGTGATGAAAGACGCTGCTAACCAATGTACCTTCTGGCGGGGAAGAACCCAGCGAAGGGGCTGACGGGAAGACTTCTCTTGGTCATTGCTTCAGCAGCTTTAACCTCACCCCCCTCCCGCTGGCTCGGGGAAATGGAATTATTTATTTAAGGATTTCAGTGGCCTCTTGCCTCAAAGGCATGATTATCATAGACTTTCAAGTGATAAAAATGTCATAAATCATAATAAAGGACAAGAGGAGCCAGGGTCACGGAAGATAACAAGCGAGAGGATCCGCTCAGAGCAGGAGAGTTCACTGCGGCTGCAATGCCATGATCCCCAACCCTTACAGAAACGCTTCCTGAGCCAGCTCTCCTCGGACCTTCCCAACAACCTCAGGATGTCCATGTGGACGTCTCCATTCTACAGACGAGAGCAAGGTTCAGAGAAGTGAGATCCAAGGTTGGAGAGAAACGAAGTCTCATCAGTCCCATCGAGGACCCCCCTAGACCCATCCACCCTGGTGGTGAGGTGAAATCACATGATATAGCTCTTCTTGCCTTAAGTCTTGGTAGTGCCCACCAAATGACTAGATGGAAGCATGCAAATAAGGTGTCGAGGACTCTTAACTTGGTGATTGGTTGCTCTTGCCATTCTGCTGGGTACCAAGGTGAGTCAGCTCAGAAGCCAGAGCAGGAAAGCCTGCGACCCTCGGGAAAGAAGAGCCACCAGTAGAACGTGTGCGGCTCCCTGCCTGAAGTATGAAGTCGGCAGAGCCACTGCAGACGAAAGCACCAAGACCACGAGACAGAGCAGAGGAGCAGTGCTGAGACCAGGGGACAGAGTGGGAGGCCTCCTGGTGTGCGGAACAAGGCAGAGGCTGAGAGATCACGTGGTTGAAAGGCGGAGCATCAGAGAAAGCTATGTCTGCTGACGTGTCTGAGAAGAGGTGCTGTTGTGGACAAAAGGATTGTATGCTTTTGCTGCCCCTGACTTGATGTGCCCTGTTAACTTCCCTAAGAAGCCCCCACGATCATGAGGATTATCTGTGTGGCCATTCCTACAGATTACAGAACCTGCCAGAGAAGTAGCATGTTGTAGGAAGGGGTCGGAATGGGGGAAAGGAAGTTGGGGGGTGGAGGCACGGCTGACCTCTGCCTCACAGGAATCATCTTGAGAAGGCGTGGAGCTGGATTCTCCTCCTTTGTCCAGAGGTGGGCAACATGTCCGGGTCAGGAAGAAGCTGCGCCTCTGGGCCCGCGAGTCAGGATTTTTCAACCCCACTATATGACTTAACTTGTCTATCCCTGGACAAGTCGCCCACTCTCTGCCTCAACTTTCTCACTTGTAAAGTGTGGCTGATGCACCTATCTACCTTACAGTGTTGTTGTCATGACTCCACAAGGGAGAAACAAAAACACACATCCATGTGCAGTGCCTGTCACCAAGGTAAACACCGGCAAGTATAGCTGTGGTTGTCTTCATCATCAGTACCATGAAGGTGCTGCACACATTGGCTGGCACCCCGGAGGTGCTCCATGGATGCCCATTTCCTCCCCCTCCTCCTCCTTGCTCGCCTAACTCCCAGGGCTCAAATCACACCCATGTTTGGTCCTTCTTCCCGACCACTTGCTGCCTTCTGAGCTTTCGCTGGGGGCAAATGCTGCCCTTCTGACCTCATATGGTTGATTGTTCTAAGGAGTGTGTACCTCCCTGGTGTTTTGTTCACCTTACAAACCTGTCTGCTGTTTGGCTAAAAACTGAGCCATTGGGTGAGTTTGTTTCCAAGCTTACGGAGGTCTAAGAGCCAGAGTCTCTATTAGAGCAGTAAGCTATTTGTTGTTGTTGTTGTTTTTCTCTTTCCTTTAGAGATTTGTCCCACATTTCCATCTCCCTCTATCTTGATCTCTTACTGTGATTACCTACGGAGCAGCCAGCAGTGGTGGCTGGGAGCCATCTAGTTCTTCTGGTCTCTGGGCTGTGGAGGCTGGGGCTTGCATGGTGCATTAGTCCTTTGGGCTAATTGTTTCCTAGCCTCTTTACTTTTCCTCATTCTTCTTTACTCTAGATAAGGAGAGACTAGTGCTTGCACCTTAGCTGGCCACTCACAGCGTTTAAGGCTCCAGCCACTACTCCCCAAAGTGGAATGTAGAGAACTCTGCCCTTGAGGACCACGTTACTCCAGTTGACCTTGATGTCCCCAGGACTATGGTCTTGAGGCCAGGCCCTCTCCCTTGGAAAGGGAGTGACTCACTCCTTTAAGGTGCTTACTTGGAGCTAAGAAGTTTTCATAACTGGCTGAAAGCATATTTATAGAATAGCTGGATGCCCAGATTCTCCTCATATACACAGCCAGATAAACTCCCTGCAGTCATGCCCAAGCATCCCTAAGAATAAATGACTAATAAAGAAACTGGTCTAAGGAAGCTCTGGACCAGGGGAATGGGGGTGGGAGGTGGGGTAGGGAAGCACTAGACTTGTTAAAAGGTGGGAGAAGGCATAAAAATAAGATAAAAGAGAGTTGATACTCTCTCTATACATATATATATACTATAGACAGTGTATACACTAAATGATGGGCTCTCCAGTTCTCTTTCCCATTCTGCTCTAGAAAGTCAATATTCAGAAATATATACCTGAAGCAGGAAAGTAGGGAAAAGTTCTATAAATACACATATTCCAAGGTCTACAATGTACAATGGAGGGGGGGAAATCCCGGAAGATTTTAGGTAGTTCCTAAAAGTTTCAAAGAGGCAGGAAAACTGGTCCTATGAAAAGAAACAGGAATTAGAGGGGGGAGAAACAACACAAGAGTTCTCAATAGCAACACTATAAACTAGAAGATAAATAACAATGGCTCTAAAATTATGAAGGAAAAGTATAGCTCTCGTCTTAGTAGGGAACATCTTCCAACAACTTCCAAGAATCCTTTATACAGCTAAACTATCCATAAAATGTAAAAGAAGACGAAAGATATTTTCAGAAATTCAGAGAATCAAAAGTTGTATCTCCAGCCATTCTTTCTCAGTAAGCTCCTGGAAGATGTTCTCTACCCAAATAAGGGACTAATCGAATAAAAGAAAAGGACAGAGAAGAGAAACAGAGTGTTAACAAAGGCCAACAGTCGATAGGAGTCACTGGGAGCCAGGGCGCAGGCCTACAATAAGGAGGGAGAGCTACAGCGGGGCGGGCGGAGGGAAGTGAAGGCTCCTGGTAGATTTGGTGTAAATGAACATGACAAAATGAGGCTCAAAGAGGTGTCTCAGCAGTTTGGGGGACATTTGGGAAGAATGGGTGAGGAATGCACAGACAACGAGCCAATTTAGGAGTGAGCAGGCACAGGTAATTATGACTCTGTGGAGAGAAAAAGCATAGCATAGAACTCACATCACGGTACCTTACTCAGCCCAGCAAGAGGAATAGTTACACTGGTTAGAATAATGGACAAAGGAGCCCGAGTGGCGTTGTCAAATAAGCATTAGACTGCTACCTGAAAGGTTGGTAGTTCAAATCCACCAGTGGCTCCATGGGAGAAAGATGAGGTTATCTGCTCCTTTAAAAAGTAACAGCTTCAGAAACCCCACGTGGGGGTGCTATGCACCAGAAGAGCCTCAATGGTAGTTGGGGCGAGGGGGTGGGGGTAATGAGAACAGACTAATGGCAGAATGGAAGGAGAGGGTAGCATAAAGTATTTGGAAGTTTTATTTACATTAAGGACAAGACAAAGTTGTTATCTCAAACAAGCATTTGACTGAGAAATGGAAAAACATCGGCTCTGAGACGGGACTAAGGGATGGGAAACAGTTAGGCAGCAACCGCTGCTTTCCCTTCAGCTTCTTTTTTAAACCTTGTAACCAAACGCTATTCATCTAATGCTTTTCCGTTGTTTCTACAGAGTTCAGAATCAGACAACTGGTTTCAACTCCTGGTTCTAACAAATATTAGTTGAAAGATCCTAGGATAAAATGATGAACTTTTCTGAGCTCACTTTTCTCACCTGGGACATAGGGTTACAGGAAGAACTTTGAGGTAGAGTAAGAATATGAGTATGACACACAGTCAATTCCCTGAGAAGGAAGAGAGAGACATCATTAGGACCATCTCAGCTCTGCTTCAAGAGAAGAGAGTGCCCCCAGCTAGCACACAGGCACATGGATCAGGCAACAAAAGAAGGGAAGGGGCCATTTCCTGTGATCCTCTTGGCACATCCACAGAGCTTAGCTTCATACTGCGTACACCAGAGCACATTAGCAGTAATATATGTTTATGGGGCTGACTTAAGGGCACAGGAGCAAAAGAGACGCTAAAGAGGGCCATATGGGAAGCAGGGTGAAACCCCAGAAAGGCCATTAGTGAGTCAGAAGAAACAGAAACTGACATGCTGAGCACCTACTCTGTGCCAAGAGCTTTCTCATAAACGACCCGATCCATTCCAGTGATGAGATGCACAGTACCCACCATTATCTCCATCTCTAGGGAGAGAACCCTCAGGTCAGAAAGGGTGGCAACTGCGCCCAGTCACACCGTAAGCAGCACGGCTGGAATTGGAACCAATAACTAAAAGACTGTAAGATCAGAGCCCACGACTACAAGACTCCAAAATTTCATTGTACTCTTTACTCTGCGCTTCACAGGGGCACAGGACACAACCTTTCTGAGATTCCCTATCTTCGTGTATCCACCAGACCAACACTTCCCTGAGAGTCACTGCCCGACTGCAAGGGGACGACGGGTTGGAGTGCCTCGTGCACTGTGAAGCAGGGTGGACGCTGTAGGCGACAGCAGGGCGACGCTGTGGAACTTCCTAGCCAAGTCAGTCTCTTGACTGCCTACTGGGCCTGCAACTATGAACAAGATGGGGTAAAATCTTGGCCAAGAAGTTTGGTAGAGATTCTAGAGCCACCATGCCTAGTCACAAAAGTCAGACTTCAAATGAAGACCTCAGCGTGATGAGGGCCAAAAGACTACCTTTTTTGTATAATCAAAATGAAAAGCACACTTAAAACATAACCTTAGAAAGCCACAGGATCAAGCCCACTGCCATTGCCCCCAGGTTGCTCTGTTGAACAGTATGAAAGCAGATACAGACGACATAGACACAGCTCCCTGATACCCTACAAGGTAAAGCCCCAGCTCCTAAGCCTAATAACTGGGATCTTCACCACCTGGACACAGAGACCCTTGCAACCTTGGTCCCAGTGCTCTGCCCTCTCCCAGTCAACTCTTCTCCAACTTGCCATGCCTTCTCCACGCTTTTCTTCCTGTCCACCCCCCTCCCCGGGGTCCCCATCACTTTCTCCTACTCATCACTGATGACTCACGTCAAATATCAATTCCTCTCAGAAGCCTGAAACCCATTTGGCGAGGTCACCATTAAAGTTATCGAATAAAGGTATTTCCCATGAATAGGTTATTAGGGTGGCAAATTCTACCCTGTCATCCCTGGTGTTATTTCTATCAGCAAAGCCATAGTTTCCACCTATGGATCCTTCTCCTTTGTTTCCAATTTTCACATTCTAATCATCAGCAACTATTAATACATCATAAAGATATGTTTGGTCAGTTTCATGGGTCTGGACCACGGTCCCAGGGGACCTGGGCAGCTGGCATAATACACTTCCCAAAGGCAGTGTTCTACATCCGACTTTGGGGAGTAGCAACTGAGATCTAAAAAGCTCAAAAGCACTCTTATAACAGCAAAGAAAAACAAGAAAAGAATTTCATACCAAAGGGAGATTGGAGCCTTTGGAGATTACCAAGGTGGAGAGGGAAGCAAGGAAGGGAAGATGGAACTCTAGGCTAAAGGGTTGACAGGTATTAAGTTGGGTCAAGGGGAAGACAGTAATCTACAAGAGAGAAAAAAATCAGAAGGGGGTAGGACAAGCTATCGGAGGCCTGGATAAGTAGTGTAAACTGTTGAATATACAATTAATTGAAAGTAAACCTCCACCTAAATTCACAATTTAAAAAGTTAAAAATAAGGTATGATACCACTTTGAAGACAGAAAAGCTCGTGAGCAGTCATCTAAGGTCAAACCATTAGCCTCTCCCTGTTCAGAGGAAAGAAAAGCAATGAACGTAGAGAAAACATACAGAAACAACCCAATGAATGAATGGACCATGTAAATATCAGTCTTCACATCACTGAGCCCGAAGGACTAGATGGAGCCAAGCTACCGTTACCGACAGCTCTGAAAAGGGTCTCAGTAGAAGGTCCTGTACAGAGTGGGAGAAAAGCATAGGGCAGGACATCGGAAGAGACCAAGCTTACTAGTCAGAAGGATGACCCTTTGCCATCCTTCCCGTCGGAAACTGAACTCAAACGGGCAGCACTGACCTCCGGACAAAGTTCAGAGAGTTAGGAGAGGAGGAGGGATGCAGACGGGGAAACAGGAAGTAGCATAAGGGCACAAGGGAGGAGCCGAGAGGTGAAACAAAACGTGTCAATTGTTGATGTAAAACTCATTATCTGCGCTGTAAACTTTCACCTAATTCCCAAGAAAAAGGTTTTTAAAATCTTCAATTTCTTCCTCTTTGGCATTAGTGGTTGGTGTATAAATTTGAATAACAGTCATATTAAGTGGTCTTCTGTGTAGGCAGAGAGTTATTATCTTGTCACTGACAGTTTTGTCCTTCGGGATAGATCTTCTTTTTGATGATGAATGTGACACCCCATTTCACTTCACCTTCCCAAACCTAGCATAATCGACTGTGTGACTGATTCAAAATGGCCAATTCTAGTCCATTTTAACTCACCAAGGCCTAGCAGACAGATATAGGATCACAGTAAAAGGTCCTATATAGGTCCTGTACAGATATAGGATATAGATATAGGCCTAGGATACAGGACATAGATATGCATTTCATTTTTTATTATCTCTAATTTCCTTGATTCATACTCTGTGAGTTAGTTAGTTTATTGTGCCAACCTGGCCAATAAATACATGTGGGGTTAATTGAAAGGCAGAGGGATAAATGGCTCCGTAAGCCTTGCCTTTCTAGTTCTTGGGTCTCTTGTTTTGTGATGGTCGCACCAGAGTGCAGCTGCCTTAGCCGTTCCCTGCTTCAGCTGGCAAGGTTCACTTCTTACAAGATATCCTCAAGGAGAAGCCATATGAACCTACCCCGATGCAGTCCTGGGTGCTGGAGCAGCTGTGTGGAGATCCCTGCCAGTGCTGAGATGTTTATACATTCACTGACTCAGCTTTCCTCCTGCAGTTGGCATCATAGTGTGTGTTTTGTGAGATGGAGGAGGGCTTTGTGGACTGGTGTTGGACACCAGTTGGACTTGGGCAGTCCTGGGTTGGGATGTTTTCTTGATGCACACATAAATTTTACATAAAACTCTCTCTTATACATGAGTTGCTGTGGATTTGTTTCTCTAAAGTACTCAGACTGTTATACTCTGCATATCCCATGATCTAATTATTAACAGATGTTTACAACTGGTTCTTCTCATTTTTAATCATACCGTATCAGCAAAAGAGGGTACCCAAAGCTTTACTCCATCCACATCATTAAGGTCAACTCTACTTTGTCTTCCCCTCAGGGGCTCCTCTTCTGGCACTAAATTAGACAGCAGTTCACTGCTATTCATCAGGTATTCACTGGCCGATTCTTGTAGATTACTAGGTTCTTCTTTCTGGTCTGTATTCATCTGCGAGTTTCACCGAAACTGTCCACCATTGTCACCCTTCTGAAATTTGAAACACTGGCAGTACAGCTTCCAGCATCATACAAACATCAAGCAAGCCACCAGAGTACAACAAACTGACAGATTTGTGGTGACACCCTGACAGAACTGTGGAAAAGGCTCAATGATAAGAGACAGAACAAGGACAGGGGGCCAACTGGGGAATGAACCAGGAACTGCTGATATACAATTTCCAGGTGAAGCTGAAGAAAATTAAAACAAGTTTACAAGAGTCAAAGTACACCCCCGAGTACATCCCACCTGAAGGTCATCTCAAGAAAGGGTTTGACACCCCGAGCCTTAACCAGTGACGGAAGCAGAGAGCGGCTCTGGGGTGGCATCAAGGGCACACATAATGAAAGCACTGGGTGCTAAGAAGGCAGGAAAGAAAGGCGACACCACAGTGGACATCAGGCATCTGTGATACTTGCTCTTGAGTAGCTAAGGTGTACGGAAGAAACAACGATTTAAAAGGGTTGAAGAGAACCTTCAGCGTGGCCCAAGAAGACAAAGTATCATAATGAATATTCAACAACGTGGAGTTAGGAAGCTAAAAGGGAAGAGAGACTCTCCGAGTTTCTCAAGTTCAAATAACTGAAGAAAGCCACCCAGCTTCAAACTGCAAAATTGAAAGAAAGAAATAACCAAGAACAAACTATTGAATGGGCATCAAAAGAAGATGGAGGAAAGCAGTCACGGTACCAAAAGCACTGGCCCCGCTCCAACCCTTCAGGAGGTGGCACAGGGGCTAGTGGAACTGAAGGAAGAGCGCAAGCAGCACCGAAGATAAGGGTGAAAAACAAGGCTGGGAGGATTGATGGAATACCAATTAAGAGGATGCAATGCTGGAAGAACTCACTCATTGAGGGAGACAGTATCTTATTCATGTGCATTTTCACGGTGTTTAATACAGTGCTGAGCACATATTAAATGCTCAATACATTACTGAGACGAATGAAGGAACGGGTGACCACAAATATAGCCCCACGCAGCCCTGGCATCGCAGGGGCCACACTGTAGGGCAGATGAGGGGCACCAAAACAAGCAGAGGCCTCTGGGTGCTAATGGGGAATGCTGTTAACCGAGGCCTTTGCAGGGAGATGGCTTGTTCCCGTCTGTCCGAGGCAAAACAGAGCAGACTCGTGAGCCCAAGTGGTTGGCCGTATCACGCACAATCTTCTCTAAGTGTGATGCCCGCAAGAGAAACAGGGGGATTGGGGCCAGCCTCTGCCTCTGCAGACAAGTGTTAGCAATGCTAGCTCTGCTTGTAGGTTTTTCCTGCCTCCCAAAGTCACAGACATGCAGAAGCCTCAGCTGATGCTGCTTGATATGTTCCTGAAGCCAAAGCCTGACCTCTGCAGGCAGCAGCTTGAGGAGGTGGCGGCGGCAAGTGTTGGGGCCTCAGAGTCAGCAGATGTTAGCCTGCATCCTGAGGGGCCAGTTCCTTATCTAGGAAACAGGGAAGTTTCTTGCCTGTCCGCTCTCTGCCTTACACGGTTGTGGTGGCGTGAACTGACTTGGAATGGCTCTTTTACCATGTCTTTCCGACTCCCAGTCACTGATTGGGTGGGACCATGAAAGTATGTTGTGTGAAACACTAATAGAGAGGATTAGTGGATATAAAAATGAGGCAGCTTGGAAAGAGGAACAAGAAATCCTAGCACCATCCAGGAACAAGAGCCAGCGGTGGAGGTGCCCAAAGTGGGGGAGGCCAAGGCCAGAGGCACCAGAGGCTGCCACATGGAGACCATGGGACAGAGCAACAGAGCCACACAGAGACAGAACAGAGGGGCTGTGCCACTGAGACCGTGACACAGTGGCCCATGAAAGCAGAAGCTAAGGGACCACTTGGCTGAGAGTGAGAAACAGAGATGGCTGCTTGCTGAGAAGAGGTGCTGCTGTGAACAAAAGACTGTGTCCCAGGGGTGAGGAACGTCCTGCCTGTAGGCCAGATGCTCGCCACCATCGAGTCAATTGTGACTCACCGTGACCCAATAGGACAGAGTAGAATGGCCCCACCGGGTTTCCCAGATGATTTCCCCACAGCAACGAACATCACGTACCTCCCAAAGAGAAGCTGTCCCAGCCATCATATCAGGGGTGAGTTAATTAAACATTTGACCACCGACAGCGGGTCAATTTTTGGACCACACTTGTGTATGGTCCATGAATTATGCTGTGAATATCCAAATGGCCCTGGGCAGATGAAAAGGTTGCCCACCCCCGTCCGCATCCTTCATGTGTTCTGATCATGACTTGTAGTCACCTGTTGGTGTCCCTGAGAAATCCCCTAACGGTGGGGTACTGTCTGTGAGTTCTGTCGTCACTGCAGTTGATCATCAGACCCCGCAGAGAAGTAGAGCGTCTTGGGTGGAAGAGTTGGTGGGTAAGAGAAGAATGGAAGGTTGAGACTCGGTTGACTCCTTGTCCCTCAACAATGACTCGCTCTTGACAGTCATCCATCCTCCTGCTCATGTTGATCCTGCAGCACAGATGCTCTGTTTGGGAGTCACTGATTCCCTGAAGAATCGATCACTCTTTCTCTTCACCCTCTCTTCTGATGCTCAACACCTTCCTCTGCTTTGTAGTCAGGCAAGTCTGTCCATCTGTCAGCCAGTATTTATTGAGTTCATACTGAGCGCCAAGCCTAATCTGCTTGTTTTCATTACAAGCATTTCTGAGCATTAAATCTGAGCCCCATGAGGTCATAACCCTTTCCCGGATTCTTCACAGCATCCAGAGGCTGCATGGCATATTATCTACACTAGTAAAGGTCAGCTGGAGGGTGTGCATGAGGAGACTATTGAATTTGACATCCAGTGTCATTTAACAAACAGGTGAAATGCCTGGTGTGTTCAAGGCGCAAGGGCAGATGGTTCGGTCTACTGAGATGTGCAACAGAGCTGTGGGCACGAGGACAGACTTTGCGAACTGCAGCAGACCCAGAAATGGTCTAGTTCAACTCCCACAGTTCTCTGCCAGGAGATCTTAAGGTACAAAGAGGGAGGGTGACTTTCGGAATCACAGAGCATGAGTGGCAGGCAGAGCCAAACCAGCGCTCAGCTCTTCCACTGCAGAAGGCTGCTTCCAACGTACTCTAATGCTTCCTGTGCGTCTGACCTGACTTATTCGATTGGCCTTTGCAAAGCTGCACACCTCGAGTGTTTGCAGACCAGTGCAGTGGATCTCTACCATGTGACGGTTTCACGTTCTCACATTCCACCTCTGCACCACAAGTGATCCAGCAAGGGGCAGAGCACCGTGCTTAAAACTTGGTGGTTAGTAAGGCAGCATGAGAGTGTGCCTAACTAGCCAGCATTGAAGCCTGCTCAGCAGCCAGGCACCCTCACCTCGCAGTCACATGTGGGAGGATACCTGTGGGGTGATACAAACACTGTTTCTTCAGGAACAATTGTAAACAGAAAAAAGTCCAGCTAAAAGGGTCCACCTATAGTGTGAGCTAAACTCACAACTCCACCAAAATGACACTAGCTATACAATCACCTTTGCCTTTGCCACACCCCTCACTTCCAGCATCTCTACCAGTTGTGAAACATCTCTCCCAGAGCATTTAATTTCTGGTGAAGAGAAGAACAAGGAGCCAATAGTGCTGTGGGTTACAAGCTGGGCTGCTACCTGCAAAGTCAGCAGTTCGAACCTATCAGCTGCTCCTCGGGAGAAAGAAGAGGCTTTCTGCGTCGGTAAAGAATTTACAGCGTTGGAACCTGTCCTATGGGGTCCCTTTGAGTCAGAATCAACTCAATGGCAGTGCATGTTTTTGGTTTTGTTTTGTTTTAGAGAAGAAAACATGGTGCCCCAAGAGGCAGGTGTGGTTCTGCCAGTGACTATCAATTCTAGAGGTAATAGAAGCAGGGCCTGGGTGAGACAGAACACTGGGAGTCCAGGGAAGATGCTGCTCAACTCAGCAGCCTCTCTTCTTGCCACACACCTACTTGAATAAGCGCCTGGAGAACCAGCCACCAGCTCCTGTCTGAACAGCATGAGCCAGACCTGAGTCCCAGTCCCAGTCCTACCATTTATTAGAAGTTCAATGTTGGGCAAGTCACTGCCTCTTTATGCCTGGGGGCTGCTCTGGTGGCCATGGAGCCCAGGAAGGCAGCCAAAAGAGACAGGGAAATACATAGATAGTGTCTAGACAACTGAGAAGCCATCTGGAAAAAATATGAAGTCAAATTCACACCTGATATTGTATCCCTAGGTAAGTTCCAAATGGATCAGGATTACACCGGCAGTGTGACAGTTCCAAAATAAAACAGCAGGCAAGCCTGTGCTCTGAGTCTAGGGGGTTCTCTGACATACACTCCAGAAGCCATAGAGGAAAATACAGATGAATCTAAACT
Source organism: Tenrec ecaudatus (assembly GCF_050624435.1). Taxonomy (NCBI): domain Eukaryota; kingdom Metazoa; phylum Chordata; class Mammalia; order Afrosoricida; family Tenrecidae; genus Tenrec; species Tenrec ecaudatus. The sequence goes on along the minus strand of NC_134533.1, from coordinate 52,823,849 downwards.
GCAGTAGAGAAAAGGCTACACGGACAAAGCAACAAGATAAACACACAAACAAACAAACAGACGCTTGGGAAAACACACAAGGGGGCTTCCAAAAAGTGCTCGGAAAAATGGAGGAATGTTGGGGGAATAATGTAATTTTCCCAGGAACTTTTCAAAGCCCCCTTGTATTTGCAATTCAAATTACAGACCGAAGCTAACTCTTCCTGCTGTGAAGAGCTCCTAGAAATTCACTAGGAAAGACCCACATTTCAATAGAAAAAAGGCAAAGGATCCTGTGGGAAAGAGAACACTGCCCATGCCCTACCCTTTGGGATCTTCCAGTATGTTATTGTATGTAGCAAAGGAGAATTAAGGGGTCAGGCGGAAGTTAGGTTGCTAATCAGATGACCTAAAAGGGGAGGGGAAGCTTAGGCTGCGTTATCCAGGTGGGCCCAATTACAAGGGTCTTAAATGTGAAGGGGGAAGCGGGGGTCAGCCTGAACTGTGAGGTGGGGAAGACTTGGTGGCTTTGAAGATATAAAAGGCAAGGAAATGGATTTCCCTTCGAGCCTCCAGAATGGAACACAGCTCGACCTTGATTTTAACCCATGGGACTCACTTCAGACTTTTGACAACTAAAATCAATGTGCCGTTTTAAGCCACTAATTTTTTTGTGACAATGTGTCACAGCAAGAATAGAGAAAAGGGGACACAGATAAGAAGAGACCCCTTGTAAAGAAAAACAAACGCCCTTTGAACATGGGAAAAGATGTTCAGCCATCATTCATAATAATTAAAACTAAAGCGATTAGAATGGCCACAATCAGCTTACAAAGGAAGAATCAAGTAGGAGGCATTACAATAGCAGCTAGCAAGGCCTATTAGAGGAAGCTGCAGGAATCGAGTTGGTTGATACTGGATACAGACAGAAAACCAGATGAATGTAAAAGAAAGAAGCAGGCTCCCGTGCTCTTTGGATCTATAATAAAAATGCCTTTGCCATCCAATGGGAGCAAGGGTGGACGTCTCGATTGATGTTTCTGAGGAAGTGTTTCAAAAATCAAAACAGATTGCCATTTGAGATGGGTTTTAAGCCAATATGAAAGGCAAAACGAGAGACTCGAGAAGAAAACATAAACTACCTCCATGACCTTGGAGTAGGCAAAGATGTCTTCCATAGGGCACGGATACCTTGAGCCATGAAAGAAAAGACTGATAAAACTGGACCACCTATTCACCAAAAGACACCACTGAGAACATAAAAGGTAACTTTTGACTGGAAGATGGCTGCAATACATGTATTCAAGGAAGATCTTGAGTCTATAAACTAGGAAGGATGTCTATGAACCATTCATCCAAAGGCTGCAAGCACTGGACAAAAGCAGCTCCCCAAGTGCAAGTGAATGACAAGCACGTGAGCAGGTAGGCGGGCAGCAGCACGAGGGACATGCCCCTTAAAGGCACAGCGAGATGCCACATTTTACACGCATCACAACGGCCCCAAGTCACCATGAAACTGGTGCTAGCAAACAAATGAAGCCCTGGAATTGGTGGGAGTGTAAACTGATACAACTGCTGGAGGAAACTGTCTAGCAGTATCTACTCCAGCAAAAATATATGGTCTAGCACAGCGGTTCTCCAGCTTCCTCATGTCGCGACCCTTTCATACAGATCCTCATGTGGTGGGGACTCCCCAACCATCAAATTATTTCGTTGCTACTTCATAACTCTAATTTCACGACTGTTATGAATACAGGGATCATGACCCACAGGTTGAGAACTGCTAGTCTAGCAAGTCCTTCTTTTCAGTGGGCACCCAAGATCAATGAATGTACACACCTACTAAACGGCATGTCGGAGACACTTCAGAGCAGCTTTATGCACGGTCTCCAAATGGAGAAACTATCCCAATGTATATCACCAGTTAGGGGAATAGGTTGTGGCATGTTCCTACCAGGGAATATTACCAAGCAATCAAAAAGAACTATTACATGCAACAGCGATGGTTGGTTGTTGTTGTTTTTTTTTTTGCAATGACGATGTTTCTAAGCCATAATGTGTAGAAGACACAAGAGAGTGCATACCTTGTGACAACACTGATATGAAATTCCAGAACAAGCAAAATTAAACTCTGGGGACAGACATCGGAAGAAGAGTCACTGAGTTAGAACTGGTTTGATGGTAGTGAGTTTTCTGCCCACTGAGGAGGGGCATGAGGTAGGCACCTAGGGTGCTGGAAATAGTCCGTGTCGTTTTGGGTGATGGATTCCTAACTATGCTGTTGGTAGGCGCCGTCGAGTCTATTCCAACTCAGAGTGCCCCATCTATAGACGACCAAAGGAAACCTGGCCCAGGTGTGCCAGCCTTCCGTCTCTCGTATAGCTGAGCGCAGTAGGGTAGCCGTCTCATTGAGGGTCCTCCTCTGTTTCACTGACCCTCTACTTTACCAAGCATACCGTCCTTCTTGTAGACTGACACGCCTGATTATATGTGCAAAGCACAGGAGAGGAAGTTTTGCCATCCTTGCCTCTAAGAAACACCCTGGTTGAATTCTCCAAAGACAGATCGACTATTTCCTTTAGCAAACCGACGGCCTCTGTGTGATGAACGGATACAACCCTGATGGGCTCTGATTTTAAACCACGCAGTCGACACCTGTATCGTGTTTGGCATGGACTCTGCACAGCACAGTTCGTGGAATGGTATTCCCACTCTTCTCAATGTTGTCCATAATTTGTATTGGATGACACAGCAAATGCCTTTGTTTGTAAGTCAAACACAAGTGAGCATCTTTTTCTGGTATTCTCTGCTTTGAGCCACGTTCCTCTTACATCAGCAATGACATCCTTCATTGCATGCTCTCTCTGAAGGCAGCTTGGAGTTCTGGGAATTCCCTATGTACTGCTGCACTCATTTTGTAAGTATTTTTGACAAAAATTTACTTGCTTGTTATATTAATGATATGACAATTTCCACTTTCTGTGGGGTCACTTTTCTTTGGAACAGGCATAAATATGGGTCTCTTCCAGTCAATTTACCAGGTAGCTGTCTTCGAGTTTCTTGGCATAGATGAGTAGCACCTCCGGCATAACAATGGCTGGCGGAAACCTTCCCCTCGGTATTCCATCAACTCGTGGGGCCTTGTCTTTTACCGATGCCCTAGTGTAGGGTGAATTTCCTTCTTCCTCCAATCATTTCTTGATCATATGCTACCACCGGAAATGGCTGAATGCCCACTCATTTATGGTTCAGAGACTACGTACACTCCTTTTATCTTCTTTGGATGGCTCCTGCAAAATTGTTTAACATTTTGCCCATGGAACCCTTCAAGATTGCAATTCAAAACTTGAAGTTCTTCTTTAGTTCATTTAGGTTGAGTAATACTGAGCATGCTCTTCCCTTTCGGCTTTCTAATATCAAGTCTCCGCATAGTTCATTAGAATACTTCATTACCTAGTGGTGCCAGGAGGGCAGGGGGAGGTGGGCGAAGAAGAGGGAACCATCACAATGATCTACATGTAATCCCCTCCCTGGGGGGCGGACAACAGAAAAGTGGGTAAAGGGAGACATCGGTCCATGTAAGACATGAACAAATAACAATTTATAAATTATCAAAGGTTCATGAAGGAGGGACGGTGGGGGAGGGAGGGAAAACGATGAGGAGCTGATACCAAGGGCTCAAATAGAAAGAAAGTGTTTTTTAAAGGATGATGGCAGCAAATGTGCTTAACACAAAGGATGGGTGTATGGATCATGAAAAGAGTTGTATGAGCCCCCGATAAAATGATTTAAAAAGTTTTCATTGCAATATTTTACTTTGTCTTCTTGTGCATCCCTTTGAGACTTTCTGCTGCGCTCCTCTACGCCATTATTTCTTCGAGCTGCTTTACCGTTTTTCTGTGGTCTAGGACATTTCTCAGAGTCCCTTGTGATATAGACAATTTGGTGTTTTTCTAACAATATACATATGTAAGAGTTCATCAGACTGAATCATTAAACACACACACACACACACACACAGACATATATTGGCAAAACCCCACACGGTTCTTTACACCCACTGCCAAAGCGGCTGCAAGAAGCAGGCACTAACGCATGGCCCGTGGGGGCAATATCGGATGTAACCCTAATGGAAGCCTATTTTACAGCATCTTGCAAAATTGCAAAAGTGTTCCCTCTTTGATGCAGCAATTCCATTGCTGTGAATTTACTCAACAACAACTCTCTTTCACACATGAAATAGCAAATATCCAAGGTTACAGGCTACAGAATTGCTTGCAACAACCAAAGACTGGAAATGAGCTGAATGTCCATCAACAGGACACTGATTAAATACATTACAATGCCCTAAGGACATTAAGAGGAGCCCTGGGTGACACTGTGGGTGAAGCACTGGACTGCTGCGGCCAAAGGTCAGTGGTTCAAGTCCCCCAGCCGCTAGAGGAGGATGATGAAGCAGCTGGTTTCTGCAAAGAAGCCTTTGTAGTACTTCTTTCCTGTCCTCAACAGTTGCTATGAGTTGGAATCAACTCAACCGAAGTGGGTTTGGTTTTTAAGTACATTAGAATATTGCAAACTATTTTATATTTTATACAGATTTTAAAATATCTCCCAGATAAATGATTGAGAGAAAAAATTTCATACACTGCAAAGTGTGTGTGGTATGTTACTATTTATGTAAATGGGGAGGGTTGATATAAATATATCTTCATATTAACTTACACAGTAAAACCCATGAGGATCTGCGTAAGGTAGAAATTTGTCAGAGAAAGAAAGCTCCAACATTCCCCACTGAAAGATAATAGGAGTGCCGCTGCCACAGAGAGCATCTGCAGACCTGGGAACAAGGCAGGCCACTGACTCCTCCTAGCTCTCCCAGGGTACACTGGGGGGCCAAGGGCACTAAAGACGGGCATGAGGTACACATATTTAAGAACTGGACTGATGGAGATAGGTTGGAAAGGAACTCTTTCTTATTAAATATGTTTATTATGTCTTTTAAGTTTTTATCCATTTATATATATTCCTATGAAGGAGCCCTGGTGGCCTAGTGATTAAGCACTGGGTCATGATCCACAAGGTCAGCAGTTCAAAACCAACAGCTGCTCTGCTGGAGATATAGTGCTTTCTACTCTCTTAAACAGTTGTAGTCTCAGACACTCACGGAGGCAGGTCTCCCCTGTCCAACAGGGTCTGACTATGAGAGGGTATCGACTTGATGGCAGTGAGTGTGCACATTCCCACCCATTTCCTGGATTCAATGCTAACCCATTGTGTTCCTATAGGACAGCATAGAACTGCTCCTCGAGGGTTTTGTGGGTTTTTTTTGGGGGGGGGGACTCATTGAAGACTCATCAGGACCCCCTTGGAGAGGACAGAATTACCCTTGTGGGTTACTGAGACTAACTCTTTGTGAGAGTAGAAAGCTGTCTATCTCCCAAGGAGTAGCTGGTGGTTTCAAACTGCTGGCCTTGTAGTTAGCAGCCCAATATGTAACCACCATGCCACTGGGGCTCCTCCCATAGGGTTTGCACAAGTGTACATCTTAATGGGAGACGGTATAATCATTCTCCCACGAGGTGACTGATGAGTGCAGACCGCCAATCTCATGATTAGTAGGCCAACACTCCACCCACTGCACCACTGGGGCCCCATGTGTGCAGCCATTATTTAAAATAAAATAAGTGAATGATCTTTTCCCGAACAGGGAAGGGACAATGGAAAAATCCTTAGAGAGTTAAATTTCAAAAAACATTGTCACTGATTTCATTATTTCACCTGTTTACAAGGCACTGAAGACTGCTTGCAACGAAGCAGAAGAGATTTGGGCTGGGTAGACAGCAGAACCGGCACACAGGGAGAGAAGCTGACTGTTGAAAGGATGAGGCAGGCTGATCTTACCTGGCGACTGTACACACAGGCCAGGCTGTCACGGGCCTTCAAGGAGGCAGCATCAGGTAGTGGTCCCCCGGCCCTCAAGCCAGAAGCCTGGTTCAAGACCTAACATACTGAGTCCTCCTGGGTGGGTCAAGGAGTCCCACCTAAGCTGTAGGTGTCCTTGCCTGGAAAACCGGGTGAAGTCCTCAGCTGGCTGGAGGATCCTTGGGTTAGAGGCGCAGGATTCCCACTCTGCCTATCACACTGGGAAGCACACACTAGTTGGTGCCTGACTCTAAGCTCCCTCCAAGGCACCTCTCTAGGAAGCTGCCAGAGCCAATGACGTTCAGACATGAATGACAGTGTTTACTGCATTTCTGGCCAAGGCCAGACGTTGTGCCACCGAATAGCACGAAGGCACCAAGGTCCAACAATTGGAACTCATCAGTGGTATGGTGGGTGGGGCGTGCACATGCATCCTTGCATAGATTATTGCTTTGGGCCGGTTAAAAGAACCGGCTTTGCTCAGAAGGCAGTGGCACCACACTTCCCTGCCAAATGCCCAGCCCTTTCCCAGTGTCTGTCTGGCAGCCCTGAGAGCTCCAGGGAAAGGCCACTAGAGTCCCTTCCAAGGGTCTGTGTAGAACGGGGAGACAGGAAACACAGTAAGCGTCTCTCTGGGTCTCTGCAGGAAGGAAAGGCCAAACAAGTGCACCCCAGGGGCGAAGGCAAACTGCCCATTCAAGCTAGCAGAAGCTGCTCCTGGGAGAAGCACAGCAGCTGGAGCCAATTCAGCCAGACACCAGTGAGGCCTGTGGAGCCCGCCTAGGGGAGGCGGGGTCTTCTGAGCAAGGGGCGGCCACCTGCCCTCTGTTCACCTGGACCAGCCTCTCTCCGCCCACAAGAGAGAGCCAGCAGGGCCTCTGTGTGAGGGGTGGAGGGGCAGAAAGGAAGGAAGCTGGAGAGCAAGCCTCAGGAGCAGGTCTCAGCTGAGCATCTATGAAGTGGCGGGCACTGCTCGGCACTGGATCTGAAAGAACAGCCTGTGGGGGTGGGCCCTCAGCAGGTGAGGAACCAGGCTCCGTGAGGCAGTGACTTATACAGGGCACAGAGCCAGAGGGTGGCCCGGCCGGCCACGGCCTTGGTCCTCTCCTTCCTGGTTGTCAACTGGTCTCCGGATGGCCAGCCCTTCCCAAGCCTGAAGTGGGAGCTCACTTCACACTGCCACACCACTCTGTCTCAGCGAACACAGAATGAAGAAAGAACCGACCCAAACTCCCAAAGAAGGGGGGGGGGCGACGGGGGTAGTGAGGTGGCAGCATATGAAGCAGGGCTGTGAATTGGTTCATTCTGATTTGACCCCCTGCTGAGACTCTTCATTCCCACCCCCAGATATCCTAAATCGGGACCCCCATTTTAAGGAGATGTCTAGTCAGAATTCTCTAGGGATGGCACTAAGACTCACCTGGGGATCTGGTTAAAATGTAGCTTCGGACTCGGTGTATCTGGGGTGGAAAGACAAGTTAGCAGCAGGGCTTGGCCAAGGATGAACCGATCTGTAGGTCTGACATGAAGCAGCAGGGCAGGCTGGCTGTCCTCCGGGAGGAGGAGACTGCAGTGGGGCTGCTATGGGCTTCAGCTCTGGCTGGAACGTGCAGGCCCCAGGCAATAACTACAGAATTGGGACCTAGAACTAATGTGGGCAGGCACTGTTTGCAGGGCTGGTGGGATTTCCAGACCCCCCGGGTTGTGTCCCCAGAGGCCGGCTAACAAATCCCTTCTACAAGGATGATTCAAAAAGGCTGTGGGGAAATTCCATGATCTTTTCATCCCATTCCCCCACAAACGTGTGAAGCCCCTTTGTATCTCCTGTCCTAGACCCTCTGGTCCCTTAGTTGGAAGCAGACACTTCCCTCTCCAGCTTTCAAGACTTCCAGGCCATCATGTAGGATCATAGTACAATCTCATGCTGCCTTGAGATCTTAATATCCATACCTGTAATAGCAGCTGCCACGTTAAAAACTGGTATGAGGTTGTTGTTGAGAACGCATACAGCAAAACATGCACCAATTTAAGTTTCTACTCTGTGACACTGATTCCACCCTTCAAGTGCGACAACCATCCTCATCCTCTTGTCCCCAGCTGTCCTTCCTCATCAACAGCCACTCACTGCGCCCTACGTCTCCCATCCAATCTTTCGAGTGGACAGCGTCAATCTGACTGCATATTGATCTGAAAGAGCACAATCTCACGACGGGCATTGTTCAGCAGTTACGCGAAACGCCGGCTAAATTTAGCTGACCACAAGCTTCAGGGACTATTTCTGGTTTAAAGTTCGAGGATTATCTCAGGGAATCGTCTCAGGGGCTCGCCCACCTCCTATGGCTCCAGAAAACCTGGTGTCCATGAGAGTTTGCCATTCTGTTCTACATTCCCCTCCTGTTGGTTAGGAGTCTCCTCTAGAGTCTGTTATCAGAATGCTCAGTGACAGGCGCTAAGCCCCATCCAGTTCTTCTGCTCTCAGGGGAAAAGGGGCACTTGCTCCTGGAGGCAATCAGTCACCTATTTCATATCCTCCTCCTAGGCCTGACTCTCCTTGTTCCTCTGTTGCTCCAGGAAAATAGAAGCCGGTCACTGTACCCTGGGGTAGCCACTTGCTTTTAAGACCTCAGGCACTGCACAATGAAAGGGGCAGGGCAGGGGGCCACAGGCAGCAAGCACATTGGTAGGCCAATTAGTGAACCCAGAACCTAAACCTCCAAACCAAGGAGCAAGGAGCCAAATCCCATGAGATCTTTGGATGTACACAAGCAGCCCCCATTAGACCTAGCACACAACTGATGCCGATTCAACTTTTCACAGGTGTCTAACTTAGTATAAACAGTTGTAAGAATGGCTGTGTACCCTACCCTTTATCAGCGCAGTCATCCTTAACCATTAGCCCCCCTTTTCCCACCCCTACTGCCCTGGCAACTGCTAGTAAACTACAGATGCCAGACACTTAGCAACTAACACTTAGTGAGCCTTTCCTTTTGTGCCAGGTACTGGTCTTCGCACTTTATAGACAATCCTACGAGGCTGACCTTAGCACGATATTCCAGATGAGGCAAGCATGACATGGAGAGGAAGGCACCCACCCACCCGAAGTTACACAGCTTGTCAGTCGAGGAGCCAGATGTTGAGCCTGGGCAGTCTGGTGCCCGGGTTTGTGCTCTTCTTAACCGTTCCCCAGGCCCCAGGAAGTGACGCCGTGGAAAGAGCAGACATCAGAATCAAGCAGCCAGCATGACCGTTCACTGCTCCCTTATCCCTAGGCAACCTGTGGACCCGAGTCCCTGTTCTCTCCTCCACACAGCAGGCACAGCACACACACTGCCTGCAGTTGTGTCCATGGCCTGAGTCCAGGAGGACCTCACCTATGTTCTCTCGCCGGCCTGTCGCACATTGGGTAGACTCTACCGTGGCTTCTGCCCAGGGAAACTCTGGTTTCTTTATAGTCTGGTCTAGTCTCTTCTATCTCTTTGTGATTACCGAGTGAGGGGCTATCAGGTGAGCTCAGAGCATGAGACTGGACCCCTGTTAGTCGGTGTCAAGTAGGCAGTGGTGGTAGGGTAGAGGGCAGGAGCTGGCTGTGGGAAGCATGGCTTCAAGCCCAAAGGAACTCTTCCCGGGCTTCAGGTCTCCTGCCAGGGCTCACAGGTGGCTTTCTGGTTGCATCCTGCTGCAAAGCCTGCACCCTGCAGGGCACTCGCCGCCAGCCTCATTCCTCCAGGGGCAGGGAGCACCAGGTGTCGCTCAGCTCACAGGCACAGCTCCAGAGCCCTGTGACCGTGTCTGCCTAGCCTTGCTCTGGAACTATTCATTCAGTGGGCTGAGAGTCAGACTGGGCGCTGGGGGCAAAAGGTAGAGCTTCCCTCAAGGAGTTCACCAGCATGCCCTGCTGCTCCTCGGCCTTGGAGGCCTCCTCACTGGGCACATGCTGTGGCGGCACTGCCAGGACCTCATCTCTTCTTTCTCCCAACAGAGCAGTTTCCTTAGCAGTGACTCCACCCCCACCTCCCACCCCACCCCACCCCACCCCGCCGAGAGGGAAATGGGGAGCAGCGGGAATTCTCTATGAGGTATTCTGTATGCATTGCCTGTGTCAGGTCTTTTACACACTTAATCCTCCCAACAAGCCAGGTAGAATGATCATCCTCATTGTTCAAACCGGGAAGACAAGGAGAGTGCACACAGAGGGGCAGAGCAAGCGTGAAGCAAGGCTGCGTGGAGCCTGGACTCTGGCCCTCTGTCAGTGCAGCCTGCTGCTACCGGCCAGCTCGGGCTCTTTCCTGCTTGTGGACCTCAGGCCTCCGTGCACTCACACCCCGGCTTAGTGAGCGTGTCAGTCCCAGAGGAAGCCCACCTCTCCCAGTTCGGTGACTGCAGCAGCAACAACATCCTGGACACTGCTTTGAGTCTTGGATTAGCTTGTCTTAATTACTCCCAGGCTGCAGCAGTTCCGGTATCATGTAGCCGGGAGGGCTGCAGAGGAGGCGGGCTTGCTGTGACATTTGCTTGCTCCTCTGACTCCAGCTCTGTTTCTTCCTCACCCCCCTCCATCGCTAGCCTCCCTCCTCGGCTGTCCTTGTTTCGCCTCTGTGCACATCACAGTGGGGCCTGCAGAGAAGTGCCTCACGTTCCTGCCACCCCAGGCAGCTAAGCCAGTCAGGCTCAGTTCATAAGAGAGAGCTGGCGTCTGCTGAGTGCCAGGCACTGCTCTGGAGGCCATGACTAGGCAGAAGGGCCTTGCCGTTCAGAAGAAACTGAAGAGGCTAAGTGGGAGGAGGGCCCAGGTAGGACCAGAAACCACTGAGAGAGACAGTAAGTGATGGGGTTGTAACAGAGTCCTAAAATATCAGAACTGGAAGGAACCCTGGATTTCTATTTCAGTCCCTCCATTTTATAGACGGGAGAACTACGAGCAGAGGTCTGTTTCCAGAGAAAGAACCACGCCACGAGGAATTAACTTGGTGTAAGGGATTTACTCAAAGAAGATACAGCAGCCCAGTCTACTCTTGCTCTTGTGCCAAGCTTCTAGGCAAAATGCACCAGCCTGTGAGGCCTTGATGTTCTCAAGTGCTACTTTCTGAGACAGGGAAGCTAGCACCTCCAAAAGATGTTCAATGATGGGGATTTAAAATAGACATCGCGAAGGGCTTCTAGTAAATCCTTGGCCAACCAAAGAGCTCCACTTCCCAGAACTTTTCCTGGGCTCCCTCTCACCGTGCGCGCACGCACACATGCACTGGCCTCTCCGTTTCTGCCTCATCAGTTTCAGCATGAACACACGTCTCAGTATTAAAAACTACTTACCAATAACTGCTAGATTATGCTCTGAGCCACAAGAGACCTGAAAACAAAAGAAAATAAGTCCCATTAGAGAAATTTTAAAAGGAGAGCAATATTTCAAGTAGTTGATTTTGTGACCATGGCATTTTCTCAGGATATCTCTCTCTCTCTCTCTCTCATACATGTGTCTTGCGAGCAGGATCGAGGCTCACTCAGCTCTGTGGTGCTCAGACGGCTTCTACAAGGGCTAGAACTCCGATAACAGCTGTGAGATGCAAGAACAGAGGAACGGACAACATGCCTAGAAGAACAAAGGCATTTGTTTGAGGTTGGGACTCCAGTGTTTCCATTCAGTGAGATACACGTCTTGCCTTTCAGTCTCCACATGTCCCAAATGCTGCCAGGAGGAAGTGACTCGGAACGTCAAAGCACAAATAGTTCCCCAAGTACTAATTAAAAGGAACTCCAGACTTTGGAGAAGCATCCTGTGAGGCACATGCTCACTTGAGCTCATGCTAAGAGGAAGACATCAGGAACTCATACCCACCGTAAAAGGAGACCACTGAGGCCCAGAGGTGGGACATGACTTGCCTCGGGTCTCAGGGGAAGTCTATGGCTCTTCTGATTCTCACAAAAATTCCTTTCTTGGTGTTAGAGCTTCTCACTCTTTCTCAGTGAAATCCACCTGAAGTTGTGCTCAAGGGTTCTTAGCACAGGTCTCTGGCCGTTAAGTTAAGGTAGCATATTCTTCAAAAGATAAAGTCTTCACCTGCCCTCTCCAAATCTGGAGGCCGGGGGGAGGGGTGGGGGGGTGGCCCAGTCTGGGCTCCTGCACTCTGTGGGGTGAACTCTGTGCCTCGTAACTCGTTCTCAGAGCACGACAGATTGTTGAGACAGGTTCGCATGGCAACCAATAAAGAAACCCCCAGAGCTTGCTTATAAATGGGGAAAGAACAAGAAGAAATATTGCTGAAGGATAATCAAGCTTAGCACCATCATAATCAAGTTTTCCAAACACGCGCTTTTTGGAAAGGGAACCTAGTCGAACTGAAAAGCCCTCTTTGTTCCGGCTTGTGCCAGACACTTCCTTACGTAACTGTTCGCTCATTTAGCCCTCATTGCAAATTTCCAAGGGAATTGTTATTGGACCCATTTACACACGAGGGAAGCCAAAGTTCAGTTAAGTGTTGCATGTGATACTCAATATTATCATCACTATGTTGGTTATTAAGTATTGGCTAATAGCTGGTCACTTATGTTAGATATTAGGATTGTTGAGAGCCAGTAACGGTCTCTGCTTCCCCAGAACTCCCAGTCTAGGGAGACCTGCAGGTAGATACTGAGCATTTTTAGGGCTGATATAAGATAGGAGTGAGGAAAATGCCATAGAAACATTCAGGGTAGCACAATTATGATGGTGGGACAGTTTCTCTTCAATTCCCTCTTGTCCACACAGCTTTAACTATAGTGACAGCAGCAGACTGGTAGGAATGAAAGGCCCCAGAAACTGAGGACTCGTATTTGTGAGCTATCATGCCAGGGCACTTTATAAATATTTAAATCATCAAAATAACCTCTTCAAGGAGATGGGTCAGTCAGGGTGTGAGGTAGTATCGATGAAGAATACAGCTTTCCCCCAGATCCTGGATGCTTCCTCCCCCCAACTACCATGATCCGAATTCTACCTTGCAGAACTGGATAGGACAGAGGTTGTACACTGGTGCATATGGGAGCTGGAGGCACAGGGAATCCAGGGTGGACGATACCTTCAGGACCACGGGTGTGAGGGGCGATGCTGGGAGTGGAGGGTGAGTGGGTTGGAAAAAGGGAACTGATTACAAGGATCCACATGTGACCTCCTCCCTAGGAGATGGACGGCAGAGAAGGGGGGGAAGGGAGACTCCGGATAGGGCAAGACATGACAAAATAACAATCTATAAATTATCAAGGGCTCATGAGGGAGGGGGGAGCGGGGAGGGAGGGGAAAAAAAGAGGATCTGATGCAAAGGGCTTAAGTGGAGAGCAAATGCTTTGAAAATGATTAGGGCAAAGAATGTACAGATGTGCTTTATACAATTGATGTATGTATATGTATGAATTGTGATAAGAGTTGTATGAGCCCCTAATAAAATGTAAAAAATAAATAATAAAAATTTTTAAAAACCCTCTTCAGGCACTCTCAGAGAACAGGAAACTAAGGCTCATTGATGGGATAAGCTACATAGCTCATTAAGTGGCAGCTTTAAGCCATTATAGCCCCGGTCTACAAGATTTCTAAGCTAATGGTAACCACGCGACATCATGTCATCTCTATGACTAAGAAACAAGGTTCTTGCATTTCATAGAAGGCAGAGAAAGGGCCTGCCTCCAGCTGCCACTGCTCATTCCGGGGCTAGTGAGAGAAGGGCTGACCAACCTTGAGGACCAGGGGCTTCTGGAAACAAGCCATTGACAAATGCCAGCAGCAGGCAGCAGATGCCGCTCTGAATTAATGAGTGCGACAGTGATGAATGGGTTTGCTCAAGGCTGTGTAGAGCCTGCAGCTCAATGCTTCCCACTCCTTGCTGCTGCCTGAGCATTGGCAGGGAGGTCAGGAGATTGAACACCACACCACAGGCCACAATATCCCAGGGCTGCACTCCTGCACCGAGATTCTATCAATGACCATTGGCTTCATATCGCTGCTGTCAACATCCACCCACCGCCCAGCTAAAGGCAGATTTCAGAAGCTCGCTAACAATGGCAGCGTGCCCAGGAAAAAGAGACCCAGAGCCAAGAACCCAGGTGAGTCCTCCACTTCCTGGCACGCTCGGCTGTTAAAAGAAGTTACCGGGGTCTGTCCAACCTGCCTTACAGGACGACTAGAAGCCAAATGAGATGCTCTATCCGCTCACAGCTGCGCATCGCGGCTTTCTAATGGACAAAGCTGGCTATGCTGTGCTGGATTCAGAAACTTCCCCAGCTCCCCAGCACTGACAGGGTCAAGTTTCAACTCCCTAGAAGTCCTCATAAGGAGGGCTCATACGTCTCTGGCTGCTTCTGCTCCTGAACCATCAGCCACTCAACATATTCACTCCGCGTTGTTCCATTCAGGCCACTTTTCTTACATTTCCTTTGGAAACATCGTGCCATTTTAGGCTTTTAGGCATGCTATTCCTCTGTCTGAACTTCTCTTTCTCCCACCGTCTAGCTGGCTAATTCTCTCGAATCCTTTGACCTTGCTCAAGCACCCTCTCCTGGTCAAGTGTCCCCTGACTCTTCCAGGTCGCGCGAGCTGTACCCGCCCGGGCTGCTCCCACAGCGCCATGTATCATTGCTCTTGTCACACGTGTGCATGCACTAGGCTCTCTGCTTCTCAGGCAGAGCCTTCTCAGAAGCGTCCCGGCCCACAGTCCAAGAGCAGGGCATGATGAGGGACCCAAGCGAATGATAAGGGGCCGTGGGAAAGTGAATCATACCAAAGCAAGTGCACGTAGGGGCGAGGGCACCCCAGTCCAATTGGAGGCAGGCACGGCAGGGATGATTAGGGAGGCTCACTTTAAGCACAGACTGTGGACGCACTTGGACACGGCATCAGCACAGCAGCCCGGTCCTAGGAACTGCACAGCCACACACAGAGGACCAGCAAAGAAGTCAGTGGCAGGAAATCAGTCTCGTGACACGAGAGCAAGTCCCAGCTTGCTAGCAAAGACCTGCAAGGGGGAGGGGGTGGGGACACCACACACTGGACAGCTGGTTCACTGCTGCCCAGACACAAGCAGAGTCTTCTTTGTTCAACCGCCTTCTAAACACCCCACCAGCTTCCTGCCATCAGCTCCTGTGAAGGAGGGAGCCACAGCTCTGTAGGGGGCTGGGTCTGGAAATAACAGCAGGTAAGCTCCGAAAGGGTTAAGAACAGGTGGGTGGGTCGGTGGCCAGTAAATACATGCTGGAAGCATCAATGCATTAAATGGATGAGCAACTCTATAAATCGGCAAAAAATAGAGATGGGGAAAATGCTCACCAACCATGGAGTGGGAGAGCCCTTCCGAGGTCGGCAGCACTGAGCTGTACCTAACTGAGTACTGATGAGCAAAGAGCTGGCTAACTACTTTGCCTCTATGAGCACACTTAAACGGAACACAAACCCTGAGCAGGTCTCTTGGTGCACTCACTTTACAAACGAGGCGACTGGGGTTCAGAGAGAGACTTGCTCAATGTCTCACAGCTAGTTGGGTGAGATGGGTCAGAACTCTGTGATCGGATGGAAGCTCTCTGCTCAATGGTTTCCTCCTTCTTCGTGTGGAGCGAGGAAATCCACTGCCCTTCTCCCTGACCTCTGCCAATTAGAAGACAGCTGCCACCATTCTCGGGCACCCTCCACCTTTGGAAGTTATTCTAAGGCTCTCTCTGTCCTAAGGCTGTAAAATGACAACAAAGCCTTGTCCCCTTGCTCTCTCCAATAGGAGCTACCCCTTCACACGAGAACGCCACCTAGTCATCTGCCATTATCTGAGACTTCGCATCAGGATGAACACACCAGAGTGGGGCGTAGAGAGGACACCAGCATGCGACCAGGACTCGGGGGAAGCGGGTCAGAGCATGTGGGCCCCGGGAGGCTGCATTGGCGGCGGCCAGGGACCGCCCTCACCTTCTGCTGAACAAAAAACACCACAACCAAGGGGACCATAAAGGGCTCGGTCGTCCATGGCACCTGCTGATTGGCTCCCACCCAGTGCCAACGGGCCCAGACACCCATAGATGCTATGGCAACAGAGCAAGCATGCGAGCATGCGCGCAGGAGCAGAGGCACTCCAGGGCTGGGGGGCGGGGCGGCCCATCTGGGGCCACAACAGAGGGCTTGGCTGGCCAGGCACCACCAGGAAGCCTGAGGTCCCTGTGGCAGCAAGTCCTTGCAGGCATAGCCTGCCGGGCGCACTCAGGGCGGCTGCAGACAGGCAGCGGCAGCGGATTACTGCACAACCTCCCTCCTGCTGGCCCATGGGTGATGGGCGCCTCCCTTCTGCCTTTGCTAGAACTCTGCCCAAGCACGGTTGCCATCTGGGTAAACTCTGGGGCAGCAACAAGAATATCCAAATCTGTTCGAGAAACAAGCAAATTGCAACCCAGTGAGCGAGCCAGTGGGTTTTTCACCCCTCAGCAGCCCAGTTGCTGGCTTCTGGAAGTACCGAGCTTTACCAAGACACTTTTTTTTAAAACTCCAAGTGCTTAGAACTTTTGACTGCGGCCTACATGTCAAAGGAGGCCAAAAAGATAAGGCGTGGGGTTGGCCCGGGTATCAGCTCTAGAGGTTCTAGCGTCCAACCATGGCTCCATCCGTCCCCCACCTGGATGCCCAGGGAGATGAACGCATTCTCTGGGTGAAGCCAATCTGCTTTCTTTTATATACCTTCATTATATACCTAAGGCAATAAACTTTATACTAGAGTCTACTACCTACTCAGGCTGAAGGGAGTAGAGGAAAACACAGTTCAGATTTGGTAGCTCCTGGAGTGGCAGGTATATGACACAACAGACATTTTGTCTATATGTACTCACATCCTCACAGCTACCTGAGAAGTGGGTGTCTCTCTCTCTCTCTCTCTCTCTCTCTCTCTCTCTCTCTCTCTCTCTCTCTCTCTCTCTCTCTCTCCACACACACACACACACACACACACACACACACACACACACTAGAGGGGTTAAGTCACTGCCCTGGCTTACCCTGCAGGGGTCAACCCACAGCTGCTCTGGTCCAAAGTCTGGGAACGTAACCAGCACACACTGCCTCCTCCTCTTCTGATCCTTGTACCAGAGTGTACCAGCCACTGAGGCTGAAACTCTCAGGCGGCAGCTCCCAGACCCTTTTCTTGATCTTCTTTTTCATCTGTCTCCAGATCCTGTTCATTTTGCCTTCTCAGACTTTTAAATCAACCCTTGATTTCCAGGGGCTACCATCTCAGTCTGTGGAACCCTGGTGGCTCTCTTGGGTATTAAACTGCTAACTCCAAGGGCAATAGTTCAAACCCACCAGTCGTCCTATGGGTGCAAAATGAGGTTATATGCCCCTGTAAAGGTAAACCACCTCAGAAACCCTAAAGAGCAGTGGTTCTCAAGCGTCCTAACACCGCGACCCTTTAATACAGTTCCTCATGTTGTGGTGACCCCCAATCATAAAATTGTTTTCATTGCTACTTCATAACTGTAATTTTGCTACTATAATGAATTGGGTGACCCCTGTGAAAGGGTTGTTCAACCCCAAAAGGGGTCGAGACCCACAGGTTGAGAACCGCTGCTACAGAGGGCCACATAAGTCAGAATTGCCTCGATGGGAGTGATAATCTTCTTGGTCCAATTCCTCTCACTCTAGCCTGGGCTCTTTAAAATGACTTCAATGATATCACGCACTTCTCTCCATCATATGAGCTTTCTTTTAAATTTTAAACTGTCATAGTCTTAACAACTTGAAGTTCCTCACTTCTAACTTGACAGCTTCAAACTTCCTGTTATACTTGATCTCTCACATCTTCCCTACATAAACCCTGGAGGCCAGCAACCCAAGACTATGCGCTGTCCCTGGAAAATCCCTTTTTCATATCATCATTTTCACCATGCACCCTTTCCCATGCTGGCCCAAATCCAATGGAACCCACAGGCTGCAGGAAGCCCCCAGATTGTCTCAGTCTCCTAGGAGACCTGCCTCTGCTCAATTCCTGCCTCCTGCCTCGACCGTGGTTCCCTTGTATCCTCGAGAGAGTTCAGAATAGAAGTGACCTCGGGGCGGGTTTATTGGAGAGTAGGGATAAGGAAGCCTGATGAGGTGGCTAATTTGGGTAATTATCTAGACATATAGCAATGCAAAAATTCACTGACTTGACCATTCAAGATTTGTGCGTTTTATTCTGTTTTGGCAAAACAGAACAGAAAGGAAAAAAATCCAAAAGAAAACAACTATGGGGTTTTTGTTTTTAAAGTGCAGCCTTCTATCATGGATAGAAGTGTGTCCCCCTGGATAGATATGTTGAGGTCATAACCCCTAATATGAGGGAATATGACATGGTTTGGAAATAGAGACTTTGGAGAGGGAAATATAGTCTCATCAGTTAACATGTAAATCACACATGTTGTGTGGTCCTGATCCAATCTGAGGATAGCTGCTTCTTGGACTGCGGCAGGGACAGTACAAGTTTAAACCTAGAACATCTTGTGTCGGAAAGGTTTTAAACTCAAAGAATGATGGGAATATGCCAAATGGGTCCAGAGGTCAATTTAAAAGTGTTCCCACTGGCCAAATAAGGGGCAATTAAGACTTAAAATAAATCATGGTACAAGTGGATTTTAAACCAGAGGAAATATGAACCTGTGAACCCGTCCATATCAGTGTTTATCATTAGGTGAGTAACTAAATGGGGCAGAGCAGAGTTCCTTACAGCAGAGTTTCCAGTAAAACTAGAAGGGACCATGTTGCAACCACCATGGTTTCAGCATCAAGGGATACTGAAACTTACTGGGTGAAGGCTACATGAGTATGGGTCTGGCTAAAGAATGCATGTTGAACATAAGGGGGAAAGCGTAGAGTCCCCCTTTGCCTTGGGGAAACCTGGGGGACACCAGCTCCACCAGGATCAAGGACAGCATCACCACACAGGAACACATGGAAAGTATTTGGTTCCTGATGCACTAGCTTCACTGGGAAGAAGACGGCATCTTTTCTGTGATAACCGTACATAGCCTGGTGCACAGCCCGAATCTAATCATAAAGGCCAGCAGGCAGACACAGGCTGAGGGTGTTTTTCACATAGCTGCTCTGTCATCTTCAAAAATGTCTAGGTTCTCAAAGCCCAGGAAGAGCTGAGGAACCGTCCCAGACTGAAGGAGACTTGGCAAACATGGCAATGAATTGCTACTGGATCCTTTTGGTAAGAAGGACATTGTTGGGACAATTATTTACACTTCATGTCTGTAGGTTGCTTGGTAGTACTATCTTGATATTAACTCCCTGATTGGGTGCGGGATAGCACTGATGAAACACACAACTTTCCTCTAGTTCTTTGGTACTTCCTTCACCCACTATCATGACCTCATGTCTACATTACAAATCGGATTAGACCAGAACATACACACTGCTACAGATAAGAGCCCCCAACACAGGGAATCTAGGATAGATTAAACCCCTCAGGGCCTACAAGGAGAGTAGAGGTACCAGGAGGACTAGGGGAGAGTGGGGGGAGGGGAGAAAAGGGGAATTGATCACAAGGATTGACCTAGAATCCCCTCCCAGGGGGATGAGCAACAGAGAAGTGGGTGAGGGGTGACAGGGGAAGCTATCAGATAAGGAAATAATAATCTACAAATTATCAAGGGTTCATGGGGGAGGGTTGGTGGGGGAGGAAGGGGGAAGAAATGGGGAGCTGATAGCAGGGGCTCAAGTGGGACGAAAATGCTTTGAAAATGATGTGTCATGCATATGTGCAAATGTGCTTGACACACTGGATGAATGTATAGATTGTGATAAGAGATGTAAGAGCCCCCAATAACAGTATTTAATAAAAAATTTTAAAACTCCCTGATTTTGACAGTGTCCTGAGGGTTTGTAGGAGATTGTTCTAGTTTGAAGGAAAATGTGTGGTGAAGTTCGGAGGCAGTAAGGCACCATGCCTGCAGTTTGCTCGCAGATGATACACGAAAAAATACTTCTTAGAACTACTATGGCAGCTTTTCTGTAAGTGTTATAATATTTCAAAATAAAAAGGGAAAACTATATTGTGGTTTGTAACATGAGGTTTGTAACAATAAGCTTTGCTGCCTATAAAAATTATTTTAATATTACAGAATGTGCTTTCTCAATCTGCCCACATCCCCTGGAAGTTCTGACAGACTCCAGGGCTAGACCTTTCTCTCCCTCTATGTATGAACCCCTGACCTACAGGAAAGCATCTGGTGGTACACTGGGGGCTAGGGTCTTTATCTTTGACCTATCTAAACTTCTGACAAACAGGCTGAGTAAATGTGCTTATCAAACAGACAGGACTCATAGAGTGGGGAGAGGCGGCCAATACACGGCATGAGATGCTTCAGACTCAAATAGATGAACGATGAAAATAAACAGATTATAATTTTAAATGTACGTTTCTAAACATAGGTTCAAAGAGCAAGTAATATAATAGCACTGAATTAGGCATGTAGAAGTTGTCGAACTGGAGAATGTTTTGTTGTATATATTATTGTCAAAATTGAAAAAAATACACAAATAACAACAAGGACACAGAAGAAGAAAATGTTCTAAGATGGATTGTGGTGAAGATAGTACAACTCTTCTTGATGTGATCGAGCTATTGCATTGTATGCTAGGTGGATGAAGTGCCAATAAAATACTTCTGAAAGAAAAGTAAGCAGGGGTGCAGGATTGTGAGGAATTACTAAACAGCATTGCTTGCGGGGAGAGGGGCTTTCAGGTACAATCTGAGTCATCAGTGAGACATGGCCTCTCAAAAAGTAAGACCCCAAGCAGCATAACTAGAATTACACTGTTCACAAAAATGAACGACTACCCCTCGAATCCTTCATCCAGAATATAGCCGACAACCCTGGGCCTCTTCTACCCCCACTTGTAGCTATATGATCATGACGAGATGAAAATAAACAGAAGAGCATGCTGCCCAGAAACCAAGTCAGATAGTGAACAACAGATGTTTGCCTGGAAAAAGAGAGAGACAAATTCATGGAGAATTAGTGGACTTTCATGTGGAAACTACTTCTGCATGGTTCCAGATAACAAAACCTTGTGGTATCAACAGGAAGCATGGCTTAGTATGCAGAAGAACCTCTACAGCACAGAGCTGTCCTGAAATGGAGTGGGCCACCTCAGAAGGTGGCAAACTCTGGAGCACTGGAAATATTTAAGTGACTAGGTGACTGCCACCCAGGGTTAGTTATTCAAATCTTGTCCATTTCGGAGTTTGTGCTCAAGTCTTGCGTTGATCAACTGCTACTGCCCCAAGCACTTCTTCTAAATGGCAACATCCCTTGGTC
Source organism: Tenrec ecaudatus (assembly GCF_050624435.1). NCBI lineage: Eukaryota > Metazoa > Chordata > Mammalia > Afrosoricida > Tenrecidae > Tenrec > Tenrec ecaudatus. The sequence goes on along the minus strand of NC_134533.1, from coordinate 52,802,651 downwards.
TTCTTGTTTGTCTCATAAAATTTTATCTCCAAAATGAGAGAAAATACTGACCATAATATTTGCATATAAGCGATGTCGGCAGTAAGATTACACCAAGAACCCTGTGAAGTTAAAAGGCATACAACTTCCCAGAATCTACCAGACAAGACTATAGTTAGGACACAAGTTAGGAGCTAGTAATATGTGGAGCTAGAAGTACATAGGAAGAGGACAGAGCGTAAAAACAAACTGGGGTGACTGCCTACTGTCCCCAATTCTGACCCTTTTTGATTCCCACATTGTTGGCCATGACTTTTGAAGAGTGCCCCGACTGTGGGTGCAGTTTTCGGCACGGTTCCTTTCCCCTGGCCTCAGCCATGTGACTCTCTTTGGCAATGGAGTTAACTAATGTGACACAATCAGAGCTTGAAAGGCATTTATTTATTTATGCTCACTTTTGCTCTGTCACTGTCACAAGAACTTGTCAAGGCTAGCCTGCTGGAGGAAGAGGGGTAGGCTGAGCCGCCTAAGCTGCCCTGGAGACCAGCTAGCACCCAGTCATGTAAGCCAGTTCTGCCAAGGCTAAGACCTGAAGAACCACCCTGCCGAAGCACAGCGTCCTGCACAAACACCTCCTTGGTGTTTCCAGCCAAACAGCTATGAGGGCGGCAGGCAACAGCTAAAAAGAAACAGTAACTAACATTGTTAGTCTAACAGAGAAGGTTTGTAGAGTAGCTGCAGTGTCAATGCCCTCCAGCCACGATTAGCAGCAACATATTGTTTGTCGAAAAAGGGGTTTATGACTTGCTACAGTACAGACAAAGAGCCCAGTCCAAAGGCTGGCATTTGAAAGATCTTTGGCATGTGGTCTACACTTTCTAAGCTATAGCTTCTTCACTGTGAAATGGGCATCGAAATACTTGCCTTGAGGTGTCCTGGTGGCATAGTGGTTAAGCACTTGGCTAACCAAAGGCCAATGGTTCAAACCCACCCACTACATCATGGAAGAAAGACGTGGCATCTGCTTCCATCACTGCCTTGGAACCCCTACAGGGCAATCTGCTCTGTGCTCCACGGTTGCTATGAGCTGGAATTGACTCGTCAACCTTGGGGCCTTTTTTGTCTGGCTTATAAAATCAGACCCTTGGAAAATATGCCTTTACATATAATAAAATGCTAGTGATTTTAATTATCATGACTCTAAATACTGTTCAGAAAGGCTCCCGTGCATTGAGGCTATTTCATATTTCAGGGAGTTTCCACAGCTACTGAGCTCCGTTCAAGCGACTGGTATCCATGCGTAGAAAGGTCTTGTGTGCACGCTTCACCCGCACACACTGCAATGAGTGTAGTCAGTCAGGTCTGCAAGGGCTGCATGGATGAGTGAGTCAGAAGGTCAGCAGCTGGACATGGCAGCGTATTACAGTGGATAGGCTACTGTCATTCAAATTAATGCTCCTTCCCGGGCTCAGAGAAAGGAGAACTAAATCTCTTCCTGTAGTCCCCACACTGAGGAAGTCAAAGAAATGGCTGCAGCCTTCATTGTGGCCCTGCTCCTACAGCCTGGAATGATGGCTTCCTGGGCAGCCAACTACTCTTCCCCAATCTCTACCTGGACTCCGTCCAAGTGCTCATCCTGAGTACATGTGGATTCTTTCACTCCCCAAATTCCTGAATCTGATATTCAGGAACTTCTGTGGTTCTTACATGACAAACTGAAAAAGAATAGTGCTGCATTGGCTGTAGAAAGAGCATCACAAGAACTATTCTGAAGCACAATGCTGCCAGAGATGCGATAATACCCACACGCCTACAAGTTAGACCAGTTAATAACTATTATTCAAATTTAGGAACGAATCACTAAGGCCAAAGATGAAGAAATCGAGCACTTTTACCAACTTCTGCAGTCTGAAATTGATCAAACATGCCAGCCTGATGCATTGATAATTACTAATGACTCTAATACAAAAGTTGGAAACAAAGGAGGAGTGATAGTTGGAAAATGACCGTGGTGTCATAAATAGTATCAGAGATTACTGGATAGAATTTGCAAGACTAAATGACTTACTTGTTATAAATTCCTCTTTTCAACATAAGCTGTGACTGTAGGAGGCCTAATGGCATTGTGAGCTGCTAGTTGGGGCCTGCTAACTACAAAGTCAGAGGATCAAACCCACAGCTGCTCTGTGGAGAAAGATGAGGCTTTCTGCTCCCATAAAGATTTACAGCCTCAGCAACCCACAGGGGGCGCTTCTGTTCTGTTCTATGGAGTCACTGTGAGCCAGAATCTACTTGATGGCAGTTGAGTTGGCTTTGGTTTTGGGATCAAAGACTATAGTCTTAAGTATTGATTATAACTCACCATAAAGAAAACAAAAATTCTCACAGTAGACCAATAAGGAAAATCACAATAAGTACAGGGTACACTGAAGTTGACAAGGATTTCATAGTATTTGAATCTATAATCAATGTCCATGGAAGCAGTAGTCAAGAAATCAAAAAGCAAACTCTCTTGGGTAAATCTGCTACAAAAGCTCCCTTTCAAGTGCCCTAAAGAAAAGACGAAGACCTGGCAGACTAGACGCTCATTATGAAACCACGTGTCTTCAAGCCTCCTGTACAGGGAAAGCTGGACAATAAGGAAGACTGAGAAAATAATTGGTGCCTTTGAATTATGGTGTCGATGAAGAAAACTGACGGCAGCATGGGCAGCTAGAAGAACAAACAAACCTGTCTGGACAAAGTCTAGCCAATGAACCTGAGAAACAAGAATGGCAAGAACTCATCTCGTAGACTGGATATGTTAGCAGGAGGCACCAGTCAGTTGCTAAAGGAGAACATGATGCTTGGTAAAGGGTCAGAACCCTTCAGGAGACAGATTGGAACAGCAACTGCAAAGATGGGCTCAAACAGGGTAAGGATTGTGGGGACAGTGCAGGGCCAGCCAGTGTTTCCTTCTGTTAGACTGTGGGTTGAAACCGACTCCATAGCACCTAGCAGCAACATGGTCCAGCCCCATGTGGGAATTATCCACAGTTACTGTGCCCCAGCCTTATGAGCTCCTCACACACAGCATCTCACCACCCCCACACCTATCATGTTCAGCTCAGGCTGTACCCTCAGCTCAAGGCAGCCCTCCCAGTCATTCATTAAGAAAAGGAGAGAGAGAGGAGGGAGAGAAGAGGAAATGGAAAAGCATCACTAACATTCATTGACAACTAGGCCCCTTCCTAGGAGCTGGATGCAGATTAATTCATTAGATCTGCATTGTGTACATTAGGAATTGCGGAACAGAGATTAAACACCTTGGCCAAAAACACACAGTCAATGAGTAGCCAGGCTATTTTGGAAGTAATTGCTCTCTTCTCTGAACCCTGCTACAGAAATAGCGCTTACCCCTCTTATTACTAAGGGGGTTGCACATCTAGTTATACAGAGTATGGCCTCTAAGTAAGAGGACCCTCTTTCATTAATCTCTGTAGTCTCAGTCCTTACGCAGGCCCCGGCACACAGTAGGTCCTAATCAGATGTTCATTATACTAAAATCACCTATCCATGTGCCTCCCACAGTTCTTAGCACAACACTCAGCAAAGTGTAGGTCCTTTGGAAAGGCTAGATAGATGGAATTGATCTCTGAACTTCCGCAGCTCCATGCCCCGGGTGTTGTGACTGTTTAGAGCTCTATAAAAAATGGTTGAATTCTGAGCCCAGAGGTCCTTCAGGTGTTAAGAATTTGAGTCACTGACTAACCAGAGTGGCCTCCCAAAACATAGCAGGTAGACCCACAGGCCTAAGGAAAACCTTCTTGGGCGAGACTCCCAGGAAAGTGGGCCCCTAGTGTATGGCAGGGCTGGGGGCTGGGGTGTCCAAACAGCATAGCTCCTTCCTTTTTAATTTTAACTAAACTCCAATTATGTAGCAAAACAAGACAGGAGACTGTCCGACTCTGAGGCATTTGTGCACGAGCCTAAGAATTCTGCCTTTGCGGTAGTGATACAGCAGAGCTGGCAGGTGCTTTGAGAGACACGGGCCGGGGTACCTAAACGTAGCGCCTGACTAAGAGACCCGTGAGGGTGATCCCTGAGCTCCTCACACTAAGGATCACATTGTCTAGTGAAAACAAAACAAAAAAGCCCAAATGAGGCTAGATCTTTATGCTTGATGCATTCATCAAGAGTGGGGATAAGATGTGACAGAAAGATCAAAGCTTATCATAACACGCATGTGTAGTATGGCAATGAATACAGCACCAAGAGTGACGGAGGTCTCTGTTACAGCTGACTGGTGCCACACCGACAGACTTCCTTTCCTGGAGCAGCCCCGGTGCCAGAGCTGTCCTGGGCTGCTTGCTAGAATCCTCCTACCTGCTGCTTTCCGTCCAGTTCCCATCAGAAACGAATGACTCCTGGATCTACTAATGTGACTGCTAGTTTTCTGGTCCAAACAAAAGTTGTGAACCGTGCGGTTCTGTGCTAGGCTCTACACAGAATAATACTTAAATAAGCCCCACCCCCAACAGGTTATAAAAGCATGATACACTTATTATATAAAAACATAATTAAAAATTTAAGTTACCTATGAGTAGGGATCCCTGGTGGCACAGGGGTTACAAGTTGGGCTGCGACCTGCAAGGTCAGTGACTCAATCAAAACCACCAGCAGTTCCCAGGGAGATAGATGGGGCTTTCTACTCCCGTAAAGCGTTACCATTTTGGAAACTTACACAGGCAGTTCCACCCTGAGTCAGCAGTGAGTTTTGTTTTATATGTATTTTTATGTGTGTGAATAAGATACAATGTCAGAAACAGCTTTTACATCATGCCTTTGGTATTTCGCATGTAAGGTTTCTCATGTCCTTATCACTATTAAGCACGTGATTTTTATTGATTGTCTAGCATCACAGAGATGTGCCTTAATTATTTCATTACTGTCAGGTACCTGAGATGTTACTAATGTTTTGCAATTACTATAAATTATATTGTGAACATTCTTCAACAAAATCTTTACGTGCATCTTGCTAAAAATTTCATGGGTTGTTTGCAATTTAGAACTATTATAAATAAAGGTACTATAAATATTCATGTGCAAATCTTTCTATGGACATAGCTTTCATGTGGGTTAATATCTCTGAGGGTGAAGGCTGGGTCATATTGTAGGTGTGGGATTCACTTCTAGAGAAATTACCGGCGTGGATGCTGAAGCAGGAGGAGCCTGGTGGCACAGTGGTTCACGTGGGACTGCTGCCTGTGAGGTCAGAGACGCGCACGGTGGCAGTGAGCTATGACGCGCTGTACCACCTTTCCCCACGAGCACAGGATGAGAGGTGCCGTTGTTCCACATCCTTGTCAGCACTTGGTATGGTCATCTTTAAAATGTAGACGATGCAAACGTGCGTAGTGGCATCTCATTTTGGTTCTCTTTTACACAGATGCTCCCCTTACAAGTGATTTCTACATATGGCGTGGGTAGGTAAGAGCTAAACTACTAACAAGTTTGCAGCTTCAAACCCACTTACAGCTCCATGCAGGAAAGATGAGGTTATCTGCTCCCAATACAGATTTACAACTGCAGTACTCCTTTAAAGGGGGGCTCTGAGTCAGAATTGACTTGGTGACAGTGGGTTAGCATATAGATCTACACTGACTTATGTTCAGGTTTCTGCCCATTTTTAATTTGGATTGTTTGTATCCGTGCTATTGAGGTTTTTTAAAAAAACCTTTCCATATTCTAGATATGCTATTATAAGATATGTGATTTGCAAGCATTTTTACCCCTGTGGTTTGGGTTTTTTTTTCCATTCTAATAGTGTCTGGCAGAGCAAAAAACATTTCATTTGGACCAAAGCCAATTTATCTTTCTCTCTTTTTCTCCCTGTTCTCATATGGCTTGTGCTTTTGGTATCACGGCCAGGAAATCTTTAAGTGAAGATCACAAAAGTCCTCCAATGTTCTCCAGAAGTTCTGGGTTTCACCTTTGGGTCATCCACTTTGAATTCGTTTGTAAATATGGTATGTGGCATGGCTCACTACCCTTTTTCATTCCTCGACAACAATATTCAATTGTTTCCACATAATTTGTTGAAGAGGGTAGACTTTCTCCTCGGAATCGCCTTTGTACTTTAGTAGAAAAATCACCGGCCTTAGATGTGCAGGTCTATTTCCAGACTGTGTATTCTGTTCCACTGACCTGTGTGGACCCCCTGGTGCAGTGTCATGTTTACATTTTGTCTTTTTAAATCGTTTTATTGGGGGCTCTTACCGCTCTTATCATAATCCAGACGTACATCCATTGTGTCAAGAACATGTGTGCCTATGTTGCCATCATTTTCAAAACATTTTCTTTCTACTTGAGCCCTTGGTATCAGCTCCTAATTTCTCCCCTCCCCCAGCCTCCCTACCTCATGACCCCTTGGTAATTTTTTTTTCCATGTCTTACACCAACTGCTGTATCCCTTCACCCACTTTTCTGCTGTCCATCCCCCTGGGAAGGGGTTATATGTAGATCATTGTGATCGGTTCCCCCTTTCTCCCCCTACCTTACCCTCACCCTCCTGGGATAGCTACTCTCATTATTGGTCCTGAGGGGTTCATCTGTCCTGGATTCCCTGTGTTGCCACCTATTATCTGCACCAGTGTACATGCTCTGATCTAGCTGGATTTTAAAGGTAGAATTGGGGTCATGACAGTGGAGGGCGGGGCGGGCAGGAAGGAAGCATTAAAGAACTAGAGGAAAGTTGTGTTTTATTGGTGCTATACTGCACCCTGACTGGCTCATCTCCTCTCCATGACCTTTCTGTAAGGGGATGTCCAATTGTCTACAGATGGGCTTTGGGTCTCCACTCCGCACTTCTCTTCATTCACATCGATATGATTTTTAGTTTTGGGTCTTTGATGTCTGATACCTGATCGCTTTGACACCTCATGGAACGCACAGGCTGGTGTGATTCTTCCATGTGGACTTTGTTGCTTCTCAGCTAGATGGCCACTTGTTTATCTTCAAGCCTTTAAGACCCCAAATGCTGTATCTTTTAATAGCCAGGCACCATTAGCTTTCTTCACCACATTTGCTTATGCACCTGCTTTATCTTCAGTGATTGTGTCAGGAAAGGTGAGCATCACAGAATACCAGATTATTAGGACAAAGTGTTCTTGTGTTGAGGGAGTACTTGAGTGGAGGCTCAATGTTCGTCTGCTGCTTTAATACTTAACATAAAAATATATGTGTATAGATCTATTTCCCTATCTATATATATGTATTTACATATGTGCATGGCTATATTTAGACCATTCTTTCATCTATTTCATTTTACTTTCCTTTTGTCCTACTATCATGTTCGGCCTTCATTTGCGTTTTAGTAATTCCCTTCAGCTACACTGCCCTTGATCAAGCCCCACCAGGTGTCCTATACCCTCCTCACCATCGATTTTAGATCACTTGTTGTTCCCTTGTCCCTGGGTTTGTTGGAAACCCCCTTCCCTCATGCGCGCGCACACGCGTGCGCACACACACACACACACACACATAACCAGAAACTGTCATTCCTGTTATTTTCTCCTCTGGATTGTTTATCCCACCTATCTTAACTAGATAAACATGCAGAGATAATAATAATAAGCACAAAAGTAAGACAAAGCAAAACAACAAAAGAAAAGCCTGTAAATAGTTCCAGGTCTGTTAGTTGACCTTTAAGAGTGTTTTCTAGTCGAGTTTGATGGGGTGACATGCCCTGTCCCCATAGTCCAATTTTGGTACTCCCCCAGGGATTTCATTGCTTTGCTCCCTTGTTGCACGCCCTTAGTGTTTCGCCCCGTGTGCTGGGGTCAGATCAGGCACAATTTCTGCACTGTGCCTCCAGTGTTGTACCCTACATCTTGTCTCATGGTGGGGCTGGTCCTATGGTCCTCTCTGTGCACTGGCTGCTCTGAGGAGGAATATCATCAGAGGGACGTGGAGGGCCAGGATGTGCTCCACTCTCCCCCCTTCCCTCTTCCTTTGCTCCTGTGTGCTCTGATCAGACCCGCCCTCTCCCTGAGCTGTAGCTTCAGTGCTGTCCTCTGAAGTGCATTCTTCTGGGCGGTAGGGGAGAGGGGGGTCCACATAGTTGGGATTGGGGTCAACACCACATTTTGTCTGTCTTTGTGGGAGCAGATGTTGTTAGCCATCAAGTTGGTTCCCACCCATGGTGACCCTGTGTAACAGAATAAAACATTTCCTGGCCCTGTGCCATCCTCATGATTTTTTTTCTGCTTAATCCCACAGATACAGCCACTGTGTCAATCTATCTTGTTGAAGGTCTGCCTATCTTTTGTTGCCTTGTGACTTTACCAAGCATGAGGTTAATCTCCAGGGACTGGTCTCTCCTGACATGTCCAAAGTATGTAAGACTTAGTCTCACTGCCCTTGCCACTAAGGATCATTCTGGTTGTACTTCTTCCAAGACAGATTTGCTTGTTCTTTTGGCACTCCATGGTACTTTCAATATTCTTTGCCAACACCGTAATTCAAGTGAATCAACTCTTCTTTGATCTTCCTTATTCAATGTCCAACTTTCACGTGGATATGAAGTGATTGAAAATACTGTGGCTTGGGTCAGGAACCTCTTAATCCTCAAAGTAACATCCTTGCTTTTCAACGCTTTAGAGAGATCTTTAAAGTGCAGATGTGCCCAATGCAAAGCATTGTTTGATCTCTTGACTACTGTTTCTTCAGGCCTGTTTCCAAGCCAGATGAAATCCATGATGGCTTACCATGATGTTACCTACTAGTCTACTTGTGAGGATTGTGGTCTTCTTTACATGGAGTTGTAATCCATGCTGAAAGCTGCGATCCTGGATCTTCATCAGCCAGTGCTTCACGTCCTTCTCACTTCCAGCCAGCAAGGTTGTGTCATCCCCACATTGAAGGCTTGTTAACAGCCGTCCTCTAATCCTGGCACTGCATTCTTCCTAGCTTCTCCGAGTATTGGCTCTGCATACAGAGTGAACAAGTAATGGTGAGAGGATACAGCCCTGATATACGCTTCTCCTGATTTTAAACCATGCAGTATGCCCTTGTTCTGTTCACACAACTGCCTCTTGAGCAATAAAATAGTTCTGTATGAGCACAATGTAGTGTCCCAGGATTCCCACTCTTCTCATGGCTATTCATAATTTGTTACATGGTCCACACAGTCAAAGGCCTTAGCACAGTCACTAAAACACAAGTAAGCATCTGCTATTATTTACTTTCAGCCAAGATCTATATGACATCAGCAAGGATATCCTTTGCTGCAACCATTGTCGGATGATCTTCAGCAAAACTTTATTTGCATGTGATATTAATGATATGGCTATAATTTGAAAATTCTGTTAAGTCACCTGTCTTTGGCATGGGTACAATTATGGGTTTCTTCCAGTCAGTTGGCCAAGTAGCTGTTTTCCAAATTTCCTGGCCTGGATCAATGATTGCATCCAGGGCTTCATCAGCTTTTTGGAACTTTTCAATTGGCATGCGGTCAATCCTTGGAGCCTTGTAGTTGGCTGGTGCTTCCCGTGCAGATGGGACTTCTTCCTTCAGCACCGCTGGTTGTTCCTCATATGCTACCTCTTGAAAAGGTCTAGTGCCGACTAGCTCTTTTGGGCACGGTGACTGTGTTCTTTCCATCTTCTTTCCATGTCCTGAATCATTCAATATTTTTCCCATAGAATATTTCAATGTTGCAACTGCAGGCTTGAATTTTTTTCTTTCAGTTTAAGATATACTGAGTGTGTTCTTCCTTTTGGGTTTTCAAACTCTTGGTCTTTGCACATGTCATTATAATATTTGTCTTCTCAAGTGCCATTTGAAATGCTATGTTCGGCTCTTTGATGTCATCATTTCTTCTGTGTGCCTTAGATGCATTACGGTTTAAAAGCAAGCTCCGGAGTCTCTCTGACATCCACATGGATCTTTTCTTTCTTCCCTGTCTTTCTAATGACCTTTGCTTTCTTCGTGGGGGTGTTCTTGATGTCTTCCCACAGCTCCATGTCCAATGTGTCAAATCTGCTCTTGAAATTGAGATGGGACAGGCTAGGATTTGGGTTCTCATCGACCTGTTTTTATTTTCTTCACCTTCACCGTAAACTGACATACTCCACTTGATGAGCGACTGATGGTCTGTTCCAGTCAGCCTAGTTTAGTTGCTAATGTTGCACTTCTCCACTGGCTCTTCACAGACGCAGTCCATTTGTCTTTGGTGTATCCCAGCTGCAGAAGTCCGGGATTATGATGGCAAGGTTGATCCCCTTCAGACCGAAGACATTGGCAGAATTCTCCACCTTCTTCGTCACTAGCTTTGGTGCATGGTGCATAAATGTGGGTAATAGATGTGCTGACTGGATTTGTTTGAATACAGGTAATGTCCTTTCATAGACAGCACTCTCCTTCAAGGTAGATCTTGAAATTTCATTTTTGTCTATGAATCCAGTTCTATTCCTCTTGGCTATGTTATTCATGGCATAAGAAATCATATGACTTTTCTGATTCAAAATGGCCAATACCAGTTCATTTCAGCTTACTGATGCCTAGAATATTGGTCTTTATGTGTTCCACTTCATTTTTTGCAACTTCCAAGTTTCGATTCTTAATTAATGTTTACGGCTGTTCCTTCTTAGTTAGAGTTACGCCACATCAGCAAGGAAGGTCACTCCCACTGGCGTGGCTGCATCCACATCATTGTGGTCCGCTCCTCTTTGAGAAGGCAGCTCTTTTTCAATCATATTCTGAGTGCCTTCCAGTCAGGGGCAAGAGGTGGGGTGGGGTGGAGAATCTTCTGGCACATGAGGTTTTTTTCAAGTGCCTGACAAGGTTTTGTTTCTGTCCAAAGGTTTTCAGTGGCTAATTCCTCAGGAGTGGGCAATCTATTCCTTCTTGGTAGTCTGTTAGTCTGGAAGCTCTGCTGAAACCTGTTCACTTTGGATGACTCTGCTGGGTCACCACTTGTATACTGTGGTGGCTTCTGTGTTGCTGGAAGCTACATCTCCGGCATGTAAATGTCAGCAGGGTCACCTGAAGTGAACAAGTTTCAGCAGAGCTTCTAGACAAGATCAGAAAGCCTCATCTTGTTGCTGCAAAGCAGCTGGTAGTTTGAACAACTGATGTTATGGTTAGCAGTCTAACACCTACCCAACAGCACTACAGGGGTGCTAGGACATTAATCTCAGTATAATTTGGAGTATATGTTTTACATGTGGCCATCCTTCTAACAGATCTGCTTATGAACCAAAACCATATCCAAATCCACTGCCATCAAGTCAATGCCGACTCACAGTGATCCTATATAGACAGAGTCAACCTACTCCTTAGGGTTTCTGAGACTGTGGATCTTTACAAGAGCGGCCAGCCTTCATTGTTCTCCTTCAGTGTATTGAGTCTGAACCATTGGCTTCTCAGTTAACAACCTAATAATTAACCAACAGCACCACTAGGGTTCCCTTACCTATTTACAGTACCTAAAAACCATCCTAATTTTTCTATTTGATCAGGAGTCGTGATGGTGTAGTAGGTTACACATTAGGCTGCTAATCGCAAGGTTAGCAGTTTGAAACCACAAGCTGCTCCTTAAGAGAAAGATGAGACTTTCTGCTTCTGGGAAGATTTACAGCCTTGGAAATCCACAGGGGCCTTTCTCCCTTGCCCTATAGGATCACTGAATCAGAATCAACCTGACAGCCGTAAGAATAGCTTTAATTGCATTTATTATTAAACTAAAACCTATGCTTCATTCTCTTACATCCCTTTTAGTTTACTAAGTCACAGGGTTCAGGGACCCAACCTAGGAAGGCTGGCAAGGAAATGTGACATGTTTTGGCCCCTCCAACTGCTGTGTCAACTACAAACATTCCAACAAATATAAGCTTTGTACTCATGACAGTATTAGCCACCAGGTACTCATCTCACATGTACCAGTTGACTTATGTACATAGGAGCACACACTGGGGAGATGGACTGAGGAAACACGGAGTGGCACAGACGATACTTCGGAAATTCAAAGTTAAGCAGGGCCCGCTTGGGGGCCTCCTCCAGCTGGACTGCCAAAGGCAACTCGGGTTTGTTGAGCAGAGAGGCAAAGCAGAAGGGAACCGGGGACGTGGCAGTAATGGTAAGATCACTGAGCACAGAGGCAAAATAGATGACTCACTGGCATCTACGATGCAACCTGCATAAAAGTGAACTCACCTTCTACCATTCCCCTCCAACCAGTTCCTCTTTCTGCTAGGTGCTGCCATCACCTTCCTGGTATCACCCAGGCACCTTGGCATCTTAGATTCTTCCTCTTACTCCCCACATCCGGCCAATCACCATGTCCTCTAATTGTGCCCCTTCCCCCTTCTCTTCTCATGCCGCCCTCCTCTCCATCCTCACTGCCACTGTGCTATTTCAGGCCCTCCGAACATCTGCACTGGACAATTGCAATAGCTTCTTGATTATTTCCTCCCTCTGCTGTTTTGCCTTCTCTCCAACTCACTGGGTGCCCAAGGTAACCTTTCAAAATCTCAGCTCTGATTAGCAAGTCTCCTACTCAAGACCTACTAATGGCTCCCTACACCTGCACAGCAAACCATAAGTCCGTGAGCCAGACATCTAACGTAGCTACAGACAGGTGCAGGTCACCCTTTCAGCCTTACAGCTCAGTACTTCTTTCCCTCACAGAACCCAGGGCTCCAACCTCCCAGCATGAAGACGTTCTACCATCTTTAGAATTTTTCCAACACATTATCTTTAGTTCTCAGGACAATAAGTATTGTCTTCTAGGATAGATGTTTGAATGCAAGGCTTTACCCTGCTGCCGGACTAGAGACATTTCAGTTCCCATCTCCGGCACTAGGTCCACAGCACGGAAGAAGGTGTGCTTTGTGTCTCCTGCCATCAGCCTTCATGATGAACCGGCCTCAGTCTGATTCACAGGACAACGAGATAACTCAATCATGTGTGCCGTTTACCAGCACTCAGAGGTGGTCGCCAAGTCCCAAACTCCCATTCCTCCCTTCCATGTATAACAAACTCTCCCATGTTTTAGAGTTTGCAAATGCTACCAGACCCCACCACCCCACCCCCACTGATGAAGGGAGGGATGGATACAAACAGCAGACGAGTGGAGAAATCACTAACTATGTCACAGCATGTGTAGCTGGCAGGAAGGACTCAGAGTGGGGACGGAGATTTTTGACTATGAAAGAACTGGGATGTTTGGCCCAATAGCTTCGAGGAGTTTCAAGCTGAAAATTGGGGCAGTGGTGGAATGAAAGCAGTGTTTGCAGTCCATCACCCTTCGAGGTGGAAGAAGGACCAAGTCCCAGAGGAGATCATTAGGGGGCTGCTTGAGTGGTCCAGGCAAGAGGGCAGGAACACAGTTGAGTAGACAGGAAGGGGCGTGTCTGTGAGACCTGTCCACACCAGACTCCAAGGGCCTGAAAGAACACCTGGGGGAACACAGGAATTGTTGGGAGGTATCGGGAGGTTGGGACAGGTGGACAACAAATTCAGAAGAAAGATACACTGATATTTTGGGTTTCAGATGGAACACAACGATAAATGAGGTATTAAGTGCTTGATAGTCCTAACAGAACTGAGGGGGCAATTTGGAAGCAAATCAACATTATTTCTGACACGAGGACCTACACGGATTTACTGAACATCAAGCAGGTGGGACTAGAGTTTCAAACATGCTGGCCCTGTGACCTAACAGGAACAAGGGATGTCTACTGCATTCAGTGGCAAGGGGATACCTAATTCGACACTGTTTATACTGAAGAGATGGGGGAGGCGGGGGGACGGGACCTACAGGGTCCCACATTGTTTCATGTGCAAAGAGAAATCTAGGAGAGCTGACACTTTTGCCAAATGAAGAGTTGACTTGCCTGAAAAGAATGAAGTAAATTTACAACCCAAAATCTAACCTGGCATTAGCAGTCTAAAATTTATTAGCTAAGTGACCTTGAGCCAGTCATTAAATCTCTCCAGGTCAGGTGTTTTATTTGCTAAATGCTCTAATAACATCTCAAGGGCCAGAAAGGACCAGAAGATGTCAAGAGGCCCTTCGGTTGTGAGATCTACGATTGGAGTGCTTAATCTCAATCCTGCAGGCCGGACCGCACTCCCTGTGAACCCCTGGGCCACAGCTCACTGCAGAAGCCCACATGACACAGAGAGGATGAGCACAGAGCTTGGAGCGGGGCCACATTCCAACTGTCGGGTCACAGTCATAAGAAGATACAGCTAGAATATTAAAGCCGGCCCTGGGACAGAGGATAATTAATCTTCAAGGCAATAAAAATATTTAATTCATTCATCTGAGAGAAATGACAAGCAAGAAGATGGATATTTGCTTTTGCTCTTCCTGTTCTGACAAGGTTGCTCTGGATGGAGCACGGAGCATTTAATGACCGTTGAAGAGAAGAGCCCGCGATGCAAGCAGGCCAGCAGAGGAGAAGCCTGGGCAGCAAGCAGTGGAAGCTGACGCTGGAGAGGAACTGCCCCACGGCAGATGTCCCCAGAGCAGAGACACGAGAAGAGACACCTGAATGCACTAGTTGAGGTGACAGCAAAGTGGAAGACACTGAGGACAGAGATCTGAGGAAAACGGCAGGGTGAAATGGTAGGATGTGACCATTCCCTGGATGGGTGGCTGTGAAAGGAAGGAAGGAAGAGTGGCACTGACCCTGAGGGTCTTTCCCGTGTCAACCTGGCTCATCACTGAAGCATGCAAGGGCATAGCCAGGGAGAGAACATGAGGGAAGTCTCCACGTCCCGGTGGGTGGTTTCAGGGGCTACAACAGGAGCCAGCAGTGGTGCCCAATCCCACTTGGTTTGGTTTTGTTTTTAACGTGTGTTAAGAAAGCTTTATATATCAGGAAAACATTCCAAACCAGTCCAGCTTAAGTCCATAAGTCAGATACTAGTCCGTGTGTCCCTCCACAGACTCACACAGCTGCAGGCAATGATGTAGAGAATGCAGGAAGAACCCGGGCCAGTGGGTGCAAGGTCGTGTGGATCCAAGGGCACAGTTCATCCCAGGGCTCTGGCAGGTCTCAGAGTGGCTCACCGGCATGAAGGTGAAGGCAGAGAGAGACTCCCACCTTTCACCTCCACCTGGCAGGTCCTGACCACAGGGTGCCAGATCATGCTATCCCTGGATGGGGGCCTAGGGCCACAGGAGCTGGGAGAGGAGGGAAGGAAGCATCAGGAAGAAGAGAGAATGGAAGACTCTCCCTCTGCCTTGGACACGATGCAGGTTCTGAATCTGCAACACTGTCTTCCTTAGAGAGGGCTCCCAGAAAGAGAAGCATTCCCAACACTAGACCCAGGAGCATGGGGCACAACTAAGCCGAGGGAGCAAAAGCAGAACCCTCAAGAAGAACCTGGGCTCTCCGAACTGCCCTCGGCAGCCACGAAAATGAATAGTTGAGGACTGAGGGCCGCTCCAAGAAGATGTGCCCATGACCCCAGATGCCGGGTCTGAGCTGGGCAAGTCGAGGTCTATCTAGAGAGCTCCACCTGCCAGGCTAAGCCCTGTTGGCGCAGTCACTGTAGCCATGGGCCATG
Organism: Tenrec ecaudatus; assembly: GCF_050624435.1. NCBI lineage: Eukaryota > Metazoa > Chordata > Mammalia > Afrosoricida > Tenrecidae > Tenrec > Tenrec ecaudatus. Next base: position 52,787,111 of record NC_134533.1, on the reverse strand, counting down.
GCTTTAACTTCCCTTTATGTAACCATGCTGGGCACATAAGTGACTCTCCTAATAACAATTTCTCTCCAACTTTTCTCTTTCTATTACCACCATTCCTATGAACTGTTCAGATGATGTTCCCTCCAGTGACAAGTCCTAGTATGACCCCAAAAGGGGAATGTATAAAATGTCTGTGGCTGTGCCAGCCTCCGAGTGGAAACCTGCCGAGGTATCAAGAACCATTGCATCTTCTCTTCCCTTCCCTCCTCCCTCGGTTTCTTGTAGCAAAAGCCAACCACAGGCAAGGCCTGCAATTAGCAAGTAAACACAAGTCTCCCAAAGTTCGCGGAGCAACTCCATTATCTTTTCGTTTGATATATATTTTTTAATTTCACGATGTATTTTTAAGGTCATTTTATTGGGAGCTCTTACAGCCCTTATAACAGTTGTTATAAACAATTGTATCAAGCATATTTGTACATATGTTGCCATCGTTATTTTCTAAACATTTACTTTCTATTTGAGCCCTTGATATCAGGTCCTCTTTTTTTTTCCCCTCTCTCCTACTCTTGTGGCCCCTTGATAAATTATAATTGTTATTTTCATATCTTACACCGACTGCTATCTACCTTCCCCACAGTTTCTGCTATTTGTTCCCCTGGGGGTGGGGGTTGGTTATGCACCCATCTTTGTGATCAGTTCCCCCTTCCTCCCACCCTACCCTCCTGGTATCATTACTCCCATTTCTGTTCCTGAAGAGTTTATCTGACCTAAATTCAGTGTGTCATAAGCTCTTCTCTGTACCTGAGTACATGCCCCGGTCTAGTCTACTGTGAAAGGCAGGGCTGGGGTCATGAAAATGGGGGGTGAAAAAGCCTCAAAGAATAAGAAGAACATTATGTGTTTCATCGATGTTGTACTGTGCCCTCGTTGACTCATCCTTCTTTGTCACCCTTCTGTGAGCAGATGTCCCATTGTCTACATATGGGATTTGAGTTTCTGCTCCAACCCCACTTGTTCTTTACAATATGTTTGTTTGTGGCCTTTGGATGCCTGTTACCTGATCCCATCAACACCTCACGATCACACAAGCTGGTGTGCTTCTTCCATGTGGGCTTGCTGCTTCTCTACTAGATGGCTGCTTGTTTAACTTCAAGACTTTAAGACCCGAAAAGCTATCTCTTTTGATAGCTGGACACCACCTGCTTTCTTCACCACATTTGCTTATACACCCATTTTGTCTTCAGCAATCGTGCCGGGTGGGTAAGCATCACAGAATTCCAGGTTGTTAAAACAAAGTGTTCTTGCATTGAGGCAGGCCATGAGCAGAGGCCCAAAGTCTGTCCACTACCTCAGTGTACTGCCATATAAATATATGTACATAGGCCAATACCTCTATTCTTATGAATTAACATATTTACATATGTACACACCTATGTTTATACCTCTATTCATATCTTTGCTTCCTAGATCTTCCCTGTTTCCTTTGACATTCCTCCCGCCCCACCATCACACTTGCCCTACTTCCACTTCCACCTCTCAGTGCTTCCTCTCAGATAGAGTGCTGTTGCTCCCACACCCCCAGGATCTCCACGTCCTCCTCATTGTTGAGTTTAATTCCCTAGTTGTTCCCCTGTCTATGGCAATGTTTGCTCACCACTCCCTTCCCCCACCTCCTCCCCCAAAGTCCCTCTGGAACCGTGGGTCCCCCTTGCTTTCGCCTCGCGCTTGCTTCCCATGCCTATCTTATATAAAGTAGGCAAACCAACAATAAGGGAAACAAACCAAAGAGAAAACAAAAAAATTGAATGAATAATAATAAGATTTTCCCACAAGCATTTTGAAGGCCCCTTCTATCACTTTCCAAAGCCATGAAAATGATCAGAGGTACTTAAAAAGACCTACATCACAATCCAGCACATCAAATTACAACACCGCACACACAACACGGCACAAAAGCCACAGTGCAACACGAGACAGAATGCACAACACAGTATAATGGCACCTCTGCTGTCTGACGCACAGGGCCAACCAAGCCAGTGTGTCATCACACAACTCCTCTAGCAGGCTGTTCATCCATTCATGCCACTTAGCTCCATTCTGAGGCCACATGACATATCAATTGTCAATGGTCTCCCAAGACACATCGGCCCTGAGTTGGTCTTGAAAACTCTTGCATGCAAGGTTCATTGGACTAGCAAACTCTGTGGAACTTCCATCGGAGACTGGGTATACATTTCAGCATCCAACTGAACGTCAATGCAAGCATGGCTGGCCCAAGGGCAGCATTCTCGGTACAGAGTGGAAACCATCCAAGAGACTGAGGGGAGATTACTAGGGAGAGTGTTTCCATCCCACCCTCTGATTTCTCCTCAAATGGGAAAGAGATGATGGACGGAATGAAAATGTCCCTCTAAAGTTGTCTTGATAGCAAATTCAGTAAATTTAAGTACAGTATATTCAAAACAGTTTTCAGTTCAAATGAGCCCAATTTTCCCACAGAGTAACATATGCAGGGGTACAACTGCCTGGTTTTCTGCCACACTAAGCTTTTCTGAGTGTAAGGGTTCGATCCCTTGTTCTGAGGCAAGACTGGTTCCTACCAAGCATTCCTGGGGAAGTACCTGCCCTGCCCGAGCCCTGGTCCTGGGCTGGCGTGGCCTGAGGAAGGAGAGGAGCATGGTGTTCAGAGGCCCCAAGGCTCCTCCCTAATGGTAATGTACAGGTGGAGACCATCTCTGAGTAGGCGATGGAGGTGAAAAGGAAAAGGAGGTGAAATGCAGAACCCCAAACGGTGACAGCGTGTAATGTCTAGTAACAGCAAGGGGCTGATTTGGGTCCGATCCGTTTCTGCTCTGTCTTAAGTTCCCCATCTATCGAAGAAGGAGTTTGGGTGAGAAGACCCTGAGGGACCCACTCAACCCTGATCTTCTGAGGTCACTGGATGTAGCAGCAGACTTCCTGCAAAGGTCCCCACCCCTCTACCAGGCAGTCCTGAGAGTGGCACAGACCAGGCCACTGAGGTGCTCCCTTCATTTCCTCCCGCCTGGACCAGACTGGCTGCTCAAAGACTAGCTCAAATGCCATCACCTTACACACACACACACACACACACACACACACACACACACACACACACACACACACACCACCCCACCCCGAAGCTCCTGTCTTGGTCCTCATCAGTGGACTTTCAGAGACGGATGCTCTACCTCCTGCTGGGGAGGTGAGAAAGGAAAGGGAAATGAAAGCATGAGGTGAGAGATTGCCGGACCTTTCCTTGTCACCGAGCATAACTCTCAAACAGCCTCCTGCCAAACTGCTCTGGAAAGCCAGAAGATGTCCTCCATTGCTCTGAAGACCCACCTGCCGCCCTCAAGTCAATCCTGACTCCTAATGACCCTGCAGGAGGGAGTAAAGTGGCCCCATGGGCACCAAGGGCTGTCAATCTTTGAGGAGGCAGACTGCCTGCCTCATCTTTTCCCTGGAGTAGCTGGCAGATCCGAACCACCGACCTATGGGCTAGCAGCCCAACAGTGTAGCGCACTGTGTCCGCAGGGCTCCTTGTTTAGAACCCCGGTGGGTATCAAGATTCTGTCTGAACTAGTCTTTGCCCTGTTGGAGCTACCAGCTACAAAAGCTGTGTGGGCTGCAGAGGCAGAGAAGGCAAAATGGCCACAGAAACTGTCACCTGCAGAGGGGTGGGGGCGGGGGACCACAGCCCAGCGCTAGGGATGGGTGCTGCGTTTTGGCTGCGGCTCTGGGAGACAGTGCCATGCTGTGGCCACCTGCAGCCTCTGCGCTGCCTCCCGCAGCCTCTGCAGGTACAGGAGACCTGTTTCCTGACCCACTTTTTCCCCCAATCTCTATTTAGCGGTTCGCTAGTGATGCTCCTGGCATGCCAATCAGATACTGCAGCCTGCAGTGCAGGTTGCTACAACACATTCACAGTTCCTAGTAAATTCAGTGGAAAAGTACTGTGTCGAGCAGCCTGATTAAACTGACGTCATTTTCACAGGCACACACTTTCATCAAATAAGAAAGAAAGAAATACTCGGGGCAAGAAAGAAAGGAATCATGGTGTTCAGATCTTAGGGAATCACTGGGGCTCAGACGCATTTCAAGGGTGATTCTGCTCGGCATCCTTGGCATCACAGCTGTCCGAGTCTTGGGCCTGGGTGAGACTTTAGCCTGTGCCTCGGAGAGGGCTAGCCTACGAGTCTGGAAGCCCCTTTACCCCTCATGCACTGTTGACCTTGGACAAGGGCCTTCCAGAGTTTTGGAGAAGGGGAGGAACAGCAAACTAGCCTGTCCTTAAAGCAGCCTGGGAGTTTCTGATTCTCCAGACTGTCAAACGGTCACACTTAGGACCAAGAAAAAACAGAACTTTCCTTAGATTAGTGAAATAAAAACTGCTGATGGCTCTCCATCATGGGTCCAGTTCTGCTCCTATCTAATGGGAACCTTGGGTAAACTACCCAACCCTTGTAGACTTCAAAGCCTTTATCTGTAAAATGAGGATGACCAACACATTGACTTTAAAGTCCCTTCTGGTGCTTGTGCGCTACTCAGTTCCGCAAAAGGTCCCCTTGGTCAGTGGCAGCACGGCAAGGATCATTCTAAACGCCATCGACTGAAGAGTTCACACTGCCCACACTGGGCTGCTGCTTCTCCTGATGGAAATCTTGTACATCCTTTCCCACTTGGAGCTTCAAGTTTCTCTGTTCTAAATTTGCAAGAGGGATGCTTGGCTCTTTCTCTTTTGAGGATAACTCCGCAGTCACCCTGTTCTCATGCCCAGGCACCCCATCGGACAAGGATGGCAATATACAGGCGGGGTAAGTGAGGAAGTGAGGGCCCAGGAGTTGTCACTCGGGTCTCCAAATGCAAACTGACAGGAAGCACAGGCAATGAAAAAAGCTAGGGTGAGCATGAGAGAAGGGTCTTGGAAGGAAGACGGGTAAGAGAGAGAAGGGTCTTGAAAGGAAGATGGGTAAGGGAGGGAAGGATCTTGGAAGAAAGATGGGTAAGAGAAAGAAGGGTCTTGGAAGGAAGATGGGTAAGGGAAGGAAGGGTCTTGGAAGGAAGACGGGTAAGGGAGAGAAGGGTCTTGGAAGGAAAATGAGTAAGGGAGAGAAGGGTCTTGGAAGGAAAATGAGTAAGGGAGAGAAGGGTCTTGGAAGGAAGATGGGTAAGGGAAGGAAGGGTCTTGGAAGGAAGACGGGTAAGGGAGAGAAGGGTCTTGGAAGGAAGATGGGTAAGGGAAGGAAGGGTCTTGGAAGGAAGACGGGTAAGGGAGAGAAGGGTCTTGGAAGGAAGATGGGTAAGGGAGAGAAGGGTCTTGGAAGGAAGACGGGTAAGGGAAGGAAGGGTCTTGGAAGGAAGACGGGTAAGGGAGAGAAGGGTCTTGGAAGGAAGATGGGTAAGGGAAGGAAGGGTCTTGGAAGGAAGACGGGTAAGGGAGAGAAGGGTCTTGGAAGGAAGATGGGTAAGGGAGAGAAGGGTCTTGGAAGGAAAATGAGTAAGGGAGAGAAGGGTCTTGGAAGGAAGATGGGTAAGGGAGGGAAGGATCTTGGAAGAAAGATGGGTAAGAGAAAGAAGGGTCTTGGAAGGAAGATGGGTAAGGGAAGGAAGGGTCTTGGAAGGAAGACGGGTAAGGGAGAGAAGGGTCTTGGAAGGAAGATGGGTAAGGGAGAGAAGGGTCTTGGAAGGAAGACGGGTAAGGGAAGGAAGGGTCTTGGAAGGAAGACGGGTAAGGGAGAGAAGGGTCTTGGAAGGAAGATGGGTAAGGGAAGGAAGGGTCTTGGAAGGAAAATGAGTAAGGGAGAGAAGGGTCTTGGAAGGAAGATGGGTAAGGGAGAGAAGGGTCTTGGAAGGAAGATGGGTAAGGGAAGGAAGGGTCTTGGAAGGAAGACAGGTAAGGGAGAGAAGGGTCTTGGAAGGAAGATGGGTAAGGGAGAGAAGGGTCTTGGAAGGAAGATGGGTAAGGGAGAGAAGGGTCTTGGAAGGAAGATGGGTAAGGGAAGGAAGGGTCTTGGAAGGAAGATGGGTAAGGGAGGGAAGGATCTTGGAAGGAAGAAGGGTAAGAGAAAGAAGGGTCTTGGAAGGAAGATGGGTAAGGGAGAGAAGGGTCTTGGAAGGAAGATGGGTAAGGGAGAGAAGGGTCTTGGAAGGAAGATGGGTAAGGGAAGGAAGGGTCTTGGAAGGAAGACAGGTAAGGGAGAGAAGGGTCTTGGAAGGAAGATGGGTAAGGGAAGGAAGGGTCTTGGAAGGAAGACGGGTAAGGGAGAGAAGGGTCTTGGAAGGAAGATGGGTAAGGGAGAGAAGGGTCTTGGAAGGAAAATGAGTAAGGGAGAGAAGGGTCTTGGAAGGAAGATGGGTAAGGGAGGGAAGGATCTTGGAAGGAAGATGGGTAAGAGAAAGAAGGGTCTTGGAAGGAAGATGGGTAAGGGAGAGAAGGGTCTTGGAAGGAAAATGAGTAAGGGAGAGAAGGGTCTTGGAAGGAAGATGGGTAAGGGAAGGAAGGGTCTTGGAAGGAAGACGGGTAAGGGAGAGAAGGGTCTTGGAAGGAAAATGAGTAAGGGAGAGAAGGGTCTTGGAAGGAAGATGGGTAAGGGAAGGAAGGGTCTTGGAAGGAAGATGGGTAAGGGAGAGAAGGGTCTTGGAAGGAAAATGAGTAAGGGAGAGAAGGGTCTTGGAAGGAAGATGGGTAAGGGAAGGAAGGGTCTTGGAAGGAAGATGGGTAAGGGAGAGAAGGGTCTTAGAAGGAAAATGAGTAAGGGAGAGAAGGGTCTTGGAAGGAAGATGGGTAAGGGAGAGAAGGGTGGGCACACCAAGCCAACACAGTAACAAACACCGTTTCTCTTCTGGCAGCAAAAGGGGACAGAACGCATGTCGGCAAGGGTGAGACACAATAACATGTACCCTTTCATAGCTAATCAGAGGATCACATCCTGCATCTATTCACTTCTGTCCGTTACCTCTGTCATCATCTTAGTTCAAGTTCTCATCCACTCAGGTGTGGACTACAGGCTCACTTCCTACCTCCCTCTCTCTCATCTCTACCCCCCATCCTTTTCCCTGACACCAGAGGGATGTTTCTGAAGCACTATTCTATGAGTCAGAATCAGCTCAATAGTAGTGAGTTTGGGGTTTTCTGGTAGTCTAAGCAAGTCGATCCCCTATTTTAAGATCTTTCAATGATGCCCTGATCACCTTCAGAATAAAATACAAGTGCCCTGTTCAATCTGGTTCCAGATTACCTCTCCTGACTCCTTCCTCACAGGCTGGACCAAATAAAATGAAACACGCATACACACCCGAGGTTGAAGCCGGACAATTTTAAGCAGCTCAAAGAGGAAGTTCTAGTTGGGCTGCACCAGGAGGCACAATGGACAAAGGATAGGTTTGGGGGCCAGGGGGTTCTGTGACCTTGGGCAAGTCGTACCTTCCCTCCCTCTAAGAGTCACAGAGTCTTTATTGATAATATGGAAACATGATACCCATCTTACAGAGGGCTTCAAAGGAATATATGGCACATACATCACTTATAAATGAAAGGAACCGATTACCTTGCACCTGCTGTTTATAAATGGAGACCAAAAGTTGTGTTTCTTGTGCTCAAAGGCATCCAGTGTTTATAAGCTATGCCAGATGTTGTATGCTAAGAGGAGCGCAACTTAATACTTAAACACAGTCCAAGATGTGAAGGACTGGGTGTGCCATCATCTCCAGAGGGAGATGCTGCTGGAAAGGGCAGTGCTTAATCCAAAGGAATGAACTAATAATGGCAAACTTGACTGTCTGGATCGGGGCCCAGGAAAGGTGGGACCGAAGAAATGTGTGCTCGTTTGCACTACGGGAAGTTCTCTTGATTACATGGCTCAGGTGTCATTATATCATTACACCTATCTATAGGGCAGACTAGAACCATGTATGCAAAAAACGTAGTGTCAGGAATGCCGCCTGAGTGGGGATGTGTCTGGGTCTGTGTGCAGACGATAAATGTCAAAAGGAACAGAATCCCACATACTCCTAGTCTCAAGTAAGAGTGTCAAGATGTCCGGGAAGGCGTTTCTGAGCAAAAGGTTTTCAGACTGGACCCTCCACATAGGCAGACACCAGGTCAGAGCTAGGGAATGCCATATATACTCGAGTATAAGTCGACCCGAATATCAGCGAGGCATCTACTTTTACCACAAAATCTGCATTAAAAATGTGCTGAAAAACTCGGCATATTCATGAGTATATACGGTACACCTTCTGAGGGAAGAGAGTGACTGTCTTAGCCTATGTACGTCATGCTGCTTCAGGATTCTCCTCCCCTTTGACACAAATCTTCAGACAGTGCCAGCTGTTTCAGCTGTGTGCGCAGGGGTCTCGGTGAGAGGACTGTGTCCAAATGTGGGCTCAGGTGTTAAAGGAGACCTAAGGGAAGACCCACCAGGGAAAGTGGGGTCACAGGGGCAGAACTGAAGGCACTTACAACCACACCTATTTGGAAACTTTCCTTCACTAAATCTTACAAGATCTCGGTGTGTCTCGATAAAGAACTAAGTGAGGAGAGTTGGTGTACTGCATGAAGCCTCCCTAATGCCTTAAGAGTCACACATCATTCATTCAGTCAGTTCCATTATACTGAGCATCCACCATAGGCAAAGGGGTCGCCAACCAGAAAATGAGAAAGGATACCAACCCTCAGATGATGTCTCATGTACTTGGAAAGGAAAGAGACATGCACATGAGAGAACTAAATGAAAACCAACACCCCCCACCCCCCCCCCGCCGGCAAAAAAAAAAGGAGGTTCTAAATCGGTGCACGGTGCATGAACCCAAGAGAGCAGAGCTGGGGAGGGAGCGTGATGTGTAAGAGGGCTTTGTGGGGTCAGGTGTCTGGAGAAGACTTCATGGAGCAGGTAGACCCTAAACTGGATCTTTAAAGAAAGAGGAAATAGCTCAGTGGAATAGAGGCTGGCGGCAACATGCATCCATTTGTCAGCTGACACTTAATGAGCACCTCTGCTGTGCCAGACACTGTAACCCCAGAATGAGTGAGCCAACAAGAACAACAACATCCACGCTGCTCTTCCAGGACTGCACTCTAGGCTGGGAGCAGCAGCAGGTGCTCATGCTTGAGCTCCTTCGTTTATCAGCTGGGGGTTCTGGCCAGTCCTTTACTGCACATCTCACTTTTGATAGCTACAACATAAGCAGCATTATGATTAGGTGCAGTCGAGTCAGGTCTGACTCACCAGGATCCCACAGACAACTGAACCTGTGCCAACCTGAGATCCGCTGTTACACCTAAGCCCCTTGTTGGAGCCACTGTGTCGACCCATCTCTAAGAGGATCATCCTCTTTCTCGACGGCCCTCCACTGTATACCTACCTGAATCGTATTAGCTGAGGATTAAGGTCATCACTTATTAAGAAAAAGTCCATACAATGCTCAGCATACATCGGATGTTCACTTAGCTCCTTTATTTTTAACTTTTTAGCTCGGAATAATTATAGGCTAACAACACAAGAAGTTATAAAAATAGTGCAGCGAACCTGGTATAGCCTTTCCCCATGGGTAGCATCTTACATAACAATACACAAGTCAGAATCGATGCTCTGGCAGTGAGTTTGGTGTTTACATAACAATAGTATAATATCTAAGCCAGGAGACTAACAGGGCACAATACCTATTGCTAACCAGCCTTATATCTTTGATCTTGCCAGATAAACAAGTAGATTGGTTATTTCTGAGTTATTTCTCTTTCTAGTTATGAAATGTTATACGCAGTGTCATCGTGGTCACTTTTGATTGTATCTGCAAAGACTATTTCCAAATATCCACAGGTACTAGGGTGAGGACTTCAACATGTTTTTAGGGACAATTCAAACCACTGCACTAATTACGCACAGGAGTTGTCATGAAAATTAAGTGAATTAATTCACGTGAAGTACTTAGCCCAGTCCCTGACACATATTAAGTTCAACATAAAAGTTTGTTGTTGCCTGGCTTGTCTCTGGTTGACAGTGCCTGGCACAAGTCTGAGCCTCAGGCCACGTGGCTATAGGGCTTTACAGTAAGCTACCTTACTCCTCTAGCCCTAGTTTCCTCATCAGTAAAACACGGCACCAACAACTCCCATCATTACGAATTCACAGGAGTTCTGTGAGATTCCAATCAGGTGATGGGTGTGAAAGCTCCAGGCAGAGGTAATCTGGAGAAGTCGCTGGCAGAGGGGCCGGCATTTCAAAACAAGTCACTGTGAATAAGGTCAGTCCTAGCAAAAGAGACAGAAGAGAAGGGGCCAAAAAAAAGTGCACTAGCAACTGGCTTGTCTGTCCTTTTGGGCAGAAGATGACCCTGGGGAGGCGTGGGCAGCATCTGGCCAAGGGCAGGCGGTCCTCTCTGCACAAGCCTGTATCAGCAACACTGGACCCAATCACCATCCTCCTCCTCCACAACTCCCCACACACATGGTTGTCCTTGCCCGTGCAGATGTCCTGTGCCCCCAGAGACTTCTGTTGTTTACAAAGGAGCCTTCTGCTTCGAGGTTACTAGAAATACCATCCATGCCCCCTGGTACCCAGCCCTACCATGAGGCTAGCTTGATGGGCATCAGGCTAACCTCAGTACGCCGGCGAAATTAGCTCTAGATACTGGTAGAAGTGATCTCACTCACGGGGCTGGCATTAGCTGGGAAAGACGCAAAGACACATACACAGCTGAGGCTTGTCTCCAGGTAGCCTGGGATGGTACTGAGCTCTGCTTACAGAAATGCTTCTCTCAACCAAAAGGCTGGGCATTTCAGGAAGGAGGCCCAGCTGCACGGTTTTCTAGTCAATGATGCAGAGGAAAAGCTGAGCCAGTGACGCCAGTGCCACCCGAGTCCTCTGGCTTGGACCAAAAAGGGCAGTGAGCACTGCAAGGTCACCGAGTCCGCCCAAGATCCTTCCAGAGAGACCAGCGACTGGAAGGCCGCGCCAATGCCAGGGCTGCAGTCCACATCACAGAGACCACAGCTGCCTCCCAGTCTCCAGGCCAGCTTCCAAGGCAGCCTCCAGGGGCCCTTAAAGAGTCTTCCCCGAAAAAGTTCAGGTCGCCGCACTTGTTCAACGCGTTCGTGATTGAATTGCTGTCTGCTTTGAATTTTTGGTCGATAATAATGTGTTCTCATAACAGAACACCAAAAAGCAAGCCCACCGCCATCGAGTTGGTTCCAGCCCACAGTGACCCCATGGGGTAGCCCCTCTGGGTTCTCAAGGCTGTGAATCTCTACAAAGCAGAAAGCTTCCTCTTCCTCTCGTGGTACGTCTGGTGGGTTCAAACAACCGGCTCGGTGGTTACCAGCCCAACACAAAGTCCACGAGCGCAACAGGGCATCTCATTAGTCATAGGAGGCATGCTGAAATCCACAGGGAAAAGGTCTTTGAGGAAATACGAGTTTTGACACAATTATGTGGGACATATATGTCCCAAGTAGACTTCAGTGGTAGTATTGGTTGGGTGAGGTCCTTTTTTGTTGTTTTCCTCCCCCAGATTCATGCCATTGTACAGTTCCAGTCTCAGAAACTCACAGGGTTGGGGGGCAGTTCTACCCTGTCCTATAGAGTCACGAGTCAGCATCCACTCGATGGCAATGAGTTAAGAGTTTGAGGCAGGTGGAGCATGTACAATCACTGGGATAGGAGCTTCCCGAGAAACCTGAGAAGCTAAAAATATGTTCCACAGGTCACAAAAGGGTCAAACCCCACTCATGATCTTCACTGACTGCATACCTGATAGAAACCACCAAGGCCTGGCATTTAAAGCCCTTCCCCCACCTTTACAGGGTAGCTTCAATGATTCCCTTTTGTATTCTTTAGAGTCCAACCAAAAGAAGTGACTTGTGTGACCCTGAACTGAGACTGTAATCCCTGTCTTGTCCTGTACTCTTGTCCATGTTGTGTGCTCTATCTGGAATGCTTGTCTTGTCCAACCCCCACTCAGTCTTCAAAATATCTCAAATGCCACCTCCTCCATGAAACTTTCCCTGATTACTTCAGTCCACATTATGTGAGCATGTGATAGTTATATAATCCGCTGTCAATTTGAGACTTAAGAGTGGAGGGGTGGGGTTTAGCCTGTCAATCAGCTTGATGACCTCATTTGGAAGCACTACGGATGTAAAATAGCTCACTGGAGGCAGGACACAGAGAGACGTACTCCCTGCCAGCCAGTACTGACGATGAGCCTGATGGAGCCACACTGATGCAGCCAGAGTCCTGGAGTTGAAGGAGCCACGTGGAGACCCCTGCCAATGCTGAGATGCTTCCACTGCCACTGGATCCACAAGACTTTCCACCCACTGGCCTGTGATCTTCCTGCATTCAGTGTCATTGCATGTGTTTTGTGAGTCTGAAGAGGAATTTATAAATTGGTATTGGGCATATGGGCTAATATCAGACTTATGGGCTTGATCTGGACTGGGCTGGGTTTTTTCTCAATATTCAATTGCTCTTATATATAAAGCTCTTTCTTATACACACACATGTATCTATGAATTTGTTTCTCTAGTCAACCTGGACTAATGCAGAGTGATACTATACAGCAGCGGTACTCAAATGACCCTTTCACAGGGGTCACCCGATTCATAACAGTAGCAAAATACAGTTATGAATTAGCAACGAAAATAATTTTATGGTTGGAGGGTCACCACAACATGAGGAACTGTATTAAAAGGTCATGGCATTAGGAAGGTTGAGAACCACTGCGCTAGATGCTCAACCGATAACTGGTTGAGTGGCTGAACTTGGCTGCCACAGGCACTATTCCTGGGACTAGGGCATCACAGGATCAAATTATCAAGCTGGTCTTGAGATAACTGAGCCCATCCTTCTCATTTGAGATGGAAAACTAATGTTCAAAAAAAGGATTACATAACTGACCAAGATCACAGAACAAGGCAGAGGTAGTGCAGACCTGTGTCCCCAGCTCTCCTGACTCCTGATCCAGTGCTAATGCCACCACATAGAAGTACTTCACCCACAAGCATCAGAACACACGGTAGGGAGGGTCATTCACCAGGCCCAGAAGTAAATGGAATTAACACCCACAGAATTAAAGAAAGCCTCCATTTTATTAGGTCTGAGAACAGGTTTTCCAGATGGCTAAAACATGGTGTATCTAGCAGAAAAGCTCACCTTACCACCCCACTCCACCACCCCTCAAAAAAAAAAAAAAAAAACAAGGACCCCCAGCGTCAGCCAGGGAAATACCACTCTGCACTTGCCCCATGGCCATCCTAAGGCACAGTTCTGATGAAATAGGGAACCCGTAACCCTAAGCTACCTGTGAACGCTTGTGCAAAGAAGCCAGCATTGGGGAGCAGGCGTGGAGGGGGCAGGGCAGAGAAGCGCAGAAGGCTCTGGCCAGGTAAAGGAGACCCACAGGGGCGAGGCTCATTGGCACTGGATGGACTGGGGTGTGCTCCAAGCAGTGGTCAGTCTTTCATGCACGTTTTGGTGTGGGCAGGCAAACTCTATGGCCTGAAGAACAGCCGTAAAATATTTTCTTGTCATGATTCTTAAAACTCGGTGGAATCATAGACTCTGTCTGGACACAATGAAGATCAGTATCTTAGAATAACATTCCAAACAACGTGCTTTTCCTCAAGAGAGCTGAATGTGACACGGTCAACGTGGACTTCCCTGGCCTGTAGTAACTAGAAAGCTCTATCAACCCGGCGTCCTTTCTGCGCCGCTACAGACTGGCATGGTCAAGACGAGAGCCTCTAAAACATCTGGAGAGCCCAACAGGGTTTCTGACTCATCGAAGACAATTCTGGCTCAGTGGAATGTCACTGTCTAATACACTTTCTCATAGTGCTATGCTATTTCCCGGAAATGGACTGCTCGCATTGGCATGGTTGGGTAACTAGACCAGGGGTCTCTAGCTTTCCCTGATGATAAGAAACACCTGGGGGCACTTGGCCCACCAAACTGAGTCACCAGTGCAGATGCCTAGAAATCAGTATTTTCAGCAAGTGCACCAGATGATCCCTGTGAATTGGTTACAGTGGAAAACAGTAAGCATGAGAATAATGGCAGTCATTTTAACAGATTTATTATTGGGACTAAATGGAACTATATACAGCGCTGGACACACTTCCTGGCACATACTAAGTGCTTGGTTAAGTGCTGGGTGGGGGGGAGGTGGTGGTGGTGGTAGTGGTGGCGGTGGCAGCGGCGGTGTTATTCTTGTAGTTATTTAATTATTAACAAAACATTCCAGAGCCGAGTCAGAAAACAGTTATTGTATGTATGTCTACAACATACAGATCACACAGTAATTTGGAGTGGGAAAAGGACCCGCCCTCACTTCCTTTTCTTACTCACATCTTTCCTGTTAGCCTCCTGGCATAGTTCTCAGAGTAGACCCCTGAGTCGGTAACATCAGAATCAGCAGGGAAATTATTAGAAAAGCAAATTCCCTACCCCAGCCCTATAAAATGAATTAAGATTAATCCATAGGGTTAAAACCCACTGCCATTGAGCTGATGCCTAACAACCCTACAGGACAGAGTAGAGCTGCTCCACGCGGTTTCCAAGACGGCTGCCTCTTTGTCCCACAGACAGGCTGGTGGGTTGGAACCCCTGACCTTCTGGTTAGCAGGCCAGTGTTTAAGTCCCACACCAGCAAGGCACATTCCACTAAGGTCAAGGCCCAGCAATCTTATATCCTTTCTGGGTGATTAGAGGCAGGTTATTGTTGGAGAATCGTTGCCCTGGTGGCAGTGGGGCATATGCTGGGCTGCTGGTTGTGAGACTGGTGGTTCAAGTGCACCAGCTGCTCTGTGGGAGAAAGATGAGGCTGCTCCCATTGCCCGCCTCAGAAGGCCTATTCTTAGTCTTCAGATCACGATGAGGCAAAATCGACTTGACAACGGTGGGTTTTTAGTAGCCTGCATCTTCTACTACTTGAACCTGCACCATCAGCATGTTAGAAATACAGAGTCTCAGATTCCACCCAGAGCTGCTCATGGAAACAATTTACCGCATGGTTTCTACAAGCACATGCTCTGAATTACAGCACCAGCCGGCCCAGCTGCCTGCAGGATCAACACGCCAGGCCTCCAGAAACTTGTTAACACTCCATTTATACCAACGTAAAAGAAAGCACCTCTGAGGCAAATCTCTCTCCGGACGCAATGGCTGGGGACCACCCCTCCAGTCTACCTCCAAGATGGACAGGGGCCATGCTGGGGGAGAGGTGTGGTGCCAGGTGTCAGAAAAGAGGAGCATGACCCACATCACAAGGTGTTCACAGTCCAGTAAGAGAAACAAAGAGAAAAACCCACCTATCTAAGCGCCAAGGTAAGCCGGTGTGAGTCTGGCCTAAGAGAAATCAGTGAGCATTCAGAGAAGGGAGCGTGCACATGGACCTGGGGGTCCGGGGAGAATGCCCAGATGAGGTGCCCTCTAAAGCCCGGGGAGAAACTGGGGTAGGCACTGCTGGCCCTCTTGGCAAAGAGGGGAGCAGAGAATGGGGCTGGGGGCGGGAAAGGGCAGTCACATTGCAGCATGACAGGTTATCTACTTGATGGAAGCTAAGACAAAACCTAGACTCACTGCCCTGGGGTTGAGGCTGACTCACACTGACCCCCTGGTGGACTTCTGAGACTGGAACTGTTTATGAGAGTAGAAAGCCCAGGCTACCTCCGGAGGAGCTGCTGGTGGTTCCCAACTGCCATGAGGATCGCAACCCAACGCATAACCATTACACCGCCAGGGCACCTTGGCTGAAGCTAGAGGGTCACTTAATTTAGAGGTGGGAGATAGATAATACTAGCAAGGCAAAGTTGTGCCTGCGCAGAAAGACTATCGAAGGCAGCCTGAGAACTCGCCGCTTTATTTTGTATAAATTATGTCCCTAGGAAAGCCTCTGGATGGTACAAGCATTTGTTCTCAGCCACTAACTACAACTAACCTGACAGGTTGGTAGTGCGAGGCCACCCAGCTGCCATGAGGGAGAAAGGCCTGGTGATCTGCTGCCATAAAGCTTTCCAGCCACAAAAGCCCCGGAGTGGTTCTACTCTGTAATATATGGGCTTGCCACGTGGCAACGGGGGTGACGTTTACGTATCATCTAATAAATCAGTAATCACCCAATTCTTTTCAAACAAGGTACAGTGAGAAAAAAATCCGGTAGTATATTTTCAAATCCGTGTCCTTGACGGCAGTCAATTCAAAAGAGTTTTAGTAGATGCCCCAAAAGTGCTGAGCATATGGATGAACGGAAGGCCACAAAGAAGGCGCGTCTCAGGAGTTTGGAGGAGCGAGTACCCGAGTGGAGAGCGGAAGGGGTACGGAGAGGGGTGGTAATGGAAAGTGGGAGGCAGCAAACCTGATAGTTAGGAGTTTTGGTGATTAGACAGGTAAGGCTACCTGCTAGGTTAAGGGCAGTGGGAACAAAGAGCAAAGGACAGATAGACAGCATGTCACAGGATCTGACAAGGGATAGGTGTTGGGAATAAAGAAGAAGTTGTAAGATTTTCACCGAAGTCAGTACATGGGTGGCGGGGAGGGTGACAATGCCACTCGGAAAATGGGAAAGTTGGATGGACGAGCAAGGTGCTCTAGTTCATCTAGTCTTCACAGTCCTGAGAACAGGAGCACCGGTGTCCGCTCGCCCATCTTCTTTTAGTCCCAACACGGGAGCAGACAGACCTGGTGCATGAGAGGAAACCAAGAAGGCTCACGAGGCTCAAGCTCCGGGTCGGCATCCACTTGGAGGCTTTTGCACCGGCCAGATGTCAGCCCCTCACCAACCCCACGCCTTTGCCCAAAGGGTGCCATTCAATGAGACCTATTGAAAATGCAAGCTACACCTCCCCCTCCCCTCCCTCCTCCAGAAGACCCGAGTCCTTTTACCCTGTTCTTTTTCTTCTCTTGTAAACTGTACCTGTTCCCATCTAACATGCTATATTAGCTATACGATTCTCTTCACAAGAATGTAAATCCCATTCCCAAGTGTGCGCTCAAGCAATTATTGTGGAGGGGATTTCCCCCACTCTACAGAAGAGGAAACGACCATTCAGGTGGGTCACGCCACATTCCTTACATAGCACAGTGGTCTCCTCCGCATGGAGAAACTAAATTCAAACACCAATCTGTCCACCCCCAGTCTGCCAAGCTGAAAACTGCTTTACATAAGCCAGGTTTGACAAGCCAGTGGCCATTCTAGAAGGCAGTGAGAAAGATGAGATTAGAGACATCAGCGGGCACCCGCACAAGGCAGTGGATTAGACTAGTTGGGTGGAGGTCATGTGGGCAAATCCTGGACGGCCTGCAGCCCAAGAAACAAGCAGTCTGACCAGGAAGCCTCCAAGAGAACCCACGGCTTCATTTGTCAAGTGCAAGTTTGAGGAATCAGGCCAGCTTCTCCAGGGAAGCAGCCTCTAATTTTTCCAGCTGCCTAGACTGTCAAATTACAAACTCATCTTCAGGGGAATGTGTTGAACAAAGGGACATGTTCTATTTCCCCTTGAACCACCCAACCAGTGAATCTGCACTTGATTTAATTGCCACTCCAATCCCCCACATAATCCATACATCACAAGGCTCCCATTTACAGTGCAGTACATTAGCGCTCTGGAGCTGCTCAGAATAAACGGGTTTGGCAAAGTGTAATTATTTCCAGCAAAAGAGTTGGTTCTGCATTTTGACAGTCATCTGATACGTTATTGTACTCGATGCTAAACTGAGAAACTGCAAAATTAAAAGAAAGCATTTTTTTAAGTTTCCAAAGTACTCATTATTAAATTATAAAGCAGGTCATTTATGATGAGTCATTCGGGGAAGGGGGGGGTGGCGGGGACCCAGAAGGATAGCAATGAAAAACTGCAGGAAACGCAGCTTCTTCATATCACCTTCATAACATACACAACCCAAGGCCACTATGAAAATTAAATGACATACGTAAAATGTACAGCCTAGGACATAATAAAAAACAAACCAGTTGCCATTAAGTAGATTCCATTTGTGGTATTTCAGCCCTGCCCTCATGACTCTTCAGCCTGAATGAACACACCCTTCCCTTCCATGCCTTCCAGCGGTCCGCTGGTCCCCAGAATGCTGCAGAGGAGCTCCTCTTTCATTCTCTATAACAGATGCAGCGCCTTTGGCCTGTGTTGTGCCAAGAGGCAAGCAGTGTTCTTTCCTTTTGTTCGTTCGCCGTCCCCTTCAGCCTACACTGTGGCCACTGGTTAGCTATCAGTCACCAGCTTAATCTCTGTAACAAAGGGCTGTGTGGTCGCCTCTTTGGTGAGAATTCTAGAGCGCGGCCTTAGCTCCTAAAACAGAACTTTCCAGATCTTTTAAGTTTGGCTTTCATTTTGTACAGCTCACCTTTAAGCCAACCTCTTTCCTTTCTCATTACATAAGAGGCAAGGAGAAATCAAGAAGCCCAAGAACTCGCTTAGAAATCTCCTCAGCTTGTCCTAATCCACGCGCATCGCTTACCTTGATGCTTTTGAGCCTAATTCAGACAACCTCTTTGTTACTTCATAAAAAGCATCGCCCCTCCTCCACTGTCCAATCACATGGTCATTTCCTTTTAAAGCCTCACCAGAAGTACATTCAACGTCCCCATTTCCAGCAACACAATGTTCACGGAGTCCTACGTATCCTCTAAGACAGCAGTCCTCAACCTGTGGGTCAACACCCCTTTGGGGGTCGAACAACCTTTTCACAGGGGCTGCCTAAGACCATGAGAAAACACATATTTCGGAGACACTGTCCCTCCGTCTGTCTCCAGGCGGGTCCACTCACATGCAGATACGTCCACAGGAGTACCCAGCGTGATGACATCTTCGTGCCAACCCCATCACATATACCCCATACAAACACAGGTGTATGTGACAGGGTTGGTGCCATAATGTACTTATATGGACCAGTCACACATGTGTAGAGAGCAGCTAGTGTGTAAATATCAGATATTTACATCATGATTTATAACAGTAGCAAAATTAGTTATGAAGTAGCAACGAAAATAATTTTATGGTTGGGGGCCACCCCAAAACATGAGGAACTGCATTAAAAGGTCGCAGCACTAGGAAGGTTGAGAACCACTGCTGATACAACAGTCATTCTTTATAGTTCTCTTTGATTCCTTCTGCTTTCCAGAATTGCCTCTGACTTTCATAATTCTTATAGTCTCCTCGAGGTAATCTAGGTTCTTGCTACTAGGCACCTTAAAACACATCACCCAGTTCCAAAACCATTTCCATATTGGAGGGGTTTGTTAGAGTAGGACCCTCACTTCTCAGAACCAAATTCTGTCTTAGTTATCTAGTGCTGCTATCACAGAAATACCCCAATGGATGGTTACATCCCACAGGCATGTATTGTTCCAGAGCTTTTGTTAGGTAGCTAGATTTAGGGACAGGGGATTTTCCCTCCCATGCCTGCAAAGGCCCCCATAGAAGAGGTTGGGAAGAAATCAGGTGGCCATCAGACACCTATGAAGACCCCCAAATTGAGCATGCTTGTACTTAAACCCCTAGCCAGGTAGGAGTGGTCCAAACTATGCCCAGGCTCATGACATCACCCAGGTGGGCTCAACCCAGCCAATGGGGTCACCAATATTATCAACCACGCCTCCCCAGCCAGAGGATTGAAATATCCTGGCTGTGGGAAGGCCACTCTCTTACCCAACTCCTAGTGGCGGGGACTCCCTTCCCCAAGTGGGCACACATGTGCCCACCGCTCCAGGCCTACTTGGGGCTCGCAGCGTATTGGTCCACATGCTCTTAGTCTCTAGGTTTCTGGGGCTTCTGACCTCCCGGGATCCCCCCCCAGTTTTGCACGCATGGGTGTTCTCTTCCACGTGGTTGTTCGTGTCCAGTTGTGAACCCCAGCACAGCTTCCTGCGACTTGGCACGCTTCCCCGAAATAGTTGTGAACCCTTCTGAGACTGTAACTGAAACTTGTCCTGTCCTTCATAAAAACCCCGCTTGGATTACAAAACAGGCTTCGGCGTGAATTCTTTCATGGTGTGGAGCCAAGGACTGAGGCATTTATTACCCACTCGAGAAACCTTACAGTTTGCATGCAGGATCCTGGCTCTAGGGAAAGGTTTGTCTCTCTCTTGGCTCTGGGGAAAGAACTGTCATTGCTTCTTCAGTGTCTATTCCTTGGGTCCTTGGGGACTGTTACCTGGTGTGGCACCAATCTTCCCCCAGCCCTGCTTCCTTGTCCTAATCTGCTCTTCTGACATCCTGTAATGCACCCAACCATATTAACATAATAAAGACAACCCACCCCCAATGGAAGGCTAACCGAGGTTAGGATTGAAAATCTAGATTCTGGGGGGACACCACCCTAATTCTGACTGCTATTTTACCCACAGCAGATTGGCAGGCGATCTCGGTGTGTTCATGCTGCAGTCCATGAGTCCACCTTCCCAGCGAGTTCTCAAGTCAGTGGGGAAAGAGAAGCACACGAACATCCACACCACAGGATGAACGCGAAGGAAAAGGGAGACCAAGGGGACCAGAAGAAGAGGCCTTCCTCCAGGCAGAGCAAAAGGCCTAAGGTGAACTACAAAGGGGAATCGGGGGCCAGCAGAGAATGGGGAAAGTTGTTCCGGGAAAAGAGAAAGGCCCAGGTGAGAGAGAGCATGTACTTTGGAGGAAATGCAATTAGATCGGCCTAGAGTGGCAGCTCAAATGCAAACTCACCACCACCAAATTGATGCCAACTAATATTGACCCTGTAGGCCAGGGTAGAACATCCCCTGTGAGTTTCCGAGGCAGCAGCTGCTTACAGGAGTACAAAGACCCATCTTTCTTAAAGGAGCTGCTGGTGGTTTGGAACTGCTGACCTTGCAGGTCATATAGCCCAATGTGTAACCACTATGCCACCGGGACTCCTCTTACAGTGGTCTATTTGGGATACACACGGGAGCATTTGACCTGAAATGAGAAATGGCTGCACCTACTGCTGTCCAGTCCAAATTCCCGTGTGGTGGAAGCTCCTGTGCTCCATCTCGAACAGAAGAGAGGAGCGCTCTCTTTAAAAGGGGACCTACGAACTCTAAGTTGCCAGGGACCGATGTCTGAACGTGCTGAATCAGTTGCACTTCAGGAAACCAAGCGTCCTTGGGAGACAGGGCAGATCACTTACTCACCAAAGAACTGCTCCTGTCCACGAAGGACAAACTGAGATGTTGAATGTTGGCCTTCAATTATTGAATGAGCCCAAATGAGCCCTGGCAGTAAGACAGATCACACATACTCACAGAGAGGGCTCTGGCAGGCCGGCCTAAATTGTCCTGGGGACATTCATCAAGCCACCAGCAGACAGGGGCAGGTGGAGGGGTCGCTCCACGCTCTCAGGGTCACATGGCTGCCCAGAGCTTCTGGAGAAGCCTAGGAAAAGAGGCAGTCAGGCCCAGAGCAGGGAAGAGAAAGGACAAACCTGACTCTGCAGAAAGGGGGTGTCTTTCCTCAGAGAACACAGGCCAGGCTGGCCAGGATCTCATTAGAACCTCTGCCCCTGAGGTGGCATTTCCACACCGGTCAGTTTGAGGTTCCGTATAATTAAGCGTTTACCCAACGCTCTCCGCCCCCCTCTGGAGGTAGCGTCCAGCCCCTGGAAATAAGCAGCAAGCCTGGCTCCCAAGGCTGACCTTCCTATTTATTAGCTGTATGACAGCCAGCCTCAGTTTCTCCAGCTATGAATGTAGACTCAAAGGGCCACACACCTTGCAACGGGCCCGGTACACACAAGAGGGGCTCGGTACATTCTACTCCCCGCTCCCTTTGCTTCCCAATATTTTCCTGCTTGGGCCCAGGCTCACTCTTGATTTCAGATCAAAACAGGTAACCTTTGGAACCTCTGCCGATTCAACACTCACCTCCACCTGGCATTGAGCCTAACAGGGTACAACCAGGCCATGACCCCCGGGGCCAGCCCTTTCCCATCTCTCCGGACTGACCTCACATGTCTCACCCCACTTGGGGCCACTTCAGCTGACTCATCTGTAAGGTCGGCCTGTCTCCCTCCCATGCAACCTTCTCCCCTCGTCAGCTGCTTCCCGGAGGCTCAGCCTCCAGGTGTGGACAGGCCCCTGCACCTCTGGAGAGTAGGGGCCATGCCTCACCGCTCTCTGCTCAGCAGCCAGGCGGCTCAGGCTCCGCACACAGCTGAGCTGGCCAGAGCCTGTGGGGTGAGAGGGACACGGTGCCAGAGGGCCCAATCCTGGGACGTGTTCTTAGAAGTTCTGTCTTGAGGCCAAGAAAAAATTTCCTAGGATGGAAGCACTCCAGGAAGCCTAGGCAATGACAAATGTGTGAGCACCAGCAATCTCCAGAGGCTCCTGGCATTCCAGAATCCTTTACTCTCCAAGCAGGTACCTCACATGAATGAATGGGTCTGGGACCAGGGTGGAGGAAGCAGATGCTAGACTCCCTAGAAAGGAAGGGGTTGTGGAAGGGCTGGTGGTGTAATGGTTATGCTTTGGGCTGCGATCCACATGAGTGGCAGTTCAAAACCACCAGCAGCTTAGAGGTAGAAAGAGTAGGCTTTCTA